>NC_133450.1:54639457-55292790 GCF_048565385.1 Saimiri boliviensis | reverse complement strand
TACCTACCAGTGTAGAAACCCTTTTCCTCCAGGATGGTATCTCCCAATCCAGAATCCTTCGGGATTTTGTGTGGTTTTTGTGTGTTTGTGGAGGTTGGCAACAAGAGATGAGTACTATACCACTGCTCTAAGGTTGCATGGTACCATATGATAGAGAGTTTATAAGTCTAAAACTATGGGTTTTCTGAAAAATATTGGTAACGGAAATGAGAAGGAGAGATAGATCAGGAAGTGAAACAAAGGAAGAAGCAGAGAAACTGAAAAAATTTCAAACCATCTCACTAACATATAGTAAATATCAGTTTTAGGAGCACTGCAAACATGCCTGCACCTCTGTTCAGGTCAGCCTCCTCAGGTTCCTCTTCAGATTGGGCCAGGTAGGCTCAGCCTCTGCCCTCACACTCATTGCTCTGTGGAGGCTGAGGCTCTTTTCTGAGGCTGTGTGGGGATTTCCTCAGACATAGCCGAACTGGAGAGCTGATGCAGACCAGGCCTGAGAACAGCGGGGACTGGACAGTTTGTCTAATTTTCTGAACATAAACTTGGCAGGAGGTTCTTTGAGTTACTAAGCAACTGAACATCTGACATGAAGCCTTTTAACAACCTTTTCCATAGATTAGTAAAAGTTCCCAAAACAAATTCATGTCTGGTCCAGTGAAGAAAGAAGAAGGAAACAGAGGTAGCCAAGAAAGGGGGTGGGAAAGAAAAGCCAAGATGGGAAAAGGAATTAGCTTGTCCTTTTGACACATAGAAGCAGGAGGAAGAGGAAGGCACATAAATGGAGGCACTTGGGTGAGAGCTGGAGGCATCCAAGGAAGGAAAATATGAACCAAGTGTGGTACAAAATGATCCAGAATGGCATTTGTTGCAAGCTCTAGGAAGCAGTCTTACAACAGAAAGAGAACTTCTAAGGTTTTCATTTGCTTATGTAAAAATTTTGATCCTTCTTCCATTTTGTTATAATCATCCCCACTTAAGCATTCACCACAAGTAAAAGGCTGTCACAAAAATCTGTAAGGATAAGAAACAAATGGGCTTGACAATTTCATGAAAACAGATAAGGAATGCCTTGGAAAGTTCTCAATTTATAACTTAACGTCCTGGGTAAGCTGCCTCCCTGTTGCCCCTAGAATCACTCTCTTTCTTTTCTACTTTACTCTGCTATCTCCAGGGTACAGACAATCAGGGAGTGAATTGTTTAAGGAGAATTTTAAAATAATAATAAACCGACCAATATTCAACCTGCTTTATATTAACACCATGGCTAAAATTCTTAAAGTAAGAATTACTGCAGTTTTAACAACATATATATGTAAGCCTCCAATTCTCTCTCTTTTTAAATGTTCTTTTTAAAAACATTTTATTTGCTGGCCTCGATGGCTCACGTCTGTAATCCTAGCACTTTGGGAGGCTGAGATGGCTGGATCACGAGGTCGGGAGTTTGAGACCAGCCTGGCCAACATAGTGAAACCCTGTCTCTACTAAAAATACAAAACTTATCCAGGCATGGTGGCCCATGCCTGTAGTCCCAGTACTCGGGAGGCTGAGGCAGGAGAATCACTTGAACCCAGGAGGCGGAGGTGGTTGTGAGCCAAGATCATGCCACTGCACTCCAGCCTAGGCAACAGAGCGAGACTCCATCTCAAAAACAAACAAATAAACAACAACAACAAAAAACCCTTGTATACTACATGGAAGTTAATTCAGAGAGCTAGTTATACTGTCAGTTCTAACACACTTAAAGTCAGCTACATTCCTTCCCAGTACACATTCTATGGGTCTAGACCCATTCAAGTTTGCTGCAGGAGCAGTTCCTGCCTCTGGCCTCCAGAGTGCTACCTATTCCTTGTTTAAACAGTAGATTAGAAACTGAGTGTCAAAAGGAAGAACCAAAACTTGAGTTACATCAATTGTGTCATTCTTTATGGACACTTGGGATTTTTAATTTATGTTTAAAATTTAAAACAGTTGTATATTAATCCATTCTCACGCTGCTATGAAGAAATACAGGAGACTGGGTAAAAGCAGGAACAAGAGGAAGGCACATAAATAGAGACACTTGGGTGAGAGTTGGAGTCATCCAGGGAAGGAGAATATGAATAAAGTGTGGTACAAAATGAAACCAGAATGGCATTTGCTACAAGCTCTGCACTCTGCCCTCTGGCTTCTGATTGGGTTCATATGAGACCACTGGCTTGAGATCAGGAAAAGAGAAGAATGAGGTTAGGGCATCTATCCCTTCTCCTCCCTGCCGGCTTGCTCTAATTTGGCAACATCCTTCGACTTAGACCAGAGGTCACAGCTCTCATCAGAGGCCCTTCCCATACAGCTGGTTCTCAACAGTCTCTCTCTTCTCTTTTCGACCCTTCATCCCTCTCTCCTGGAATATAGTTAATGCTTGCCCATCTGTCTTGTCAATTCAGACCCGGGGATGGAACGACACTGCCCTCACCTTACTAGCCTAAGAATATTGCACTACCCTTTGTACTTTTCCTATACCATGCCCATATCTTTATAAATTTAGTTTTATTTTAACTCTCAAAAATTACCCAAGTTTCATCTATCAACTATTTCCTGCTGACATCCTGACTTATATATATATATATATATATATATATATATATCCTGACTCCTCATAACCCCAATTTCCATCACTTTTCATTATCCTAGACATCAAATGGAAAATTTTGTCCTCCTTAAATATGTGTATTTTAATTCCATAGGCTCTGAGGATCATGGAAATGGAGCAGTTGATATTAGTTACTTAATTGCAATTTCACTGATCAGGGAAGAGTGGCGGAAATATCACGGGATGTGCACATAGCTAAGGAATCTGCTGCAGCACAGCCTTCTAAAAAACACCCTCCCTTCTCAAATGTTTGTCAGTCAACTCATAAAAATAAAATCTGACAAATTGCCTCATTTAGCAGAACCCCTCCCCAGACAAAAATCACTTCAGTAATTTTTTCTGCTTCTCCCAAAGGTGGGGATTAAGAATTCTAGGATTAATCAAAACCTTTCATTATTTTAAAGGGGTTAATCTTAAAGCTAATGGAAAGAATTAATTCCAGGCAGTCATGACTTCAATCTGTCCAAATTCCTTTTATCTTTTTTCAAGTTAACTCCAGCTATAAAGACGACTAAAAGACTCTAATAAAAGTTTTTCTTAGAATAAAGAATATTTTTGTTAGTATTTTTCAAAAAAAAAATTTGTGGCATAAAAAAGTACATTCATTGAAATTCAAAAGATCTTGATTCTCCAGTCTGGCAATCTTTAAATGACTTAAATACCCTCAGAGTGTGAGAACTTGATCTCAAAGTGCCAAGCAAACTCAAGCAAGGAAACTTAGAATTATACCTAGCAGACAACAAAACCACGTAATTTCTGCAAAATAATTCAGCAATCTGATCTGACCCCGATGTGATTACTCAGAAGAGAATTGGGTGGTGAGAAGGGCTGCAGAAGACACATTTACCATGGCTAATCTGCATTCATGAAAATGAGAGCTAGAGTTGAACAACAACAAAAGCATCAACAGTATTAATAGCTAACACTTACATTGTTTACTATTAACATGTGTGCAAAGCACTGTTTTAAATGTTTTTCATGCATTGATTCATTTAATTTTCAGAGCAACCCCAAGCATTAGATCACTATAAGTATTTCTGTCTTACAGATGAAGAAACTGAGACTCAGAAGGTTTAAGTAATTTGCCCAAGGTCACACAGCTAGTAAGTAACAGAGCCAGAATACAGCACAGGCTTGGTCCTGAGCTCACACATCTAACCACCATGATATAATGTCTACCAGAACTTGAGAACACAGTGCTTTTAATGGTGTGCAATTTAAAAAATACAATCGATTTAATCACAGCACATGAATTCAATTTAATCTCTGTTTCTCTTTTAGGAACAACAGTTAAAAATGGGAACTTAGGTATCCCAAGAGAACTCTTACTTCTACAATATTTGTGAGGTCATGACAGTATCATCAACATGTGGAGATCTATTAATAGTTTTGTCAAGAAGAAAAGAAAATGAGTAACCTAGTTCAGTAATTCTCCTCATTTGGAAAGGAATCAAGAACCCCTTTGTGATTCTGTTGACAACTGTGGTCTCTCTCCCAATAAAATGTCTACTTTGAATTCAATTTCAATAGATTTCCAGAAGCCCTGATGCCCATCCACATGTTTTATGTGCAAAAACCCTCTTTTTAGATGATTTCGAAGTCTACAGTGCTGTGTATTTCACAGGAATAAAGAATCAACCAACCGGCTGAGTGGGGTGGCTCACACCTATAATCCCAGCTCTTTGGGAGGCCAAGGTGGGCAGATCACTTGAGGTCAGGAGTTCAAGACCAGCCTAGCCAACATGATGAAACCCCGTCTCTACTAAAAATACAAAAAACTTAGCCAGGCATGGTGGAATATGCCTGTAGTCCCAGCTACTCAGGAGGCAGGAGAATCGCCTGAGCCCAGAAAACAGAGGCTGCAGGCTGTAGTAAGCTGAGATCATGACACTGCACTTCAGCCTGGGTGACAGAGCAAAACTCTGTCTCAAAAAAAAAAAAAAAAAAAAAGAATCAACCAACCAACCAACATTTATTGAGCAACTACTATGTGCAAAACACTGTAGTGGATCTTGTGTGGAGAATACAATAAAAGATATTATATAATCCCTGCCTTTAAAGAGCTGTATAGTCAAGTTTGCAAAATAAGACAAGAATAGGGATATTAGTTCTTCAGGTACTCAAAAGAAATATCATTTCTAGCTTGGCTTGTCAGGCAAGGCTGCAAAAGAGGATGTGCACTATGAACTAGTCTAGATAAATTACTAGAATTGGAGAAAAAGTAGAAAAAGACATTTGGTATCAGGAAATAACAAAATTCTTCATTTTAATACTTGCCTGAATTTGTGGGCTGAAAATTTTAATTTTATAAAAAATGCTGTATGTTAACTGTAACTAAAAACTTTATTTCCTGATCAGAGAGTGTGCTTCATGCCACATCAGTACAATTTGTTCACTTTAGCCCAGCTACCTGATGGGAGGATATCACACAACTGGAAGCCCTTGTCCTCCCTCCTCAGAAGCCAACTAAAATGTGCATTGCACTGTTAACCATGATAAGAATACCTGTTTATAGAAATTGGCTTGAGGTTCTTTTTTTTTTTTTTTGAGATGGAGTCTCACTGTGTCACCAGGTCACCAGGCTGGAGTGCAGTGGCGTGAATCTTGGCTCACTGCAACCTCTGTTTCCCAGGTTTCAGCAATTCTCCTGCTTCAGCCTCCCGAGTAGCTGGGACTACAGGGGCACGCCACCATACCCAGCTAACTTTTGTATTTTTAGTAGAGACAAGGTTTCACAGTATTGGCCAGGATGGTCTTGATCTCTTGACCTTCTGATCCACCCGCCTCGGCCTCCCAAAGGGCTGGGATTACAGGCGTGAGCCATCGTACCTGGTCAGTTCGAGTTTCTTAACTCACTTCTCCTTGGCTGGAGAAGCCAACAGAGAGAAATTTATTTTTATTCCAAGGTGGCTTTGTATCTCATTAACAATCCCATGAGCCTCTGCCCTTTTCATTCAACTGTCAACAGTCCTTGATGTTCTGAATAAAGAGCTGTCCAAACTAGAATTATTCAGAAGAGAAGGAAAAAAAAACCACTGTTCTCATTCTGAGATTCCACGTGGAAGTGCTGAGCTAGTTCAACTGCCGTGAGAGCTACCTTTTTATTTGCTTTGCAGTCCTGGTCACAATTAAGGATTCAGGCATTTGCATCATGAGGCTTGATTTCTGCTATAGTTTTTTCCAGCAAACATACAACACAGTAGGAGAGGATACATTTGAAATTCTGATAAAATCAATGTTGACTTGATAGGGAAATTCTAAAAATTAGAATTAAAGTCTAAAGAGAGACAGATTAAGTCATTTATTAGCCAGGGTTGCCAGAAAACAGCAATATATAGAAAGAGAATACAAGGAAGAAGACTTCCTGTAAAACTGTCATCATGCATTCAACTAGAAATGGATCCTGCAGTCCCATAGGTGGAAATGAGATGCAAGTTTGGAGTACCTGTCAAGAGAGTCACAATTTTGAAGTTGTTATAGCATATTCCCAGAGGGCTGGGTGAGACTGTGTGTATGGTGGGGTAAAGCAGAGAAAAAAGTGTTACAGAAAACTAGTCGTTTGAAAAAAGAAATTAAAACATAATTTGAAATGAACTCACTTTGGTACTCTGCAGCTGGAGTGGCAGATAATAAGGCTCAACATACCTACATGATAGCTGTAACACTTTAGAATCTTTGGGGCTATAGGTAACCAGAAAACGCTGACTTATTTCAATTTTCTAATTTTTTTCTATTTATGGAGTATCACACATAATGAAATAACAGAAGTAGGTCAGAACCTAGCCAAGGAATAGCTATGAAGATTCCTTCTCTGCTGCCCTGAGATTCTCTTGGCTCTGCCCTCTACCCTAGATTAGCTTCATTCTTATGAGGAAGGTAAGAGGCCTGTGACAGTTCTAAGCATCATGTCCTTACATGACAATGTCCAGAGGAAAACAGAACCATTTTTTCCCTATGCCTTTTTCTCAGGATTGAGGTAACCTTTCCTGGAGGCCTCCAGCAGACTTTCCCCTCATCTGTTCTGGTAGATTTAGATCATATGCCCATTCCTAAACTCATCTCAAGTGGAAAGAATAGGATTACCATGACTGATTCTTATATCTGGTAGTTCCCAGGCCACCAGCAGCACTTCAGAAAAAATGCAAACTATTAGGACCCACTCCAGACTTACTGGATCAGAATCTCTATAGAGTTGAAGCACAGAAATCTGTATTTTTAACAAGAATTCCAGGTGTTTCCAATGCACTTAACTTTGTGAACCACTGGTTTAGAGCAGAGTGGAATGGATGTTGGATTCTCAACCACAATTAGGACACTGGCCAAGGAGTCAGCAATTGGGAAGACCACAACTATTAAAATAACCAGAGTCACATCAAATCTGCATTTATGATATTTATGAATGCTTACTCCCTTCTTTTTCTTCCTTTTTTTTTTTTTTTTTTTTTTTGCTAAAAGTGGACCAAATATCTTGAAATACTCCTGCCACCAAACACCTGGAAGTGCTGCATAAAATATAATCAATGATTTTTAAAATGTATAAACTCTCAGGAACGAAAAGTGAAACCCTCAAAGGCCCAAAACAAAAAGAAATCTTTAAAACAGGTACTCAAATTTTTGTTACTCTAAACGTCATTGCCAGTCTAAGTAAAAAAAGGTTTTATGTGTAACTGACACATGGAGTGGCCGCAAGATAGGATGATAAAACTGAGATTCTTATGTTGAACCAGGACTATAGAGGTCTATATCCTCGGAAAACAGGTGGACTGGAAAAAAGAAAAAACAAACCCACAGAAGTAAGCAACAAGGAACCTCCTCTAGCTCAGGCTGAGATCTGGGTGAAGGGAAAAAATTGCCCCTGAGAATTTATAACCACATGACTGCCCTCTTGTGGGTTTGACATACCGACTTACACTACTACAAGGACAGATAATCCCCAAGCAGATAAATTAACATAAAAATGTATTCCCAGATGTCATTGCTGAGGTCCTGGTTGAAGAAAACAAGAAGCCTCTCGGTAAAAACACATTCTCAAATAAGGTCATACAGGATTCTAACAGATAACAAAAGTTTGCAACCCTAACTCACAAAACACTTGGGGAAACAGCATCATAATCAAGGCTCAGCAGAAAACAGCAAAATATGAACTTCACATAAGAGAATTATCAGGAAGGGCTATAAGACAAGCTGGTTTTAACCCATTTTTATAAGTTTTATATCAGGAAATTAAAAGCAGGAGAAAGGAATAAGATTTTTTTAAAAAAATAACCAAGCAGATTTAGAAGAGATACAAAAGGGAAATAGTCAGCTTCTATCATCCTCAACAAGAAAGGTATGACCTCAATAAGAAATCAGCCTGGGCTGGAAAAGAAATTGTCAGAGAACCTGAGGAAGCTTGAGGTTATTCTCCACACTTCGTAAAGTGTTCTATAATTTGGGTATCTAGGTGGGGAGTCCCCAGAAGGCCCTGCTAGCAGTGATATCCAATGCTTACTCCTACTAAGACATGAAGAGATTTATCCCCATTCTCCGCTGTAATGTGGCAAGACATTAGATGACAACTAAATGACTGCTGATGGTATTTTTGAGAGTATGGGGAGAGCATCTTAGAAAAAGCTCTGTGAAATCTCTTTATCTGCAGAAACTCTTTATCATGTTTTAACCTTTCAGCTTAATAGTTATATTTTATACTTCACAACAAAGTCCCATCTGTCAATAGTACCATATTAAACTCATACCTTTGTGTATTTGAATGAGTCTTCTTAATGAAACTTATTACAGTTTTTGCTGATTTCCTAAATAAGAAGTGTTTATTTAAAATTTATTTCTAGTAACTTGTAGAAATATAAGGGCAAACATATAGTGTGCAATGAGTACCATCAATTTGCTCCAAATCAAAATTCAATTATATTGTTGGAGAAATGCCACTATAAAGGCCTACGGTTTGATACTATAGTGTATTTACATATTCACAGAGACTGTCCCCTCCCTTTCTGCTGGCTAGACCCAGGAGAAGCCTGGAACCATAGAAGCCTGGAACCATGGGAGAGGCATCAGTACACGGTGTGGGTGGTTGGAAAGGGCAGGAATGTGTCAAACCACATCCATCACGTTTGATGTTTCTGTCTTAATCCTTTCCTGGCTAAGGGAAATGCCACTCCTTTGGGTTCCTCTCTGCATTTCCAGCATGTATGAATCACTTGGCAAAATGCGATGTTAAAAGAAATGCAAAGAGTAACAAAGTCAAGAAGCGCTTGTTTGGCCTTGCTTCAAGGTAAACAAAAACCTGGTTTAAACAGAGGCTTGGAGGAAGCAGATCCTTCCAGCCAGGTAGAAGGTCCCATACCTGCCAATTTCCTTCCGTCACAAGTCAGAGGCAGCGCCTCACTGCATTTGGGGCCACTGTTTGCTGCTTGGAAGAAAGCATGGGAGCACTCCCAGCCATTGGACAAATACCAATTATGTTTCTCATTTAAGAAACAGTTATTTGTCTGAATGCAAACTACATAAAAGGCAGAGGGTGTTCTCTTCTATTACAGAGTTATAGTTTGTTATTTATCTGAAATACAGGAGGTTTTCCTGATTGTAATCTTGGAATTGATGTGTCCACAGTGGGAGTAAATTCTTGAAGGAAGAAGCAATATTGCCTGACCAGTAGAGCACTATCAGAGATTTATTTTGTGGTTAGTATGAAGAAAAGACACAGGTGATGAGAGTTTTTAGGAGCAAAGCCAAAGTCTTCAAAGAGGAGACCTCAGTGTTGCATTTTCCCTAAAGGAAAAGTTACTGGAGCTTCTTAGCAAGGAGGTGAGCTCTTATGCACATAATCATCATCCTGGGCTACTTTTAGCCTTCCCTATATTGTACTTACCCTTGCCTTAAAACGTCCAATCACAAAATTTGGCAAACAGTGCTTTCTTTCCAGTGAGTTAACCAAGTATTATTTCCAGTGAGTTAACTCTATATTACTGAGTGCCTACAGTGTGCTTACACGTGTGTGTTAAATCTCATGGGGAATAAAGATTTTCAAGTCATATGCTCACTCCTCATGGAATTTACAGTTTAAGAAGACAATAAAAAGTTTATCCAGGCATGGTGGCAAGCACCTATAGTCCCAGGTGGCAAGCACCTATAGTCCCAGGTACTCAGGAAGCTGAGGTGGGAGGATTGTTTGAACCTGGGAGGCGGAGATTGCAGTGAGCCAAGATCATGTCACTGCACTCTAGCCTGGGTGACAAAGTGAGACCTCCATCTCAAAAAAAAAAGACAATAAAAAGTATTTTTGATAAGTTTTGTACCTTTATGTGGGTTTACCTGTTCAACCTGCTTTGAGGAGCCCAATGGCTCTTCCAATGAACAGATACTGCTCACTTTTCAACACTGTGGCCCTGCCCACCACCCTTGACTATCCTGGCATAAAAGGCAGAATGCTTGGAAGTCTAAGGTAATGGTTCTCAAAGTCCTTGGATCAGCAGCGTCATCACCACTGCGAAACTTTTTAAAGGTGCAAATTCTCAGGCCTTCTGCAGAGCTACTGAATTGGAAGCTCTGAGACTAAACACCAGCAATTTGTGTTTCAATAAGCATTGGTCTAAAGAAACTACTTTTTTGTCCTCCTACCTGCCAAATTGTCTTTCACTGGCCCTAGTTTCTACTGTCCATCTATTCAACATTAGAGAAGTGTTTTTTTTGTTTCTCTGTTTAACAAGTTAGAACACTTTAGGCTATAAGTCAGAGCAGGCACTTATCAAACTAGCTTAAAAAGTGAGAACATTTATTGACTCATGTAACTGGAAAACTAGCATAAGGGCAGGTTCTATGGTTGACTTAATCTACCAGCCCTGGCTTGATTTCCCCCATATTCCATCAATTCTGCCCTCTTCTGAGGGTTAACTTCACCCTCAGGCTCTCAGTGAGATGGCAGTGGCAGTTCAGTCTCACATCTGCATACAAAAGCCTCCAGAGGAAGAGAGAGAGCTTACTTCTGGAAACTCTCCAAAAGAGAGAGGGAAAACTTTACCAGAACTCCGCAGCCACCTTTCCTATGTTATCAAACTGCAGCACATACACATTCCTGAACTGATCACTGGCAGGACTGGATTGATCAATCAGGTCCATACCTGCATCTAGGGGTGGAGTCCACCCACAGAGGCCCCTGCTCCATGTACAAAGAGGGTGGATGGCAAAAAAACGAGTCAGGGTTCAGTCAGAAAGAAGAAAGGAAGAATGACTGATAGGTATACAACCCCAAAGTTAATGAGTTTCTAAGAACATGCTTTTAGGAAAGGAAGTCATCTTCTCTTGGCATGGCAGTGAAAGGTAAACACCATGGGGCTGGCAAGCCAAGACCACAAACCCCTTAGCGTTGAATGGCAATCAGTCTGGAGTGAAATTTGTCATATTTCACAAGCAAACTCAGGGAAGTGAAAAGGAAAAACTATTTTTTTTTTCTTTCTCCTCCCATCATTCTCCCTCTTCTCCCATCCCAAAATAGTTTAATTTTATACTAAATAGTGGCAGTCTTTTGGTCATTTCTTCACTGATATATATACACATTATAGATCATTAATGACATATTTCTTTCACAAAAAGTGTATCCTAGAACTATTTCCATAGATTACCAGACATTAAGTATAGCAGCAATTCTAAGCCAGGCACAGTGTTAAGTAAAGGATATACAATGATAAGTAACAGTGGGTCCTCATCTCCAGAACTCACAGAATAGTCAGGAGACAGACACATGAACAAGTCGACATAATGCAGTATGCAGTGGGCAATAATAGAAGCATGCCAACACTATATATATGTTACAAATGCCAAAGTAATGAACCTCATCTGCGGTATAAGGTATGAAGGTGATAGATAACCCAGGAAAGTTTTGAGGGATAAATAGGTGGGAAAAGGAGTTTAAGTTTTTAGATAATCCTTAGACATCAACATAGAAAACAAGGCATAGACAGCGTAAGATTAATTCTGTATAACAAAGCAAGGGAACTGTCCCGGAGCAGCATGCTCCACTTTCATGTGCAGGTTCAAGGGCTCTATCTATCTGTTATGAGATGTGTTGGAAATAATTTGCTACTAATGATAAAACACTAGAATAGATTACACAAATAATTCAGAGCAGGTTCTGATAATAATTAATTAATAACTTACAGCAGGTTCAAGCTTATCACTATAATCTTATTATTATCCTCTGCATTGTAATTTGCATTCAGAGGTGGAAGAGAAAGAAGGTGGAGTTATATTTAGCCTGCTTGGAACTGAACATATTCCTGGGTTTCCCATTATTGTATACATGGGGATAAATAGGGTCTAAAGGCCCAGTAGGAAAAGGCTACGGGACAGCTGTAGGATAATGCCATATTACTACTTAATTCCTGAAGTCAGCTCCTAAATTGTGATAACCAAGACCCCTGAAAAGGACACCAAGGTGGCCCTAAATTTTTCCAGGATCCACTCAGTGATGAATGATGATGCTATTTAGCAGACACGATTTTTTATATGCACAATTTGTTTTGCTCCATAATTTTGCAGAGATATTTTCCTCCTTTTCCTTTAGTTTTGATGAATGGAAATATATAGCCCTTAAAATAAAAGTAAACCCATAGCTACAGGTCAGGAACTACTTCTCCATCTTAACAATATAACCAAAAATCAAGGTAAAACTACATGTTTTCACTGACTAGGAAGTGGTCACCCCAGTAAAAACAGACACATGCAACAAACAAATGCAGCATAGCCAAGTTCACAAGTAACTGTATGTGTATCTGTACATGAGTGTGTATATTTAGGTACAGAGAAGAGAAATGGAAAGAAAACTACTATCTGATGTGAACATAAATTTCTGTTAAGAGTAGATAACCTTGATTGCTCTTAGGTCTATTTGTCATGTGCATCAGGGTCCCCACATTTTTAATTTTATTCTTTTATTTTCTCTGACACTGATGCTCCATTTCACCCTGTGGAAGTACAAGGCCATATATCATACTCTACTCCACCCCATGGTCCCAGTTTTGGACCTTTAACTCCCTAAAGTTATAATCATACTTGCCAGGCTCTTTTGGAATCTTAAATCTTTGGAAGCATAAAGCATTTGCCTCAAGCAATCAGAGAACATATCTCTTCTGAGTGACGCTCAACACATTATGAATGTTCAATCAATTTTACTGATGCCGGTAGCAGAAAATGTCCCTTGGAAGAAGAGCATCAGAAAAACACCTCCTGACAGATAACTACCAAATAGCTTTGAATTTAATACTTTACTCAGATCTCACATTAATGAATGTATAGTGCCAGTTGTTAATTATATACTCAAAAAGGCAAAATTCATACACTGTGTTATGTATAATCATTTAATGTGACTCTGTAGGTGAGAGTATTTGATGATTATTATTGATTTTAAGTATGAAGGTCAAAATTTGCTATGTGATTTCTTTTCATTTCTTTCCATTTAATTTCCACACCTAATTCTATTCTTTGGTTATATTCAAATTTGCCAGTTAGAATTAAAACAAATAACTTTAAATACATGACAAACCTGAAGTGTTTACAAATGTATCACTCTCTTTAGAAAATGAGCACTTTCTTTTTTTTATTAGTTATGTCAAAAAATAATAATAGCCAAGAAGATAACTAGAACCTGTATTTGCCCTTAAATCTCTCCCCATTATAAATTTTCTTCTTAATTTTTTTGAATTTTAACTTTTCATTTTAAGTAACAGGAGTTGCAAAATAAAACAAGTCTAGTAAACTCTTCACCTAGTTTACCTGAATGCAACATCTTACATAACCACAGTACCTGAAATATTATAAACTCACCTACAAATCTTACTCCGATTTTGCCATTTGTCCCACTAAGGTGCTTTTTCTGGTCTAAAATCTACTCAGGGTCATTCACTGTGTTTATTTGTCATGCCTCCTTAGTCTGCCCCAATCCAGGACATTTCTTCAGTCTTTCTTTGTCTTTTATAACCATGACAGTTTTGAAGTGTACTAGCCTGTTATTTTATAGAATAAATATAGAATTTTATAGAATAAATACAGAATTCCTCTATTTGGGTTTGAGGTTTGCTCATCATTAAAATCAGGTTATACATTTTTGGCAAGACTATCCTTTTTCAGTGTATCAAGGCAAACATGTCGATATGTCTCAATATTGATGATGTTAACTTTGGTCACTTGGTTATGGGGTGTCTGCCAGGCTGATCCAATAAAAAGTTACCATATCTCTCTTTGAAATTACTAGGTATTTTGTAGAGCTATACTTTGAGATTATCCAAATACTTCTGTCCAATTGTTTTAGCACTGAGTGATGATTCTTGCCTATAACTCTTATCATTACAGTATTTAATAAATGGTAGGGAGTTTTAAGGGTAATGTACAAAAGAAAAAATTTAAATATTCAAAAATAATAGTGATTTTCTATTTCCATCACTACTTCTACATTTGTTAGATTTCTGCTGTAAGAAGAGATTTCCATTCTCTCAGTTTATTAATTTTAACTCTATGAACATATGGACATTTATTTTAGTCTATGAATTATAATTCATTACCATCATAACTTATTTTGTTGCTCAAATTTGTTCTCAATTTGGCCAGTGGTTGCTCTTTTAACTGGGCTTCTATATCCACTTGACATGTCCCAATCATTTCATGAGCACAGCCTTATTTTCCAGTGTAATAAGATGCTCTAGGGTCATCTTATACTTCCTCAGCCTCAGTCCTGCAATCAGCCATTTCTCTGAAAAGGTGGTTTCCTCTATTTGGGAAGGATATTTAGAAACCAAGATCTGAGCTGGGAGAGCTCATGGCTACTGGGCTTTTACTGTTTCTAGGCCTCTCAGTGGACAGAACTGGAAAATATATGTATGTATACTAAAGCCATGCATACGCAAGCATTTGTATCTATTTCTTTATATTTGTGTGTATATATTAGGAATTGTGTGTATATGTTAGTTGTATTAATTGTGTGTATATATTAGTTCATATTCATACCTACAATTCTAATCCATCACAGAGGTCATTCCAGCCTTCCTTCTTCCCTTATTTGTACTTTCTTCCTCTGAAAATGAGAAACTTAGTTTTCATTATCTGCAGTATCTTTACTTAATTGCTCTAAAGGACACATAATTTCAAAATTGCTAACCCTGTGAAAAACAAGCCATTAACTAAAAAGCATTGTGTGCAGTTCTTTCACCTTTTAATATGTAATCAAAAACTGTTTTTCCAAGTTGCTTCGATGAATTATTTCCTTCACTATTCTACTCAGAGTTGTTACATTACTCATGTGTAATAGTTAGGTTGATTTATTACTATTTGTTTTCCACTTTGGGTTTCTCCACATCCTGAATAATTTTTTTAAGTAAATGAAATACTAACGTGGTTCTAAAAGTCAGAAATATATAAAAAGATATATTAAGACTCACTCCTGCTTCATCTCTTCTTTATTTCCATTCTCCTTCACTTTTCCCTCCCATATTAGTTCATTCTCACACTGCTATAAAGAAATACCTAAGACTGAGTAATATATAAAGAAAAGAGCTTTAATTGGCTCATAGTTCTGCAGGCTGTATAGGAAGCATAGTGGCTTCTGCTTCTGGGGAGTGTCAGTAAACTTACAATCATGGCAGAAGATGTGAAGGGGTAGCAGGCACATCTTACATGGCCAGAGCAGAAGCAAGGCAGTGGGGACAGAGGTTCCACACACTTTCAAACAACCAGATCTCATGAGAACTCCCTGTCACCACAACAGCCCCAAGGGGGACGGTGTTAACCAAAAGAAACCGCCTCCATAATCCAATCACCTCCCACCAGGCCCCACCCCCAACATTGGGACTTACAATTTGACACAGATTTGGAATCGGACACAGATCCAAACCATATCACTTCCCATATATAACCAGCCTCATTTGTTTCTGGCTTCTCCATCCTGTGTTTCTCTGTTCATGAATGTACATTTCTTAGTTGCCTGTCTCTCTTACAAGAAAGGCACCATACTACAGTTAGTCACTTACACTTTGCTTTTTTTCACTTGATATATCAAGGAAATCATTCCATACCAGCTCATAGAGATTACAATTTATTTTTAAGTCTTTTGTTTTGGGGATAAAATTTTCTTCAGACAGATAGAGGAAAATAATATGACAGCTTATTCAAATTCTGTAATATTTGAACGAATATTTCTCAGAAGAAAATGTTTCTTAAAACACCACTGGCACAGATAAGGCAGAATTCCACATTTATTGCACAAAACATCTCCTACTCATCTACAATAAAGCATCTCACTTAAAACAGTATTCCACACAGACTTTCAAGCACGTTTTTATTTTGGCTATCTCTCTTTTGAGGTATATTTTAACAGCCTGGTAATTTAACAAATTATTAAAGAATACTTACTGAAAACCTTCCTAATGCTTGTAATTATGGGCTAAGACACTCTATAGCTAGGAAAATAAGAAGCTCTATTTTACTTTCTAGAAGAAAGTGTTCTGATTATCTAAAGCCCAGCTATATGCCCAGAAAGTGATGTTAAAAGTGCCGTAGAAATTCAGATGGACAGACATATGCTCAATAGATTGGTTAGAGACACCAGCAAATTTGTGTTTGTTACTAATATTATTGGACCAACGGTGTTTTGTTGTTATTGTTGTTTTACTAATGAAATATTATAGATCTGAAAAATAAGCTATTCTGCCACCTGTGGCAGAATGTAATGGTAACAGATGATTCTAAAGTCCAAATTAATCTAACAACTCAATGTACTCTGACTTGATCTTTTTAATATATAACTTAATCATCACTAGAAAACAATGAAAAACAATCACAAGAACCAACAGGCTAGAAAGAAAACACAAACATCAACAGGCTCGAAAGCAAAAGGAAGGACATGAACAACAACTAAACCCCCACACAGTCAGCTTTTCTATGGTCTGATGGTCATTAACACAGATAACGCAGTGTTGGTGGAGGAGTTATTCTGAATCCTTCGAGTTTTACCTCTTAAAAATTATCTTTCTCAGTTATAAACTAGTGTTTCTCAGCCTTTTTTATATTACCAATGCACCTCAGGTACTGTTTTAGACATATTTTTTGTAATCACCCCTTGTAAAATTGTAATACCACAGATATACAATATATCTACTGTACATATGTATATCTGTGCTTTATATATTTAAAAAGTAGAATATGTTTTGCTCCCTAAGAACCAATTTTCACCCATTTGGGGGCAATACTGCCCCTGTGAGGATGCAGGCTCTAGATACTCTCCATAAAACCATTTCCTGTTTAAAACTCTTTCATCTCCAAAATGAGTATATATGAGAAATGACCAAGTAAGTGTCAAACCACAGAGCAACAAATAAGAAGTAGAAGAAAATAGCTAACCATGGAAAATAATAGGCTGAATGCAGTGGCTCATGCCTGTAATCCCAGAACTCTGGGAGGCCCAGGCAGGAGGATAACTTGAGCTCAGGAGTTTGAGACCAGCCCCCAGTAACATGGCGAAACCTCATCTCTACAAAAAAAAAAAAAAAAAAAAAAAAAGCAAAAATTAGCTGGACATGGTTGGGAGGGCCTGTAGTCTCAGATCCTCAGGAGACTAAGGTAGGAGTATTGCCTGAGCCCAGGAAGCAGAGGCTGCAGTGAGCCAAGACTGTACCACTGCACTCTAGCCTGGGTGACAGAGAGAGATCCTGTCTCAAAAAGTTAAAATAAAACTATAATTCAAATATAATCAGGGATAAATAAAAACAGATTTCTGCATTAATAAGACTCCACAGGAGTTTTAAGTGACTACATGGTAAATTTAGCTGGCTTTGCCAAAGCCGAACCTCATATTTCACTATTAAAGAAAGCTGTCCTCACTAATAAAACTGCGGTTCCACTTTCCAAGGACAGTAAACACCAAATCTTCTAGCTTTGACTCATATTTAGCTATGTCACTCATGGCCTTACTATCAGAGAAAAGTTAATAAGCAAGCAAATTAATTCACCTTTTTAAGATAATTCTCAGAAAAGAATCATTTTATCAGAGATTGTAAAATTTGACCTAAAGAAGGTAATTTGATAATAAATGACTCACTTTTGAAAAGGAAGCATGTAGGTTTTTTAAAAAATTATGAAGGAGAGATCCAAGATGGCTGATTACTAGCAGCTCAGGATTGTAGCTCCCAGGGAAAGAGCAGAGAAGGAGAGGACGCCACACTTTCAGATGCATTTTTGTTGCTCACGGACCAGGAGATTCCCAGCAGAGAAGCCCCAAGGGTAGCCAGCGTGACTCTTGTGGCTGTACAGTGGTTTTGCCGGCACTCTGGCTCGGTGGTTCTTGGTGCAGAGTAAATGGGACTGGGTCCCCTTTTGGTTGATGTTTGGAGCTCCGGGAAGGCAGAGTCGCCTATTCAGCTGATTGAAAAAGGGACTCAAAGGAAGCCAGACCGGAGATTCCAGGGCAGAAAAGCACCACAAATCTTAATGCAGCTGTTCTGGCTGGTGCAGTGGGTTGCTCAGATTCCGGTGCTGGGAATCAACAAGTTGGATGTTCACTCAGAGACCTAATTTGAAAGTCGGTAATTACAAAGACGACAGGTGGATAAATTTACAATGATGGGAAGAAACCAGTGTAAAAAGGCTGAGAATACCCAAAATCAGAATGCTTCTCCCTCTACAGGGGATCACAGTTCCTCATCAACAAGGGAACAAGGCCTGATGGAGAATGAGTATGTTCCATTAACAGATTTAGGCTTCAGTAGGTAGATAATAAGAAACTTCTGTGAGTTAAAAGAACATGTTCTAGCCCAATGTAAAGAAACTAAGAACCTTGAAAAAAGGTTTGATGAGATCGTAACAAGAACAGACAATCTAGACAATATAAGTGAATTAATGGAACTGAAGAATACAATACGAGAACTCCACAAAGTATGCACAGGTTTTAACAGTCGAATTGATCAAGCAGAAGAAAGGATATCAGAGGTCAAAGACCAACTTAATGAAATGAAACGAGAAGACAGGATTAGAGAAGAAAGAGTAAAAAGGAATCAGCAAAGTCTCCAAGAAATATGGGACTACGTGAAAAGACCTAATTTACGTTTGATAGGTGTACCCGAATGTCATGAAGAGAATGAATTCAAGCCAGAAAATATTCTTCAGGATACTATTCAGGAAAACTTTCCTAACCTAGTAAGGCAGGAAAATACTCAACTTTAGGTAATACAGAGACCACCACAAAGATATTCCTCAAGTAGAGCAACCCCAAGACACATAATCATTAGATTCACCAGGGTTGAAATAAAGGAGAAAATTCTAAGGGCAGCTAGACAGAAAGGTCAGGTTACCCATAAAGGGAAGCATATCAGACTCATAGCAGATCTTTCAGCTGAAACCCTACAAACTAGAAGACAGTGGGGGTCAATATTCAATATCCTCAAAGAAAAGACTTTTCAACCCAGAATCTCATATCCTGCCAAATTAAGCTTCATAAATGAAAGAAAAATAAAATTTTTCATGAACAAGCAAGCACTCAGAGATTTCATCACCACCAGGCCTGCTTTACAAGAGCTTCTGAAAGAAACACTATACACAGAAAGGAACAACCAGTATCAGTCATCCTAAAAACTTACCAAAAGGTAAAGAGTAACTCCATAATGAAGAATCTATATCAACTAATGGGCAAAAAAGCCAGCTAGCATTAAATGACAATATTAAACTCACAAATATCAATATTAATCCTAAATTTAAATGGATTAAATGCCCCAATCAAAGACACAGAAAGGCATATTGAATAAAAAGTCAAAACCCATTGGTTCACTGTATCCAGATCCATCTCATAAGCAAGGACACACAAAGACTCAAAACAAAGGGTTGGTGGAAGACTTACCAATTAAATGGAGAGCAGGAAAAAAAAGAAAGAAAGAAAGAAAACAGGAATTGTAACTTTCATCTCTGACAAAATAGACTTTAATAGTAACAAAGACTAAAAGAAACAAAGAAGGACATTACATAATGGTAAAAGGATCAATGTAACAACAGGAGTCAATGATCATAAATATATATGCACCCAATATAGGAACACCCAGATACATAAGACAAGTTCTTAATGACTTGTAAAGAGACTTGGACTCCCACACAATAATAGTTGGAGACTTTGATACTACATTGTTAATATTTGAAGGATCAATGAGATAGAAAATTAACAGGGACATCTATGATTTGAACTCAGACCTGGAACAAGTAAACTCAGTGAATATTTATAGAATTCTTCACCCCAGGTCCACAGAACATACATTTTTCTCAGTATCATATTACACCTATTTTGAAAGCGACCACATAATTGAAAGTAAATCACTCTTCAGCATTTGCATAGCATTTCACAGACTTAAATGAAATATTGGTTGGTTGTTCGTTTGTTATTTTCTTCCCTTATTCCTTCGTGTCTCTGCTGTTAAGCACAATTATTGGCATAAAAGAAGTTTTTAATACCTATTTTTAGATTGCATTCCAGCCTGGGCAATAGAGCAAGACTCCTGTTCTCTCTCCCCCTTTCTCTTTCTCTTTCTTAAAAAAAATAATAATTATGAAATGATAAAATTAGGGGATTCTTTTTAGCATTAGTCATGCTGAGGACAGAAGAAGCTAAGAGGAATTCAAGACAGTCATTTCCCAATAAACTGGGGAAACATATTGATCTTTCCCTCCTAGTGTCCCAATCTCCCTAGAAACAAATGCTGGGGAGGAGCTGGTATAATCAACATTTGTGAAATCAAAATAAGATATCAGAATTGGAATAGAGAAAAGCAGTGTACACTGAGTGCCAAGCAATTTCATTAAGTTAGTATATTTATTTTTTAAAACTACCTCATGAGGTGATATTTCACTTCATTGTAACATGAGAAAAACATTGCTTAGAAAGGTGATCTAACTCATAAGGGTCACACAAGATGATGGAACATGGAGTTAGATCCAGGTCTAAGCCCAAAATTAAATTCCTTGTTCCACCATGGGTCCAGGACCTTTCTATAGTCACCTACTGTTCTTACTCACTTTTTCATGCCACTTCTTCCTACACTTTCCTCTTTCTTTCCTCCTTAATATACTGGTTCACAAAACCTGCATGTCTTCATATGCCCTTAGCTATTTGGTTGTTCCTCCACTTTAAAACTCCATGAAATACTTGAAGGTACAGGTCTTTCTTCCAGTTCTTTTGGAGGAGTCTTAAGAACAACCGCCTGCTGAATGACCTGCTTTTCATCGTCAAGTGCCAGCTAGTAGAGAAATGCTTTGCGTTGTATAGTTTAGCATTTTTCTTTGCTTCATTTTCCTTTTACTCCCAATCCTCAGGACCTGGGTTTGCACCTTTGAGTAAAGCACCTGAATTTCTTGCCTTGGGTTCTGTTTTCTAGAAGAACTAATTAAGACTTTAATGCTTAGCTTTATAATATTTAGGATTTTTATACAGTGTTGTATGAAAAAGAATTTTTTATTATTATACTTTAAGTTCTGAGGTACATGTGCAGAATATGCAGTTTTGTTACATAGGCATACACATGCCATGATGGTTTGCTATATCCATCACCCCATCATCTACATTAGGTATTTTTCCTAATGCTATCCATTCCCTGTCCCTCAACCGCCTGCTATCCCTCCCCTAGCCTCTGACTCCCTGACAGCCCGGGTGTGTGATGTTCTCCTCTCTGTGTCGATGTGTTCTCATTGTTCAACACCCCCTTATGAGTGAGAACATGTGGTGTTTGGTTTTCTGTTATGTCAATTTGCTGAGAATTATGGTTTCCAGATTTATCCATGTCCCTGCAAAGGACATGAACTCATCCTTTTTTATGGCTGCATAGTATTCCATGGTGTATATGTGCCACATCTTCTTTATCCAGTCTATCATTGATGGGCATCTGGGTTGGTTCCAAGTCTTGGCTATTGCGAACAGTGCCACAATAAACATACATGTGCATGTGTCTTTATAATAGAATGATTTGTAGTTCTTTGGGTATTTACCCAGTAATGGGATCACTTGCTGAAATGGTATTTCTAGTTCTAGATCCTTGAGAAATTGCCACACTCTTCCACAATGGTTGGACTAATTTACACTCCCACCAACAGTGTAAAGGCTTTCCTATTTCTCCACATCCTCTCCAGCGTCTGTTGTCTCCTGGTTTTTTAATGATCACCATTCTAACTGGCATGAGATAGTATCTCAATGTGGTTTTGACTTTTCATATGTTTGCTGGCTGCATAAATATCTTCTTTTGAAAAGTGTCTGTTCACATCCTTCACCCACTTTTTGATGTTTTTTTTTCTTGTAAATTTGTTTTAAGTTCTTTATAGATTCTGAATATTATCCCTTAGTCAAATGGGTAGATTGCAAAAATTTTTTCCCATTCTGTTGGTTGCAGATTCACTCTAATGATAGTTTCTTTTGCTGTGCAGAAGCTCTTTAGTTTAATTAGATCCCATTTGTCAATTTTGGCTTTTGTTGCCATAGCTTTGGCATTTTAGTCATGAAGTCCTTGTGTATGCCTATGTCCTGAATGGTACTGCCTAGGTTTTCTTCTAGGGTTTTTATGGTGTTAGGTCTTATCTTTAAATCTTTAATCCACCTGAAGTTAATTTTTGTATAAGGTATAGGAAGGGATCCAGTTTCAGCTTTCTGCATATGGCTAGTCAGTTTCCCCCAAATCCTTTATTAAATAGGGAATCCTTTCCCCATTACTTGTTTTTGTGAGGTTTGTCAAAGATCAGATGGTTGTAGATGTGTGGTGTTATTTCTGGGGCCTCTGTTCTGTTCCATTGGTCTATATCACTGTTTTTGTACCAGTACCATGCTCTTTTGATTACTGTTGCCTTGTAGTATAGTTTGAAGACAAGTAGCATGATGCCTCCAGCTTTGTTTTGTTTTTGTTTTTGTTTTGCTTAAGATTATCTTGGCTATGCAGGCTCTTTGTTGGTTCCATATAAAATTTATGGTGTTTTTTTTTTCCCCAGTTCTATGAAGAAAGTCAGGGTAGCTTAATGGGGATAGCATTGAATCTATAAATTACTTTGAACAGAATGGCCATTTTCACAATATTGACTCTTCCTTACTATGAGCATGGAATGTGTTTCCATCTGTTTGTGTCCTCTCTTATTTCCTTGAGCAGTGGTTTGTATCTCCTTGAAAAGGACCTTCACATACCTTGTTAGTTTTATTTCTAGGTATTTTATTTTCTTCGTAGCAATTGTGAATGGGAGTTTGGCTCTCTGTTTGTCTGTTAATTGGTGTATAGGAATGCTTGTGATTTTTGCACATTGATTTTGATACAGAGACTTTGCTGAAGTTATTTATCAGCTTCAGGAGATTTTGGGCTGAGACGATGGGGTCTTCTAAATATACAATCACGTCACTTACAAATAGAGACAATTTGACTTCCTCTTTTCCTAACTGAATACCTTTATTTTTTTTTCTTGCCTGATTGGCCTGGCCAGAATTTCCAATACTAAGTTGAATAGGAGTGGTAAGAGAGGGCATCCTTGTCTTGTGCCGATTTTTAAAGGGAATGCTTTCAGCTTTTGACCATTCATTATGATATTGGCTGTGGGTATATCATAAATAGCTCTTATTATTTTGAGATATATTCCATTGATAACTAGTTTATTGAGAGTTTTTAGCAAGAAGGGTTGTCGATTTTGTCAAAGGTTTTCTCTGCATCTATTGAAACAATCATGTGGTTTTTGTCTTTGGTTCTGTTTATGTGATAGATTACATTTATAGATTTGCATATGTTGAACAAGCCTTGCATACCAGGGATAAAGCTGACTTGATCATGATAGATAAGCTTTTTGATGTCCTGTTAGATTCTGTTTGCCAGTATTTTATTGAGGATTGCATCAATGTTCATCATGGATATTTGCCAAAAATTTTCTTTTCTGACTGTGTCTCAGCTAGGTTTTGGTATTAAGATAATGTTGTTCTCATAAAATTAGTTAGGGAGGATTCCCTCTTTTTCTATTGTTTAGAATAGTTTCAGCAATAATGGTACCAGCTCTTCTTTGTGCCTCTTATAGGATTTGGCTGTGAACCTGTCTGGTCCTGGACTTTTTTTGGTTGGTAGGCTATTAATTGCTGCCTCAATTTCAGACCTTGTTATTGGTCTATTCAGGGACTCGACTACTTTCTGGGTTAGTCTTGGGAGGGTGTATAAGTGTCCAGGAATTTAACCATTTCTTCTAGATTTACTGGTTTATTTGCATAGAAGTATTTGTAGAATTCTCTGATGGTAGTCTGTATGTCTGTGGGATTGGTGGTGATATCCCCTTTATAATTTTTTATTGCATCTATTTGATTCTTCTCTCTTTTCTTCATTAGTCTGGCTAATGGTCTATCTATTCTGTTGATCTTTTCAAAAAAACTAGCTCCCAGATTCATTGATTTTTGGAAGGGTTTTTTGTGTCTCTATCTTCTTCAGTTCTGCCCTGATCACAGTTATTTCTTGTCTTCTACTAGGTTTTATATATTTGTTTGATCTTGCTGCTCTAGTTCTTTTAATTGTGATGTTAGGGTGTGGATTTTAAATATTTACTCATTTCTCTTGTGAGCATTTAGTGTTATAAATTTCCCTCTACACACTGCATTAAATGAGATTCTGGTACATTTTGGCTTCATTCTCATTGGTTTCAAAGAACATCTTTATTTCTGCCTTCATTTCATTATTTATCCAGTAGTCATTCAGGAGAAGGTTGTTCAGTTCCCACACAGTTGTGCAGTTTTGAGTGAGCTTCTTAATCCTGAGTTCTAATTTGATTGCACTGTGATCTGAGAGATTGTTATGATTTCTGTTTATTTGCATGTGCTGAGGAGTGTTTTATGTCTAATTATGTGGTCAATTTTAGAATAAGTGTGATGTGGTGCTGAGAAGAATGTATATTCTGTTGATTTGGGGGGTGGAGAGTTCTGTAGATGTCTATTAGGTCTGCTTAGTCCAGATCTGAGTTCAAGTCCTGGATAACCTTGTTAATTTTCTGTCTCGTTGATCTGTCTAATATTGACAGTGGGGTGTTAAAGTCTCCCATTATTATTGTGTGGACACCTAAGTCTCTTTGTTGGTCATTACGAACTTGTTTTTTGTATCTGGGTGCTCCTGTATTGGGTGCATATATATTTAGAATAGTTAGCTCTTCTTACTGCATTAATCCCTTTACCATTATGTAATGTCCTTCTTTCTCTCTTTTGATCTTTGTTGGTTTAAAGTGTGTTTTATCAGAGACTAGGATTGCAACCCCTGCTTTTTTTTTTTTTTTTTTTTTTTTTTTTTTTTTTTTTTTTGCTTTCCATTTGCTTAGTAAATCTTCCTCCATCCCTTTATTTTGAGCCTATGTGTATCTCTGCAAGTGAGATAGGCCTCCTGAGTGCAGCACACCGATGGGTCTTGACTCCTTATCCTAGTCTGTGTCTTTTAATTAGGGCAGGTAGCCCATTTACATTTAAGATTAATATTGTTATGTGTGAATTTGATATTGCCATTTTGACACTAGCTAGTTGTTCTGTTAGTTGACACAATTTCTTCATAGTGTCGATGGTCTTTACAATTTGGTATGTTTTTACAGTGGCTGGTACTGGTTGTTCCTTTCCAGGTTTAGTACTTCCTTCAGGAGCTCCTGTAAGGAAGGCCTGGTGATAACAAAATCTCTCAGCATTTTCTTGTCCATAAAGGATTTTATTTCTCCTTCACTTATGAAGCGTAGTTTGGCTGGATATGAAATTCTGGGTTGAAAATTCTTTTCTTTACAGATGTTGAATATTGACCCCCACTGTCTTCTGGCTTGTAGGGTTTCTGCTGAGAGATCCATTGTGACTCTGATGGGCTTTCCTTTTGGGTAGCCTGATCCTTTTCTCTGGCTGTCCTTAGCATTTCTTTCCTTCATTTCAACCCTGGTGAACCTGACAATCATCTGTGTTGGGGTTGCTCTCTTCAATGAGTATTTTTGTGGTGTTCTCTGTATTTCCTGAATTTGAATACTGGCCTGCCTTGCTAGGCTGGGGAAGTTCTCCTGGATAATATCCTGAAGAGTGTTTTCCAACTTGATTTCATTCTCCCTGTCACTTTCAGGTACACTGATCAAACACAGATTTGGTCTTTTCACATAATCCCAGATTTCTTGGAGGCTTTGTTTGTTTCTTTTCATTCTTTTTTCTCCAATCTTGCCTTCTTCCTTTATTTCATTGAGTTGATCTTGAATCTCTGATATCCTTCCTTCAGATTGATCTATTTGGCTATTGAAATTTGTGTATGCTTCATGAAGTTCTCATGCTGTTTTTTTTCAGCTCCATCAAGTCGTTTATGTGCTTCTCTATACTGGTTATTCTAGTTAGCATTTCATATAACCTTTTTTCAAGGTTCTTAGCTTCCTTGCATTGGGTTAGGACATGCTCCTTTAGCTCAGAGAAGTTTGTTATTAACCACCTTCTGAAGCCTGCTTCTATCAATTCATCAAACACATTCTCCATTCAGTTTTGTTCCCTTGCTGGTGAGGTGTTGTGATCCCTTGGAGAAGAGGCATTCTAGTTTTTGGAGTTTTCAGCCATTTTGCACCACCTTCTTCCCATCTTCATAGATTTATCTACCTTTGGTGTTTGAAGTTGGTGACCTTTGGATGGGGTTTCTGAGTGGACTTCTAACAGTCAGGCCCCTGTGCTGGAGGTCTGCTGGAATTTGCTGGAGGTCCAATCCAGACCCTGCTTGCCTGGGAATCACTAGTGGGAGCTGCAGAACAGCAAAGACTGCTGCCTTTTCCTTCCTCTGGTAGCTTTGTCCCAGGAGGGTACCTGCCAGATGCCAGCCAGAGCTCTCCTATTTGAGCTGTCTGTCAGCCCCTGCTTGGATATGTCTTCCAGTCAGGATATACAGGGGTCAGGGAGCCACTTCAGGAGGCAGTCTGTCCCTTATCAGAGGTCAAGCATTATGCTGGGAGATCCATTGCTCCCTTCAGAGCTGCTGGGCAGGGACATTGAAGTCTGCTGAAGCTGCACTCGCAACTGTCCCTTTTCCCAGGTGCACTGTCCCAGGAAGGTGGGGGCTTTATTTATAAGTCCCTGACAGGCTGCTGCCTTTTTTCAGAGATGCCCTGCCCAGTGGGGAGGGAGTCTAGTGACAGTCTGCCAGCAGTGGCCTTGCTGAGCAGCCATGGGCTCCACCCAATCACTGTGTCAACTTCTCGGTGACTTTGTTTACACAGGTAAGGTTAAAACCACCTACCCGAGCCTCAGCAATGGCAGATGCCCCTCCCCACACCAAGTTTGAACATCCCAAGTCCAGCTCAGACTGCTGTGCTGGCTGTGAGAATTTCAAGCCAGTGGATCACTTTTCAACAGACTCCTCTTCCAGAACTAAAATCTCACCCTGCCCCATCACAGCCTTCTTAAAGGGGTTCTTTCCCTGAAAATCTCCTTTATCTCAAACTTGTTCTTACTACAGAACATTTTAGTGTCTCCTGCCTTCACCTCAATTCCAATTAATCTTTTTTTTTTTCTTTTTCTGGTCTCTCAACCATTGTTGGTTTCCTCGCTCATGTATGCACATAAATCCAAGGTACAATAGAAAGCCCACAGAATACAGGTCAGAAGAATTAGTCAATCTCATCTAGTCTTAGAAGATAAGCAGGGTTGAGCCTGGTTAGCACTGGGATGGGAGAGGACTTGTGTGTACTCCCTACTCTGTCTCTGACAAGCTGGTGACCTCTGGTAAAATCACTTAGCATTGCTATGCTTCAATTTCTGTTTCTGATAAATAAAAAGCTAAATTAAAATCTTTTCCAGCAATTATGCCAAAATTCTAGAGATACTTTCTGTTCTTCTTTGGTGTTTTTTATTTTTTTTTTTATTTTTTTATTTTTATTTTTTTCAAATGGAGTCTCCTTCTGTCACCCAGGCTGGAGTGCAATGGCACAATCTCAGTTCACTGCAACCTCTGCTTCCTGGGTTCAAGCAATTCTCTTGCCTCAGCTTCCTAAGCAGCTGGGATTACAGGCATCTGCCACAACACCCAGCTGAGTTTTGTACTTTTAGTAGAGACGGGGTTTCACCATGTTAGCCAGGCTGGTCTTGAACTCCTGACCTCAGGTGATCCACCTGCCCTGGCCTCTCAAAGTGCTTGGATTACAAGTGTGAGCCACCGTAACCAGCTACCTTCTGCTCTTTAATGACATTCTGGAATAAAGCCGAAGTCTACCTGTGGTATATCTGAAAGTCTAGCATATATATTTTTGTCTTTAAAAAAGTACTTGAAATCTATCATCTTTATTTTCAGGATCATTGTTGAATAATAGGGTCAATTCCCAAATTAACATACACTTGTAGAAGATAAAATCTCCTTTTTCATCTTTTTCCTATCTTCAAACAGATATTATCTCTGCCTGTCTCTCTCCCTACCCTCTTTACTCTCATCCTGTTGTTAAAGCAAACTAAATATGGCCTGAGAAGGACTCTGTACCTCTATATTTGAATCCCTGTGGATGAATGGTAAACTAACTTAATAGGCAGACAAAACTGGAAACCTAACTTAGTAGTATGCACCTGTAACAATAACTAAGTCTTGGCCAATCACAGCAGCCAGACTTCAATCATTCATAAACTGCTGAGTGCTCAAATTGAGTTCAAATAAAGCAAATGCTGAGCTATAACCAATCTAGCCACTCTGTACCTCACTTTCAGTTTCTGTATGTCATTTCCCCTTTTTTTGGTCTATAAACCTTCTTCCACCATGTGGCTGCACTGGGAGCTCTGTGAATCTGCTGTGATTCTGGGGGCTGGAGATTTGCAAATCATTCATTACTCAATTAAAACTCCTTTAAATTATCACTGCCCACAACTCATGCTTCTTTCTACCTCTCCTTCCCTCTCTTTACTCACTCACAGACATCATGAATAAAGCAGCAGAGACAAAATTAGAAAGCTAGTAAACATGCTGAACTATATTTGGGAATAAGATTCATGACAAAGCCATTTGTATACTAATAGTAATTTATTCTGATTTAGCTCACTCAAAAATGAGTTGAAGAGTTGTCCCCATCCCCAGGTGACTCCCACTAGATCTATATGGATATTTTCTGGTTGTAGCCCGAGGGTATCATATATAGACTCAATGACTTCTGTGAAGAGGAAGAGGTTTTAGGTCAGAGCCCATTGAAAAGTTGCTTTTGTCCCAAGCAGAGTCCAGGTAGACCATAGAGCTGCTCTCTCAACTGCCCAATGGTCAGGGAAGAGCCAATTCCGAAGAATATGCTTTGAAGGAAAGCAAACCTCTTAATATGCTGGATTTTCACATATTTGTGCAGAAACATGTAGGAACAGAGATAATTAAAACCAAAAAAGAGTGTGAACTTCCACCTACTGCTATTGAAGGCACCACAAGATTTCCCAGTTGGTAATAAAAGCCTGGGAGTGGGAAAAGCTGAAGTTTCAAGACCAGGACATCAGAGAAAAACACTGAAATAAGACAAGAGCAGAGACACTCCAGCAAAGGAGTTTTGCAACTTCCAAATCAGGAGGTATTGAAGATTGAATATGAGAATGCTATTGCATGTTATCTGCCATTTGCTTTAAGCTGACATTAAGCAATCTGAGGTTCTTTGCACTTAATCCCTCAGCTACTCTAACAAAGTTCCTATTAAAGCACCTGGTCATGTGTCATTGAGGAGAGACACCTAGGTCTCAGGGAACAATTGTAGATCCTGTACCCATATTACAGACAAGTAGCCTACCCTGGTACCTAAATATTTTCCTGCTGGGTGTGGCACATTCTACATTAGTAGCAAATGCAACATTTAATAAACAGAGACAACTAGATTCTTGGGGGATTATGGCAGATGGAAGGCAGGACTACATTGAAACTCTGACTGATGGACAGAGCAACATGTGGAGGCTTGCATCATGAATTTTTGCTCCAGAGTGACTGCAGGAATAAATCAGAAAACCTGAAAGGACCCACAAACCCCCTGAAGGAAAAGGATTGCTTTGCAGGACCCAGGAAACACCTCAAATACTGTGCTGGTATTCATGGCAGAGAGACTAACAAATAGTTCACATCACAGGACTCTGTGCAGACAACCCCAGTACCAGCCCAGAACCTGGTAGACTTGCTGGCTGGCTAGATCTGGAAGAGAGAGAACAATCACTACAACTCAGCTCTCAGGAAGCCACATCTATAAAAAAAAATAAAACGGGGAAAGTACTACATCAAGGGAACACACTACGGGACAAAAGAATCTGAACAACAGCCTTCAGCCCTAGACCTTCCCTCTGACAGAGCCTACCCAAATGAGAATGAACCAGGAAATCAACTCTAGTAATATGACAAAACAAAGTTCTTTAACACCTCCAAAAAATCACACCAACTCACCAGCAATGGACTCAAATCAAAAAGAAATCTCTGATTTACCTGAAAAAGAATTCAGTTTAGTTATTAAGCTAATCAGGGAGGCACTAAATAAAGGTGAAGCCCAATGTAAAGAAATTAAAAAAAAAATGATACAAGAAGTGAAGGGAGAAATATTCAAGAAAATAGGTATCATAAATAAGAAACAATCAAAACTTCAGGAAACAATGAACACACTTCTAGAAATATAAAATGCTCTGAAAAGTATCAGTGACATAATTGAACAGGTGGAAGAAAGAAATTTAGAGTTCAAAGACAAGGTCTTCAAATTAACCCAATCCAACAAAGACAAAGCAAAAAATGAGAAAATATGAAGAAAGCCTCCAGGAAGTCTGGGATTATGTTAAACAACCAAACCTAAGATAATCGATGTTCCTGAGGAAGAATAGAAATCTGAAAGTTTGGAAAACATGTTTGGGAGAATAATCAAGAAAAATTTTTCTGGCCTTGCTAGAGACCTAGACATCCAAATATAAGAAGCACAAAGAACACGTGGAAAATTTATCACAAAAAGATCGTTGCCAAGGTACATTGTCTTCATGTTTCTAAAGTCAAGACAAAGGAAAGAATCCTAAGAGCTGTGAGACAAAAACACCAGGTAACCTATAAAGGAAAACCTATCATATTAACAGCAGATTTATCAGCAGAAACCCTACAAGCTACAAGGAATGGGGGCCCTATCTTCAGCCTCCTCAAACTAAACAATTAGCAACCAAAAATTTTATATCCAGTGAAACTAAGCTTCATATATGAAGGAAAGATACAGTCATTTTCAAACAAATGCTAAGAGAATTCACTACTGCCAACTACCAGTAGAAGAACTGCTAACAGGAGCTCCAAATCTTCAAACAAATCCTGGAAACAAATCAAAACAGAACCTCTTTAAAGCATAAGCCTCACAGGACCTATAAAACAAAAAACAAGGTATACAAACAATAAATAGCACAATGAATGGAATGGTACCTCAAATCTCAATACTAACATTGAATGTAAAAGGCCTAAATACTCCACTTAAAAGATACAGAATTGCAGATTGGATAAGAATTCACCAACTGTCTATTGCCTTCAAGAGATTCACCTAACACATAAGGACTTGCACAAACTTAAGGTAAAGGGGTGGAAAAGGACATTTCAGGCAAATGGACACCAAAAGTAAGCAGGAGTAGCTATTCTTATATCAGGCAAAACAAACTTTAAAGCAACAGCAGTTAAAAAAGACAAAGAGGAACAATTATATAATGATAAAAGGCCTTGATATCACAATCCTAAACCCATATGCACCTAACACTGGAGTTCTCAAATTTATAAAACAATTACTAATAGACCTAAGAAATGAGATAGACAGCAACACAATAATAGTGGGGGACTTCAATACTCCACTGACAGCACTAGACAGGTCATCAAGACAGAAAGTCAACAAAGAAACTATATTTCAAATTTAAACTATATCCTGGAACAAATGGACTTAACAGATATATACAGAACATTCTATCCAACAAAGTTGAAATTATACCAAGCACTCTGTCAGACCACAGTGGAATAAAACTGGAAATCAACTCCAAAAGGAACCTTTAAGACCATGCAAATACATGGAAGTTAAATAAGCTGCTCCCGAATGATCGATCATTGGGTCAAAATTGAAATCAAAATTAAAATTTAAAAATTCTTCGAACTGAACAACAATAGTGACACAACCTATCAAAACCTCTGGGGCATGGCTAAGGCAATGCTAAGAGGAAAGCTGATAGCCCTAAACAGCTATATCAAAAAGTCTGAAAGAGCATAGGCAATCTAAGGTTACATCTCAAAGAACTAGAGAAACAAGAAAAAGCCAAACCCAAACCCAGCAGAAGAAAGGAAGTAACCAAGATCAGGGCAGAACTAAATTAAATTGAAAGAAACAAACAACAACAAAATACAAAAGATAAATGAAACAAAAAGCTGTTTCTTTGAAAACACAAATAAAACTGATAGACCATTAGTAAGATTAGCCAAGAAAAGAAGAGAGAAAATACAAATAAACTGAATAAGAAACAAAATAGAAGATACTACAACTGACACCAAAGAAATACAAGGTTACTATGAACACCTTTATGCACATGTACTAGAAAACCTAGAAGAGATGGATAAATTTCTGGAGAGATGCAACCCTCCTAGCTTAAATCAGGAAGAATTAGATATCCTGAACAAACCAATAATAAGCAGTAAGATTGAAATGGTAATTTAAAATACCAACAAAACAAGTCCAGGACCAGATTGATTTACAGCAGAATTCTACCAGATATTCAAAGAAGAATTGGTACCAATCCTATTGACACTATTCCACAGATAGGTAAAGAGGGAACCCTCCCTAAATCATTCTATGAAGCCAGTATCATCTTAATACCAACACTAGGAAAGGACATAAAACAAAACAAAACAAAACAAAAAACAACTACAGACCAATATCCCTGATCAACATAGATACACAGATACTAAAATCCTTAACAAAATACAAGCTAACTGAATCCAACAACATATCAAAAAGATAATCCAATATGATCAAGTGGGTTTCATACCAGGGATTCTGGGATGGTTTAACATATGCAAGTCAATAAATGTGATACACCACATAGACCAAATTAAAAACAAAAATCAAATGATCATCTCATAAATGCAGAAAAAACATTTGACAAAATCCAGCATCTCTTTATGATTAAAACTTTCAGCAAAATCAGCAAATGACATACCTCAATATACTAAAAGTCATCTATGAAAAACACACAGCTAACATAATACTGAAAGAGGAAAAGTTGAAAGCATTCCCTCTGAGAACAGGAACAAGACAAGGATACCTACTCTCACCTCTCCTCTTCAACATAGTACTGGAAGTCTTAGCCAGAGCAATCAGACAAAAATAAATAAATAAATAAATAAAAATTAAAAAAAAAAAAGAAAGAAAGAAAGAAAGAGCATCCATGTTGGTAAAGAGGAATTCAAACTGTCACTGTTTGCTGATGTTATGATTGTTTATCTAGTAACCCTAAAGACTCCTCCAGAAAGGTCCTAGAACTGATGAAAGAATTCAGCACAGTTTCCAGATACAAAATTAATATACACAAATCAGTAGCTATTCTATACATCAACAGTGACCAAACCAAGAATAAACTCAAGAACTCAACTCTTTCACAATAGCTGGAAGCATCACATTACCTGATTTCAAACTACACTGTAAGGCCACAGTCACCAAAACAGCATGGTACTGGTATAAAAATAGGCACATACACTAATGGAACAGAATAGAGAACAGAGAAATAAACCCAAATACTTACAGCCAACTTATCTTCCACAAATCAAACAAAAAAGTAAAGTAGGGAAAGGACACCCTTTTCAAAAAATGGTGCTGGGATATAATTGGTTAGCCACATGTAGGAGAATACAACTGGATCCTCATCTCTCACTGTATGAGATCCTCAATTATCTCTCTGTATAATTTGATATTATGCCAATATCAACTCAAGATGGATTAAGGACTACCTGAAACTATAAAAATTATAGAAGATAACATTAGAAAACCCCTTCTAAAAAGAAAACATAACAACAACAACAACAACAACAACAACAAACACATTCTCTTAGCTCTGGGAGTCTCCAGGGAATGTTTGTTTTGGTGAGATTTTGAGCCTGATTTTCAAGAATAAGGAGATGCCAAATGTTTGTAAAAGCTTCTAAAACAGCATGATCTCTAGCCCTTAGGAGATTTATCTTTTATTTATACAGAGTATTTTTGAATGCTTGTTACTGAGGCTAAGAAGTAATTGAGAGGTTTCATGTAAAAGGCAACACAATGTTTTTAGAGCCAATATCTAAAGAATATACGTACATAATATTATAAACCAAATGAGTTGAAAGATAAGTGGGTTTTAGTTATCCATTTAAACATAACTTTAATTCAGCACTATTAGGCATGGGGGAGATGAACTGAAACACAATATTTGTTTACTGTTATAGGGAAATGTAGAGTCTAAAGAAGGAAACTGACTTGTTAAAATACAAACTTCAGTTTTAAGTGACATATGGCAGGAGAAAGGAGCCAGGACACAGAAGAAGGAACAACTCCCTCCCTGATAGACTCCATTAAGGCTTTCCTGAGGAGGTTGCTAGTGTTTGGTCCAAAAAAAAGTGCATCCCCTTAATATAGCAATTATACTAATATTTTATTTTATCTATTGCCATATGATAAAGTATCACGAAATTTAGTGGCATAAAATAGAAATAAACATTTATTATCACAAAAAAAAAGAAAGAAAATCCCTTCTAGACATTGGCTTAGGCAAGGGTTTCATGACCAAGAACTCAAAAGCAAATGCAATAAAAACAAAGATAAACAGCTGGGACTTAATTAAACTAAAGAGACTTTGCATGGCAAAAGGAACAGTCAGCAGAGTAAACAGACAACCCACAGAGTGGTAACACAATGTTACCACTAATATAAAGGACTAATATCCAGAATCTACAATGAATTCAAAAAAATTAGTAAGAAAAAAAATCCCATTAAAAAGTGGGCAAAGGACATGAAGAGACAATTCTCAAAAGAAGATATACAAATGGCCAATATACATATGAAAATATGTTCAACAGCACTAATGATCAGGAAAATGCAAATCAAACCACAATGCAATACCACCTTACTCCTATTAGAATGGCCATAATTTAAAAATAAAAAAATAGACATTGGCATGGATGCGGTGAACAGGAACACTTCTACACTGCTGGTGGGAATGTAAACTAGTACAACCACTGTGAAAAACAGTGTGGAGATTCCTTAAGGAACTAAAAGTAGAACTACCATTTGATTCAGCAATCCCACTACCGTGTATTTACCCAGAGGAAAAGAAGTAATTATATGAAAAAGATACTTGCACACACACGTTTATAGCAGCACAATTCCTAATTGCAAAAAGTGGAACCAACCCAAATAAACTGGTGTGTGTGTGTGTGTGTGTGACCCACACATATATATTTTTACATACTTACACACATATGTATATGATGAATATTACACACACACACACACACACACACACACACACACATATACGATGAATACTACTCAGCCATAAAAAGGAAAGAGTTAATAGCATTCACAGAGATTTGGATGAGATTGGAGGCTATAATTCTAAGTGAAGTAACTCAAGAAGGGAAAACCAAACATTGTTTGTTCTCACTCATAGTGGGTGCAAAGCTATGAGGATGCAAAGGCATAAGAATGACACAATGGACTTTGGGGGACTCAGGGGAAAGGGTGGGAAGGGGTTGAGGGATAAAAGACTACAAAAAGGGTGCAGTGTATATTGCTAGGGTGATAGGTGCAACAAAATCTCACAAATCACCAACAAAGAACTTACGCGCATAACCATACACTACCTGTTCCCCAGTAACCTATGGAAATCAAAAAAAAAAAAAAAAAAAGATATAAAATAAAAAACAGAGACCTCTAGTTGCAAGTAAAAAATAACAATCTCAGTAAAAACAGAATTTCTGTTCAAACCAATGCCATCAAAACATAAAGGGGAAGAATTTCTCTCCATTTATGGCCATCCGACCTGAACTCTGGGGCTTCAAAGCTTGAATCAGAGTAAACACTTCAGTAAATGCTGCCAAGCTGTGTAACAGATGCTGCCTTTCCCTCTCAAAAAAAAAAATGTCTCTTAGGCCTACCCTCTTTTTTTTCCCAGAGTGTCATGAGGCTAGATGGAGTTTCTTATTGAAGGTGAAGTCCAAGCAAGACAAGTGACAGCATCACGACAGGTGAAGCACCAATAAAGTATTCCAGAGCTTTTTATCCCTATTTCAAATTTTCTCCTAGCAGGTCTCCCTAATGCCAAGCAGATCAAAGCATGGAATATTCATAAAACCCCATTAATTCCATAGGCATCCATTACCATAAGAGGAATCAATTTTGTAACTGCAGCTTTCATTACAGGCATCATCCGTACCCCTTCACCAATCCTAACAGACCCCATTTTAATCCCTTCCCACCCCTGCACATACAAGCACAGAATATTTTTGTCTTTGTACACTTGACACCTTGCCAGTGACAATCATGACCCCTAAAACTAAACCAAGTAATAATAATATGGACTTTGTTCTTTTCAGGGAGCTCATTGTAGGGTGGAGCTGAACCACCATGAGAAACAGGATTAACCAGTTTCTATTAAACCAATGCATCAGAGATGCTGAAATAGCACAAGTAAACACCAGCCTGAGGCTAGGAAACTAAGGTTCTGGTCTTAGCTCTGCCATGTATTAAACAAATCATTTATCCTCCAAAATTAAAGAAATAGAATTAAGGTCCCCTCCATTACCAAAATTCTATGATTCTATGACTTCTTGTAGGTAGCCATTATCAGCTCTCCTTTGCTTCTCTCCTCCCCGTATTACTAAGCAACAACAACAAAACATGAGGTGACAACTGTAGAATTTCCCAAATTTTAGCTGCCACTCCCTCACGAGAATTTTTCTAGTGGTATTAAGATCATCCTGAATACTCTGCAGATTAGGGCAATGTAAGACATAGCATCTCTATCCTTGAGACTTTACCTATTGCTCTGGTATCATGAAAATTAACCTAGTAAAGAAAGAAAGCCCTCCTCCCATTATTCTAGCAAGAAGGAAACACACTGACCAAAGATTCCTCTTGGGCCTATAGCCTCCTTTAGACAGGCAAGGGATTTTGCTCAATCATAGCATTTACCAAACCTAAGCCTTTAGTTAGCATGCTGCTAAGTCTTAATCAGGTGCTCCTAATTCCAGCACTGTACACCACATTACTGGTGACTGTTTGCTTGTCATGAACCAGTCCATCAACAGCCTACTTTGGTCACTTATATGCACAATGGCAAAGCAGAGAACACTGGAGTGTTCATCAGAGCTTTAAGTTCTCAAGGCAGCAGACATGGTCAAAGATGCTCACTTTGAAATCCATTAGCAAAGTGCCACATTAGAGATTGATACTTGGCCTCTCAATAATGCTGTTTTCCTCTAGGATTGGAATAGATGATGACCCTTTCCTGCGTTAAGCAAAACAAAGTTGGCTTTCAATCAAGAGCCATGTTTAAACACCAGAATTACCTTGAGTTCAGGGAGATGCTCCCACAAGGAGAGGACCAAGGGAACTGAGATCAACCAAGGAAAAGCAAATGCATACCTCCTAGCCCCAGAGAGCTCCAAGAGTAGGCCTAGGCTCACTGACTAAATTGACATGCAGAATTACTCACAATATTTAAATTTATTTCCAAATGCTCCCAGTTGAATTTATATATGTTTAATATCACATGATGTAACTCCACGGTAATGTCACTAAGGCAAGCATACTGAATTTTCTGGGATGGGCCAAATTCAGATATTTTGTCTCAGCCTCAGAATATGTGATATATTATAGGTTTCAGAGACTGCAGTCATTCTTGAAAATAATATCGTCCCTTGAGAGATAATTCATTTCCTAATTCAGAATAGATTAGGAAATGACATTGTACCTTGATACACACACACAGTTCTATCTTGTTTTCTATTAAAAAACATTAATCTATTACTGTGACAAGTATATATTCTTTTTGACAGTTAAAGATATTCTTCTAAAGTTGTTTTAACACAATTCCATTTTTATACAACTAAACATTTTGCTAATATATTGAAGTAGTTTCATCTTCAGCCTCTCTCACTTTTCACTGGGACAGAAAAAACACAAACATAAAATCTGCCCTCCTGATTAGAACCTCAAGATTCTACCTCTAATTTTAGAATGAAGCATAATATTTCTAAAGCAGTTATTATTATTTTTTTTAAAGCAGGGGTGTAAGGCTCTGATGGTTTTAGGAATTTTGAAGCTAGTGTCTAGAGGGTAAGGCTAGTGGAGATACCAAGAGTGTGCAGGTGGTGGCAGCAGCACCCTTTGCAGGCCCACTCTCCTCTGCCCAGCTGCTACCACATCTCTCCTGTTCCAGGCAACCACATTCAAATCACTGCATCCTTCCCCTGTACCACAGTTTCCTCCTATTGGTACAGTTTCTTTCCCATGAAAGACAAAGCAAGTATGCACTTCCACGCTCCCCTCCACCACAGGCAGTAAAACCCAGCAAGCATCTCTCAAGGATCTCCTCTAGACATGCCATTGTAACTGGCACTTGAATCTTACCAATTTTTCCTTCTGAGATAAAAAGATGAAGCCAGAGCATTAGGGCATCATGTCATTGGGCACAAAGCACTCAACAAATTTTCTAAATTGAAGTATCTACCAATGATAGCTAACATTTATTGAGCACTTACAATGTGTTGGGCATTATACTAAACATTTTCGTGAAATAGCTCACTTAATCCTTATTATAACCCTATGCAGTAGAAATCATTATTATCTTCAAATGATAGATAAGAAAACTAGGCCTCAAAGAGAGTGTTCGACGCAACGTGCTCAAAGTTAACACAGTGAGAACGTGGTGGGACCAGGACTTGAACCCGTGATGTCTTACTCTGATGCTGGTACAGAAATGTCCTCATTTCAGAGCCTCCCTCTCTATCCTTACTCTCAGAGGGGTAGGATTCAGGCAGAATTAAAGAGGCAAATTCCCAGCAGATGCCTTAACTGGTGAAAGGACTGAAAAGCACTATTACCAGCAGAGAAGTGAAGGAATGGAAACAGCAGCAAAAGCAAAGCCGGAAAGGGAAATAAACATTTGTTAAGGACCTAGCAGGTGACTCACAATCTTGTAAGGTATTACTAATCCCTTTTCCACAGATAAGATTACTGAGGCCCAGAAAGTTAAATAACACACCAAAGGTAAGTTAAGTTAGGACTCCACCAAACTAGAGATGAGCAGGCAGAAATTTTCATTCATCTAGGAAAAGAGAGGGAAGAGATGAGATCTTACAGTGAGTAGGACCCTGGACCTGAGTCAGGTGAGGGTTTAAGGACAGAGGTGAAGAGAGACACTGATTAAAAACCAAAGGAAGAACCTGAGGAGCCTTGGGTAAACAAGTCATTGGTGGGGGGCAGCTTGGGCCAGATGAGGTAAGTTAAAAGAAAAGGAGGCACAATGAAGCAGAGAACTAAAACAGAAGGTTTAAGGAGGAATAGGGGTAACTAAAGGAATGACCTGAAAAGCAGAAATGTTGGTCTCGTCTTCCTCCTCTACTCTCCCTCCCAGCCTTTCCCTCTAACATAAACTTAACTCTGTCTCCTGGTTCACCCACTGCTCTACCTCTAGATCTTAGTCTTATTTTTTTTTCCCTCTCCTTTAATTGCCCAAACAATGGAACCAAAGTATACTTTTATTTTATATGTTGATTGAATAAAGTTATATGCTCTCTGTTTTTTTGTTTTTGTTTTTTGTTTTTTTATAAATGGAGTCTCACTCTGTAGCCAAGGCTGAAGTGTGGTGGCGCAATCTGGGCTCAATGCAACCTCTGCCTCCCAGATTAAAGCAATCTCCTGCCTCAGCCTCCTGAGTAGCTGGGATTACAGGCACACATCATCATGCCCAGCTAATTTGTTGTTGTTGTTGTTGTTGTTGTTGTTGTTGTTGTTGTATTTTTAGTAGAGACGGGGTTTTACCACGTTGACCAGGCTGGTCTCAAACTCCCTGACCTCAGGTGATTTGCCTGCCTTAGCCTCACAAAGTGCTAGGATTACAAGCAAGAGCCACCACACCCAGCCAATATTTTCTATTAATACATACCTTTACATTTGTCTTATTCCTACCATAGACTGGGAGCTTTGAGTCCATGTTTCTTCCACCGAACTGCCATTTTTAAAAATAAGACTTTGGAGATGTATTTTATGTATACGCCCTGCTAGAAACACCAAGGGGGAAAAAAACTCTTTTGTAAGAGGGTCTTAAGTGAAATCTTCACTGAAATCTGAGAAATCTTGAGAAGTAGTTCTAAAGCAAATGGTTGCTCTCTATAACTGACTACAAGTGGTTTTAATGGTAGCAAGTTGCTTTTCTCATGTGACAGGACTCTAGCAACAAAATTCTGGAGGTGGTACAGTGGCTTGGGGAAATTAATAAGGACCAGCACTTTCTATCCTTCTGTGTGTTGGCATTGCTTTCCCTCATGAGAGGCAGAATTTTTATATATTTTCTATCTGTATGCCTCTTGAAGGGAGAACCTATTTAAAAATATTTTACTAGCGTCTGAACTTCCAATTTCGATAACATAAAACGTAACTTCAAGACAAAATGTAAGTAAAAAAGACCTTTCAAAATCTTCATTTATTTATTCATTCATTCACCAAACACGTACTTGTTTGTACTTGATCTGAGGTAGGCACTGAGGTGGATATTGACAGAGAAATAAACTATAAAATGTCTCTAGGATCTTTCATTCTGGTGCAGGAGACATATAAAAACAATTTATCACAGGTCACTCCATCACATACTATAAGTGAGGAAAGAACAAGGGGTCGAGAACTCAGAAAAGGGCTTCCCTGAAGCCCTGTCTTAATGCCTGAAGACACTGGAGAAGCCTTCATAGAAAAGATAATCCCTCTAGTCTTGAAGGATACACAGACATTTTCCAAGTACATTTTCAATGCCAGGAGAAATAGGTTCACAGGATAGAAAAGGAGCTAGAGATTCAAATCAGATAATAAAAGTGTTTAGATGCTCAGCAGAGACAAATGTGTTTCTTAAGTCTGAGAATGACATGGTGAGCTTCAGGTTTGAAGAAAAAAACTTGCAACATTGTAAAGAGAAATTTATATAAGAACGTAGCCAGAGAGAAGGCTGCTGTGGTCATCTCCAAGATGTGATAAGTGACTAGATGAGACAGAAGCAGGGAGGAGTGGAGAAGATGGGCCGACTGTGAATTTCTAAGGCAGATGTGACAGGGTTTGATACATGATTAGAGGTGAAGTGATAGGGAGGAGACACTGTCAATGGCAATTCAGAGATTACCAGGATAGACAGAAACTAGATGGAAGGTGATGCCATATATAGAGATTAAAAACAAAGTTCTTGGCAGAAGTTGCTGAGCTTAGTTCTGAAGTGTTGAGTTTGAGATGCTTAGAGGCATCCAGGTCACAAGATCCAGTCAGAGATCCAGAGCTCAAGCCTATGATCAAAGTCTACAGACCAAATAATGATGGAGACACCCTCTCCTCATAGGTAGGGCTAACATCATTAAAGAGGAAAAGAAGCAGGAAGCCCAAGGAGAGGAGGGACAGGAAGTGAAGAATAGAATGAGATGAGGTAAGAAAAAGGAAATGAGAGAAGAAATAATCATTATGCTTTACTCTAATGGAAAGCTATAAATTTATCTCAGGACTCCTGGCTCTTCTTCAGGCAACTCTGTGTAAAATAAGAGAGCAGAATAGAAACAGAGAACCTCTATTACAGAGGACAGTTGACAGCAGCAAAGAAGATGCAGGAAAAATTAAAATAACTTTCTACCTTGTTCCAAAGTATTTAATGAGATTTTCTTTAAAAAGCTAAGTAGTCTGAGGTAATTTCATATTGAAAATAATCCTACAATCATGGCCGGACATGGTGGCTCATGCCTGCAATCCCAGCACTTTGGGAGGCCAAGGGGGCAGATCACCTGAGGTCAGGAGTTTGAGACCAGCCTGGCAAACATGGTGAAATCCTGTCTCTACTAAAAATACAAAAAAAAAAAAAAAAAAAAAAAAAAAATCAGCCAGGTGTGATGGTACATGCCTGTAATCCCATTCATTTTGGAGGCTGAGGCATGAGAATCACTTGAACCCAAGAGGTGGAGATTGAAGTGAGCCAAGACTGTACTACCTCATTCTAGCCTGGGTAACAAGAGTGCAACTCTGACCCAAAAAAAAAAAAAAGAAAGAAGAGAATCCTACACTCTTCAATTGTCCTTAAAGAAATTTCTCATTGCTCTATTAGATACATATTAGTTTCAGTTATCCAGAAAATTCACATGGACAAAATGTTTGTGACAATGTCAAGATAAAAGAATTATTTTCATTTATAAGTATTATTTTTTTTCCTTAGCGATTTGAAACAAAATACACTACCCTAAAAAGAAGTTACTGGTTTTGGTCATCTTAATAGCTTTATAACACTAGAAAATAAATCAAACCAATTTGAAAGTCACTTTGGTGTGCAGTCTAATAGATCATGCACATGAGGGCAATCAATAAATATTATTTTCTGGTGATGATTAGGCTGGTCCCTGTTCCCCAGCAGGTACCCAATCCTCAGCCACCTTCCTCTCTTCCAGGCACGAGCTCCCACTGACTTCAAAGGCAGCTTTAAAAATGGATTAAAGCAAAGATCATATATCGACTTCAAAGGGAGCTCTGAACACACAGAAGATATTTCATGCAGGAGGGGATGAAGATGGAAATTTTGTCCCTCTTACTATTCCACGCTTAATGAATACCATCAGCATTTTCCATGTATTCAGCCAAAGTGTATTTCTTCCCTTTGCAACACTTTCCATTTTGATGACATCATAATAGTTGCTCATTCTAGAACAAAATCTAATACTTGCTCTAAATATTTCAGTATTATTATAATGATGCTAAATGTTAATTTTCTCCCTGAGGTCAGGAGAAAACTAACTAATTCTCCCTATATAATATGGCAGCCATGACAATTAGGTTTTGTCACACCATGTAAAATATTGTCATTTTAATTACATACCATAATGTCACTATGAAACATTTTGAGAGTTACTCTTCAGAGCATAATGTTCTTTTAGTATACACAGTCAGATTCTCAAGACTCTCTTTCTCTCCCCAAATGCAAATAATATAATAAATTTAGAATTTTCAGTATAAGTGTTCACCATGTCTACTTCCTCTCTGCATGATAATTGTCAATATATCACTACTATCACCTTAACATATGCAAATTTAAATAATTTACTCTTCATAGCAGTGAAGAGACTCTGAAAACAGGAAAACATACTTCAAGTACAGATTATGTTCTCCATAAAAAATATCAGACTCATTCTAAAATAATAATTATGATTAATTAAGGGCTCTTAAACAAGTATTGTAAGTTAATAAAAACTCCTACAGAGCCCTCTGAACTCACAAGGAGTCTGGTGTTCTGCTACAGAAGTAGGGCATCCAGCTAACAAACAAGCAAATGAAACTTGAACACAGGTGGAGCTTATGTCTATGTAGGAGGAAAGCAGCAATTTTTTCCCAAATGTGCAGCTCTTTTCTAGGAATCTACATGCTCCTGTGACTGTCTGCACTCATAGCTGGCCTTTCCCTCAGCATGACACCCTAGCTTTCTTTCTCTCTCTCTCTCTCTCTCTCTCTCTCTCTCTCTCTCTCTCTCTCACACACACACACACACACACACACACACACACACACACGTACATATATATACACTTCTACATGACTTAACCACACATGGGAGTGATGAGCCACATGATGCAAAAAATAATGTGGGAGGGAGTCAGAGAAGGCTCTCTTCTGTTGTCACGGGGAAAACAAAGGAGGGTATGGCTGAATGTGTTATACAATTTAAAGGAGAAAAAGATCAGACACAACATCATGTTTGACTAAATTCCATATAAGGCCTCACAATAGAAATAATGAAACTAGTAGAACTGCTGCCAATAGTAAGCTAGAATGAGTGAGAGAAATAATTGCATCAAACCAATAAGAAAGGTTCAAAGGGAACACAGGCACTGAATTAGTTAGGGAATCCAAGTCTGACTTTAAATTAACTTAAAAGTAACTAAGACAAGACCAGAACCACTCAGAAAAAATGAAGTTTCCACAACCTACTGGTATATTCCACATGCAGTCATGACAGAAATAACCAAAATGTTGCCTTCCTCAATTTACTCCTCAACGGAACCCAAAAGCAAATAGTTCGAAGGAAAACAAAAACTGCGGGCTGGGTGTGGTGGTTCATGCCTGTAATCCCAGCACTTTGAGAGGCTGAGGTGGGTGAATCACCTGAGGTCAGGAGTAAGACTAGCCTGCCTGGTTAACACGGTGAAACCTCATCTCTACTAAAAATACAAAACTCAGCTGGGCATGGTGGTAGGTACCTGTAATCCCAGCTACTCAGCAGGCTGAGGCAGGAGAATTGCTTGAACCCAGAAAGTGGAGGTTGCAGTGCGCTGATACCATGCCACTTCACTCCAGCCTGGGTGACAGAGTTTAAGACTCCATCCATATATTCTCCTTATTCTCAAATGAAAGCCTGGTTTGAATCTAAATTTACATCTACATTTTGAACCAGATAAGTTCTTTTATCTGGTTTTAATAGAGAACATAGTTTTATTTTTTTTTAAAGTAATAATTTTCTCTGTGCTTTATGTATTTTATTTATTCATTCAGTAGAAACTGACCAAACATTTATTATATGAAAGGCACTGCAATAGGTCCTATGTAAGAGCCCAAAATGAAACAGATGTAGATTCCCTTAGATTCCATTTTTCTGGGGCCACAGGAAGGCTACTACAGGGCACGAATAATAATATTGCAGGGGAGAATGTATTTTATGACCATCAGGAATAAGATACAGATAAAGCTTATTATATCTCACTTAAAAGTAACTAAATAAAGGTAAAAACTAATTTTCCTTTCAGAACCCTAGTTCTGAGGGAAGTTTATAGATTTTCTAAGGGAGTGAGGGGGTGCCCCGAGGTCAAATAAGTTCATATAACTTTGGGAAACACTTGGTAAATAAGTTAGAATATGTTCTTTACTCTAAGACTTCCCAATACCTTTGAAGAGCTAACTAAACTTGCAAATTTCCAAGAGGATAGTAGAGTTGGCAACATTTCTCAAACTCATTTGACTACAGGCCATTTTTTTTCAGAGCATCTGATGGAACTAGTGTCTACCAAACACTTTGTAAATCCTAGTAGAGTTTGAGCTTGTGCAGAAAACGGAGCATTTTAAACTGACCAGTCTTAAGTAAGTGAAGAAGACAAAGTTGGGAAGGTAGATTGAAGTCAGATCACGATGGCTGTGACCTGCTGACTACTCTCTCCTGGAAACTCCCTTTCCTTAGCCACCTTGATAAGGCAAGTCTGAATGACTTTGGTTCAAAAACTGCTTTACCACTCATTTACTAATCTTAAGACCTTCAGCATATTACTTTTATTTCTCTGAGTTTCCTTCTTTCCACACCTATAAATAGGGTTAATATGAGGAAGGATTCAATAAGTCTATGAATATAAACTCCTTATCATACCTGACAAATAATAAACGTTACCTATCTTTTCAGCTGGGGCAATTCCCTTTCCTGCCTCCTGAATATTGCCCTCTGTCTCCCTAATTGATAGAGCATTTTCTTCAGGTTCCTTAAATATAGGCTTTACTTAGAATTCCTTTAGCCACTTTTTTTTTTTAATTTTTTGCTTAGTTTAAATGTTCTCCTTTAATAATCACTTCAATTCCCTAGCCTGATACATCCCATATCTACAAACCCAGCCCTGATATTTCTCTAAAATTCCAGAGAGTGCTTCCAAACAACACCTGAACATGTGTACCTGAAATGCCCTATAGGCGCTTTGAGCTCATCATGTTCGAACCTGTACATAATATCTTACGTTGCATTATACCTCCATATACTTCCTTTCCCTTCTATATGACATGTGTCATTATCAAACACCAATAGTCAAGGCTAGAAAACCTTGAATTCATTTTTTACTTTTTCTACTCTCCCAATCCTGCCTTTGCATCCACTACTTCCCTTCCCACATTCCAGTGGTCACCTGATCCACTGATTCCATTTCCAGATTATTTCTTGAATTAATCAGTATTGTTTCATTCCTACTACTGGCTCTCATCATCATATTCTTATCATCTCTCATTTAGATTATGAAACAGCCTTCTAGTTTGTTTCACTCTTACAATCGATCCTTCATACTATGATGTTTCTCAAATACAATATTGATTATCTTATTTTCATATCTTAAAACCTATAAATATGATTTTTATATCAAATACCTTAAACAATGAACACTAGTTAATGATAGCCATGGTGAAGTATTTAGAGAGGAATGAACTGAAATCTATAATTTGTTCTGAAATGTATAAAAAATAAAATGAATTTTTAGATTATAAAGGGATAGAGTGGTGATTAAACAAGCATAGCAAAACGTTAACAGTACAATCTAATGCTAGCATTCATTGTAGAAGTCTTTCCACTTTATTTTGAAGAGGGAGACCCAGGCATCTCAGATCTACTTCCACTTTTCATTCCTAAGACTGTAAACTTCTCCTTTTCATTCCTAAGACTGTAAACCGAAGCCCTTTTCATATGTAATTCCTAACACTGTAAACTGAAGCCCTTTTCATATGTAATTCCTAAGACTGTAAACTGAGACCCTTTTCATATGTTAAGCTATAAACATAAGATTCTTCCAGGTGTAACATCTAAAGTATAAGCCTATATAAAGAAGGAACCTCCTTTGTTAGGGGAGCTTGGCTGTTAGGCAAATATGCCACCTTGCTCCCAGCTGAATAAACTCCTTCTTCCTGTATTCAGTGTCTGAGAGATCTGTTTCCCACGGCCACTCCTGCTACAATTTAAAAATAAAATCTATGCTTTAAAACTATTCATAACAAAATGTTGGGGAAGCAGGAGTAAGACTATGAAGGCTCCCTGTCATCTACAGGAGACCATCCAAATACCTTAGGTGGGCCCTTCACAACCTGGCTCCAATCTAACACTCCAGTCTTCCATTCTCCTACTGATTTCACTCTATGTTCTAAACAGTGGAATGAATCAACATCCCCTTAATGCCTTATAGACTCTTCAGTGGCTAAGGCTTTGTCATCTTTCTATCTCTGCCTGGAAGAATCTTTCATTATTTTTCTATCTGGCAAACATCTAATCACTCTTAAAGCAGCAGCATCCCCTCTGGGATGACTTCCTGGACAAAGTTAACTGATTGATATTCTCTCTCTCAACTGCATTGTAGCACTTACTGTGTTGAGCTGTGATTAATACCTATCTATATGTTTTTCCCAACTGCACTAGCTGCTCCTTAATGACTATCTCCCAGTCTTTGTATACACAATACCCTCCCAACACATTCTAAGTCCTCAATATATATCCCTGAATTAAACTGAACACCAGACCAAGAAGTATGCTACTTCTATAAAGACTTTAACATGTGAGTGAGGAGAAGCTCACTGACAATTAGCTAATACTTGGTCTATCTCTAGAAGTGCTAAAAATGACCTTATGAAACTGCCTTTGCAAAATTATGACAGACAGTGAAAGCGATCTAACTTAGCTGACTCCATCTTGCTTCTAACCTCCAAGCTATCCTTGTTCATTCCTGGGCATAGGCTTAATTAACTTTGGGAGAAATTAGTTTATAGTTTAAACAATGATAGTAACAACCCTTTCCCAAAGCAGACCTCCTTCTTGCCTGGGGACTAGATTACCTTTGTAGGACTAACATTAGCCAGAAGATTAAAAATTACTGTTTAGGAGTCATGCAATTGGAGGCTACAAGATTCTGACCCTCCCTAAACTGCTCTAAGATCAGTGCTTGAGAAATTTTGCAGCCCCTGCACTTGATGGATCAACTGGCACCACCTAGATCAATAAACTGGCTCAGCTGATTTTCGGGACACCCACCCAGTAACTGATTCAGCACAGTAAGACAGCTCCGACTCCCTGTGATTTCATCTCTGACCAAGTAGCACTCCTGGCTCATTGGCTCCTCCACCCATCAAGTTATCCTTAAAAACTCTCTTCCCTGAATACTCGGAGAGACTGATTTGAGTAATAATAAAACTCTGGTGTCCTGCACAGCTGGCTCTGCATGAATTTTCTATTGCAATTCTCCTATCCTGATGAATTGGCTCTGTCTAGGCAGCCAGCAAGGTGAACCTTTGGAGGGTTACACTTATACCAAAAAAAAAAAAAAAAGGCTGTTTTGAAATGAAATTTATATTATAAAGAGCTAGAACCATCAGACTCGGAGTCACTAAAAATTCTCTCAAAATTTCTACCAAGGATTTTGTCTAACATCACCGTTTCCTAAAACAGGCAACAACTAGCAATAGCACTTCAACCACTCATTTAATTTCCCCCTAATCATTCTCAGTGTTCTCAAAAGAAAGGTTCCAAAACTACCCAAATCTCATATTGCTTGCTCTCTCTCTTTCTTTTTCTTTCTCTCCTCTTTCAGACATGCTTACAAGCACATGTGAACACACACACACACACATACAGAGTAACAAAAAGATGTAGAGGTAAAATGGAATACACCATTAATTCTTGAAAGGTTAAGAGAGAACCAAGATGGCCGATTAGGAGGAGCTCAGGATTGCAGCTCCCAGTGAAAGCGCAGAGGGTGAGTGGACGCAGCATTTCCAGACGGATTTTTATTGCCCACACACCAGGAGATTCCCAGGTGGAAGAGCCCCATGGGTCGCCAGCATGGCTGGTTTGGCTGGCACGGCTGCTTTGCCGGTGCCCCGGGGTGGCAGTTCTCCATACAAAATGCATGGGCCCAGGCACCATTTTAGCTGGCGATTGGAGCTCCAGGAAGGCAGAGCCGCCTATTCATCTGATTAAAAGGGGGACTGAAACAGGGAGCCAGGCCAGGAGATTCCAGGACAAAAAAACGCCGTGGATCAGCACCGCTGTTTCAGCTGGTGCAGTGGGTTGCCACACGGGAAATCACACAGATCATGGCACCTTTTCAATAGGCGACTGAAACACCTGGGAGAGTCAACCATTCAAATAAAAAAAAAAAAGGGCTCTGAGTCAGGGAGCCATGTAATCAGGCTCGGCTAATCCCACCCCCACAAAAAAAAAAACAGCAATTGGAAATGCTCTGGGCTGAGAGTTTCACAGCAAACACAGCTGAACCAGGGAAGGTCCAGCTCTGTGGAGGAGGGGCATCCGCCATTACTGAGGTACTCCACCGCTACGGAGGTAGTCAGCCATTGCTGAGGCAGCCCGCCGTTGCTGAGGCAATCCACCACAACAGAGAGAGTCTGCCATTACAGAGGTGGGCCGACTTTGCCGAGGCAGTTCTAAGTATACCCATATAAACACAGGACTGCAGGGAAGTTCACAGGGCAGCTGGACGGAGCCCACAGCAGCTCAGCAAAGCCTCTGCAGGCAGACAGTGACTAGGCTGCCTCCTTGCTGGGCAGGGCAGCCCTGATAAAAAGGCAGCAGCACAATGGAAACTCATAAATAAAGCTCTAACTACCCAGGACAGAGCACCTGGGGAAAAAAAGCGGGGGGAGGGTTTATGAGTTCTACTGCAGCAGACGTAAACGTACCTGCCCAGCAACACTAAATGAACAATGGAGATCACAGCTCTGCACTTGAGCTCCTATAAAGGACAGACTGTCTACTCAAGCAGCTCCCTGACCCCTGCATATCCAAAGAGCCACATCAGAAAGGAGAGCTCAGACTGACATTTGGCGGGTATCCTTCTGGGACAAAGAGAGCAGCAGAAGAAACTAGCAGCAACCCTTAATGTTCTGCAGCCACTGCAGGTGATCCCCAGGCAAGCAGGGCCTGGAGTGGACCTCAGCAGTCCTACAGCAGAGGGGCCAGACTGTTAGAAGGAAAACTAAGAAACAGAAGGAAATAACTAAATCGTCAAAAAACTGGACGTCCAGAGACCCAATCTGAAAGTCAACAACTTCAAAGACGACAGGTAGATAAATCCACAAAGATGGGGAGAAACCAGCGCAAAAAGGATGAAAGCAACCCAAACCAGAACACCTCTCCTCCTACAAGGGATCACAAGTCCTCACCAGCAAAGGAACAAAGCTGGACAGAAAACGAGTCTGATGAAATGACAAAATCAGGGGTGGGTAATAAGAAACTTCTGTAAGCTAAAAGAACATGTTCTAACCCAATGCAAAGAAACTAAGAACCTTGAAAAAAGATTTGATGAAATGCTAACAGGAATGGACAACTTAGAGAGGAATATAAGTGAATTGATGGAGCTGAAAAACACAACACGAGAACTTCGCGAAGCATGCACAAGTTTCAACAGCTGAATTGACCAAGCAGAAGAAAGGATATCAGAGGTCGAAGATCAATTCAATGAAATAAAATGAGAAGGCAAGACTAGAGAAAAAAAGGGTAAAACGGAATGAACAAAGTCTCCACGAAATATGGGACTATGTGAAAAGACCTAATCTACATTTGATAGGAGTACCTGAATGTGATGGAGAGAATGAATCCAAGCTGGAAAATACTCTTCAGGACATCATCCAGGAAAACTTCCCTAACCTAGCAAGGCAGGCCAATATTCAAATTCAGGAAATACAGAGAACCCCACAAAGATAAAGCAACAACAAGGCACATAATCATCAGATTCACCAGGATTGAAATGAAGGAGAAAATGCTAAGGACAGCCAGAGAGAAAGGTCTGGTTACCCACAAACGGAAGCCCATTAGACTGACAGCAGACCTCTCAGCAGAAACCTTATATGCCAGAAGAGAGTGGGGCCAATATTCAACATCTTTAAAGAAAAGAACTTTCAACCCAGAATTCATATCCAGCCAAATTAAGCTTCATAAGTGAAGGAAAAATAAAATCCTTTGCGAACAGGCAAGTACTCAGAGATTTCATCACCACCAGGCCTGCTTTACAAGAGCTCCTGAAAGAGGCACTAAACATAGAAAGGAACAACCAGTACCAGTCACTCCAAAAACACACCAAATGGTAAAGAGCATCAACACAATGAAGAAACTGCATCAACTAACGGGCAAAATAGCCAGCTAGTATCAAAATGGCAGGATCAAATTCACGATTTCAGTCTACTTAAATTGATTAAGACTTATTTTGTAATCTAATGTTTCAATTCACTGCAATGTTAGCTATATATTTCTTAAGTTTATTTGGTCAATAGTGTTATTTAAGTCTGCTGGGTCCTTACTATTTTCTGTCTGGATGACTTATATGTTGTTGAAAGTGAGATGTGTAAGTTCTCTACTATTATTGTATTGCCATCTGTCTCCCTTCAAATCTGATAATATTTGCCTTATGTACTTATGCACTTCAATGTTGACATTTATTGTTATGATGAGAGATTTGACAATGGAAATTGGCAGAAACCTTCATCATCTCTGCTGTTTCCTCTGTCTCTGGTCTCATCTACAGCACTGGCACATTCTCATAAGATAGATAAGATGTGAATATCATTCTTGTTTTACCATAAAGGAATAAGAATAGTAAAAAATTAACATGTTCAAGGTTACACCATGAATTTTAGGAATACATTTCTGCCTCCTGATTTAGTATTTAGTATTCTGATACACACTAAACTACTCTTAATCTCACTTTAATTGCTATCTCAAATTATATTGGTAAGCCCATACTCCACGTTCTACTTTCACTGGGGGGAATGGAGATTGACAGGCTATCTATCATCCATCTTTGCATTAGAATAAAATGTGACTTTTATGTAACTATAGCAATATATGTATGCCATAAAAAAGCCTTGGAGTCTCAAAATGCTACAAATAAATTGGGAAATGAAAAAAAAATATGTAACTATAGCAATATATGTATGCCATAAAAAAGCCTTGGAGTCTCAAAATGCTACAAATAAATTGGGAAATGAAAAAAAAAAAAAAAGAGTAAAACATTCAAAGCATCAAACTTTCAAAAGACCTATTGGATTTAAAGATTCTATCCAAGGAAATAACTCCCTGTATTATTTACATGGTTCTTTGAGACTCAGATGCAAGACACCATCAAAGTAAAAAGTATTATTAATAACCCTTGGTGGCCAGTCATCTCCTTCTCTTGCTCTTCCAGGGAAGCATCTGCCTAGCTCCATTTTATTATTTGATTTCATTATGAATTTTTTAGACATCTGCTTCCAGGTTCTCTGAGACAACTGTGAATTCTGCTTAGAGATAATTTTGCACATGAAGGAGAAGGTAGAGCAGAATCCCTGAAACCAGATGATCCCTTTAAAGGAGTTTGGAGAATGGCAAGCACAGCCTCTCCACTAAACACCATTTAACTAGAGGCCAAGGAGCCATATTACTGAATTATTCCTTGAAAATAATACAATAGAATAAATGTACAATAGAGCAAAAAAAAAAAAAAAAAAAAAACCAAAAACCAAAAACCAAAAAACTCAAATAATCTGCTTTACCAGTGATTACACAATTTGGCCTCCATTATTCATTCCATTCTCATTCTCTGTCACTCATTCAATTGCTTTGATCCACAAGGCAGGACACAATGCAGGACAAGTATTTTTTTTACATGTATGTATGACTACAAGAACACTGTAGATCAATCTCTCTCTCTCCCCTCCCTTTCTCCCCCTCCCCCTCTCTCTTTCTCTTTCTCTCCCTCTCTCTCCCTTTTCTGCCCCCTCCTCTCTTTCTCTAAAAAAAAAAAAAGAAGAAACAAAAAAGAAAAGAAAGGTAATGTTATTTTGCTTGTGGGGGTCCTAATTCCTCATCCTAGTGTTTTTAGAAAAATTCTTGCCAGTTAATAATTCAATGCTTGATTCCAAAAATCTGAATCTTGCCAGTTCCTCTACTTTGTCTCTAGCGTCTAAATTTTTTTTTAAATGTGATCTTAAAGAATTATATTATCAAGAAGCTTTAATCTGTTAAAAAATATATATAACTGTTTTCAGAGTTCATTGTTACGGCCATTTGATTTGGATGACTTGTACTTCTCACCCATTACAAACACTACATCTGACCCATTAAATTGACATCGGTCCAAGTTTTACTAAACTAAAACATCCCCTCCTCTGGCTGCTAATGGTGTATTTCTTTTTTTTTTTTTTTTTTTTCGAGACGGAGTTTCACTCTTGTCACCCAGGCTGGAGTGCAGTGGCACGATCTCGGCTCACCGCAACCTCCACCTCCTGAGTTCAGGCAATTCTCCTGCCTCAGCCTCCTGAGTAGCTGGGATTATAGGCACGCGCCACCATGCCCAGCTCATTTTTTGTATTTTTAGTAGAGACCGGGTTTCACCATGTTGACCGGGATGGTCTCGATCTCTTGACCTCGGGCATATTTCTTTATAAAAGTCTAAATAGTGACTCATAACTCATTTACAGAAGAGTCACAGAAGCCCACAAAGAATGCATCAAAAGTAAAAGAAAAATGTTACATTAATAAACGCTTAGTGTTTACAAAGTGGTTACAATTTTGATTTGCATAACTAGTTTTCCCCAGTTCCCATCCTGTTAGTCCGTGCTTCCTCAAGCTAGCCTTCCCAGGATTATGTGCATCCTTCTGTATGGCAATTTATTTGTTCATCTCCTCTGCAAGGGCCTGACCCTTGTGGGGCATTCTGCATCCCCAGGGCACAGTACAGTGAAGGAATAAAGTTGGAACTCAGTAAATATGTGTAGGAGAAAAAGAAAAGGAAGAGAGGAAGAGGGAGAGAAGAAAGAAAAGAGAATGAGAGAGAGAAAGAGAAATAGGAGTGAAAAGAGTTATAATCTTCATGTCTTGCAGATACGAAAACCACTCTTCAAATCAGGTAAGTGACTTGCCTAAGGAGCTTCTACTCCATCCCACTTCACCTGGAATCTTTGACTCCAAGCTATACCTCGGTTCTTTCTGTTCTCCACATTTGAAGTATCTGCCTCTTTCTAACTTCCTCTTACCAGCTCATTCTTCAAAACACAACAGTTAATTCCACCTTTTTCATAAAGCTTTCCTCACCTACTTCAACTCCCCATGATTTTTCCCTCCATTGAAGACCAATGTCACCAATTTTTATACAAGCATTTTATTTTATTTAGAAACAGGGTCTTGCTCTGTCACTAAGGCTGGAGTGCAATGATCATAACTCTCTGCAGCCTCAAACGTCTGGGCTCAAGTGAACCCCCAGCTGTAGCCTGCTGAGTAGCTAGAACTACAGGTGAGCACCCCCATGCCCAGCTAATTCTTTTGTTTTTGTTTCTTTGTTTTGTTTTTGTAGAGACAGGGGTCTCACTATGTTGCCCAGGCTGGTCTCGAACCCTTGGCCTCAAGTGATCCTCCTAACTTGGCCTCCCAAATATATAAACATGTTAACACTTAAATAAAAACAAAGAGTAGTCTTCATGTTTACATTTTATTTATTTACCTATCCTTTTCTCAGAAAGATTATATGGTGACTTTTTACATATGCATGTTCTGGCTCTCTAAAATACATGAATATTCATTAGGGGTTGGGGTTATGGTATATGTATCTTGCTTATAACATTTTATCCGTCATAGAAAACAAGACAGAATTTATTTTTAGGACTTATTTAATTTTCATATTTCTGAAGTTCTCTTGCCATAGTTTAATATTTACTCCTCTACTTCTCCGTATTACCATTTAAACTAACAAATAATATCCCTCAAAAGAAATCAACCAGAGTGAGTTTTAAAAGGATGATTTGTTGACTCAGTTTTGCACCTTCAGGAATCTACTGAAATTAAAACCAGGAGTCATAATGAGTCACTCCTCTTCCTCTTACACAAGGAAAGAGCAATCATGAATGGGATATACAACAAATGAGGCAGGTCCCTCCAGTAATGAAATCTGCCCAAGTCTTTGCATGCCAACAAACCTAAAAAATACTAACCCAAAAAAGATCTTTCAATCACTTTCAGAGCCTTCCTAACAGTATTTTTTTTTATAGCTTTAAGAGAATTTACTACTCCTCCATTGTTTACAGTGTAGCAAAAGATTTATTTTACGCAAGTTACTCAGTCTTTCTTCCATTGCACCAGAACTAATAGAGCCACTGGTTTCTTCCCTGATCAGTTAATATTAATGGCTGCATCTCAGAACTGTGCAATAAAAGACACTGCAGAGCTCTGCTAATGGTCACATATTAGGAACAACGGTTCTGGTTTGTAGGGAGTCAAACTCGGTCGTTATTTGTGTTCACTTCTTGTAATTAAGCATTTAAATAGCACTTGACATTCAGCAACCATTTTTATAAGCATTCCTCTTAAGAACCTAGAACACCATCAGATCAATAGCACCATCTTTATAAGGCATAAACTGATGCTGGCTAAGGACCAAGAAAGCTTCTTCCTTCTGTGTGAAGGTGATGCTCCACCCATTAGGGAAACCACTAAACTTTTTTTCCAACAGGAGTTTCTGGCTTGTGCTAATTTGTCAACAGTCTTTCTTTTACCAGGTCTTCTCTTGACAGATGGCAGGTGTTTCAGAACCTTTGACCCTGTCCTGCAAATACCCAGCATCATACAGCCAAAGTGGAATACAACATACTGACTTAGAAATAATGGTCATATAATGGCCACATGTTAAGCTGCTCTAGCGGGTTATGATTGTTTTTCTTTTTTTTTTTTTTTTTTTTTTTTGAGATGGGGTTTCACTCTTGTTGTTCAGGCTGGAGTGCAATGGCATGGTCTCAGCTCACTGCAACCTCTGCCTCCTGGGTTTAAGTGATTCTCCTGCCTCAGCCTCCCAAGTAGCTGGGATTACAAGTGTCTGCCACCACATCTGGCTAATTTTTGAATTTTTAGTAGAGACAGGTTCCACCATGTTGGCTAGGCTGGTCTCGAGCTCCTGACCTCAGTTGATCCGCCCACCTCGGCCTCCCAAGGAGGTTATGATTTAACAGTAACTTAGATATTTTGTTTTGTTTAAATCATGGAGAGCAACAAAAAGAACTGTTATTCATATTTGGAGAAAGCCAACTACTAAAGGAATAAACACAGTGCTTAAAATGGATTGTTTTCTCCCACATCTGTTGAGGAAAAGATTCTTTAAATGAATTTAAATGTACTATGCACTAACCACAAGCCAGCACTTGGAAGGAAACAGTGATCCAGGATCAAAAGGATGATAACTGTAAGTTGTATCAAGCTAACTACCTCCTACTTCTTTGTTTTTAACAAGTTGGCTAAATTAACAATTTAGAAAATGTAATCCATAGTATACCTATCTAAATTTTATCAAAGATTTTAATTAAGTTGATTGTGATGTGTAAAAGATAATGGACAACAGGAAACGTGATCTAATGACACTGTCTAGCAGTTACTGGTTTCTGGGTCTTTATCAATTTAAAAGGAGGTTTTTTCTAATTGTCCCTTGCTTATTGTGGACAACAGGTCTTTTCTCTAAGCGCTTCTCAGGTCCATTCATTTCCGTCCACCTCACTGCATAACTTGGTAGCAGTCCTGGCTATCTTTCATCCGGGTCCCTGCAATGGCCAATCTCTGCCTTCAGTCTTGCTTTCCTCTGGTTTTTAACCACATTTGAAAAGAATGTCCATCTTTCCTGATTTTCCCGGTTTATGCCAATTGTCCCAGAATAATTATTAATAGAGCCCATTCATTCTCAAAAATGCCTTCACTGAGTGAAATTATATGTCTATCTTTAAGAGCATGATTCTAACCGTATCTCTCCCCCACTTAACCCTTTCAGTGGCTTATCCCTGTCCTTAAAGCCCACATTTATTCAGCATCTTTTTAAACTTCTTAATATCCACTAAACTGTAAGTTCCATGAAGGCAGGGATTATCTGGTCTTATTTGATAACTACCAAAACCCCAGGGTACATAATAGCACCTAGAACATAGTAGGTGCTCAAACACAGGTTGAATAATTAGCTTGTAAGATGTCTACAGTTTGGGTACTGCCTACCTATCCAACTTCATCTCTGCCCTCTATTCACAGTCTAATCTTCAGTCAGATTGTACTGTATTCAGTTACTTTCTCACTTCTAGGTCTTTGCCTATGTTGGTACATGTTCCTCCTTCCCACCCCCACCCCCACCTCTAGCTTCCCCAGTCTCCTGCCTAATTCCTTTAGAGTCACTTCCTTTGGGAGGCCTTCCCCAACCCTCTAGTTAGGAAATGTCCTCCCACTGTGTATGCCCACATCGCTCTGCACTTCTAGACTAATACTCACCATACTTTACAGTTAACAATTTTTGGTCTCTCACTCCAGTAGTCTGTTTATTCTGTGATCACACTTACACATACTTCCAGCACCCAGTACAATGTCTACCACCTAAGACACAATTAATAAATAACTGCTGAATTAATGAAATAGGCTGATATGATCTTAAAGGTACAATATAAAGATAAAATGGGATAATAGTCTTCCCTCACTCTGCAATGGATTATGTTCAGTTCTGGGTACTATGTGATAAGGTAACATAGCTCTTGCCTTCTCAGAGAAAAGAATCAGGAGGATTAATAGAGTGCTAACCAGAAATGGAGATGAGAGAGAGAGAGAAAGAGAGAGAGAAGAAATGAAGGATGAACTGCCTTCAAATTTCTAGAAAAAAAAAAAAATTAAGCACTTTTCATATAATTCTCTGGCAGGACCATAGAAGGAAATTCGAAGACAAGACGTTTGGGCTTTTTAACAGTCAAAGCTACCTGGAGGTAAATGTGCTGTCTATGAGGCACTGAGTTTCCTGTCTCCAGAGGCATTCACAATAGGCCAAACTGTGAGTTGGTAGAGATGTGAAGTTGGACTATTTTTAGTAGTAAAAAGACTGAAGTAGCTAAGCAGCTTGTTCAGATTGGAAAGGAAATCCAAAAAAAGCCCCAGTACATACCTCACTGAGCTACCTGGGAATTCATCCTGTCCCTATTCCACATGTCTTTGAAGGAAAATAGGCTGGATCAAGTAGAACAAAAAGGAAGGCTTAGTAAGCAGGCTAATGGTGATGTAGTCGCTGAAGAGAAAATATGAATCATAAAAATGCAGTTGATGGCAATCCATTTCTGTTTACAATAAAAATGTGCAAATAGATATTGAAATCAGCAGTCATCTTTTAAAAATAACAAAGAAAAAGACAAATCTGTTCACTTTAATTCTAGGTGAAAAGAAAGATCCGATCTTTTTCAAAATAAGTACTATTTATCGATAATGCTTATGTTTATAAACTTAGCTCCTGAACAATTAATAATTTTTTTTAAAAAAAAAAGCAAGGAGATGGAGTTGACATCCATTTAATTCTATGAGCATGAACACTTCTAACCACTTCATATTCTTAACTCGTGCTTTGAGTCACTGGTGTAGAAGTGCATGAATTATTGAGCCCTGAGTTAAGACTCCAGGAGGCAAACTGATAACACTGATTTATGTTTTGGAGGCTCTGTTGTTTTGTTGACTTAGTGGAACAAAAAATAAATTCCCAGCTCTGAAGTCTGAAGAAGTGAGTGGGCTTCTCTCATTCATGGGAGCCAGTCCAGGAGAGTAGACCACTGTTCCCAGGAAGGCTTCCAAAACACCTTTTGAATAATTCATGGTCTGAACTAGAGCAGCCTGTAGTAAGGAATTTTATAATGCCCTCATGTTGGACTATCATGCAGGCCCTTTTCAAGAACTTACTCCATAGCTTCATGAAGAGGGATGTTGGTTGGTTTATAAAACTATACTGGAGTATGCCCTGGAACTTATTTCCCCCCAGCCTCCTCTGAGCTGTGCTATGACCTTGCATAAGTCTCTCTTTCTCTGAGGGGACAAATCTCAGATTTGAACACCTCAATTTTCATAATTAATATTTTGGCTAAACATAAATGAAAATGCTTTTTACAGCTTTGATGACCATATCACGTTCCACTACTACTTCCCAATAAAAACATACACACACACACACACACACACACGCACGCGCACATACACACACACACAGAGAGAGCATTTTCAAATCCAAATACAAAGAGAGAAATATTTCACTCTCTAGTTAGAAAAGAAGCACAGCAAGAGATAAAATATGCAACGCCAGTTAAAGTCAACATTCTAAAACTTAGAGGGCTTGGTTCTCAGGCCAGATTGCCTTACTCTCACAATGGTTTTCTAAAGACCTTGGACTGAAGTCAGAGAGTATCTGCCAAGGATCACAGCCTTCCCCCACAACCCACTGCACCCACAGTCACTATAAGTCACTGGGTGGTGTAGGAGACAGGCTATCAGCACACAGTCTGGGAACCCATCTGGAGGAGACTTCTGCCCCATGAGGGACTCCCCTACAAAGAATTAACTCCCAGAAATCCTCAGCATGAAGCTTAGTTCAAATGTAGTGTTCTAAGTGAAGGAGGGCTTGTTAGCTAATAAAATAATGAAGTCTGTCTATCAGGCATCAGCTCACTGCAAATGGGCAGTGACAGGATGAACAGGGAAGAGATGGTATAGAGCCTGAACACAGGTGGCTCTCTTCATGGAAGAGGTGCAAACAAGGAAGGGTAGGAAAGAGAGGAAATGGTGATGGAGAAAAGATAGGAACAATGGATTGCTATTTAATGAGTGTGGTTTTGCTTATCTGTTTGTTTATTTTAGTGGGAGAAACCATGAGAGGGTTTACATCTTAAGGGGCAGGACTAATAAAGAAAAAGAGAGGTTTGAAGACACAAAGAGTAGAAAAGGGTCTGACCAGTGGGCAAAAAACCCAGGAAGTGGGAGAGGGGTGGATTAACTGTCAACAGGACAGTGACACCTGTCCCCTAAGAAAGAAGGAAATAGTAGGTAAAAATGGTGGTTACCAAGTTTGGGTCAGCCTGGAAGCTGATATGTTCTCACTCAATGATCAAAAGCTGCTTGTTGAAGTAGGGGGCATGGTCTTCCTCCAGGAGAAGTGGGGAGGTGAGATAATGTGGCGGTGGGGGTTGAGGCAAAGGTTTGGACTGGTTGCTGAGAGAACAGAGGCCCTTCTGACAGTCGGCCTGGGTAGAAGTGGCCCAGGAGTGGTACCCGTGAGAGATTACAATACAGGAAGAGAATGCAGTCCCTGGGGGCCAGGGCAGAAGAAGGAAGCTATTCAGAGGAGGTTATACAAATAGGAAAGAATTGGGATCAGTAACCAAGAGGGTTTAACTGACCACCCAAAGCATACAATATATGGTTGTTTCCAAAGAAATGCTTGACAGCTCCTGGGGCTGTCAGTTAAGTCCTGGTGAGACATCAGATACCTTCGATGGCAAGTGTTCCTGTCAGTGCTATACAAAAGGGAGGGACCCAGCATAAAGACACAGTGTGGAAATGCATTCTAGACTCCTAATTGGAGAATCTCTCTCCTTCTCTCCTATGACTTAATCATTAGATAAAGTAATTTCATTGTCCAGACATGACTCACTTGACACAGTTACTGCCATCCTGTAGCCCAGGAAATCATGGGAGAGATAAGATTAACCCTGGAAGCAATTAGACAACACGGCACTGTGTCCTGTCATCTGTAGCATCAGGCGAGCAGTGAGGAAGTCCAGGTGGGGAGTCAGTGAGAGCTTACCTTGTTTCAATATGCTGACTTGTGCACATAGCTTTGACTCTTTGAGTGTCAGCTTCCTCTGATGTAAAGTAAGGGAGTTGGTCTAGGGTCTAGCTAATTTCTAAGCCATTCCCTGATTCTATTATTATCTATAATTTCATCATTAACTCTTTTCTTATAAATTACATGCCTGATTCCAGAATCAAAGCAACTCTGGCAACTAAATCTACCAGTTAGCAACAAAACAGAAACATTCTGACTGGGACCTCAATGTAGCTGTCATGGTTTGTTGTTCATGTTGTCAAATGTCATCTAAAAAAGTAGTCTTCCTAATTGGGACTTCTAGAATATAAACTGTGGGAAATGATTTAAAAATCCTTCTCCTCAAGATTTTTCTTTGGAATAAAAATCTTATCTCCTTTCCTTGAAACACCTACACTTCAGTAGGGGAGGGATGGGTAGTATTGGAATGGAGAGGGAGGATGTGGTCTAAGTATACAAAAGGCTAAAAAATACCTCCAATGTGAAAGATCAAAAAAATTATGACAATTTACCTTAGACACAGAGATAAGTATTTAATTATATAGATCCACCAAAATAATCCCACTCCCTCTTACCACCATCCCTCTTTCAACAGATTGGGTAGGGAACTGAGGAACACTGACATTACAGCTGCCAGCCTATAGTCAGACAGACTACTCTGCCCCTGCCCACCAGCAGCAACCACAATCTACAAGCCAATCAAATTCTCCAATGGTCCTGGTTGTGGTAAAATGTAATACAAAGTTACAATGGAATCTTCTCTGTATCAATGGCTAGAAGAATCCCAGAAAGTACTATAATGAATGGGTCCAAATCCATTTCACTTTTTACATCAATTTATTTCCCCCCAAAACCTGCCTTCTTTTTCATTCCTTCCTTTTTCTGTTCAGCTTTTACAAAAAATGATCCAGATTCATTGTGTCTACATCCTCACCCAAGTATAAAGCAGCTTACCACTCCACTCTTGCTTCTCCTGTTCTCACTCCTACCACTCAGACTGGAGATCTGAAACGGAGTGAGAGACACAGCCCCTGACTTCATAACTTCTTAAAACTTAATGGGGGAAACCAGCTAATTCCTTTACAATCTTTATTTATCCTTGCATTACTTTCTTTCCTATACAAATGTTACTCCCTCACCATGGAATAAATGCCCACTGCCCTCTTCTCTCCCTAGCAAACACCTATTCACCTTTTCAGCTGAAGCTCAGATGGCACCTTGTGATGGTTAATACTGTCAAGTTGATTGGATTGAAGGATGCAAAGTATTGTTCTTGGGTGTGTCTGTGAGAGTGCTGCCAAAGCAGACTAACATTTCAGTCAGTGGACTGGGAAAGGCAGACCCACCCTTAGTCTGAGTGGGTACCATTTAATCAGCTACCAGCACAGATAGAATAAAGCAGGCAGAAAAAGGTGGAAAGAGCAGACTTGCTGAGTCTTCTGGCCTTCATCTTTCTCCAGTGCTAGATGCTTCCTGCCCTTGAACATCAGACTCCAAGTCCTTCAGCTTTCTGGACTCTTGGACTTACACCCGTCGTTTGCCAGTGGCTCTTGGGCCTTCAGCCACAGGCAGAATGCTACACTGTCGGCTTTCCTATCTTTGGGATTTTGGTTCTCAAACTGGCTTCCTTGCTCTCAGCTTGCAGGCAGCCTATTATGAAACTTCACCTTGTGATTGTGTGAGCCAATATTCCTTAGTAAACTCCCCTTCATATATACATCTATCCTATTAGTTCTGTCCCTCTGGAGAACCCTGACTAATACATACCTCTGCTGTGAAATCTCCCTCTGGTAGATTTAAATGCTTGTTTTCCTGTGTTTTCACAGCACTTAGTACACAGTCAACCTGGGATCAGTAGTAAGAGGGTTCACTGACCACCCAACGCACACATTATATAGTCAGTTATTGGTAGGGGTTTTGTTAGTTTGTTTTTGTGCTTCTGCTTAATCATAAGTGAAGTAGATTCTGTAAGGGAGAGAACATGTGTTTTCTCTCTGTAGCTCCAGTGCCCAGAAGAGCAAAAGCTACAAACCCCAAAGTCATCTTTGGCTCATCCTTTTAGGTCCTACTTGGACTGAAGTCTTGACTTACGCCTCAGAAATACTGACTCTCTTTTCTGCTCTCCAGCTCCGCAGTCACAGTCTCAGGTCAGCCCTTGTCTTTTCTCACCTGACCTATAACATTCCCCACTTTCAGCCCTCCCCCAACTGACTGATCTTTCAAGTTGTCGAAAAAGTGATTTTTTTAAAAACATGGATCTGATTGTGTAACTTCCCTATTCAATAGGATAAAGTCTTAACTTCTTAGGACGGCTCCAAGTCACCTCTCCAGCCCCATGTCCTACCTTCTCTCTGTGACTTCCCTGTTCCCACCAGCTACTTATTTACCTAATACCTCAGTTCCATCAGCTGGTACATGCCATGTTTTCTCATGCTTCCATGCCTTTACACATGCTGTTCATCCTGCCTGGAATAGCACTACCACTAGTCTATTCCCTCTCCTCCTCAAACATACATACTTTCCTGGAAAATTACTATGTAGGATAAGAGTCCAGCTCAAATGTTGCTTTCTCTCTGAAGCTTTCCCAGAGTCTAACAGAGTTAATTTGCTTCTTTCACAATGTACCCACATTACGTTGTATTAATGTGCTATATTTTAATTCTGTCTATCACCCTGAATCTCTTAAGAGTACTGTAAACTCACTGGCACCCATTATATACTTTATTTATCTTTGTAATGCACACAAGTCACGTCGTACTGACATATAGGAGGTTCTTAATAAACGCACTGCTGGAGATGGTTATGGAGTCTTCATGACTGGAATTATGCAAAAGGAAAATATAAAACATTTAACATGAAGCCTGGGGATGCTCACTGGTCCACAGGTAGAGGGAAAGACTAGACAATCCTTCAAGGAACCTCTCAGTTCTAGTCTGATTCTCATAGCATTTCCTGAATACCTAAAATAGGCCAAGCACTGTGCTAGGTAATCGTTTAAAATCAATCATTTCTTATAACAAACCTAAGAGGTAGGCAGATTATTTCCATTTCAATGCTGAAGAATAAAAATTCAGAGAAAAGACTTGCCTGAGTTCCTGCACTCACTCAGCACCAGAGCCCCCCCAACTGACATACAATTCAACAATAAGCCTGAACAACAGGAAGGAGCCCTTTTTAAGCACTGAAGGATGGTAATACCCTACTGACCCTCAATGGATGGGAAAGAGCAATCAACTGATAATAAATGAACAAACAGAAATCTAATGATTTTTCCTGTAGCCTAAGTGAGCTCTGGTCTCTGTTGGAATAGAGCCTTATAACGTGCAAAGCAACTTTAATAAAAACCAACACAAATTCAATTCTAATCATAACTGCAGGTAGAAATATCCCCTATAGGAAGGAGAAAGATTTCAGAGGCAACGAAGAAAGCTAATTACTCCCTCACATCATACTTAGCAAAATCCAACACAAAAAACTAATTGGCCTCCCTTTAATGGTCCCTGATTTACTAGTTACTGTGCTTTGAAACAGCTACCACTTTGCCTGTTTGCTGTCTCCTTTCCAGCACTGGGCTCCTGAACTCTGTTTTTCACTATCCCTACCCTCCGCATTCCCCTTATCCTATGCCATTTATAGCACAGCCTTACACTGATTCCTTGATCTCACTAGGTTCCACGCCTTCCGTGTAAGATGACCGTCCACAGCTTCTCACATATATATATTCAGGCCTGGTTCACATCTGTAATCCCAGTACTTTAGGAGGCTGAGGTGGAAGAATCACATGACCCCAGGAGTTTGAGACTAGCCTGGGCAATATAGTGAGACCCCCATCTCTACAAAAAAAATTTCTTTTAATTAGGCATGGTGGCACATGATTATGGTCCCAAATACTCAGGAGGCTGAAAGGAGAATATCGCTTGAGCCCAGGAGCTTGGGCTACAGTGAGTTGTGATCATGCCACTGCATTCCAGCCCAGGCAAAAGAGCAAAAACATGTCTCAAAAAATGCTGTGCGTGCGCACGTACACAGACACACACGCGCGCGCGCACACACACACACACACATATTCAGTGGCCAAAACTGGAACAATTTGAGCACTGTATTAAATAATAAATAACCATAGCATTGGAGTATAATTCAAGAATAAAATAAATATCCATGAGTCTATACTGATATAAATGATTGAATAAATAAATGCAGGAGTGACAAATTCCTTACAAAAAAAAAGCTCAATTAATAAATGTAGGGGAATGAGGGAAATAGAAAATCATCAATGTAACAGGTGATTGCTACAGGCAAGATCTACTGATAAACGCTACAATCGATGCGTAAAATTTTTAGGAAAAAGAGAACAGGTCAGGCACGGTGGCTCAAGCCTGTAATCCCAACACTTTGAGAAGCCCAGGTGGGTGGATCACATGAGGTCAGAAGTTCAAGATCAGCCTGGCCAACATGGTGAAACCCGATCTCTACTGAAGACACAAAATTAGCTGGGTATGGTGGTAGGTGCCTGTAATCCCAGCTACTCGGGAGGCTGAGGCAGGAGAATTGCTTGAACCCAGGAGGTGGAGGTTGCAGTGAGCCAAGATTGTGCACTGCACTCCAGCTTAGGTGACAGAGCAAGACTCTGTCGAAGGAATGAAGGAAGGAAGGCAGGGAGGGAGGGAGGGAGGGAGGGAAGGAGAAAAAAAGAGGGTAATTTCATAGCCTCAAAATATCTACCCTAGATTTACTAATGACTATGATGATTGTAACAAGCATCCACACATTCTTTGATAGACCTCCCTCCAATAGGTAGAACTTAATTTCTCTCCCCTTGAGTGCGACTGAACTTAGTGACTTGCTTCTAAGGGACAGTTAACAGAATGGGAAAAATATGAATTATAATGACAAATACCATGTTTACCATGTGATCAAGGTTAAAATCACCAGTAATCTGTTCTATGGCTATCACAAGCCCTCTAATCAAATATGATGAGAAAGGTACATCACTTTTGTGATACTCTCCTGAAAACTGGTAACATCAGCCTATACAGGAGGAAACACAAGACAGACTCAAATTGAGGGACATTTTACAAAATACCTGACCATTAGTTTTCAAAAGTGTGAAGGGCATTAAAAGTCAAGGAAAAGGCTAGGCAAGGTGGCTCAGGCCTGTAATCTCAGCACTTTGGGAGGCTGAGGTGGGTGGATCACAAGGTTAGGAGTTCAAAACCAGCCTGACAAACATAGTGAAACCTCGTCTCTATTAAAAAAAAAAAAAAAAGACAAGGAAAGACAGACAAATTACCATAAACTATAAACTTGAAGAAACTAAGTACATAGGATGACTAAATGCAGTGTAGGAGTCTGGATTGGATACTGGAACAGAAAAGAGGGTATTAATGGAAAAAAAAGTCTATACAGTAGTTAATAGTAATGTATTAATATTAATTTCTTAGTTTTGATAAATATACCTTGATTATGTCTATGTCAAAATTAAAGGAAGATGGGTAAAGGGTACATATGAGAGCATTCATTATTAGTTTTATAATTCCTTTATAAATCTAAAATTATTTCAAAATAAAAATTTTTTAAAGTATGCCTTTTCTTTTTCTGCTTTTTATATGTATTTAACACTTCTATTTAAATTTTTTTTAATTTAGCATGTTTTTCTTCAAAAATCAGAAACAGAAAAAATATTTATTTTTAAAGACCAATTTTTTTGGAGAAGGCTCCTCTCAGGAGGATAAATTGCTCTTTATCCTGTACTTCCTCAAATTTTTTTTGTTCAAAAATCCTACTATAACACTCAGTTCATCCTACTTTATTTTATAGTTGTTATGTACCTTTTAATCCCACCCAGCACTTAGAATCCAATGTGTTAGCTGAGTTTTTGTCATGGAAGGAAGCCTACATCCATCTAAGGCCAATCTCTGAGCCAATCCCGGCTTTGGGAACAGCCTTCCAGATGCTCATTTCTCCAGACCTCTTCTGCACCTGGAACCTCAGCAGGTGTCTGCTCTGCTCTGATGCAGCGTTATACCAGAGCTCTAAGGCCAAACAGTCCAACAGTGATTCAAATCTCTACCATATGTGCTTAACATTGAAAATACATCCTGCATAATGATTAATCCTTAGACAGTAGGCTTCTCATGCTGATGCAGGTATGTTTTAATCTAATCCACATCTCAAAGTTTTCCCTCCCTTCTCACTATCCCCTGGGGAACCCCACCCACCATGCTGGCTCCAAAGTAAGCAAGCCCACCTACAACCGGCACCTATGCTCAGAATGTTTCATCCACCTCCCAGTGTTACTGGAATCATGGCTATCCTGTTATGGCAGTCCTCTTGAGAGGCTAAAAACCAGACTACACCTAGAGTAAACTGCTCTGGCTCACTGCGTACCTAACCTCCCATTCAGCACAGGTCAAAAACCAAACACAGAAGGGAAAAAACAAGAGAAACAAAGTATATCCAAATTCCTTTAGATCTAAAACTTCATTCTTTATAAGAAAATAAGCAGAGTTCATTTTTATGCAGAGAACAAATAGTTTTTGGCTTTATATGTTGAGTATCAATCACAAGATTTGCATAAGAACAGGGATCCCAAGTTCTGAACTAAGCAAGTCTAAGAAGTGGCAAAAACCAAATTCTAGCCACAACTTTTGGTGCTTTATCACAGCCCTGAAATTTGTAATTGGGAATATATCCCAGAGTTCCAGAATCGGAAGTAGAGAGCTGAAGGTATACCCTCTGTGGAGCCATAGCTAACACACACGCTGTTTCAGAACCCTTGAGGCTTTAATACTTTTCAAGCTAAGAAAGCAACAGCCTAAACACAGTGCTCTTTGATACCCCCTTTCAATTCTGTAGGACACAATGGTCTGGATGTGGTTTCAAAGTCACCTGGATGTGCTCAAAGTTAGCTTCTTCTCCCTCTCAGTAAAGTGCAGCTGGTACTTTTTCTTTTTCAACTGAAAACCTTCACTATCATTTGAACAATAAATAACTGGTAGCAAAACTACATACAAGGAGAGAATGCTCCATCCCCCGGCTAAGGCAGTCATAGATGCTACAATACAGGTTGTGCATTACACATGGGCACCACTACCAATGGGTGTCCTTCATATCACAAATACCACAGATTTGCATATTTATTAGTGTGACTTTCCAGGAGATGGCAGTTGAAAGTACCCTATTCCAATTAAGTCAATCTATTATGACTATTTAGTAAAGGTGGATGTTAGGTGTTTCAAGAAAGGAATGTCTTTTTCTAATTTTCATATAGGTGCCAAATGGGTTAGTAGCAGCCATGATTTGATTTTATGTTGTAAGATTGTCTTCTATTCACTAATTCAATCTTTAAGTTTTTAAACATCAGTCCACAGTAAAGATTTGCAAATATTCTTGACTTTTCTGGCTATTTATCTAAGTGTTTCCACTATATCTAGCTAAGCAACAACCCTAAAACAGACATGGTTGACTGAGCTTTTATATATAGAAACTCATACCAGCTTTTTAAAGATGTCTACGTTTTCATTTTCTCTCCACAGCAACAGTTCCTTGAACTAGTTTCTCCACTAAAGAAGTCCAATTATTTTACACAGTAAGGCTAAAAATTTGTCCTAAATTCATAATGAAAGAGACTCATTAATTTGCTCTCATCCTTAAAACAAATGTACTCTCTGTGTGAACTATATGATAGTGATTTTTTTGTAACTCTAAATATGTCAAAAATATCTGTGGGTAACAATGACTGTATATAGTAAGAGTTCTTATTATGCTAAAAACTGGAAACACATAAATAAATAGAATATGGTTCTTTTCCTCAAGAATTTTATGCTTTAGTGGGAAAGAGAAATACATGAACACGTGATTGTAATTCACTGTCATATGAACTTTACTAGAGGCATATGTCAGGTTCAAGCATGTGAATGAAGAAGGACAGTCAGCTATACGTGAGGCATCAAAGAAGTTCCCCTAGGAGACAGCACTCAGGCCCATCTTGACAGATGAGTACAAATTGGCAAGTGAGCAAGGCTAGGGCATACAATAAATAGCCTATGCAAAGGTTTAGGGCATGAAAAATCAAGGGATATTCAAAAAGTTTAAACATGTTTAAATGATTAAAGCAAGTTGTGCAAGCAGAAGGTATCGAGTAAAGGGAGTATGGAAAGAGGAAAGTGGCAAGAGACGGAACCCATCACATTGCCTGTGGAGGGCTTTTTATGACATACAATGGACTTTGAATTTCAAGCTGTAGGCAAAGGAGAGTCACTGAAGAATCTTATGTAAGGAAAGGATACACTCAGATTTTAGAACGTATCAGATTTTTAGAATTATTCTGGCAGCAGTATTAAGGGTGTACTGAAGGGAACAATATTAGAAGTTAACCATAGAGCAGATGAGAGGTGAGAAACCACCAAGAAGAAGAAATGTAAGAAGGAAATTCAGGGGTAGACATGTAGAGCAGGAGATGCCTATGAGACAAAGAGAGGAAGGTCTCCATATACAGATGTCCAAGCTGGGGATATAAACCTGTGAATCCTCAAGACATAGATAGTAGGAGCAAGCCCTGGTATGAATGAGAAACCCTAAGCAGGGGACTTAGGCAGAGATTCTTTGCCTAGAGTCCCAAGACTTCTCAGGATTCTGTGGATAGAACGCAGGAAGTCTGAGAACAAGAATAGGGAAAAAATTACATTCTCATTTTCATGAACTGAAATTTCTCTCAATTCTAAATATAGGAAACAAGTCAAAGAAGTATCAGCAGCACTTGTGATTAAATCACAATACCTGCCAGGTATGGTGGCTCACACCTATAATCCTAGCACTTTGGGAGGCCATATCACCAATAGAATATCTCAGATATTTTCATATTACATTAAAGTTACTAAAGATATCTTGAAATAGCATTTGTACTCATTATTGCTTCAAAATTATGGTAGTTATTAGGCCTACCAGTAGATCTTGTCTATTATGTTAATAAAGAAGCACACATATTACTACATCACAATTTTAAAAATATTTTTGTAATTACATTTCAGCATATTTTGATTTTTTGTCATCCTATGCATTTCACTCAAAACATTTAGAAACACTGGAGGGATTCAGAGGCCTCCCCCTCCTGCCAGAGGGTCTGTGGCACAATTCAAGAACACCTGGGATAGCATGAGAACAAGACCAAGAGAGAAAACTTAGAGAACAAACATTTATATAGTGGGGCTTGGAGTGGGGTGGAACTAAGAATAGTCAGGTAGAGAGTTACGAGAAGAACCAAAACTGTGCATCATTGAAGGATTTACATACAAGAACAGAAAATTTCAAGGATGATATAGTCCATAGTATCAGAAAGCAAATTATATCAGTATTGAAATGTTTCCCTTTAATTTACCAATTATAGCTTATACCAGTTAGAGTCTTTTGGTTGTAAGCAACACAGCCATCTAAGGTACATAAAAAGAAATGTACTGAAGGAATATGAGGTAGACCACAGACTCAAAAAAAAAAAAAAATCAAAGAATTAGTCCATAGAAAGGACAGGAAATGAGGATGTCCAGGAGGACCTGGGTAGCAAGAAAGAAATGTCACCATCTGTCATTCCCCTGACTTGTCTACTTGGCCTGACTCAGGGTCATATGTCCACCCCTGGGCTGGGAGACAGCGGGGCACCTGAACTGACAGTTATACCAAGATCTACAGAGGAGGGCAGCTCTCTGGGATGTCATGCTGTCAGAAAGAAAAAGGACACTAGGCAAACAGAAGCACCTGATCACTTCAGGGGGTCCTACTGGCAACTTTATGACAACAGTTTCAGTGTTAAGTGGGTGTGAAATCTGGATTGCTTTGGTCTACAAGCTGACTTAAAGTGAAGAAGAGTATCCCACTAGGTCAAAAAACTTGATTACAAGAAAGAGAAATGGAATAATGATAAGAAATGAACACAAGTTCAAGGGAGGGCTGAAATAAAAATTTAAGCATACTTATAGATAGAGAAGTTTCAGATCTGGGTAAGCCCTGGAAGATGGGTTAAATTTGAACAGAAAGAAATTATCATTGTTGCTTAGCATGCCAGGCACTTATTGTGCCAGACACCATGCTAAACAGACTTCGCCTGCATTATCTTTTAATACTGCCTGTTAGGTCATATAATTATCCCCATTTCACAGAATGGGGTAGCTAGTTTTAAGTAAATTATCCAAAGTCACACCACTATAGTGGCAGAACAGGAAACAGGTACCTTTCCCTACAAAAATCCATATTTTTAACAATATTTTTCCACTTTTTATAAAACTCAGAGAGAAGAGGTAAAGAAGGGTATACCAATTTGTAGGTTTGTACCAAGGAGGGAGGACATAGAAGGGATTCCTATCACTTAGCTTCACTTTTCTTTATAGGGAAGTGCCAGCCATTGGTGGAGAAATGGGACTCCAACTAGAATGGCTATTATCAAAAAGACAAAAAATAACAAACACTGGTATGAATGTGGAGAAAGGAAACCCTGATACACTGTTGGTAGGAAAATAAATTAGCACAGCTATTATGGAAAACAGTATGGAAGTTCCTCAAAAACTTAAAAATAGAACTACCATTCCAGCAATTCCACTATTGGTTATTCATCTAAATGAAATGAAATCAGTATGTCAAAGAGACATCTGCACTCCCATGTTTATTGTATCACTATTCACAATAGCCAAGAAATGGAATGAACCTAAGTGTCCATCAATGGATAAATAAAGACGTGGCATACATATGCAATGGAATATTATTCAGCCATTAAAAAGGAAATCTTGTCATTTCCAGCAATATAGATGAACCTGGAGGGCATTGTTAAGTGAAGTAAGCCAGGCTCAGAAAGACAAATACCACGTGATCACACTCATTTGTGGAATCTAAGAAAGCTTGTCTCATAGAAGTACAGCATAGGATGGTGAATACGAGTCTGAGGACAGAAAGAGGGAGGGAAAGATGGAGAGAGATTGGTCAAGGTGTGTAAAATCACAGTTACATAAAAGGAGTAAGTTCTAATATGCTATTGCACAGTACAGTGACTATAGAATCTTGTATATTTCCTAATAATTAGAAGAAAAGATTTTGAATGTTCTTACCACAAGGAAATTATAAACGTTTGAGATGATGGATGCATTAAATACCCTGATTTGAAGAGTACACAATGCATACTTATACTGAAACATCACAATGTATCCTAAAAATATGTAGTTATTGTATAAATTAAAAACTGGAAAAAAAAAGAAATGAGAGGTTGAGAAAGGCACAGTGAAGCTAGTCAATGAGGGACTGTTAAAATCTGGGCTAAGAATGAGAGACAACTGGCTAGAAAGGAGAAAGGGCCTAAATACCTGCCCCCAACCCACCCCCACACACAGTTCCCCAAGACTGCACAAAACTAGTGCCCACAGCTGTGAAGCTCTCTACGGCTTCTACAGCAGGGCTACCCAGTGGGCGTGGGAGTATTGGAGACAGACCCAAGCTCAAATCTCAGCTTTGCCTGTTATAAGGAGAAATGAAAAATAAAGAAAACCTATAATTATTACATTAGTAATTTATTTAAATATGAGATCAGATAATCAGTGTTTACCATTCTTATTCTGTCTGAGCCAGTAGCAAACTAATGCTTTTAAATTTTATAGGTATAATTATAGTGTGTATACACACACATGTACACACACACATATATATCCAATTTCTGTCACTAACAACTTCAGCTAGATAGCATTCATCAACAAAGTTACGGTCAACTAGCAACATCTTACATAATTCTATTTATTTAAAGATTAATACATTTATTTTCTTAGTCTTTACTAAAAATGTACCATTCCAAATTTTTAGAACAGAGCAGGTAATAATTTTTTTTTTTGAGATGGAGTCTTGCTTTATCTTGTCCAGGCTGTGCAGTGGGGCCATCTCGACTCACTGCAGCTTCTGCCTCCAGGGTTCAAGTGATTCTCTTGCCTCAGTCTCTCAAATAGCTGGGACTAGAGGTGTGTGCCACCATACCCAGCTAATTTTGTATTGTAGAGACAGGGTTTCACCATGTTGGCCAGGCTGGTCTCGAACTTCTGACCTCAGGTGATCCACCTGCCTCGGCCTCCTGAAGTGCTAGGATTACAGACGTGGGCCACCATGCCTGGGCTAGGTAATAATTTTGACTAATACAGTATAACAAAAATTTAGGAACACCTAAATGATTCTTTTAGACCTCTAGGTTAGAAGAAAGAAAGGAAAAACAATTTAACATCTCTAAGAGGTACATCTAGGCAGGGTGTGATGGCTCACACTTATAATCCCAGCACTGTGGGAGGCCGAGGTGGGCAGATCACAAGGTCAAGAGATGGAGACCATCCTGGCCAACATGGTGAAACCCATCTTTACTTAAAATACAAAAATTAGCTGGGCACGGTGGCACGAATCTGTAGTCACAGCTACTCGGGAGGCTGAAACAGGAAAATCACTTGAACTCAGGACACTGAGGTTGTTGCAGTGAGCCGAGATCATGGCACTGCACTCCAGCCTGGGCAACAGAGTAAGACTGCATCTCAAAAAAAAAAAAAAAAAGATGTACATCTAAAATGCTTAAAAATAAAGTAAGATGTGGACTCAATGGTTTAATATCTTTGTGGAAACAACAGTCTCTCACGGACATTTAAAAATAACCTGGAAAATCACTATATTATGTCTGAAAACCAAGTTCAAGATTTAGGGTTTAGTAGACAAAATATGACCCACAGGACAGAATGAAAAGCAAGGCTCCATATTTAAACTATGTATCTATACATCATAAAAATATCAGGGAAAACACATGCCAAACTGTTAAGCTATCTACCTGTGCTATTAGAATGGGAGACTTGGAGTTTCCAGTCAGGGAAGGGCATTTCTATTTTTCATCCTACCATACTCTGATTTTTAAAAAATAAATCTGTATTATCCTGTTAAATCTCTAACTATTTATATTTTTATTTATTCATTTTATACATTTTTTAATTTTGTTATAATTTTGTATTTAGAGAAAAGTTGCAAAGATAGTACAGAGTTCCCATACCTCTCACCCTGTTTCCTCCATTGTTAACATCTCATGTTACCAAGGCACATATGAAAAAGTATAAAGCTGATCTTAGTATAAAACTATTAATTAAACTCCAGGCTTTATTTGTATTTCACCAGTTTTTCCATTAATGTCCTCTTGCAGTCCCAGGACCCAATCTAGAATACCACACCGCATTTAGTTGTCATATGTCCTTAGTCTCCTCTGGTCTATAACAGCCTTTTAGGCTTTCCTTGTTTCTCATGACCTTGATAGTCTGGAGGAATACAGGCCAAGTATCCCTAGAATGTCCCCAGTCTGTGTTTATATGGTATTTTTCTGATGATTAAAATGGATTATGAATATTTGTGAAGAATACCATAGAGGTGAAGTAGTACTCTTCTCACCACATCACATTAGGGATATATAATATCCACACAATATCAATGGTGACATCAACCTTCATCACTTGGGTAAGGTTACATTTACCAGGTTTCACCACTGTAAAGCTACTATTGTTCACTTTCCATATCCTGTTTTCTGAGAGCATGTCACTAAGTCCAGCCCACCCTTAGGAGTGGGTTAAGCTCTTCCTCCTAGAAATGGAAGTATTTGTATATATTATTTGGAAGTTTCTGTCAGAAACTTGTATATTTATTTTATATTTTAACTTAATACTACATTATTTATAAGGTTGCGCAGTAGAAGCTCTTTCGGCTTGGCTCCTATGTCTCTTCGACAGTCCCATCCTTTTGTTTTTAAACACTTCCTTACCTCCTTGAACTACATCATACTCACTCACGCTCATCTAAAATTTTTCCCTGCCCCTAGTATTCACCATTACTCCAAGGAGCCCTGATTCCTTTTATTGATGAAAGGTTTATAGAAACCAGTATCTGGGCATTAATGTGTTCCTTCAACTATCCTCAAAGTTTGTTGAAGCTGCGAGTTAGCGTATATTAACGCACTTCTTAACACAGAGCCTGACACATAGTAAACACTCAATAAATGAAAAATCCATCATTGTTTTTATTATTTTTATGCACATTTGTAATAAATTTGGAATTCCAACTGCTAATCCAAAATTGTATCCCATTACTCATTGCATCAAGCCCTAATATGACCACATATCTTTCTATATCTCTATTTCTGAGGCTCAGGACCGCATAAGGCCAAGAAACAGACACTCTCCATCCTCTGGGCCAGAAGTCTGCATTCTTTCACCATAGAACAGTTTCCCTCCTTTCCAAGCATCTATGCAGAACAATAAAATCAAAAGAGTGTGGAAAACATCTGTGATCTTTTAGTTTTTAAGTTTAAATGAAATGTTTTGAAAGATACTAAAAAAAAAAAACCCTCCTGTATACAAGTCAAACTCACTTTGGATCTATAAGGTTCAGTTTTGAATTCCTTCCCAAAATAGCTTTTGTTTTGAAGTGCTCAGTGTCGTTGCTTTGGAAATGGCCATTGCCCTATAGATCTATAAAATGCCCCTTTAAACAAATCCTGTATGTCAAACATCAATGCCATTTTTCTTATTGAGTAACAGGTACTAGAGAGTCTCTTTTATGAATTATAAACCAGTAATAAGGATCCTAAGAGGGTGACTTAAATGGTGCCTCTACCTCAAGCACTCTGTCTGGTTAGAGTGGCTGCCAGGACTCCCATGACACAGGAATCAGATGAGAGTCCTGAGAGATCTGTGAAGAGGATCCTGGGACTGACAGGTTGGCATCAGGAAACAAGAATAGAAATAAGTGAAAAATTTAGGGCCACTTGCACCTCTCAGGGAGTTATCTGGGCCCTGCAGAATGTTGGGTGGGGAGCAATGTGGAAAAAGCACCCTGGTTTAGCATGTATCAGAAACCTTGAGGGTCCAACAGACACTTTTCAATAGAAGACATTTATGCAGCTAACAAACATGAAAAAATGCTCATCATCACTGGTCATTAGAGAAATGCAAATCAAAACCACATTGAGATACCATCTCATGCCAGTTAGAATGGCAGTCATTAAAAAATCTGGAGACAACAGATGCTAGAGAGGATCTGGAGAAATAGGAATGCTTTTACACTGTTGGTGGGAGTGTAAATTAGTTCAACCATTGTTAAAGACAGTGTGGGAATCCCTCAAGGATCAAGAAATAGAAATACCATTTGACCCAGCAATCCCATTACTGGGTATATACCCAAAGGATTATAAATCGTTCTATTATAAAGACACATGCACATATGTGTTCACTGCAGCAATGTTCACAATAGCAAAGACTTGGAACCAACCCAAATGCCCATCAGTGATAGACTGGACAAAGAAAATGTGGCATATGTATACCATGGAATACTATGCAGCCATAAAAAAGGATATGTTCATGTCCTTTGCAGGGACATGGATGAATCTGGAAACCACCATTCTCAGCAAACTGACACAAGAAGAGAAAACCAAACACCACATGTTCTCACTCATAAGTGGGTGTTGAACAATGAGAACATATGGACACAGGAGGGGAATGTCACACACTGGGGCCTGTTGAGGGTGGGATAGAGGAGCTAAGGGAGGGATAGCAATGGGTGGGGGAATTGGGGATAGATAGCATTAGGAAAAAATATCTAATGTAGGTGACAGGGGGATGGATGCAGCAAACCACCATGGCATGTGTATTCGTTTGTAACAATCCTGCATGATGTGCACATGTACCCCAGAACTTAAAGTATTTTAAAAAAAGAAAAAAGAAACATGAGGGGGTTAGGCATGGTGGCTCATACTTGTAATCCCAGCACTTTGGGAGGCCAAGGCAGGTGGATCACTTGACATCAGGAGTTCAAGACCAGCCTGACCAACATGGTGAAACTCCATCTCTACTAAAAATATAAAATTAGTGCACATGGTGACACATGCCTGTAATCCCAGTTACTCAGGAGGTTGTGGCAGGAGAACTGCTTAAACCCAGGAGGCGGAGGTTGCAGTGGACCGAGATCGCGCCACTGCACTCCAGCCTGGGCATCAAGAGAGAAACTCCACCTCAAAAAAGAAAAGAAAAAGAAACACAAGAGAATGAAAAGAAACAGAAGTTCCGCATTCAGAAAAAGTCTCATGAGTTCTTCAGTATCCACATTCTTCTTACTAAACATTCTTAGTTTGGGATTCCTGCTTTTTGCGCTCAGTATCTTAAAATATGCTAATTTTATGTTGGTTATTCTTGCTCTATCCTAAAACCTACATTCTTCTGAGCAAGGCCAGGTGATCCCTGACATAGGCTGGAACCTCTAAAATCCCGTGGCACCTGTCTAGCATATTTCTGGTCTGGCCCACCTTGAACTTCTCACTTTTGCTCTTGGCATGGTCCCACCCAGCTAGGTCTTCCAGGTTCTTGACCTGCCCAGCACTTCATCTCTATCTCTCTATCCACATCAGCCCCTGCCCTTGGGTCATGGCTTTGGGGCACCATGTGGCTATACACAAATGTCCCTCAGGGCCTAGAAAATGTATCCCGATTTCCTTGAGGAAAAGAGTTATAAGAACCAAAGCAACTGAAGTCACCTTTAGGAAATCTAAGCAAAGCCTCATAAATCTGGTAGGGATTATCTTTCCTCCCTTCAGAAAGAGGTACAAGAGGAACAGAATCAATAGAAAACACAAATTTATTACTTTTAAACACTGGACTATGACTATTAATTAAATTTTAGACTTTTTAAAAAGTGGCCAAGGGGCAGAGTGCCTCAGTCCCAAGAGGCTGGCACTGGAAGTAGGCATATAGTCAGGAGCATTGGTATTACAAAGACAGCGTAGAATTGACAGTCGTTTACATCTGGGTTCAATGTCTTAGCCTCACTCACTAGTAGAAAAACTTCAGGCAAATCATAGATTATAAGCTTCAATGTCTGTAAAATGATAATCCAGCATTACAAGCTCTATAATTTATTTTTAAATACTTCATTATAATTGGTATGATATATGTGACAATTTTTAAAGTCTCATTTCTAAGCCAAATCAGTTAAAGCAATGCCTGAAATGTACAGTCTAAAAGTAAGAGTAGGTGTCGGGCAACATTACATCAGAAAGGAGATGGACTCACTCCTACTTCAATCAATAACCATTACTTTACCATTTAGCAAGCTGAAAGTTAGAAATCGGTTTTACTTGGTGAAATTGAAGGTATCCAAGACCTGTGGGTTAGCTAAAATAATTTAGAAACATGTAAGAAAAAAGGATAAGACTTCTCTGATGCCTCAACTTCGTACCCTTGAGTGATACTGCCTGAGACTTAATCCCTAATCTGTCCTTGCCTCCAACCATTGATTTAAAAGGATTTCTGATTTACATACAAAGGATGTAGAATCCCACATAGAGCAAAGTTTTTTAAATTTAATATATAGTTAGAGCACCTAAAACAAAATAGAGCTGAGAGTTCATCAACCTACCAGACTATGAAATATTTTGTACCTGCTTTGCTAATTAAGGCTAGTCTAATAAGTATCTTTATATGTGTGAGATTTTGGTCTAAGCCTTAAATTCATTACAACTTGGTATCAAGACTATAGAGGAAGTAACTGTTACCACACCAAACTTTTTGTGTGATTACTACGATTTCCAAAATTAAGCTGAAATCTCAGTGTAATCAAATTGCCTTAAAGAAATTCTCAATTTCCATCTTTCATATCCCACAGAGTTGCTGGGAAGCCACAAGTGAAAGTGCTTGGTAAATTCTGAAATACAGTACAAACATACTGTCTCAGAAAGATTTTTAATTTGTACGACTCAAGTTCCTCCATGGCTCACCAGCCTGGAGGTTCAAATGGAGTGACATTTTTGGTAATGTACTACATTTCCATGCATCTTTATTTTAACTGCCTCATCAGAGTCTCCCTGAAAACAGGGCCCTATGTAGAATTTCATGAAGTTCCAGTATGAATTTCACATGTATGCACACTCACTGCAACATGGGCACCTTTACCAGGAAGAGCTACTATTTCTGAGCACAGCCAGGCCCCTCCTACTAATGCTTTAGAGCAGTGGTTTTCAGGATGGGGGACTTGTCAGAAAAGGGGATGTAAGGCAAACCTTTGGAGGTATGATGAAATATTAGAACTTCTGTTTAATTTTTATTTTAACCTTAAAAATTTTTACTTCTATATGTTTTATAAAATATGTAAGATATTAACACATGAGAGAGCTCAGCCATTTTTAAACAGATAAATATGTCAATCAAAATAGTTTGGAAACCTCTGGTTTCGAGCATCTGTGGATAGAGGGAAATATGCCTTTCTACCTCTAATACAGTATACTCTCCTGAGGGCTATTGCAGCAATGGTCTTGTGCTCAAATGACACACAGATGCTTTAATGGAAGAGCTCTTACATGCAGCCCACTCATCCCTCCCCAGCTTTTCTAGGACTCAGCCCAGACAGAGTCCAGGGAATGGCTGAGACAGGACACTTCCTCAGGACCCACATAGAAACTGGCCTCAGAATCACACCACCCTCTGGTGACCAGAGCCTACTGTGGCTGACTCCACCTTTCTCAGTATGCCTTCTCTCTAGGAACCGCTTTTGACTCTAGTACCAATACACTGATGGGACAGACCACCAACTCATCATAGACACAGGGCAGACATTCAGCAGACATGCCCAAATGTGTTTGAAGTTCAGTGATGGAGACAATTCAAGCTCAGACGATAATGGCTACATCACAGCTGACAGCCTAAAGAAATACTAACCCCTCATTGCTAAGTCATGTAATCATTTCCAAGGCAATGCTTTGCCTGCACCCGGAAAAAAGCCCTTGGGCAATTTTGTTCCTTGAGAGTTACCCCAGTGTCTGCTTAGATATTCAATACCTGTGGGAAAAAAAATGTGAAGTTAAATAGAAAAGCATTTTAACACCTGTGTGTGTGAAAGACTGTGTGAACTGAATCTGTATTAGAGAAGTAAATGCACATTTTAAAATACGGAATTTCCCTTGTTCCCTTGACAACATTGTGTTTTAACTATGAGTTTTAATATTCATTGGCCCTAAAATCCTTCCTATGAAAACATTTCCCCAAATTAGAAAGGAATCATAGGAAAAACAAAATTTGATACATATTCATTTTACACAGCCATTTTTTGACATGTCCTTCCAAATCCCATCCAAGCCTCCTCTGAGCCTCATCCTAAACACATACTCTCTATACCATCATTCTCCTTATATAGCCTCTTTTTTTTTTTTTCAAGACAGAGTCTCACTCTATTGCCCAGGCTGGAGTGCAGTGGCACGATCTCAGCTCACTGCAACCTCTGCCTCCAGGGTTCAAGCAATTCTTGTGCCTCAGCCTATTGAGTAGCTGGAATTACAGGCACATGCCACCACATCTAATTAATTTTTGTAATTTTAGTAGAGACAGGGTTTCGCCATTTTGACCAGGCTGGTCTCAATCTCCTGACCTCAAGTGATATGCCTGCCTCAGCCACCCAAAGTGCTGGGATTACAGGTGTACGCCACCGTGCCCCATCTCCTTAGATATACTCTTATACTCCACTTGCTTAACACAGTGAGCACTCATACTCAGGAATGCCCTTATCTATACCCAGCCAAAATCCTCAGTCTCTCCTCAAGGCTCAGGTCAGATTTTACCACCTCTTTAGACCCTGAATCCTGACTGAATTAACTGGACTTTCATCTACCTTCCCATAGCTCTTTGTACTTACTGGGACTAATTAGATGGTTTTATAATTTCTCTGCCCCCCCGCATTATCTTGCTCAGCTACATATGTCCTGCACAATCATGGCATAATCATGCCACTGTGTAGGCATTTGATCAATGCATGTTGGATTGGTGTTATATTCAGGACACTGCAAGAATCTCTTGGTCTTATAATTTACTACTTATCTGGACAGCTTCCAAAACATCATACCTAGAATGATGACAATGGTGTATGGATGGATCACAGAACACTGCCTTGGGCAAGCAATGCCTGATGGCAGGCTCCAGGAACAGCTTCCAAACATCCATGAGTAGCAAAAGGGACCAGGAACACAGGGAGAATAGGTCAAACTGCACCTGTCCCCAGTTTCACACAGGGGCCAGCTGTGAGCAACACTGTGCCAGACTCCTTGGGGAATACAACAGAGTTTTTGCCAGAGATGCTTCCAATTGCTTGAGGAGACATACTTACACATGTGAAACAACCTCAGAGTAAATGAACAAGTAGTAAATAATTATTGTAATGATTTACAAGTAGTAACTCATTATCCTAAAGCATTATTGCTTTAGGAATTCAGAGAAGTTATAACAATATAGAGCTAGAGAAAAGGCAAAGGTTTTAGGAGGAAACTGGGGCTGTAATGGGCCGTGAAGCATGGGCCAAAACAAGCAGAGATACTGCTAGCCTCCCCAGTTCTTTACAGTTGATACAGTTGTTCCTGTCCAACTTAAGGAGGAAGCAGGGCAGTTGGATTAGATTATAGTACAAGAATTATTGACCACTGATAACCCACTGGTCTGGAATTGGAACAGAAACTGTCCCAAAACCAGGGCCAGGCAAGGAGGCTGATCACCAGTTAGCCTTCTGCTTACATTATGAATAGTCTTGGTCTCCACTGACTATTCTGGAGCACCTCCTGTATCCTAGGCACTCTGCTAGGTACTTTACACACATTATTTCTAAGTCTCACTATACTTGACAAGGAAGGTACTGTGAAGAAAACAGGCCTCAGAAAAGTCAGGCAATTTTCCCTAGGCACAGAGCTAGTAGGTGGTGGGACTGAAATTTAAACCCAGAAAATGTAACTGACCCCAAGTCCAAGCTTACCAACATCCTATCTGCCTTCCTCGAGGGAACCAATCTTTTGAATCCTCAAGGGGAAAAAGGTTGCTGCTTTGTTCTATCGCAAACATTAGTGTGAACAACAATGCCAGTGTTGCAGGCCATGGAGTTAAAACTGGCTCCTGTCTACTGAAATTAATTCCAAAGACAAATGATAATTATGCCTGCAAAAATAAATACATTCTGGGGCTGAAGTCAGCACTATGTAATCCCCTTGAATTAGGATGTGGTGATTTTACATATCAACTTGGGTAACTCTCTAATCAGACAGATGTTTATTTTAAAATTAAAAAAAAAAAAACCCTTTCTATCTAGGGTAACATCTCTCTCATTCAGTAGAGTCCCCATCCAGTGCTGACACTGCATTTTCTCCATCTCTTCACCACAGTGGATACTTGAGGCTGTCCTAGACATAGGTTTTAACAAAGCTGGAAAAGGTTCAAAGAGAAGCTAGAAAGATCATGCAGATAGGAGGGGCTTCATGAGAGAATGTCTAATAATATTAGTTTTATGGTTTAGAGAAATGGAGCCAGGAAGTAGAAGAGCATGACCTAGATCTATCACACAATCAAAAATTATACAGGGTGATCTTAAGCTCATTTTTACCAAATCCCAGACACTTAGAAACAAAACAGAACTTGGTGACTCAAAAGGACTGAGGTGAGGACTGACCTGAAAGAAAGGGCTTAGAATGACTCCCAGTCTCCACCCTAAGGGCAGGGACTAAAGACAATGCTTAATTCCAGACAGGAAGTTCAAAAAAGATGAGATCATTTCAGGTGTGCTAAGTGAAAAGTACCTGTGGAAGATTCAGAAGACATACAGAAACCAGGAGAAATACAAGTCTGAATCTGGAAGAAAATAACCAAAGGCTAGAAATCTAAATCTATGAGTCATCAGTACATGGCATTAGGAGAAGCCATCAACAAGCATAGATCATCCAGAGAAAAGGCAGAGAGTCAAAGATTTGTCCCTTCCAGTCTGGTACCAGGCTCATGGACTCAAGAGAATTATTTATGTATTTATTTTTGGAGACAAGGTTTTGCTCCATCACCCAGGATGGAGTGCAGTGACATGATCACAGCTAACTATAGCCTTAAACTCCTGCGTTCAAGCAGTCCTCTTGCCTCAGCCTCCCTAGTAGCTAGAATTACAGTTTTACACCACTATACCCAGCTAATTTTTTACCCTTTTTTTTTTTAGGAACAGTGTCTTGCTACCTTGCTCAGGGTGGTCTCTAACTCCTGGCCTCAAGCAATCCTTCCTCCTGAGCTTTTCTAAAATAAAGGCCAGGCCTGAGCCACCATTCCCAGCCTGAGAGTCATTTTAGACCAAATAAAACATTAAATTTGTTTACCTAGTAGGCATTAAACATATAGAACATTTGTGAATATTTAACCTCAACAACTTTATTTAGCTCCAAGAATTTTACAGAACTTGGAGTTCTGTAAATCTTGAAATCTATTTGTTTTAAATACATGCAATTTAATAGCTTGTAGTTTTCTTAATATAAATTTGTTGTTACTCTCAAAAAAACAGTATATAAAAAAGAGGAGTTAAATTTGCAGATGTCAGATGAATTATGGATTTATTGCTCCTGAAAGTTACTTGAGGCTGACATAAAAGAAAACCTTCCTATCCACCCCAAAAATGTCCTTGTAAACTGTCAAAAGCATACACTGCTTTAGCAGATATGACACAGTGCCATGCTACCAGGAAGGACCCTTCTTTCCAGGAATCTGCCATTTCTTGTAACTACTTCTCTTCTAATCCATTCAGATCCACTTGTTTGTTTTCATAGCTAAAATTTAGATATTTATGACTGAGGAACACTAGGACGTTTACTAGTAACAATATCATGATTATTTATTGTCAAGTACATATCAGGCACCATTCTAGGAGCTTGGGATATTCTTCTCAGCGAGCTTGAGAGGTAGGCATTATTATTTTTATTTTACAAACAAGGACACTGAAGCTCAACAAAACTCAGCAACTTGCCTATGGTCACGATGTTGGCAGTAGAGAAGCAGAATTCAATCCCAAATATATCTTTCACCAAGGACCCTGTGTGTTCTTTGCACTATTTCACTAGTTTATTGAGGGACTGGCTCTTACCACTGAGTTATAAAAATAGTAAAGACTAACACTGTTATAATAATGAAGAAATTATTGGAAACTGTTATCAAAGTATCATGAAACTCTTAATATTTGGACTTTTTTGACAACAAAAATGGAAATTCCACATGGTTTGACCTAACAACAGCACATTCACTTGTATTTTATGTGAACGTGTAGAGCAGCAGTATAAATTTCTGAGGAAATCCTATACCCAATAGAAAGGGTAGAAGATAACCAAATACTTCACCCAACATTAACAGCAAAAATATGTTGTGGCTAAAAAGAGAAAAAACATGTAAAAACACAAATTTGCAAGATAAGGAAACTCTAAAAAAAAATATATTGTGAAAGACAATAGCTTGTTAGTTTAAGTGAAACTTTATGTGTTGACTATAGGCTGACAACCAAGAGTACTGTGAAATACAAGCTAATAAAACACGGAAGTGTGAAATATAAATGGTATATAAACACTATTGTCTGAATTTTGTGTGCTGCCAAAATTTATATGTTAAAATCCTAACCCCAAGGTGATCATATTAGGAGGTAGGGCCTTTGGGAAGTGATTAGATCATAGGGTGAAACGCTCATGAATGGGATTACTACCCTAATAAAAGAGGCCCAAGAGAGACTCTTTATCATCCCTTCCATTATGTGAACACACAGCTAGAAGGTAACAGCTGTGAACCAGAACGTGGACTTACCTGACACCAAATCTGTGGTGACTTGACCTTCAGCTTCCCAGCTTCCAGCACTGAGAAATAAATTTCTGTTCTTTGCAAGCTACCCAGTTTATGGTATTTTGTTATTGCACTCCAAATGGACTAAGATAATAAAATATGTTTTCATCTACATGAGCACACTAAGGAAATTTAAAATATTCTATGGAACAGATTTTTGGAAAATCATAAGAATAAATAAACAATGGAGAAATATGAAGAATCCTATAAATGAGGCATAAAATACTACAGCTATCAGAAAACAAAAATTATTTAAATTTTACCCTCTTGTTTTACAGTGGAGGAAACCAAGATTCAGGAAGAGTATTTCAGCAGGGACTAAAAATTCGGGTGCCTTACTTCCAGTCCAGTGCTCTCTGAAATAGATTAGAATAACATGCCATTTGAACAAAATAATGTCTTTATATACTGCAACTGACCATGCCATACACTGTAGATGTAAGAAAATTTTTGTGAGGTATAATTTTTATTTTTGATGTTTGTTAGTATAGCAAATATTTTTATTATCCTAAAATAACGACACTGTGAGTTTTAAATTTTAACAGAATTACTTTTCTTATTCAGCTTATTATGATCATGGTATAACCAGAATACTGCCTTCTTCCAAGGTGTCTTTCTACTGCTTTTGGATATTGTTTGTCTTTTTAAAGAGGAAGGCATTCTCAAAATAGTATGCTGTCAAAATGGTTTGGATTTCAAGGAGAAGAAAAAAAAAAAAAAAGAAAGAAAACACCTCACACCTGCTCCCTGAGAAACAAATACTCGTTCGAAAGCATGACATTTACAATATGCCTTTGGTACAAAATTCAGCTGCAGATATCCACTACTATAAGATTGTTTTGATTCTAATTCAAAGTAAGTATCAGAATTAGGCTGTCTTAATTATTCCCTTCATTTATGAAGCTGTATGTTCTTCTGGCCAAACAACTGTATCATTGTGTTCCTGTGCTTTGCTTTATTTCTCATTAGAGCATTTTTAATAGTAACAGAGAAGGGCTGACTGTCATGGCTTATGGCTTATCACCCCCTCTATCTGACACTTTCATCAAATTGTCTTTCAAATTCCACCAATTCATCAATCTGAGATTTATAGCTGAGAATTCATGATTTAAAGGAGAATAAATAACCCTGTTCCTGAAGGGGACCCAAATTTACTAAAGAGAGAAAGATCGAGACAACCACCAGTAAAAGAATCAATATATCTTTCAAATGGCCTGTGAAACCCCAGCTCCCTTACAGAAACCCTTTAGAAAGGAGGACATCAGAGTTTCCCAGGCAACATTCCTGTTTGCAATAGAAGAATTTAGAATAATTGGATGGTACATGATAACCTAACTATCAGCCACAAGTATTTCTTGGCACACTATCTGGAATAGCAAGAACAACTCAAGGGTGTTCAGTACCTTGAAAAGGACCACTGCAAAGGAGAACTAATTTTTCAATACTAAATACAATCATGTTGCCCACAGGGTTATGTGGATTCATTTAAACTCTTGTAACAAATATTTATTGAGCACCTACCACATGCCAGGCACTATTCTGGGAGCTAAGGAAATGTCATTGAACGAAATAGACAAAAATCTCTGTCCTTGGTCAAGTAATATTATACCAGGGAGAAACAAACAAACAACAAGTAAAACATTTTGTTTGAAGAAGGTGATAAGTGTTACGGACAAAATTTAAGCAGAGAAAGAAAATAAAGGAAACAATATACAGGCTTGACATAGTACAAGCATTTAAAATATATTAAAGAATTTCTTCTCTAATAAAAGCTCTAAAAATGATTTTCTTGGTTTCAGGGCTGGAGTTGAGGAGAAATTGCATTTTCTTCTTGAGGGAGTGATAATCTTATCCTACTACTTCTAAATAGGTGAAATAATAACTTTCATTTATCAAATGCTCACTTTGTGCCAATAACTTTACATAAAATACTTCATTTCATCTTGTAAAACAGATATTCTCCTTACACATGGGGAAAATGAGGCTCTAAAAACCTTAAGATAAGAGCTCCAATAATTTTATGGTAGAGCTAAGATTCAAAGGTAAATATACCTAGCTCCAAAATCCATCCTACCAGCCTCTGTTTTTGTTCAGCGTTGAGGCATAGGGTGCAGGAGATGGAGTAAGTCAAGAAGGGAAACAAGACTATTATTCTCTTGGTTTTGCCTACTACCTGCCCACCTCCCCACCAGTAATCTCTTCTCAGAGAATATCTATCTATCTATCTATCTATCTATCTATCTATCTATGCGTAAATTGCTGGATTCCAAACTCAAAATGGAAACCTCCTATTTGATGCAAGCTATTGCAAAAAAAAAAAAAAAAAAAAAAAAATGACTTTAGATTTGGGTATGTGACATTTCCATCACCATTTAAGGTTCAAAGTAGATAAACTTTTTTTGAAAGCTTCTTTTCTCCTCAAGCTGGTTAATAGCACTCAATTTACTACTTCTTGTTGGGTATCTGAGCATATATGGCATTTAGACAGGATGGTGTTAAGGTCTAAGAACCAGAGAAAAACATCACACAAAATTATTATCACACCAAAGATAATAATTTCTGTTATTTTCTTAAAGAATAATTTTTTAAAGAAAAACAAAATATATGGATATATTCACGTTTACAACAAATCAACCAAATGATATTAACTAAAGCAAAAAACAAAAGGAAAAACTCTCTAAGTAAACAACAGCAACAACAACAACAAAACCCAGAGCATAATGTGCCTTGTTTTGGTTTGGTTTGGTTTGGTTTGTCTGAGTCAGGGTCTTGCTCTGATGCCCAGGTTGGAGTGCAGTGGTGCAACCTTGGCTCATTGTAGCCTGAACCTCCTATGCTCAAGCAATCCTCCTCCATCAGCCTCCTGAGGAGCTGAAACTAAAAGCATGAGCCACCATGCCAGGCCTGTTTCTCTTCTTAAGCTGGTTATGTTACCTTTTTCTCCATCCTCTACCTTTCAATCAATTTTTGGTTTAATCAAAATTCAAATGATTAAAAATTATGTTATCAATTATTTATTATTAATTTAGTAAATTAATATAATTAATTTGCAATTAATTACAATTAATTTACTAAATTAATATAAGCCATAACATCTTAATTTACCAACCTGGTCCTTTATTTGTTCTAAGAGGACTCATACCTCTTTTTCTGGTAGTTTTTATTTTTACCTTTGTTTTCAGATCTCTTTTTCTTGGAGCAGCTGCCCTTCTGAGGCAGGTGTTACTCTACAATGTTCTAGAAGCTGTATGTTCCTACTAGCCAAGCCTGAAGAAATGTGCATCCTTTGGCTTCTTCTTGTGCTGCCCATCTTCTCATCACCACCTCCTTATTTTTATTTTAATTTAAAATGAAATGTACCAGTAATACTAAGAGACAAATTTTTTAAACTACACTTGCACACCTATTTTCACTGTTGCATATAGTCTTCTACCACATACGGCCCCCTGCTGTTTCAGTTATTTCTAGTTGATCCTCCATATAAGCTGCCTGCATGACTGAGTAATATAAGTTTTAAAGGGTCATTCCCTTTCAATTCACACAAAGACAAAAACAGATTAAATACAAGGCAGTATTTGAGTTAACTATTAAAAGCTAAATGCAAGCAGATTACTTCCAAGGGACATATCAGAGGAACTGCAGTGTCACTTGGTTTTCCATGGGCTATTTTTATGCTAATGCAATAGGAATAAACAGTGGCAGGGAGATGAGAGCCTCCGGGCTGCTGGTGGGGAGGACTGTGATGAGTTCAGAACTGTTCCAGAAGGTAACGTTGATGAGAGACTATGTGGGGTAGTAAACTGTGAGCACTCAAGACTGCGAAAACTGAGAGAGGGCCGAGAAACAAGAATTTTGAGTGGGCCAGCAAAAGTAGTAAGTTATTAGAAAGACAATTAAATCAAGAAATTGGATGAAAACAGAATATGAGAGGGCCTCTGCAGATATGCGTGGAGCTCCATGTCCAGGTATGTTCAGAAAAAATGAAGAACTAATTGTGACCATCTATAGACACAGTCCAGACAACACAATGTTAAATCTATGTCAAGCTCTCCAAGTAAAATACATGTGTGTGCCTATAGTTATTCTTATTTGTAAAATGTTTGTTCCCCTTAGCATATGATATTGTGCATGATAAACATTTGATGCATTTGTCAATTGTTGACTACTGGTGAAATTATCTGAAACAGCTAGTTTTACAGCTTGTAGAGTGGTAGACACAGTAAGCATAGAATTGTTATGGGTACAAGGTCTTGAGTTCCAGGGGCTTGATCCTTGAAGAAGACTATTGTTAGGCTTTTAAAAGGTAACAAGAGCTCTTTCTGGATTTGTCAGGTTCCTTTTTACTCACAGAGTCAAAAAATATTTTACCTTTTTCCTGTGTAGCAAATGCCATCATTCATATTCATTTTCTAACAACTCTCTGCAAATCTGTAGATTAATAGATTAACACAGCCACTTCTCACTGTGACATGATGAGTGGGAATGCTTCACCTACCATAAGGGCCAGGAGTCAGTCACCAGCATCTCATTATTAACAGTAATGGCAGATCCGGACTTCTGAAGATTAGCATGGCTGGAACTGCCTTGCTAGAGAAGGATTCATTACAAATATTGACTATAATTTCCTTTTAAATTAAAAAAAAATGAACTTTTCCTGTCGTAATATAACCTCAAATTATAGGCCCTCTAGCCTTCTGGAGAGAGAAAATTTAAAAAAAGAAAAAAGGATAGTACCAAAAAAAAAAAATACCCATACAGCATAAATATGTTGTGTAATTTAAATGACAGTTAAACAAAGAAGGTGATAAAAGTAATCAAGTAGTAAACAAAGGAAAAGAAAATTAATACCAACAGGAACCAACAGGATGGTTAATTAGCTTGCTTTGCAAAGATTTGATTTCTCCCCTGAAAGCAATGGTGGTGACAAATAAACATAACCTACTAAATATCTTCAAGTATAATGTAATATATTCCCATTGCCTATAAAATAAATGCCTCTGAGTTCCTATACATGCCACTGAATTACCATGTACGAGGGCCTTGCTCTGGGTTGTTCTGACGATGGTCCCTTAGTTTTTCTAAGCACTATAATTTCTCTTTGAATTGTTCCAGAGTAGGAAGAAGGAGGGAGTCTCAAACTCAAATACCTACCAGGCTCAGGCAGTATCAGTGGGGGCACCAAAAGGGCCATATGGGACTGACTACATAATGTCTATTGTAAAATAAATATATGGAGCCTCTTATTCAAAACTTATTAAGAATTTCAAGATGGTTACAGCAGAGTATTAAATTAAGTGTGGACCTTTCTCAACTACGCAGGTTGTACACCCATAAAGCCTGCCCAGCAGCCATACAAAACAAGCTGCTGGCCAGGTTTAGCTCATGTATCAGCCAGTTTGAGATACTATTCTAAAGGCTCTACTAGCCAGGTTCGGCAATGTGTACCTGCAATCCTAATCACTTGAGAGGCTGAAATGGGAAATGATCGTTTGAGCCCAGAATTTCGAGGCTGCAGGGAACAGTGATTGCATTACTGCAATCTAGCCTGCGCAACAGAGTGAAACCTTGTCTCAAAAAAAAAAAAAAAAAAAACACTGAAAATAAAACAAACGTTCCAAATTCTCTCCCTATTTCCCCTTGTGACTCAAAGCACACCACTGCAAGATGGCTGGAAGAGTCTGGAGAATGTCCCATGACTGAAGAGCAGAGAAAAATACAGCTGGTGGCTTATGAGGAAAACAAAGTCTGTCCTTTATTTCACCAAGTCTTAAAACCAGCTCAGGAATTCACTTGCTGACTGGTATGTGCTTGTGGAAAGGAAACTGTATGCCTTATTAATTCAAAATGCAATAGTCCCCCCTCATCTTCAGCGGATACTGATGTTCCAAGACCTCCAGTGGATCCCTGAAACCATGGATAGCACCAAACCCTATCGATACTATGTTTTTTCCTATACATATATACCTATGATTAAATTTAATTTATAGATTAGGCACAGTAAGAGATTAACAATAACTAATAATAAAACAGAATAATTATAATAGTATGCCAGTATCTTATATGCCAGCATATTGTAACAATACGCCTCTAATCTTGAGCTTTGGTATCATTATTAAGTAAAATAAAGGTTACTTGAACATAAGCATTATGACAGCAAGATAGTTGATCTGAAAATCAAGATGGCTATTAAGTGACTTAACAGGTGGGTAGCTTATACAGCATAGATATGCTGGAAAAAGAGATTATTCACGTCCCAGGTAGGACAGAACAGAATGGTGTGAGATTTCATTGCACTATGCAGAACAGCAGAACAGCACTTGTTATAATTTAAAACTTGTTTATATCTGCAATCTTCCACTGACTATTTTCAGACCATGGATGACTATAACCACAAAAGGCTAAATCACCAATAAGGGTGGGAGAGGGGCTACTGTACCCAAAACTCTGTTGCCATGGCCAAAGTCCTATAAGGATTGCTATTCCTCTGAAAAACCACACTCATGGCCCATCTACAGAGTTCAGTCAATATGATTATTTAGAGAAATGCTTCCCATTTAAAGTGATATTGTAAGGCACACTAGAGTGATTAGATGAGGCTGAAGGTAATTGGTATACCTGCCCTTCTATGGTACACACCTCCATCAGCAGGCTGGCTGTAATGCTCAATTGAGAGGGTTCTTTGGACAAACAGTTTTTAAAGGCAATAAGTATCTTTTATAAAAATAAAAATATGGAAGAGATGGAAGACGGCTGATAGGAACAGCTCTGGAGTGCAGTGCAGTTCGCAGCGAGAACATAGAGGGTGAGTGATCAACACAATTCCAAATGAGTTTTTACTGCCCACAGACCAGGAGGTTCCTGGACAGAAAAGTGCCATGACTCTCCATCATGGCTGTTTCAGCCAGTGCAGCAGATCTCTGCAAAAAAACTCACACAAATCTGGGCAGCCATTTTAACTGGTGCTGTAATGCCTAGGAGACAGAGTTGCTCATTCAACTGAAAAAAAAGAGGGCTGAAACAAGGAGCCAGGTGATCTGATTCAGTGGGTCCCACCCCCACAAAGACCAGCAATCTGAAATGCTCTGGACTGAGAGTTTCACAGCAAGCACAGCTGGACCCAGGATGGTCGTCCTGGAAGGGACGTCCAGCATTACTGAGGCAGTCCACCACTACCAAGGCAGTCTGCCATTACTGAGGCAGTCCACCATTACTGAAGCAGACCGCCATTACTGTGGCAGTTATAACTATACCTCTATAAACAAAACCACAAGGAAGTTCACACAGCAGCTGGGCAGAGCCCACAGCAGCTTAGCAACACCTCTGCTGGCAGACTGTGACTAGGCTACCTACTCGCTGGGCAGGGCATCTCTGAAAAAAGGCAGCAGCATGTCAGGAACTTATAAATAAAGCCCCATCTTCCCAGGAGAGGGCATCTGGGAAAAAAGGCGGTTATTAGTTCCTCTGTAGCAGACTAAAACATACCTGTCCAGCAGCTGTGAGTGGAACAACAGAGCTCACAGTTCAGCACTTGAGCTCCTATAAGGGGCAGACTCTCTCCTTAAGCAACTCCTCAGCCCCCATATAAACAAAGAGACATCTCATAAAGGAGAGCTCAGGCTGACATCTGGCAGGTATCCTTCTGGGACAAAGATAACAGAAGAAGAAACTGGCAGCAACCCTTACTGTTCTGCAGCCACTGCAGGTAATCCCCTGGCAAGCAGGGTCTGGAGTGGACCTCCAGCAGTCCTACAGCAGAGGGGCCTGTAAGAAGGAAAACTAAAAAACAGAAAGAAATAACTTCAACATCAACCAAAAGGACATGCCCTCAGAGACCAGCATCCGAAAGTCACCAACTACAAAGACCACAGGTAGATAAGTCCACAAAGATGGAATGAAATCAGCACAAAAAGGATGAAAACACCCAAAACCAGAACGCCTCTCCTCCTCCAAGGGATCACAATTCCTCACTAGCAAGGGAACAAGGCTGGCTGGAGAATGAGTCAGATGAATTGACAGAAACAGGCTTCAGAAAGTGGGTAATAACCAACTTCTCTAAGCTAAAAGAACATGTTCTAACTCAATGCAAAGAAACTAAGAACTTTGAAAAAAGGATAGACAAAATGCTAACAAGAATAAACAGCTTAGAGAAGAATATAAATGAATTGATGGAGCTGAAAAACACAACACGAGAACTTCATGAAGCATACACAAGTTTCAAGATTGAAAATCATACACAAGATTGAAAATCAACTCAATGAAATAAAATCAGAAGGCAACATTAGAGAAAAAAGAGTAAAATAAATGAACAAACCCTCCAAGAAATATGGGATTATGTGAAAAGACCTAATCTACTTTTGATAGGTGTACCTGAATGTGACGGAGAGAATGAATCCAAGCTGGAAAAAACTCTTCAGGATGTTATCCAGAACTTCCCCAACCTAGCAAGGCAGGCCAACATTCAAGTCCAGGAAATACAGAGAATACCACAAAGATATTCCTCAAGAAGAGCAACCCCAAAGCACATAATCATCAGATTCACCAGGGTTGAAATGAAGGAAAAAATGCTAAGGGCAGCCAGAGAGAAAGGTCAGGTTACCCACAAAGGGAAGCCCATCAGACTCACAGCAGATCTCTCAGCAGAAACCCTACAAGCCAGAAGAGAGTGGAGGAGGTCAATATTCAACATCCTTAAAGAAAAGAACTTTCAACCTAGAATTTCATATGCACCCAAACTAAGCTTCATAAGTGAAGGAGAAATAAAATCCTTTATGAACAAGCAATTGCTCAGATTTTGTCACTACCAGGACTGCCTTACAAAAGCTCCTGAAAGCAGCATGAAACATAGAAAGGAAGAACCAGTACCAGCCACTCCAAAAATGTACCAAATGGTAAAGACCATGGAAGCAATGAAGAAACTGTGTCAACTAATGAGCAAAACAACCAGGTAGCATCAAAACGGCAGGATCAAATTCACACATAACAATATTAACCTTAAATGTAAGTAGGTTAAATGCCCCAATTAAAAGAAACAGACTGGCAAATTGGATAAAAAGACAAAACCCATCGGTGTGCTGTATCTAGGAAACCCATCTGACATGCAAGGACACACCCAGGCTCAAAATAAAGGATTGAAGGAACATTTATCAAACAAATAGAGAGGAAAAAAAAAAAAGCAGGAGATGCAATCCTAGTCTCTGATAAAACAGACTTTAAGCCAACAAAGATTAAAAGCAACAAAGAAGGGCATAACATAATGGTAAAAGGATCAAGGCAACAAGAAGAGCTAACAATCCTAAATATATATGCACCCAATACAGGAGAACCCAGATACATAAAGCAAGTTCTTAATGACCTACAAAGAGACTTAGGCTCCCACACAATAATAGTAGGAGACTATAACACTCCATTGTTAATATTAGATGAATGAGACAGAAAATTAGCAAGGATATCCAGGACCTGAACTCAGATTTAGACCAAGCAAACCTAATAGACATTTACAGAACTCTCCACCCCAAATCGACAGAATACACATTCTTCTCAGCACCACATCACACCTACTCTAAAACTGACCACATAATTGGAAGTAAATCACTCCTCAGCAAATGCAAAATAACAGGAATCATAATTGGAAGTAAATCACTCCTCAGCAAATGCAAAATAACAGGAATCTCTCAGACCACAGTGCAATCAAATTAGAACTCAGGATTAAGAAGCTCACTCAGAACCACACAACTTCATGGAAGCTGAACAACTGGCTCTTGAATGTTGACTGGATAAACAATGAAATGAAGGCAGAAATAAACATATTCTTCAAAACCATCGAGAACGAAGACACAACATACCAGAATCTCTGGCACATATTTAAAGCAGTGTTTAGAGGAAAATTTATAGCAATAACTGCCCACATGAGAAGGAAGGAATAATCTAACATCAATACCCTATCATCAAAATTGAAAGAGCTAGAGGAGCAAGATCAAAAAAATTCAAAAGCTAGTGGAAGACAAGAAATAACTAAGATCAGAGCAGAACTGAAGGAGATAGGCACTCAAAAACTCAATAAATCCAGGAGCTGTTTTTTTTTTAAAGATCAACAAAATAGACAGACCACTAGCCAGATTAATAAAAAAGAAAAGGGAGAAGAATCAAATAGATGCAATAAAAAATGATAAAGGGGATATCACCACTGATTCCAGAGAAATACAAACTACAATCAGAGATTACTACAAACAATTCTATGCACATAAACTGGTACACCTGGAAGAAAGAGATGAATTCCTGGACATATGCACCCTTCCAAGACTAAACCAGAAAGACGTCAAAACCCTGAATAGACCGATAACAAAGGCTGAAGTTGAGGCAGCAATTAATAGTCTACCAACCAAAAAAAAGCCCAGGTCCAGATGGGTTCACAGCTGAATTCTACCAGACATACAAAGAGGAGCTGGTACCACTCCTTGTGAAACTATTCCAAGCAATCCAAAAAGAGGGAATCCTTCCTAAATCATTTTATGAGACCATCATCATCCTGATACCAAAACCCGGCAGAGACTCAACAAGAAAAGAAAACTTCAGGTAAATATCCATGATGAACAGAGATGCAAAAATCTTCAATAAAATAATGGCAAACCGATTGCAACAGCACATCAAAAAGCTTATCCCTCACTATTAAGTAGGTTTCATCTCAGGGATGCAAGGCTGGGTTCCACATACACAAGTCTATAAATGTAATTCACCATATAAACAGAGCCAAGGACAAAAACCACATGATTATCTCAATTGATGCAGAGAAGGCCTTTGACAAAATTCAATAGCTCCTCATGCTGAAAACTCTCAATAAACTAGGTATCAACGGAACATATCTCAAAATAATAAAACCTACTTACGACAAACCCACAGCCAATATCATATTGAATGGGCAAAAATTGGAAGCATTCCCTTTGAAATCTGGCACTAGACAAGGATGCCCTCTCTCACCACTCCTATTCAATATAATATTGGAAGTTCTAGTCAGAGCAATCAGGCAAGAAAAAGAAATAAAGGGTATTCAATCAGAAAAGGTGGAAGTCAAATTGTCTCTATTTGCAGATGACATGACTGTATATTTAGAAGACCCCTTCATCTCAGTCCCAAATCTCCTGAAACTGATAAGCAACTTCAGCAAAGTCTCAGGATACAAAATCAATGTGCTGAAATCACAAGCATTCCTATACACCAATAACAGACTTAAAAGAGAGCCAAATCAAGAACAAACTGCCATTCACAATTGCTACAAAGGGAATAAAATACCTGAGAATACAACTAACAAAGGATGTAAAGGTCCTCCTCAAGGAGAACTACAAATCACTGCTCAAGGAAATAAGAAAGGACACAAACAGATGGAAAAACATTCCTTGCTCATGGTTAGGAAGAATCAATATTGTGAAAATGGCCATACAGCCCAAAGTAATTTATAGATTCAATGCTATCCTCATCAAGCTACATTTAACTCTCTTCACAAAACTGGAAAAAACCACCTTAAACTTCCTATGGAGAAGTTTAGAGAGAGCCTGCATAGCCAAGTCAATTCTAAGCAAAAAGAACAAAGCTGGAGGCATCACGCTACCTGACTTCAAACTATACTATAAGGCTACAGTAATCAAAACAGCGTAGTACTGGTACCAAAACAGAGATAGAGACCAATGGAACAGAACAGAGGCCTCGGAGGCAATGCCACACATCTAAAACCATCTGATCTTTGACAAACCTGACAAAAAACAAGCAATGGGGAAAGGATTCCCTGTTTAATAAATGGTGTTGGGAAAACTGGCTAGTCATGTGCAGAAAGCAGAAACTGGACCCCCTTCCTGACACCTTACACTAAAATTAACTCCAGATGGATTAAAGACTTAAACATAAGACCTAACACCATAAAAACCCTAGAAGGAAACCTAGGCAAAACCATCCAGGACATAGGCATAGGCAAGGACTTCATGACCAAAACACCAAAAGCATTGGCAACAAAAGCCAAAATAGACAAATGGGACCTAATCAAACTCCAGAGCTTCTGCACAGCAAAAGAAACAATCATTAGAATGAACTGGCAACCAACAGAATGGGAAAACATTTTTGCAATCTACCCATCTGACAAAGAGCAAATATGCAGATCCAGAATCTACAAAGAACTAAAACAGATTACAAGAAAAAAAAAAAAAACCCATCCAAAAGTGGAAGAAGGATATGAACAGACACTTTGCAAAAGAAGACATATATGAGTCCAACAAACATATGAAAAGATGCTCATCATCACTGGTTATTAGAGAAATGCAAATCAAAACCACATTGAGATACCATCTCACGCCAGTTAGAATGGCAATCATTAAAAAATCTGGAGACAACAGATGCTGGAGAGGATGTGGAGAAATAGAAACACTTTTACACTGTTGGTGGGAGTGTAAATTAGTTCAACCATTGTGGAAGACAGTGTGGCGATTCCTCAAGGACCTAGAAATAGAAATTCCATTTGACCCAGCAATCCCATTACCAGGTATATACCCAAAGGATTATAAATCATTCTATTGTAAAGACACATGTACACATATGTTCATTGTGGCACTGTTTACAATAGCAAGGACCTGGAACCAACTCAAATGCCCATCGATGATAGACTGGGCAAGGAAAACGTGGCACATATACACCATGGAATACTATGCAGCCATCAAAAACGATGAATTCGTGTCCTTTGTAGGGATATGGATGAATCTGGAAACCATCATTCTCAGCAATCTGACACAAGAACAGAAAAGCAAACACCACATGTTCTCACTCATAGGTGGGTGTTGAACAATGAGAATACATGGACACAGGAAGGGGAGCATCACACACTGGGGTCTGTTGGTGGGGACTAGGGGAGGGACAGTGGGGGGTTAGGGAGTTGGAGAGGGATAACATGGGGAGAAATGCCAGATATAGGTGATGGGGATGGAGGCAGCAAACTACATTGCCATGTATGTACCTATGCAACAATCCTGCATGTTCTGTACATGTACCCCAGAACCTAAAGTACAATAAAATATATTTTAAAAAAAGAAAGAAAAATGAAAATATGTCTCCTTAACTGATCTGCCATATACATTTCATATTTTCATATGTCAAGTTTGTCAACTGAGATAGACATGCACTATTTGACTAATTATATTTCTCAAAATAGCTTATACCCAAAAAATGGTAGTTGCCTATTTGGTCTTGTCCACATCCAGAAAGATTCTAATCCAAACCCAAGTAAGAATTTAAAATGTTGTTATTTAATGTAGTAGGTTTATCTCCATATATAAACCATATATGTATATGCACCTATACAAATATGTACTGATAATGGGCTTATCTAATAGCATGAGGGATACAAAGTAAAAAGAAATAGTATTGCAGTATTAGAGGGAATAAATTATTTTAGAGATTTACCCATTTTTGCCTTCCCCTCTGGAATGTAGTCTTTGAAGCGATTTGCATCTGTCTTGCTCATTGCTATAGATTCTCTGACAATGTCTGGCATATAGGAGATATTCAATAAATACTTATTGAATTGAATTGAATCCATGGGATCAAAACAAATTGCCTTTCATGGGTTCTAGGATTGTAAATAGAAAAAAAGAATCAGAGACACGTAGGAGGACCACCAACTTCCCCAAATTCCACCGGCTATTTTATTTCCTAATTGGAACCTAACTCCTGTAGTCATTGCACCTAGCAGCTTTGATGCTTTCTGTTCAGCCTCTCATTCCTGTACCTCATGCAGACACAAGCTTGGGCTTCTTTGCAGTAGGTTAGGACAAAGGTTAACGTCTTCCTGGAACCTAGAAAAGGCTAATGAGCCCTGTGGAATAATATTTCTAAGTATTCACCATACTGGAATCAATATCAACATGCTGTCAGTATGTGCATTAGCCCCACACTCAAACAAAGAACAGCCCTTAGAGCCCAATAATGACACTTGGCGTGGAGAGCTGGGGATGAGCAAAATGATACAGAAATGACTGAATCAACTCTTCTCAAACACAAGGTTTCCAGGATATAATTCCTTCCAAGACCACCATTCTTGTACTTTGTCAGAGTAGACAGAATTTGGTTTCAGCCACTGATAAATTCAGCAAAATAAATCCTCTATTTATCTTCTTAACATAAAAGATAGATTCAGATTACACTTTCCAGACTGTAAGAGAAGTTTCTGCTTCTGTTCTGTTTGTATGCCCTGGTGTTGCCTAGGCATACAAACACCTTAAAGTTAACAAAGCACCACAAATATAGCTGGTAAGACAGGTATGTAACAGAGCTGAATCATTACTGGCTCGGGTAAAAACCTGCTTTGAGTTCAAATCCATCACACCCACACTTACTGATATAACATTTTTCATACAGACATCCTGCTACAAACTTAGGTCAAGCAAGGGTAGTGGCAAAGGTCTAAGCATCAATTCTTCATTACTGAAATCTCTAGTTACAAAGTAAATATTCACATCTGATCAAGATTCATGCTCATCCTTACAGTGAAATCAATCTTAGTGTTGCAAATGAGATTTCATTCTACATGTGAAATCTGATTTTTCAATTAGAATGAGAAGGGGTGGGATACATATGATAGAGTATAGATGACTGGTCTGTATGGTACACACAGTTAAGGTGTCATAAAACTGAGATGACCATGGGTAAACATGTGTGCTGAATGACCAGATTGTGTCGGTTTGGAATCCTGGCCCAATCACTTATTAACTACATAACCTTAGCCAAATTTATTCGCCTGGCTAAGGACTGGTTTTTGCAAAATGTGAATAACGCCTAATCCTATAAAGTAAGATCATTACTCTCTACTTCATAATAATAAGGGCCAAATAAGATATACACAAAACTTAATTCAGTACCTGATACACAGTAAGAACTGAATAACTGATAGCTATGATTGTTATTATGATAATTATTTTTCTCATCCCCCCCACTGTGGCCTAGTTATCGACAAAGAATTGACTTCTTTGTAACTTTGTGACTTATTTATAAAAGCCATAACCAAAAGTATAGATGACATTAACTTCTTGTGAGGCTTCCATAGTCTAAACTTGATCCAATAAACATGGTCTTGATCTATCATTACTGTGAAATGTAATTCTTTACATTGTAGAAAGTTTCAGTGAGGCACCAATATATACAGCCATAGAGAAATTTCTCCCTTCCCCTACACACACACATACACACACACACACACACACACACACACCCCATCCACCCTTTGGGGATATATTAAAACTAAGACAACTGAAATAACCTTAGCCAGTAATTAAGACATGCAACTAATCAGAGAGCAGTGCAGGCTGTGGCCCTCTGCAAAGAAACGAAGAAACAGAGCATTAGGATGACAGATCCCATTACCAGGGCTTTGTTCTCCTGGAGCAAAAAGAGCACAAAAGCATAAAGTTGGAGAACTGTAATTGCATTTTGAACATTTTCGAAGGGGAGAAATTACAGGCTTGTCTGAACTGGGAGGATGTTCCACTAGATAACTGCGTCAGTCCACACCCACCAGCGCCCTTCCCCACCCTCGAAGCATGACTCCACTTTTTCTAACACTGCCCTTAAGGAATCTAGCTTTTGTAACTTCCAGTAATTGAACAAATCACCCATGATGAAGCAGCTGAGAGCACTTTAGACAAAAGAGACAAGAATTAAGCAAATAGAAAACTCATTAAAACGCTGCCTTTTGCTTTTTTTTTTTGCTCCTAGAAATTCATGTTACTAAACAAGTCTTTCTTCGTGGCTTTTCTTCAGAAATAATAATTTAAGAGAATTCTAAAAGGCACTAAGTTATTTTCTCCAGATTTATAATCTAGCTACAAGATACTTTCCCTTCCCCCATCACCATCTAGCACTCTTCCCTGTCACCTTAGAGCTTCTGACTTAGATGCGTTCATACCCAGCAGCCCCAGCAGAGCTTTCTGCTCACATTATATGACATAAAAAAGCAGGCAATGAACAATTCATGCTCCTAAGTGCTTGTGATAAAGCGAGGCTGAGCTGACCTCTCCCATCCTATACAGCTGCATGTGAGAAACATAAGCTTAAAGGACTGAGGGTAGGAAGCATGTGCGTGATGTGGTATAAACAAATTAAAATCTGAGGCCTTTCCTCTGGCTGGTGCCTAATATGCTCAACTCTGTGAAAAAAAAAAAAATCACTCCAAGCTAGCTAAAGGTATTGCTTTTCTTCTTTAGCCTCAATAATCAGACTAAAAGAAGAGGAACTCAATGGTTGCCATTCTTTCCTCTAATACTTTTTGAGTAAAAACTATCAATTTGGCAGCACTAAGCCACCAGACCACTCCCTGATTCTAAGTGGACATATTGATCAATTGAACTGACATGTGCCTGCTCCTTTCTCTCCCCTAGTAGTAATCAGCTGCACCAGGGAAATCCATTTCATTTCCCAAAACAAAAGGCAACATACTGCTCCTTATCTGACACTGTCAGACTACATTTTTTAGAAAAAAATAGTAATAGCGAAGATGCCTAAAAACAGAGCTAGGAGTTGAAATGAAAATAATACATGTTTATCTAGAGTTTTGGAATTGAGTTGAGGTTATGACTGAGTCCAGAGATCTGTATTCCCTACAACCACTGAGAACCCTGACATTTATTCATCATACCAGATTTTTGTTAAAGTTAAGCAAGGCATGGCAACACCACTGTCACTTCAGAGGCTCTCCCCAGGGTTACCCTTCACTGCAACTGCCGCAGAGAGGAGACTTGTTCCTTTCTCAGTTACAAGTCAGTCTGCAAACAACTCCAGCTATTTCAGAGACTAGCTAGAGATGGAAAAATATGTGGCAGTCTTTCAACTAACTGTGAAGGACATGGGTTGAAGAACTACCATATAAATCAAAAGGCTCAAATAATTTCATTTGGTTTTGGTCTTTATGCTTTTAATAAATTGTGTCTTGAATATGCAAGAGATCCCTTTCACATCAGGGTTATGTCAAATGCTTATTCAGCATTTGTTCCTTGCCATGAAGAAACTGAAACCCAACCAAGGTAAATACTGTATTTCATATTGCAAATCACTGAATATTTCATAACTCACAAGAGCAAAGAGGGGGCCAATTAGCTCTGCCTCCCAAAAAGAAATCTATATTTTTACAATGCTTAAATACTGTTAACTACTCCTTTTAAAGCTTATTTGGGGTTTTGCAATTGAAAATCATCTTATGCTTATGAAAAATTCTGTAAGAACACTTAAAAATACAGACAGAGCTGGAGCAAGAATAATTCTACATATTTTAATTCCTATATGACTCTTACAGGCCTTTGTCTTAACCCGGCAGCCTGAAAAACAGATTTAGGTAAAACAGCCCTTCTTTCCCCAGTCCATTTTAAGCAGAGACAACATCCCCCAATCTCCGCCTTAGCAGACAGCGACTAACCAACAAAACAGCCGTGCAATTAAGGCCCAGACATTTAACACTCACCATTTCCTGATCCCACCGTCTTCTTTTGATGTTTACAGCACATCTGTAGGATGCAATACTAGGAGATGCCTTGTTTGACCTGCTGCATGATGCTGTGACATCAGTTCAGATGATGCAGCTCATTATGGGAAAGACTGCTGTTGCTATGGCAACTGGGATGTGCTAGGAATCCTTGCTGCATTTCCAGTGGAGGCTGAGACAATACGGAAGCCCTGTAAGAAACAGACGATATGCAAAATTTAGACCAAAGGAAGAGGATTCCTCATTGGACTAAAATCCATAGGTTTAAAAGGGATTTCCCTGAAAGTATTTTGGAAAAAATAAAAATTATCTCCCCCTTTGTTGTTACACATTTAGAAAAAAAAGGTGGGAGGAGAAAATAGAATTAGTACTAAGCAAATAAAAACTCAAATGTATAATGTTTCCATTTTAGACAATTTGATCACTTTTTCCTTTCCTGGTCAGCACTGGGATAGCTTTTTTAGTTATTAAAAAGAATTTTTGCTCATCTGTCAAACACCAAAAGAAAAAAACAGTGATCACAAAAATATTTAAAAATGGAATATAAACAGCTGACCAAGTGACTCTCACTCTCAAGTAAATGAGTTTTCATTCTCAAAACATGGGCAAACCCCTGGCCAACAAAGTCTGTCCTGATCATTTTCCCTGATGAACACCAACCCACAAAACCTTCTCATACAAAGTAATCTCAGCTTTCACCTGGCTACCAGATAGGCAGCAAAGGAAAGTTTGGAATCTAGAGGGGCATACCATATCCCCCGCAACTTCTAGTGACTCTTCCTTTGGCCTACAGGGAACCCTTCCCTCTCATGGCCAAAATTCATGTGAGTCTTTTCTGGGGTTGGAACAAGCAGCAAACCTGCTAGAAACTTCCTAAGTCACTGGCATTCCAAACATTGGGGTCTGTTTTCTTCTTTTCTGAGCAATAAAATTGCCTACCACATAGATTATTTGTATCTCTCTCTGCCCCCAAAAGCTGGAACAGTGTGAAAAGCCACATTTAAACAAGACACAGTAAGGTATTTCTTCAGTCGGTAAAAGAAAAGCAAATCTAAAGCAATCACTTCTTTCCAGTCCTGAGCAGAAACAAACGTCATGTGGCGAGAACTGGGGGGAAGAAGACATGAACAGAGTGCCCCATGTTTTGCATATTTAATATTTGCAGTCCACTGACAGAGAAAAATAGAATCAAGCTGACCTGTATCCACTCTGTCTTCACAACTCTGAAAAAGAACAACATTCCAAAAGCTTAAATATAATGAGACAATTATGTTTTCTCCTGCTTGAGATTTTAAAATGGCACTGTTCACCACCAGCATAGGGAGTGCGGGATGGAGTGGCAGAAGGAATTCAGGCAGTGTCTCTGTAAATAGGGGCTAATAAAATGCCTGAGAAGTGCCAAGATCACAGCAGGGTGCACCATCAGCCTCTCACAGAGCAGCCCTGCCCTAGATGGGAAGACAGGCTTGTTCTTGCTTCACCTAGAGGGAATTAAGAGACCAAAAGCAGGAAGTGAATCTGCCTGCCTAGGTCCTTAGTGTCATCAGCAGAGCCTGACTCCCCTCCCTTTATCTGAGACCTCAGATCACATGCCACACACAAGGAGAGAAGTAACAGGCAGCTACCCCAGTGCAAAGAGCACTGATCAGAGAGTCAGGAAACTCAACTGTAAATGCCAGGTCCTCCTAGAGTATCTGTGTGACGTCAGGCCAATTGATAAACTACTTTGGGCCTCCAGTTTTTCATCTGAGAAATGATTGATTTAGCTAATAGCCATAGTTTTCAGTTTTTTCACTCGTAGTATAACCCTTTCTTTTAACCATACATATCAAAGCTGGACTGCCTTGGTTGAGGTGAGATAAGAAGCCCAGAGCCAAGACTGATGAGCCCTTCTCAACCACTGCCTCCAACCTAATTTGTTATAAGCTGACTTTTTAAGGTATCTTGAAGAACCTCTCAGCCTCTGGAGAAGATAAAGAGACATGGATCTACTATAGAAAAAGATTAATCTTTCCAGAGCTGAAATTCACATGCTATAAAGAGGAGAGGACAGAGTAGGAGCAGATGTTCCAGATTTGAATATGGCTTCTCAAGATGGTAAGAATCTTAATATTCTTTGCCAGAAGTAAGTCAATTGTTTGGTGGGAAAAAATGGATGGCTCATAAAACCTGAGGCCAGATCAAACCTTTGGCAACCTGAACTAGCTAAATTGCTGGTCCACAAAATAGCACTCAATAATGAAACAGAAGGAGAAGTGGAAACCATCACTTCCGAAGGTGGCTAAGACCAAGTGTTTCTTCTTCATATTTTCCTGCTGCTAGCTGGATGCAAAGAATCCAGTGGAACTCTGAAGCCCAGAAAGATAATGGCCACACATTGTGGATGGAACCGGAGTCCTTAAATGGAGCTCAACCATCCTCTCCCAACCACCCGCTGACCTACAGTAGGCTGCAATGAGTGAGAACAAACAATCACCGAGATTTGGGGGTAGTTTATTCTGAATAAATTATCTATTTGTAGATAAAATTATAACAATTTAGTGAAATATAAATTTTATAATGAGATTATATTATATATCATTATTTATGATAAAATGACAGTATTAAAAACAAGTTCCTTTATTGCAGGCTTTTAAAAAAATTTTATTTTACTTTAAGTTCTGGGATACATGTGCAGAACATGTAGGTTTGTTACACAGGTATACATGTGCCATGGTGGTTTGCTGCACCTATCAACCTGTCATCCAGGTTTTAAGCCCTGCATGAATTAGCTATCTGTGCTAATGCTCTTCCTCCTCTTGCCCCTGAACCACTGACAGGCCCCAGTTTGTGATGTTCCCCTCCCTGTGTCCATGCGTTCTCACTGTTCAACTCCTATTTATGAGTGAGAACATGTGGTATTTGGTTTTCTCTTCCTGTGTTAATTTGATGAGAAAGATGGCTTCCAGCTTCATTCTCTTTTAAGGCTGCTTAGTACTCCATGGTGTATATGTGCCACATTTTCTTTATCCAGACTATCATTGATGGGTATTTGGGTTGGTTCCAAGTCTTTGCTATTGTAAATAGTGCTGCAATAAACATCATTCTGTTATAAAGACACATGCATACAATAAAAATAGTATGCATGTGTCTTTATAACAATGATTTATAATCCTTTGGATACATGTCCAGTAATGGGATTGCTAGGTAAAATGGTATTTCTGGTTCTAGATCCTTGAGGAATCGCCACACTGTCTTCCACAATGGTTGAACTAATTTACACTATCACTAACAGTGTAAAGCATTCCTATTTCTCCACAGCCTTGCCAACATTGTTGTTTCCTGACTTTTTAACAACTGCCATTCTAACTGGTGTGAGGTGGTATCTCATTGCAGTTTTGATTTGCACTTCTCTAATGACCAGTGATGACGAGCATTTTTTTCATATGTTTGTTGGCCACATAAATGTCTTCTTTTGAGAAGTGTCTGTTCATATCCTTTGCCCACTTTTTGATGGGATTTTTTATTCTTGTGAATTTGTGTAAGTTCCTTTTAGAGTCTGGATATTAGACCTTTGTCAGATGAGTAGACTGCAAAATTTTCTCCCATTCTGTAGGTTGCCTGTTCACTCTGATGGTAGTTTCTTTTGCTGTACAGAAGCTCTTTAGTTTGATTAGATCCCATTTGTCAATTCTGCCTTTTACCAAAAGCAATTTGGCAATTGCTTTTGATGTTTTAGTAATGAAGTCTTCGCCCATGCCTATGTCCTGAATGGTATTACCTAGGTTTTCTTCTAGGTTATGGTTTTGGATTTACATTTAAGTCCTTAATCCATCTTGAGTCAACTTTTGTATAAGGTGTAGGGAAGGGGTCCAGTTTCTGTTTTTTGCATATGACTAGCCAGTTTTCCCAGCACCATTTATTAAATAGACTCAAGATTTTCTAACAGTTTTGAATCTGCTAATATGTATTGAGACTCTCCTGTAGAAATATAGTATGCAGTATTTTCCTAATTTATACATAACCACAGAATCCTTTTCTCATGGACTTGTGTTCCATTGGCTGTCCATCTACAGCGTAGTAAATATGACTGTAAACAGCAATGAGCTAAAACACCACTAAACCTCCATTCAGCCTAGGGCTGCAGAAGAAAGCAAAAATAATAAAACTTCTCTCACCTTTAGCACACAACTCAGTCTGTCTCCAATCTTTCTCTGCCATCCTGAACTGATAAGACAGAAATCTGGTAGTATCATTTGCAGACAGCAACATTTATAGAAATGTTTCCTCCTTGCTATTTTTTTTTCTATTTGTAAGTAAGTTTTGGCTATAGTTTGAGTGTTCCCTCCAAAATTCATGGCTTTTTGTTTTGTTTTGTTTTTCTTTCTGGGTGTTTTTTTTTTTTTTAAAGAGATAGTATCTCAATATGCTGCTCAGGCTGGATTCAAACTCCTGAGCTCTATCAATCCTTCTGCCTCAGCTTCCCAAGTAGCTGAAACTATAGGCTCATGTTGAAACTTAATTGTTATTGTGATTATATTAAGAGGTAGGGCCCTCATGAATAGACTAATACCACTACCTTAGGAGTAAGTTAGTGACTGCAGGAGTTCAGCCCCCTTTTTCCATCTCCTGCACTCTCACCTTCTCTCACCATGTGATGTCTTCCACAATGTTATAATTTAGCGAGAAGGTCCTCACAAGATGCAACCCCTTGATCTTGGGGTTCGGAACTCCATAACTGTTAGCCAAATAAGCTTCTATTGCTTATAGATCACCAAGTCTTAGATATTGCTATAGCAGCAAAATATAAACTAAGACAAAGTTGTATCCCAAATTCTTATGATTCCAAAAGCAAATTAGTATTATTTTCAAATCATCAGTTCATGATGTAAACAAACATCTTGTGTTTGCATGTTAGGGTTTTAAAAAATCTTAAAGTCATTCCTGAAAACACAGCAGGCCTGTATCTCCTGGTACACAATGACAAAATGTATAGATCTGAGGAATGTGTTAGTTAAGGAAGTACTAATAGATTTCACAGCTAAGCCCCCAAATTACTCTGGCTAAATATAATTGTGTATGCCATATTTATTTGAACTTTAACTGAATACTCCTGACTGCAGATGACCTCTCTTGAAGTTTCACCTTCTTCTAATGTCTTAGATTCTTGGGCATCAGTTGACCAGTGAGGAAAGATGGGAGACAGTACAGAAGAGGTCTTCAGAGACTAGGTCTGGAAGTACCTTTTTTTACTTTCACCCCCACATTCTCCTGATTAGAACTTTGTCAAATGGCCACATCTATTGCAAGATAAGCTGGAAAACAGAATTCAGCTTTGTGCCCTGAGAGAAAAGGAAACAGCTAAAATGTGTAGTTATCCAGTTCTGCCACATCATGAGATCAGGAATCTGATCCTTGCTTCAGGCTGCATTTTACATATGTGTCTGCAATACCTTCAGTGAGTCTTCTTGAGCCCAACTGAACATACAGGTGTATAAGAATACCACAGTCGATATTTGGCACCAGCCTACTCAGAGAGTTTGCCAACAGAGCAGCATCAGGCATTCCTCTTCTCTGGAGTCTTGCAATAATCCATGGAACAATCTATACAGTGTCCAAAGCTTTCTATCTGGCCCCCAAGTGACAGTTCAAGAACAGAGGTAAAAACACATTAGACAAGTTCAAGAGCATCCAGCCTTGAAAGCCTCATTCCTCACAGGAACCAATATCTTTGTAACAACTTCATAGGCATAACTTCCAAGATCCCTCCAAGAGACACACCTGGTTACAAGAGTCACTGCACTCAGAGAAACCCAGAGCTACAGCTTCCTCTTAGAATTTATAGTTATCTCGGCCGGGCACGGTGGCTCAAGCCTGCAATCCCAGCACTTTGGGAGGCCGAGGTGGGTGGATCACGAGGTCAAGAGATCGAGACCATCCTGGTCAACATGGTGAAACCCCGTCTCTACTAAAAATACAAAAAAAAATTAGCTGGGCATGGTGGCACATGCCTGTAATCCCAGCTACTCAGGAGGCTGAGGCAGGAGAATTGCCTGAGCCCAGGAGGCGGAGGTTGCGGTGAGCCAAGATTGTGCCATTGCACTCCAGCCTGGGTAACAAGAGCGAAACTCCGTCTCAAAAAAAAAAAAAAAAAGAATTTATATTTATCTCAAACTACCTACTAAGGAGGGCTTACTCCTCATCTCCCATTTCAGATGTAACAAGGGAATATAGTGAATGACAGAGTGAACAAACAGCCCCTCTTGGAGAGCAGAGTCAGGGCCAGACCAGGTAAATTCCCCTTCTCCAAGGCAGTCATTTTCACTAACCAATGGTCATTTTTACCCTAACCAATGTTATCTCAACAATCTGATTGACATTTTACTGTTTTCAAGGAAACAGAGCTACAGAGTTAACCAAAGGTCAAAATCTTATGCAGAAGGAGAAAGGGTTTAGTGAATCCTCTACCAACAGTGCCCAATTCTGGCTTTAAAGAAGACCTTCATTCACAAAATAGAAAAGTATTCAAACACTGTAACCACATGCCTATATGATCATATACCCATGATGACCATGGATGCTGCTTCAATCAGTATACTTTATATACTTTCTGAGAGATTTGGAGGCCAAAAGTATTTGGACATCAGATATTTAGGCACAGTGCACATGTGTGGCTGCCATTGTTGAATGCTCAGCATCCCTCTGCTTCATGTAGGTAACCATGCAAAGCAGAAATTATTGCCTGATGATTGTTAATCACTGGCAATCAGAACAGAACCTGCGGCTATAATAATGGTATATAAATTCAGTTATTTTGTTACCTAATGTTTGCATTTATTATTTCCTCTTAGATATTACCTTTTCTACATTCAAACTTATATGCTTTGGGTGGGAATCTAACCTAAGGAATGGAGTATATGACCCAGTCGGTCTTAAGCTAATCAGTTTATTACATTCCCCTGACCCACAAAAATTAGTTCAGAGGTGTACATGGGATTCCATTGAAGCCACTGAGATGCAGTGAAATATTTTACTGAAAATCACTATTGGCTCCTGATTTTGAACAGGAAAGGATGTCAAGTCTGAAGCTGCTTACCCTTTTATTTTCTTTCTTCTTTCCTTTTTTTTTTTTTGGAGACAGAGTTTCACTCTTGTTGCCCAGGCTGGAGAGCAATGGCACAATCTCAGCTCACCACAACGTCTGCCTCCTGGGTTCAAGCGATTCTCCTGCCTCAACCCCCTAAGTAGCTGGGATTACAGACATGTGCCTCCACGTCCGGCTAATTTTGTATTTTTTAGTAGAGACGAGGTTTCTCCATGTTGGTCAGGCTGGTCTCAAACTCCCAACTTCAGGTGATCTACCCACCTCGGCCTCCCAAAGTGCCAGGATTACAAGCATGAGCCACCACACCCGGCACTGATTCCTTTTATATTCACGAATAAAGAACCTGTCTAAGAGTAAAGCCAATACAAGGAGAAGAGCAGAGCTGAGTTGAGAGAAAGTAATACTTTTCTCTCACCACTTGAGCCAGAAATCAACCTTACTCTGGTTCTGTTGGCTATGAGTCCAAAAGTCCCTGTTTCTGCTTAATGCAGTGTATGGCTTGCAGGTTAAGTAATAGTAAACAGAGGCCTAACTGATCCATAAAGTCATCTGAGAAACTGTGTAATGTATAAGTAGGCACCAGTAGCATGCAGCTTCCTAGGAAGGGAAAAGAAAAGTTCTTAGGTCCCAGAAGGGCTCACAGCCTCAGAGGTGAGACCCCTTCAAAGGGTTAGGTTCAGGGCCAGAACCGGTAAGACCTCACAAGGAAGATTCAGGACATTACTCCTTTACTCCTGAACATTTCCAAATTTTTCAGTGACCACCATCTCAATGAGCCTGAGCTCCATTCCTCTCCTTTCCCAGGCAAAATTCCCATAAGCAAAGATGAAAACCTCAACAACCTGAGTGAGGGTAGGTCAGATCTTAAATGAACATTAGATTTGGAATCTGAAGTGGATCTTGGGGTGATTCTGCCCACAGAAACTTACTCTAACCTGTTCAAAGATTTCCCTGACATCCTTCTGAATTCAAGATTTTCTCTTGTCTGACTTTATAGTGTTTCTGTTTGTTTGTTTTTGTTTTTGTTTTGTTGTTTTGAGACAGGATCTCACCCTGTTGCCGAGGCCGAAGTGCAGTGTCGCAATCACACTTCGCTGCGCCCTCAACCTCCTAGACTCAGGTGATCCTCCCACCTCAGTTTCCTCAGTAGCTGGGACTGTAAGTGCAGCAGCATGCTCAGCTAATTTTTGTATATTTTGGAGAGCAGGGTTTCACCATGTTGCCCAAGCTGGTCTTTAACTTTTGGGCTTAAGCAATCTGCCTATCTTGGCTTCCCAAAGTGCTGGGATTACAGGCATGAGGCACCACACCTGGCCAACCAGTGTTTTGCTGTTTCATTTTTATTTTAGCTCCAAACACAAACATTTGACATGAAACCAAGTGGCTTTAATGTGTCAGTGGAAACATAACTGTGCTGCTTTATACAGGCAAGACACTGAGGATGAACATATTAGGTAGGAGTTTACAAGCTGTTTGAACCCTGCACTGGGACTTTCCTGTTTCAGCATTTGATGTTTTCATAGGTCTTAATCTTGCCTACTCAAGTAGGCAGCTTTTTACGGTACTGCTATTTTGGTCACACTCTTAGGCATAAGTAATTTCTTAGTAAGTCCTTCTTAATTCTTAATTTTTTTGTTAAAAATAACATTCTTTCCATTCCAGGCAATGATAAACTTCCTACAAACTTTCTCTTTATCACCCTAGTGTTTGAAATGTTGTAAAATTCTACTGAGGTTTACATGTGTAAATCTTTATCCCTTCCTTTGCTGCCCGAAATACTAAAATGTAATTTGCTACTGAAAAGATCGGACCTAAAATTACAAAGAGAGTCAGCAAGAAAACACCTACCATGTGTCATCAGAGTTTTTATTTGCAGGAAATAAAGTGGTGTTCATTAAACCTGTTTTCAAGTTATTTACAACTGTCTTTTAACTAACACAGCAATTTCAGGTCACAAGTTCTTTTAATTTAATCTCTGCCCCTTACCCAAGAAAATAATATTAATAATCCTCATTTACAAATATTCTCCCAGGATAAACATAATACATTCTAGAAAAACGGAAATTTCCAAGATAATTTTAAAGTTGTTCCTTTTTCTAAGGAAAAGAAGCTAATGATATCATGCTTACAAGGTAGAAAATCCTTCAGTAAATAATATATTAAAGGGTACACTATAACGAAATCACAACAGCTCTAACAAAAAAGATTTATTTATGGGGTAGAAACATTTTCTTCAGTGAATGATTTAGTTTGACAAATACGCTTTTAAAAATCAGCTCTATAAAGTGTAGGATTATACACCATTCACAGGTCTTTGTATTTGCTAGGGTTCTGTGAAACAAACAAGAGCTGAAATCCTATATCCTATTATAGTACCAACTTCCTTTCACCTCTAGCCGAGCCTTTACATCAGCCTGCCTTGTATTCCACTAAACAGATGTTCGTCTGTCATAGAAACAACTTCAAGCTCCTTTGGATCAAGAACTATGTCTTCCATAATAACATAGGTTGTGTAGCAAGCACCTGTTGGGTACCTTGTCTGGTAAATGCTTTTTATCTCAGTTTGTCAAACTCAGCAACTTAATCCTCCTTCCCATTCTCCAACCCTGGCCAGTTAAAGACATGCAACGAAAAATTCCAAAACCAGCCAGGCGGAGTGGCTCATGCCTGTAATCCCAGCACTTTGGGAGGCCAGGGTGGGTGGATCACCTGAGGTCAGGTGTTTGAAACCAGCCTGGCCAACATGGTGAAACCCCATCTCTACTAAAAATATAAATATTAGCTGGGCATTGTGGCACATACCTGTAATCCCATCTACTTGGGAGGCTGAGGCAGGAGAATTGCTTGAACCCAGGAGGCAGAGATTGCAGTAAGCTGAGATCATGCCACTGTACTCCAGCCTGGGCAACAGAGCAAGATTCTGTCTCAAAAAAAATAATAAAATTCCAAAACCAACAGTCAAACATAAACATGTGTGCATATAAATACACACACATACACATATAAATTTAAAAACATAGGTGAGAATGAATTTTTGCATATAATATGACTCTTTCCTTCTTATACTAGTCAATGACATCATTTTATATTTATTTACTAATTTACTACTGAAATAAACATTCTATTAATGTATTTATTATGAAAACATTTCATAATACAAAATATTATTGCTTCATAGAATTCTTCTGAATTAGATTACACAGACACAAGCATAAAAGTAAATACATAATATTCATAAGTATACATGTCACAAAAAGAACACACACAATAATATATACATTGAGATATAAAAAGAACAAAATCAAGTAATAAAATCATTGCTTTACTCAGTTCTCTGTTAATAGTGCTTACTTACCCAGCTCTTTTTTGGAAGTTGGCCAAAGAGATCAACCTTTTTCCCAACAATATAAGATGAAAACAATTCAGGACCTGTTTTATTGGCATGTTGACTTGGCTTAATGTCTTTCTTTCTTTCTTTCTTTCTTTTTTTTCTTTTTTTGAGATAGAGCCTTGCTTTGTTGCCCAGGCTGGAGTGTAATAGCCTGATATCACAGTCTCCCCCTCCAGGGTGCAAGCAATTCTCCTGCCTCAGCCTCCCAAGTAGCTGGGCCTATAGGCATTCACCACCACACCAGGCTCATTTTCGTATTGTTAGTAGAGATGGGGTTTCACTATGTTGGCCAGGCTAGTCTCAAACTCCTGACCTCAAGTGATCCACCAGCTTCAGCTTCCCAAAGTGATAGAATTACAGGCGTGAGCTACCATAACCAGGCTTGGATTAATGTCTTAAACCACCCAAGAAGTGTGGCATAACCGAACCATACCCACTGTGGTTGACCAGCATTAGGATAATGTGTGGTTCAGGATTTGAATTGTTAATGAAATGCTGCAGAATATCACAATATACTACAGCAGATGAGTTCGACTGAAGAAAAAGATGATGCCCCAAGGTGAAAATGAGCCAGCACTGTTCACATATGTGAGATTTCAAGTGTTGATCTTATTAACAGGTAAATACTAAATCCCCACTCCCACCCAAAAAGGGGCCACTCTGAGTTCCTAAGAAAGCACTGTTTCTGATGCTCTGTAAGGCTCCCATGCACTGCAGACTTTAAAATTAGCTTTGGAGTCCTCTTCCTCTGCAGACACCAGCCTTATAAGTAACTGTCACTCAGATGGTAGGATCTGAGGTGAATGAGTCTAGTTTGCCTCATGGTCTCCCTCACAACAAACCTGCTTTAGTTCCTAAATTACCTCAGAATTTAGTCCACTCAGTTGGAAGCTAATGAACGTTTTGAAAGAGAGGTATCACCGTCAGCCATCCACAACCACTGATACCTGCAAAGCGGCACATGCTGTGGGAAAGATACTAACTAGACTTGTGGGAAGATAATTAGGTTGGAGCCCCAGCACTAACTAGCCATGGGAAATAAAAATAACTGCTCTGCTAACCTAACATTGCTATCATCTACTAAGAAGTAAAAGGCCGTATTTGTGTTTTAAGGGAAAAAGGAAACCAGTAAAGGAGAAGAGAAAAGTGAAGAGAAAAGAAGGGAAAAAAAGAGGGAGAAAGAAGACTGAAAAGGATTGGGCAAAAAAGGAGGAAAAAAGTACAGGGAAAAGGGAGGAAGGAGGGAGAAGAAAAGGTGGGGAAGGGGAAAATGTAAGGGAAGAAACAAAGAGAAAGGAAAGAGGTGAAGGTTGGGGGAGGAATCAAAGAATGTAGGCTTTAAAACCTCAATTCCTATCTAGACACTACTCCCACCTAAAATCTGCTCTTGGGCAAAGAATTTATCTGGATTTTATGTTTTTTTCCCCTCTGGGAAATGGGGCTAATACCTGCCTTACAAGATTTTATATATATATATATATATATAAAATAAAGATTAGCAATATTATATATATTATATATATTGCATATTATAAAGATATACATATTATAAAGATTAGCAAGATTATATATATATATATATATAAAATAAAGATTAGCAATCATTCAGCCATTCAACAAATCTTTATTGAGCATCTACTATGTACCAGTCACTGTTCCAGGTGCTTGGGATACATCGGTGAACAAAACAGGCCATGATCCCTGCTCTTGGGGAGCTCATATTCTAGTATAAGTTAAAGTATCCAGCATGGTGCCTGACATATATCAGACATGCAACAGATATTGGTTAATATTTTCAATGATACTAATAACATGTAAGATGTTATAAAATGTAAAATATTATTTTTAGCCCAAATTAATCAGATTAGCCGGATTTCATTCCTATGGAGAAATGAAATTTAGAAGAGGTAAACTTTGATGTGCAGGGGAAGAAAGGTCTGGCAAACCAGATGGTGCCAGACCTTTCCCACCTAACCTGGAATAGTGACTGGTACATAGTAGATGCTCAATAAAGATTTGTTGAATGGCTGAATGATTGCTAATCTTTATAATAATCTTGTAAGGCAGGTATTAGCCCCATTTCCCAGAGGGAAAAAATATAAAACCCAGATAAATTCTTTGCCCAAGGGCAGATTTTAGGTGGGAATAGTGTCTGGAGAGAGACTGAGGTAGAGTCCTGTGTATCCCCAGGAAGGACAGCCCTGCATCATCAGTAGGAGAAAACTCCTCTTCCACCAGAAACATCCACTGTGGACAATTAAATGAAGAGAAATAAACTACCATAATACAGATGATCCTTGACTTACAATAAGGTCACACTCCAATAAATTCACTGTAAATTGAAAATATCATAAATAGAAAATGCATTTAATACACTCAACTACCAAACAACCTAGCTTAGCTAGATTACGTTAAACATGCTCAGAACACTTACATGGGCATACAGTTGAGCAAAATCATCTAACACAAAGCCTATTTTATAATAAAGTGTTGACTATCTCATGTAATTTATCAAATACAGTACTGAAAGTGAGAAACAGAATGGCTGTATGGGTATTCAAAGTAGTTTCTACTGAATATACACCACTTTAACACCATCCCAAAGCTGAAAAATAGTAAAACCATCATTAAGTAGAAGACCAGCTGTATCTGAGCTGCTATATTTATTTTCCTAGACCTCTGGGTTATTCTAAAGATTAATCATGACTGAGAAACATTGAACTAAATAATTAATGTGTGAATAATTGAGTTACTATGGTACACTATGTGAAGTATAAGTAGGTAATTACATGAAGATAATGTACACGAAGAATCACCACAAACTCTGTTTGGCTAGAACAGGAGCTTTTGAGGTTTTCTACTAAGCATGACATATTTGCATCGACGTACTTTCTTTGTTCACTTGACTTACTAAAGGTGAGGCAGAGTGTGCAGGATGAGGCTAGACAGTGGGGCAGAATGGATCTTAAATGTGCCTCACAGAGGGCTCATTTCTAAGGGGAGACATTTAGCATTTAAACCAGGAAAAGGCATAATATGAATACTATTCTCATAATAAAGTTTCCAAATATTTCCTTCTCATCTAGGATTCCTAGAAATGAGTTCTTGTTTGTTTGTTTGTTTGTTTGAGACGGTGTCTCTCTCTGTTGCCCAGGTTGGAGTAAAGTGACACGATCTCAGCTGACTGCAATCTCCACCTCTCAGGTTCAAGCAATTCTCCTGCCCCAGCCTCCCAAGCCACAGGGGTTACCAGAGTGCACTACCGTGCCCAGCTAATTTTTGTATTTTAAGTAGAAACAGGGTCTCACCATGTTGGCTAGGCTGGTCTCGAACTCCTGACCTCAGTTGATCCACCTGCCTTGGCCTCCCAAACCGCTGGGATTACAGGCATGAGCCACCACACCCAGCCGGGCTCTTCTATTAATGTCTAAATTGATGTGTTTCTCTCATTTTTAATTTTATCTAGAAGCTATCTTTTAATTGTAGTGGGCAAAGATTTCTTGAGTAATACCCCACAAACACAGGCAACCAAAGAAAAAATAGACAATGGGATTACATCAAGTTAAAAAGCTTCTTCACAGTAAAGGAAACAATCAACAAAGTGAAGAGAGAACCCACAGAATGAGAAAAAATACTTGTAAACTACCCATCTGACAAGGGATTAATAACCAGAATATATAAGGAGTTCAAATAACTCTGTAGGAAAAAAAATCTAAGAATCTGATTTTAAAATGGGCAAAAGACCCGAACAGATATTTCTTACAAGAAGGTATGCACATGGCAAACAGGTATATGAAGAGGTGCTTAATATTACTGGTCATCAGAGAAATGCAAATACAATGAGATCTCATCTCACCTGTTAAAATGGCTTTTATCCAAAAGACAGGCAATAACAAATGCTGGCAAGGATGTGGAGAAAAGGGAATCCTCATTCACTGTTGATGGGAAAGTAAATTAATATAATCACTGTGGAGAAGAGTTTTAAGCTTCCTCAATAAACTAAAAATAGAGTTACTGTACAATCCAGCCATTCCATTCCTAGGTATACACCCAAAAGAAAAGAAATCAGTATATCAAAGAGATATCTGCACTCCCATGTTTAATGCAGTGCTATTCACAATAGCCAAGATTTGGAAGCAACCTAAGTGTCTGTCTACAGATGAATGGATAAATACAATGTGCTATATATAAAAATACACAATAGAGTACTATTCAGCCATAGAAAATAAGATCCTGTCATTTACAGCAACATGTATGGAACTGGAGGTTGTTATGTTAAGTGAAATAAGTCAGGCACAGAAAAACAGACTTCACATGTTCTCACTTACTTGTGGGAGCTAAAAATTAAAAGAATTGAACTTCCTGGAGATGAAGAGTAGAATGATGGTTGCCAGAGGCTGAGAAGGATAGTGAGGGGTTGAAGGGAAATGGGGATGGTTAATGGGTACAAAAAATACTTGTAAAGAATGAATAAAACTTAGTATATGCTAGTACAACTGAGTAACTACAGCTGAAAATGATTTCATTGTACATTTTAAAATAACTAAAAAAGTACAGTTAGATTGTTTGTAACAGAAAGGATAAATGCTTGAGGGGATGGATACCCCATTTACCCCGATGTGATTATTACACATTGCATGCCTGTATCAGAATATCTCATGTAACCAGTAAATATATATACCTACTATGTACCTAGTATAAAAATTAAAAAATAATAAAAATACAAAATAACAGCCATCTTTTAAAGACAAACCCTCAGCTGAAACTACTAAGGAAGCATATACAGAGAAGAGGTAGAAGAGTAAGGCATTCAAATATTTTAATCAAATGTGAGTACTCTGAACCAGGAATCAAACCCACACTATGGTAGTGAAGGTGCAGAATCCTAGCCATTAAACCACAGGGTAAAATATCTTTTGAGAAAGGAATCATAAATAAGATTTTTTAAAAGTATTATTAATTATTATTAAAGCTATGTATATAATAGGCACAGTCAGGATATGTATTAGCTTATTTAATCCTTAATCCTGTGAAAGAAGTATTGAACCTCATTTTACAGAAAAGGAACAGAGGCCCCCAGAGCTGCCCAAGATCTTGCTGCTATAAGCAATAGAGTCAGAATTCGAACCCAGATGTGCTAACTACAGAGCCTATATTCTTAACCTCCAAGACACCACATATAATCCCCAAACTGTATTCACCTTTGGAATTCACCCTTATTACCCACCCTCATTAACATCTGTCCAGGCATCTTGCCCTCACCACCTCTATTCCCCAGCAGCAGCACAGAATTCAGCTAGTAGTGGAAAGAAGAGACACACTCACTCTAGTAATTCACAATATGTGAGCTACATACAGATCACGGAGAGAATACTGTGTCTTAAACATCTTCCAATGAATCCTCACATTTTAGAGGCCACCAACTGAAATAAACCTTGCTGAAGAAAACTCTGTTGGTACAATCAGACACTGGTGGACACCTACTAAGCTTTCAGTAAATTCGTATTGATCAAAGCAATCGGCAGATTTCCAAACTATTCAGCCACCAGACCAATTCCCACTGGGTATTTATTTCCATATAATAGTACCAATACTGCTCAAAGGACAAAGATGCTGTAAACATGATGCTGTTAATCAAAGTCAGGATGGCTGTACAAAGTATATAACATGGCAAGCAGACAAGGAAATACAATCCCAATAATTGCTATGTTGTCCTGGTGCAGTTTGCAGGATTTGGGCCTGTGTTAATTTGCAAGATTAATGTGTAAAGACAGAGTCAGTAAAACTGTTGCTGCTCCATAGAGAAGCAGAGCACAGGGCAAGGAATTGGGAGCCCTGAGTCTCGCTCCTGTAACTAGCTCTGAGGTTCATCCATATTCTCTCTTTGCATGTGTTTGTTTTTTCATGACACATGCCCTGCCATTTCTGGGGAGTATTGCAAAGGGAAATGTACTTTCTTTCTTTCTTTTTTTTTTTTTTTTTGAGAGAGAATTTCGCTCTTTCACTCAGGCTGGAGTGCAGTGGCCTGATCTCAGCTACTCCAACCTCTGCCTTCTGGTTTCAAGCGATTCTCCTGCCTCAGCCTCCGGAGCAGCTGGGATTATAGGCATGTGCCACCATGCCCAGCTAATTTTTGTATTTTTAGTAGAGATGGGGTTTCACCATGTTGGCCAGGTTGGTCTCGAACTCCTGACCTTGTGATCCACCCTTCTCAGTCTCCCAAAGTGCTGGGATTACAGGCGTGAGCCACTGCACCCTGCCCGAAATGTACTTTCTGAATTTAAGGACAGCCTAATGAAAATGGGGTAGGTTTCAGAGCCCAACAGACCTAGGTTTAAATCCCAGCTCTGCCATTCACTTGCTGTGTGAACATGGGCAAGTTGTTTACCCTCTCGGAATCTAGATTCTCCATCTATTGAAAAGAGATAGATCTATCTCCTGGGGTTGTCAAGACAACTAAATGAGCTAATTATATAAAGCATCTGGCTATATAAATGATAATTATTGTTTGCCAGCCATTAGTTTAGTTTTATATAGACTGAACATCTTGAAGACTTAGGCAATGAATTGTTTTAAATCCCTACAGCATCTAGCATAGAACTGAAAATGTGAACGGTAACTGGTAGCAGCAGCAAAAGGAGCAGTATTTGGTGCAACAGAATCAGCCATAGCAGCATCAGCAACAATCATTATTAGCACGGCAGATAGCAGCAACAATAATAGCAGTAGCAATCATAGTACGGCAGCAATAATAACAGTTTTAATAATTGCAATGCTGTCACAGCTTGTTCCTTGTTATGCTATGGATTATCTATCCCCATACCAAGAAGATAAAGTCTTCCATGCAAATAAGCATTGATCCATAGGCACTTTGATCAATAAGAAATTGAGCAAACCCTACAAGTTGAGGAAGCTCAAATGCTAATGGATGTTAACTACAGGTTTCTCCATACTAATCTAGAGAGTTGTCATTCCCACTAGTATCAAATGCAGCATTTTTATGCCATTATTAAATGTAGAAAGCAATAATGAAAGAAGCTGGTAGAATTTTGAACAGAATGGCAAACCTGATTTATTTAATATGTGAAAAGAAAAGAACCCTGGCACTTGTGCTCTCAAACTTCAACCTAGATCGAATCTTTCTTTTCTGATTTTCAAAATCCCCAAATCTTAAGAGGCTATATTCCTGCAGGTTCGAAGTCACTTTTCAAATGTCAGAAAAGGAACAGAAAGGCCCAGATCACCAGCAGAAAGAGAGGCCCAAGTTGGTCCTGAGTACTTTGGGGAAAATGACAAAGCGGTTGGGAGAGTGACCAGAGTGCAGACAAGAACATAAAATACTGGATGATTCCTCCGTCCATCCTCCCATGCAAAGTTTTCTTTCTATGGGGAAGATTTTAATCATTGCTTGAGAAAGTAACCAAGAACATAGATGCACCTATGCACTGGAATTTTCTCTTTTTCTTGCATTCCTTTTATATACAGTTTTCCTTAGGGAAAATGGGGGAGGGGAGGAAGTTTATTTAACAATATATACATGGCTATATGTTTTAAAAGAAAACAACTGCAAAGAGCCAAATGTGAGCAAAGCTTGATGATAAGCCACATATTTTTTTAAAATCCTTCCAATAAGGGCAATTCCAAAAGGAAAAACACACTTTCTGCTTAGCAAACGTACATATAAAGACACTAGGCTCAGCACGGGAAATACAGCACATGAAAAATGACAACACACCATGAAATAAATATCCTAATGAAATAAATTAATTCAAACAAAATATATCAGGAAAACTCTCACCACTACTGGATAGTATTTTTATTAACATGCAGATGAGAAACAACAGTTTTCCTTTTGAGAACAAACAAGTCAGAAGCCCTGTTTTCTGTGCAGGCCAATGAGTTCTCCATTACCTTGCATCTTCCTCTTCCCTCAGCAATAGGAAACTGAGATCACAAAGAAGGGTCCATTTGGCTGAACACCAAAGAGAGGAGCAGTTCTGCTCAGAACACTCTGAGCAGCCAGACCAAGGGACAGAAAGCTCCAGTTCTCTCCTGTTCTGTAGTGGACACACATGAGTAGCGATCCTGGAAGTGGCAAAGAAAGTGTTCACAGAACAAAACCTGCCATCTCTATCCCATCATCACATCCCCAAGGTCAGTAAGGGCTCACAGATCTGGAAACTTCCTGCGGCCCACCCTGGAATGGACTTCCTGATTCTAGATTCCTTTCTCAAGCTCAGTATTTGCCAACAGTGGGCCTCAGCTGGGTAATGGAAAAATACAGAATGTGGTGGCATCAAATGCATATGTACTGGCAAATATCCATCAAATGGCTAACTGTGAGCCAGGATGAATACATAAGTACAAGGATCTGGATTAACAGTTCCAAGTTCATCTAGTAACATGGTTGTCTCATAGACAGCGCATTCTTCATTGGTGTCAAAGACCCCCTCATCCCTTGTTGTTCCCAAAGGCAACTAATGGCAGGGCAGAGAGAATAAAGTAACCAGTAAAAGCTGAGGTAACACTGGAGGATATGATGAGGAAAATTATGCTCACCCCATAACATCCACTAGTTATCTGAATGATGAGATTTGGAGTGACCAGCTTGGGCTAAAGCAAAATGCTTATGTCTAAAATAGACCTGGTGATAACCCACAGAACGTTGTGTAAACTCTAAAGCACCATATAAATATACTTGTTATCTTTACTACTGTTACCAAAGAGGCAATACCCAGACTCAACTATTTGGAAATTATATTTTACTCATTTTTGTTTTGAAGCTCTTAATGATCTAGGTGGTTTCTTTATTGAACTTTGGAGCATTTATTAGTCATGTTAAATAGTCTCTACAGAAATTCTAGAACAATCAATAAATCAGTAAAGGAGGAAAACACTTTTAAAAATGTGTCTTTCCCTCCAAAAGACATTAAATTTCCATTACTAAACAGAACACTTATCACACAGCCTGAAATATTTATATGTGGATGACTTTACCAATATTCAAGGCTATTCCAAGCAACAAGGAGTCAGTTCTTTAATTACAGCTCTATGACCTAGAGGGCTTACAAAAGAACAACTGTGCTCTGAATATCATTCCTGCTTCCACCCATTACCTACACAGAAAACACAGTTACGGAAGCTTTAGTACAGGAGTTTTGTCCTTCATTCCAGCCAGTTCAGACATGCAGAGATCCAGCTTTAGGGACTAAAACAGTGTACTATGTGACTCAGTACTAGACTCAGGCAACATAAAGCATAATGAGTTCTGCCTGCTCCTAACATTATTCAATATTTGATGAGTAAATCTGAGTGTAGGGAATGATGGAAGGAAGGCCAGCATGTGAGTACTGGAGGCAATTCTACCTGCTCAGATACAGGGACTTAAATCCTTTCTCTTTGGAATAGGAAGAACTATTGTTTAAAAAAAAAAAAAAAAAAAAAAAAAACCTGGTTACGTATACCAATTTTTCTTGGAGAAAAATGTGAAATTACCTAAATGCAGTTGTTTCAAACTAAAAATATAAATATTCTGTTTGGTAGAGAACATTTTCATTTGGGGTTGAGCTTGAGTGTTTTTTTTTTAGAGACATTTTTGTCCTTATTTTGGAGGGGAGTTATGGATTGAGACTAAAGTTCCCCTAAAGTAAATTTGCAATCCTTGGATGAGACAGAGAGTTGGACAAAAAATAGGGACTCATAAAGCCAACCTTAGACTTGGAGGAGAACTTGTAGGTGTGTTTAGATTCTTATGAGTAGACATACTCAGAGCACTGAATATATGTGTCATCAGCTGGCCTCTGCCACATAGAAACATGCAGAAAACTAAGCAGGCAGGCACTAAAAAGGTATCTGAAGGTGTCCTAGCTATGTATGCTGAAGGTAGCCACAAGTGCTATGGACTGAACTGTTCCCCACCACTGCCAATTAATAAGTTGAAGCCTTAATCTCCAGTGTAACTATATTTGGAGAGAGAGCCTATAAAGAAATAATTAAGGTTAAATGGTGTCTTAAGATTGGGGCCCTGATCCAATAAGATTAGTGTCCTTTTGTCACCAGAGTTCACTCTTTCTTCACCATATGAGGACACAAGGAGAAAGCAGCTGTGTGCAAATGAAGAGGAGGAACCTCACTAAAAAACTGAGCTGTCCAGCACCTTGGTCTTAGACTTCCCAGACTCTAGAACAGTGAGAAAATTAATTTCTGTTGCATAGCCACCCAGTTTATGATACTTTGTAAAAGCAGCTTGAGCAAACTAAGACACACATATAGTAACTGTTTCAGGATGCTTTTTCTGTTGTATTGGTTTTATTATTCCTTCACCTTAAGGGTTCCTGTTAAATCTGACATTATAGCAGACCATTCAAATATTTGAATAGTTAGTATGCTCCAGGTACTGCACTATACAAGGGAAAACAATGATAAATAAGAGAGTCACAGTTTCTAACCTTATGAGAGGTCTAGAGAGAAAGATATTAAACAAATATATACAAGTAAGTCATGACAACTGTGACAAGTACTACAAGAGAAATGTTCCCTGCACATGTGAGAGCACACAGTAATCGCTGCCATGCTGTGCAGAATTAAGGGAAGATGCTGCTCCCTGTGTGGCATAGTAAAGAAGGGGCAAGGCCAATATGCTGGTGGGGGCACCCACAGCATGAAGGAGATCAGAGATTCCAGTGTTACAAGACACAGTGGCAAGAGCCAGATGGCAGCTTGATGAGGAGACTGGAACACTAGACTAAAAGCCCCATGAAGGCAAAGACAATCTCTTGTTCATTGCTACATCTAAGGGGACATTCAATATGTATTTGTTTGATGGATGAATAGATGGGCACAGTGACAAGACCAGAGAATAAACCTCAGAAATAAGTGGAAGATAATCTGAGGTGACTATAGTCCTTACTTCAGCATAGAAAAACACAAAGTTGTTGTAATAAAAATATGAAGAGAAAGTGACATCTTATTGTAATTCCCAGGGACATTCCAGTAACATTAGACTGTGATTTGTTTGTGGAGCCATGTAAAAAAAATGCTCTGTAATAAACACCTATTTCTTTCCAACAATCATTTCCAAAGTTTCCAAGGGATTCAAAGTTTCCTTTGGAAAAGAGGATCTAAAATTTCCTTTGGGAAACCATCCTCCACCATTCTCCAGTCATATGGTTTCCATGGAACTGATTCTACCCCTAGCAACAGGGAAGTCCTGGACTGGCTTATAATAATACCATATCCCATCCCTGTGACTACATTGATTAGTTCCAGCATGGCACATAACCCAGTCACAGCCAAGAAAATATATTTACTTTTCTTCTGAAATTCGTAATGTGAGTATTAAACTACAAAGTGAGCCAGTAATGCTGACAGCTAGACAAAGCAAGCATAGAGAGATCCTGGTGATAATATTTGAGTGCTGGACCGAACTACACTGGAAGCAATACATTTACGTGAACCAGTAAATTCCCATTTTGCTTACAGCACTTTGGGTGGGTTTTTCTAGCACTTGCATTCTAAAAAATACTAATGAACACATGCCTTGCTTGCTCTGTCCTCCACTCTCTTCCAAGCTGAAACAGGTTGGGTTACAGGAGCCATGGCTCTCACTGCCTTATGCCTCTCAGTAAGGGCTGCTGGGATTTCTCTGGCAGATCACTAGTCATCCTGCCATCAGTGAATGTCTTGGGTAGGGCTCCCTATGCCTTTATGATTAAAGGCTCCAGGTTACAACTTGCCCTCCCTGCATCTGTTTCCTATGGCAGGAAGGCAAATGCCCAATATGAGATAACTGGGGAAATTCCTAGACTCGAAGCTCAGTTACTGTTGCAATAACAGATTTCAGCTCTTTCTGTCCCCACCCTGTCAGTATCACAGCTACTAAAAATCAAGAAACAAGAACATTAGGGACCCAGTAGGATTACAGAAACCAGGAGCACATTCCCTGAAGGCAGAGGGGCAGTTTCAACTCCTCTTACACTGCACTGCAGCCCAAGATTAAACAACCATGGCCCTTTTTCCTTCAGTTTTCCATCACAGATCGCTAGCAGAGTCTATGATCAGAGGATGCTAGGGGCTGAACTGTGTCCACTCAAAATCATATGTTGAAGCCCTACCCCCAGTGTAAACTGTATGTGGAGATGGGGCCTAGAAGGAAGTAATAAAAGTTAAGTACAGTCATCAGGGTGGGGACCTAATCCACTAAGATTTGTGTCCTTATAAAAGAAGGAGAAACACCCTGGAAATGGCCACGTGAGGACGTAGCAAGAAAGCAACTGTCCACAAACTAGAAGGAGAGTTGTTACCAAAAACCAAATCAGTCGGAATCTTAGTCTTGGACTCCTAGCCTCCAGAACTGTGACAAAATAAATTTCTGTTGTTTAAGTATCCTATGTATGGTATTTTGTTATGGCAGCTGAAGCCAATTAATACATAGGAGGTTACACAGTAGCCCCTTTATCTGTAGTTTTGTATTTTGCAGTTTCAATCACCTGCAGTCAAGCTCAGCCCAAAATACCATATTTTGAGACAAAGAGACCACATTTACATAACTTTTATTACAGTATATTGTTATAATTATTCTATTTTATTAGTTATTGTTAATATCTTACTGTGCCTGATTTATAAATTAAACTTTATCATAGGTATGTATGTATAGGAAAAAACATAGCATATAGCATATACTGTATAAGGTACAGTTTCAGGCATCCACTGGGGGTCTTGGATCATATTCCCCTCAGATGAGGGGGGACTGCTGTAGTTACCTAAAGCTGATGGAAGCAAACTGAGAACAAGTTGTCCAAAAAGCTAATGCAATCTCATTTCTACCTGCACTGAGAAAGGAATAAAGTACTATTGATGGACAATAATAATCATATTTTACTGTACCAGCCATAAGAAGAAGACAGTCAGTAGGCCAACCAGGGTGATGGGACACCACTGATGAAAACTGGAGGTGCTGGCTTAGAAAAGGGGAGGTAGTTGTTTTCAAGTAGCAAAGGGATGTCATGTTCAATAGGGAGCTAATCTTGTTCTGGGTACCTCAAAAACAAGATCAATGAAAAATGAAAGGATAAAGCTGGTTTCAGGTTAACATTGGAAAGCTGACACAAAGAGCTGCCCACAAGTAACAGGGTTGTCTCATTGGGCCAATGAGTACTTTGTTACTGAAGACAGACTAGCAGAACATGAATAAGGAACTCTCAAAAATATTAAGTTACTTAATATTAATTAACTCCCACTGTGGTGCATAAGGTTGAACTATAAAATCTTTTTCTTCTTCCAACATTATGATTCTATCACTTACCAATAATTAAGAACCAGACTACTGGTTTCAAATTCCAGCTCTGTCATTTACAAGCTACGTAATTATGAGCAAGTTACTTAACACCTCTTCATCAGTTTCCTTATTTGTAAAACTGTGGCATTAACAGTATCTTCTTCATCTTACGGTGGTAAAATAAGTTAATGTATATAAAGAAACTTCCAGGAGCCAAGCACCTGGCCCATGGTAATCCCCCAGTAAGCATTAGCCATTAGCCACTGTTATTAATAGTTGAATGACAACTTTGTGCTCAGTCCCATTATAAATAAAGTTGGGTATCAAAATATATGGGTGGCCCTGGTCCTCAATACTAATATATGAAAACAGGAGCAAACAATGATAGCCACCAATGTTTAGTTTCTTCTACAAATTGAACACTATAGTGTTTTCTGAGCCACCAGCAAAATAGGTACTACTATTCCCATTTAAAGTTTTTTAATAAAAAAAAAAATTATAAAATTAAGGAATGTGCAGCTAGTTACTGGACAATGGTAAGAATTCAAATCCACCTTTTTCAGGCTCCAAGGGGTAAGCTCTTTCAATTCTAGTAGCCTTCTCAAAACTAGTCTGTTCCTTTACTATTACCTAATTTTATCTTTGCCCTACTCTCTTAGGTAAATAGAGTGGACAATATCATAAGGGAGTTGCATATACAGGCTCTGGAGTCAGGCAACCTAGGATCCAATGGCAAGCTCTATCATTCATTAGCTATATGACACTGGGTAAGTTACTTAACTCAGGGCTCACCTTCTTCACTATAAAATAAAGAGGATGATCATAGCACTTATATCAAAGGATTTCTGGAGGATTAAATGAGCTAATACATAGCAAGTACCTGGCATGACTAAGTACCTATTATTGCCATCCCCAGTGATGGGTAAAGAAACTAAGATAAATCAGTTAAATAATCTAGACCATAAATCAAGATTTGTTGTTTCTCAGGCATTTTTCCACCAGGTCATATGGGTGTACTAAAATGACATGTTAGTGTTTTTCTTCTAAAATAAAAAACAACAAATTATATTTCCACAAACTTGAATATTCCTAACACTGAGCCCTTAGTAAAAATGATTATATTTCTACAACCCTACGAAGTTCAAATATGCAATATGTTTTAAAGCTAATAACTTAATCTCTAACCATAAAAAATTAGGTACCTGATTGCCCCTTTTTTCCTCCAGCATCACTCAGTAAAAGGAGGAGTCTTCTGGTCCTCCTGGCCCAGCCACAGCCTCCACAGTACAAGGATACTTTCAGGCCTCAGTACCCTGCTTCCTGCCCTGCTACATATTCAAACATGTGACAATTACACAAATCCTACTGTCCTCACGTCCACCTTCCATTTTCTTTATTAAGTGGTCGAGCTTTCACTTGGTGACCTTTCCAGTGATTCCTGGTAGCATTCTGAACAAACCTACCATTGGCAAACATTTCCATACCGTGAAACATCTTGCCAGCCTGACACTTATTATTGTTTTTCCTTATTGTAGTCCTTGATGATGACAAAGTAACACTTACTCCTCTCATCTGTTGTGGCTTAGGGACCAGAATAACAGTCCTTGAATTTAAAAAAAAAAATTTTTTTTTAAGAACCAATTGGGGATTATTGACAGTACCTATTCTCCTCTCTTTTCCCCTCTCATTCTCAAATGAGATCTCTTCCCCACATTTTCACATAGACAATGGTGTTAGTACCAGCTTGAGGATGCCAATTCCATGCCCAATCTTCCTCCCCCCATATGGCAGAAAGGGCTGCTGCCATGGGACAGCTGCTGAGCTGTGGCTAAATCCTGTATGGTGTACTTATGGCCCAGAGGGTGTCACCTCCAAGATGTTCAGGGCTCCATCTCTCCCTTCCCGCCTGCCTATTATGCTTGGAAGCAGGCGTGCAGCATAATCATCCCTGCTTCTCCTGGATCCCTGAGGGGAGCCTCATCCTCAGGGTGGAACGTCTGTCATATGGCCACTAGGCATCTGGTTTTAAGCAGATTTTTGTTGAGAGGTGAAATGGTGCCAGTATTGTACTGTTTCCCTTCCCTGTGGACATTTGTCAGGGTAAATGACAAGAGTAGATTAGACCATTAAGGATCTGAGTTCCACTGGCTAAAATTTTGATTATTTATATCAAGCATCTTAAACTTCATGTACCAGGGATCCCTTCCAGTGTTAAAGTGTAGTGGGGCTTGAGTTGTCTTTCAAAGTTTATATCCTTGTCTGGTTGCCCCCTATACACACACATTTTGCAACCTATAGTTGACTTCATTTTTTTCCTTACAATTTATCTGTGTCTTTGGTACTGAAGTGAAAACATTTTGTACTTCAGACTCAGGTTGATGAATATGGAAGCCTTCAGGCTAAATCAGCAAGAGGCTGGGACACAGTGAGGTCAAAAAGATCATCTCTTCACTCAGCATCAGAAAGTGCTGGAACTGAAGGACTGACAAGGCAGTATGGTGGACGGCAGACACAGAAGCAGAGACCAAAAGCCCGGAAAAAACTAACATTGTCCAATGATATGAAGAAAGAAAGGAGAGAAGGAAGGGATAGAAGGGAGCAAAAAGAATGGTAAGAGAGGGAAAGGGAAGAAGAAATAAACATTTACTAAGCATCTACTGTGTTCCTTACAGTACACAAAACCTTACAAGATGATTCCATGTATGTTTAATCCCTACTGGCACCTCATAAGAAAGATAGCACCCCATTTTTACAGAAAAGTAAAATGGGAATTGTTTAATTTTGCTAATAAATATGATATAGGACCTAACTTCAAGCATGGGCTACACGAAATCTCTTTCTTTTTAATGAATCACTTTCACTCTCAAGTCTAAATGATTGTTCATCCTAAGCCACTGAAAAATGAATATAAGTCTGGATACAGAAAATGTTAACATTTAGAGGAAACTGAGTGAAGCATTTTTTGGAACTCTAATAGCTTTGCAACTCTTCTGTAAATCTAAAATTATTGCAAAATAGTTTTTATTTTAATGAAGTAACTGCATTTCACAGAGCATATGTAGCCCACACAAGGAGCTGGCGGTATTGTGGATTAAAAGTCCAGTGACTCAAGGATCAATAAACAGACATTATATAATTTACTTACTGTCTTTTTGACCTCAGATGCTAATAAGCCTAAATGTTTCTTCTCAGTAAGATAAAATAAATGCTTTTAAAACTGCTCTGAATCTTAAGATATTTCCTAACTAAACCTGTTTATGTTGCTAATTTAAACATAGTATTAAAAACTGCAATTATTTACAATGCCACATGCATATAATGATTATACCTCACTGCTTTGAGATATATGCCCAGGGGCTGGGTGCCTGTAGTAGCTCATGCCTGTAATCCTAGCACTTTGGGAGGCTGTGGCAGGTGGAACACCTGAAGTCAGGAGTGCAAGACCAGCCTGGCCAACATGGTGAAACCCTATCTCTACTAAAAACTACAAAATTTAGCCAGGCATGGTGGTGCACGCCTGTAGTCCCAGCTACTTGGGAGGCTGAGGCAGGAGAATCGCTTGAACCAGGGGAGGCAGAGGTAAGCAGAGATCATGCCACTGCATTCCAGCCTAGGCAACAAAGAGAGATTCTATCTATCACATACACACATAAAAGTAAGAGAGAGAGAGAGAGAGAGAGAGAGAGAGAGGTACCTAGGAATGTCATTCATATTAAAAGCAACTGAATAATGTAAAACATTTAAGCTTTTGGGGTGATGCTATGGTTTGAATGTGTCTCCCCAAAATTCATATGTTGGAACCTAAGACCCAAGGTGATAGCATTAAAAGATGGTACCTTTAGGTGGTACACCATGTGGGTTCTACCCTATTAAAGTTTTATGTGTTGAGCTAACATCATCTTTTCAGATATTAGACAAAGAAAGGGGACACAGATCCTTCAGAGGACACAACAAGGTGAAATAGAGTAATAGCCATCTAACTTCGCTGCTGCTTTTCCTGCTACCACTTTTTATGTTTCTAAAGGGATATTTTAGAATCCTGTCTTTCTTTGGAGGATGTTGCCCTTCCATCTTCTGTGTAATACTCTCTGCCTTGACAGCCTATCCTGGCCAAGGGGTAGGTATATAGACAATCGAGATCTGATCCTCTCCCCCGGGAATTTGAATATTGGGCCAAGGAAGAAACAGATGGAAGGTTAGTGGAGTTCACCCATTCTGACGGCAGCAATCACTTTCTGTGATTTCCACCAAAAGAATTACCTGGAGCTACCATGGCTTCTACATTTGTGAGATTCTGTTTTCTGTTACTATGTGAGCTACACAAATCTATTTAACAAATTTATTTTTTAAAGTTAGTCAATTTCAGTTACAAGCAAACTTAGAGGATCAGAGCATCATATCTGGAAGGCATCTTAGAAATAACTTAATAACAATGTCCCTAACCTCTAACCATTATGTTGCAATTAAAGAAAATTACTTTAACTGTTTTTAGCCCCAATATATGGAAAGTCAATATTTTTGTCCTTGAGACTAACAGCACTCTACTATAAACAGTCCCTGAAAGTCTAACTGTATGCCGGTATTACTGAGTTCCAGTGATATTTGCCATAAGCAGAAAATTTCTTGGTTTGAAAAAGGAGGTGAGGGGGAAACTATCTGAGATAAATTTCTTCAGTGTAATTCATCCCTACTAAAACGCAGATTTCTCTACTTGAATTAGCTATACACAGATGCTTTTTAAAATACTTATTTTTACAATGACACAAGAAAAACAATCTCAGCAATCAAGGTATGCAGTTTTGTTGAGTACACGTGGACACAAAGAAGGGAACAACAGATGCCAGGACCAACTTGAAGGTAGAGGGTGGGACCAGAGTAGGATGGAAAAACTACCTATCAGGTATTATACTGATTAGCTGTGTGACAAAATTATCTGTACACCAAACTCCCACAACATGCAATTTACCCATGTAACAAACCTGAACATGTACCCCTGAACCTAAAACATGGAAAGAAAAAAAAATGCAAGTTTTTCTTATTAAACAGCAAAAGCAAAACCTTACTAGAATCTAAGGAAAGCTGAATGATTAGGCCTCAACTGGAGAAAAAGGCTATTTTCACAGAGCCAGTTTGGTTTTGCTTACCAATAAAAGGGGTGGGGGCAGAGAATCAAAACCATAGAAACTGTGTAGTCAGAAAATGACTATAGTAAGCTACAGTTTTCCAACTGTGATATAAGGCAGTTTAAGGGAGCACAATTCAGGAGTTAAGGAGCAGAGAGGAAACTTACGAGCAGAACTTCCTCTCTTGTAATAGACCCTCTGAATCTCCTTCTTCTATTTCCATTGTCCTGTGGGCAGCCACTATACTAAACCAGATTCAGATGTTCCTTATGTGACTAATTGCTATGTAACTCATTCTGCTCTGCCACCTTCAAATGAGTAAGATCCTTGTTCTCTGTCTTGTGTTCTTCCTTGGGCTTCTCATGGGCTGTGGTGAATGTGAGAGCATCCTATAATGGGGGCCTTGGATCCACAGGAAAGAGTAGCAAAGAAGAGCAGTTCTCTTTTATAATCTAAACACCCAGGAGTATCTAGTCAAGTTGCTAGGGAGTACATGATGTTTCTCACTCAAATAAGATCTTTGGCTCTGGTCATCTCTAAGATCTCAGGTCTGAGATTATCCTAGTAACAACCCAGGGTCTGAATGCCTCTCTCATGGCACACCACACCCTAAAGAATAAAGCCTCCCAATTCCCTGTATTTTCTATTGATGAGCTGTCGCACAATAACTTAGAGGGAGAGAAAGGGAAAGACCAAGGTAGGGTGGTCCAGGCCAGCAGGCCTGCTTTGGAGGCAGCCAGCGGGCTGGGCTGGCAGCCACTCAGAGCCTGCTGCTTTACACCAGGGGTTTTGCTGACCAGATCAGAGCAACACTCGAGAAGGCAGCAGCTGTGGTTAGAGCCAGCTCCTCTAATTCCTTCTTAGCTAATGAACTGGAAGGATCCAAAGGGAGCCAAGGAAGAATGGGTCCCCTGAGGCATACAGAGAGGCCTCTCCTTCTATGAATTTTCCATTTTTAATTAGGCCTGATGGTCTAGTCAGAATAAGACTTTCTAGATAAACTGTCATAGTGAGCAGGGATGTCCAAGGCCTAATTCATCAGATCCCTCAGGATCTCAGACCCAATATTCCCCCTGATTAGACCTCCTGTTTTGATGGAGCCAAGAAGAAATGAATAGGGTATTTTTAAGTATGTTTTTTATTTCAAAAAGAACACATAATTATTAGAAATCAAAAAACACTTTAAAAATATATTACAGAGAAAGAAAATTTGCCCCATAAACCTACCTCCCCAGAGGATGACAATTGTGTTTATTTAGCTTTTCTAAAGATACCTGTGTGTGTTATTCTATACATAAATTAGATATTTAAGACAAAATTGACCATATGATATACTCTTTTGCAACTTGCTTTTTTGCAGTTGTTATAGTTACTTACAGCTCTATCTCTTTCACTTCAATAGCTAGTGTCTGATTCTAAGTTTCTGCCTTTGTTTGACCAATCTTTTACCAACTAGTAGTATCATCGAACACTTTTCATATGGTTTTAGTAGAATAAATTCTTGATAGAGGAATTGCTAGGTCAAGGGATTATATAGTTGTGTGTGTGTGTGTGTGTGTGTGTGTATTTCTATTTTAATAGAGATTGCCAAATTGTAAAATTTTAATATCTTGTTCACTGTGTTTCTGAATCAACTCTAGGGCAAGTTATTTGAATCATTTAGTCATGAAATAAAATCATCAGAAAACTTTCTGCCTAATAAGAATGATACAATGGACTTAGGGAACTTGGGAGAAAGAGTGGGAGGGAATTGAGAGAGAAAAAACAACAAATGGGTACAATGTTCACTGCTAAGATGATGGGTGCACCAAAATCTCAGAAATCACCAATAAAGAGATTATTCATGCAACCAAACGCCACCTGTCTCCCCAAAACCCTATTGAAATAAAAATAATAATAAAATAAAAAGTTCCTGCCTAGATAAGTTAACTGTTTTCAACATCTAGGCATGTGGCTATGGAAACAGCCAGCATGACCATAAGCAGAGAATCCACTCAAAATAGACAGAGCTATAAATGTCTATGTGAACAGAAAAATCATTTGTATAATTTTATATTCAATTTCTGATCCTGGAAAATATTCACAATTGTACAATGTTTAAGTCCTTTTAAAATACAAATCCTGCCCCTCTATGTTTCTATAACAAATTCAGTTCCGGTTAATTTGGAAACTAGAAATAGAACAGGATCTATAAGGAAAAAAAGATCATATTCCTTGCTCATAGCATGAAATACAGAGCGGGTCCTCTGAAATAAAATAAATGTGAAATGGGAAGGGTCCTCTACCTGACAAACACTTCACTGAGGTAGAAGCTAGATGTTCCTGCTCTGGACATGGGATCAGGGTGTCCATGATATTTCTGTCTTTACATTGTAACTGATGGAGAAAAGAAACCAAGAGAATGAGCCCCACACTGCTGCTTCTTGGGACCACAAATCTGCAACTCTCCCAAAATCCAGCATTTTTTTTTTTGCCTCATTTACTTCCCTCGCTCCATAAACAATGGGGCAGGTCTGTATCCTCACTTTCCTAAATCACTGCTGAACTACTTTCCCCAATACACAGTGGCCTGGATCCAATCCCAATTGGTGTGTGTGACTAGTACAGAGGTCAGTCAGTATGGCAACTTTTGACATCACAGGAGCCAGGTATCACCATGGAAGAAACAATTGGTGCATCTACTCTCATCCAAGCATGTTTCAGTCTTTATACACCATAAAAATTGTAGTATTGTAATAACAGGAAAACAGAATAATATGCTGTATGGATGTGTTTGGAAAATAGCAATTATCAATTTATTTAGCCTTATATATTTACTTTTTCTACTCAAAATGTAAACGTTTTAAAGTGTGGTGCAAAAGTAATGACTACTGATTATACTGAAGTTCTGTGTAAATTCAAGATAATAGAACAAAAAGTCAAAAAGAAGGAGAACGTAGCTGGGCATGGTAGCGCATGCCTGTAATCCCAGCTACTCAGGAGGCTGAGGCAGGAGAATTGCCTGAACCCAGGAGGCGGAGGTTGCGATGAGCCAAGATCACGCCATTGCACTCCAGCCTGGGTAACAAGAGCGAAACTCTGTCTCAAAAAAAAAAAAAAAAAAAAAAAAGAGAAGGAGAATGAAAGGAAACTTCTAAGAGTGGATACACTTAGGTTTTGAATAAGTTAATTTGGGTAGTCAGTACTTTTCTTCATTTTCAAATTAGAAATAAGATACAAATAATTAATTTCTTGGAGTTGATATAATTTGACAAGAATGCTGATAATCATGGTTTGTTACAAGTTAAATTTAATATATAGATTTTAAAAGAGAACAGTATTCTGAATGCCATGAGCAGATATCCATGTTAGCATACAAATGCTAATGTAACAGTTTATGTATATAAACATATACCTTACAAATAACTCCCTTAAAAAAAAAAGGAAAGAAAAACTACTGTTTTACCATCATGCCCTCTTAACATAGGCTTATTTTGTTTAATGTAGAGACAACTTGGATAATCCCTCTCCCTAACAGAAAATATGTGAGCGTGTGAATATGTATGTATACATACATAAACACACCTTATTGTTTTATTTCAAATGTATTATCTTGTAATATACCTACAATGAACTTTACTAAGGAAATCCAAGTTTACTAGGATCAGTCCTAATTTTTCTAAACAAAATAAAAGGGTTCTGGAATCATACAGAACCATGTTGAAATCCCAGTTCCACAATTTACTTTTGTGTGTGTGTATGTGTGTGTGTGTGTGTGTGTGTGTGTGTGAGTGTGTGATGGAGTCCCACTCTGTCACCCAGGCTGGAGGGCAATGGCATAATCTTGAAAGTCACAAGGAGATGTGACTATAAAAAAAGGTCACAGAGAAATGCAACACTGATGGCCTTGAAAATGGAAGAAATGGGCCACAAGCCAAGGGATGTGGATAGCCTTTAGGAGCTAGAAAAGCAAGGAAATGGATTCTCTCTTAGAACCTCAAGCAATTCTCATACCTCAGCCTACAGAGTAGCTGGGACTATGGGTGTGTGTCACCACTTTTGGCTAATTTTTGTATTTTTAGTAGAGATGGGATTTCACCATGTTGGCCAGGCTGGTCTTGAACTCCTGACTTTAGGTGATCCACCCACCTTGGCCTCCCAAAGTCCTGGGATTACAGGTGTGAGCCACTGCACCCAGCCTCACCATTTACTCTTCAGGACACGAGACAAATGAGTGCATTTGGGAATATAAAGGAAGACTCTAAGGCATGGTTTTCTCTGTTGTACATTGGAGAGTTACTCCCCACAAGCTTGTGATGTGAATTAGTGAGAGGAGGACACACCTAAAACGTGCCAGACAAATCCAAGGCATTCAATAGATATTTCCCTTCCCTTTAATTCAAACATGATTTTTGCAAAAATGCTTTCTAAGTTCTACATGGTACATTTATTAATAAGTGACTACAGTTAATACTGTTAATAAACACAACATGAAATTTTGCAATATTTGTCTTGTGAGAGCATTACTCTAAGCTAAATATATAGCCATTTAACCTTTAGCACTATATTGTGTTGCATTTACCAACCAAAATAACTCAGAGAGAGGGAGTTTATCCTAACTATAGTCTTTTTATTCAGTGACCAAAAAGCAATATCAAATGTAAAATGGACTGTAACTAGGATTGTTAAAGTATTATGTATCATTTCTGTTCACTGAAGAGAAACAAATTATTCAGAGAGCTGATTTTTAAATCATTCACATGCCTTACAACAGCAAAAAAAAAAAAAAAAGGTAAACAAAGGAAACCACCTAAGAAAACACCTGAAATATATGATTTTTGAATTAATACTTTCCCTTTCCCCAATATGCTTCCAGAAAACCAAGCCCTTGACGTTTTAGTTCAGGCCCCTAATCAATGCACATTACCAATTCTAATGTTTAAATATGCCAGTGTTGTTAAATGTTAAAAAGTTCAAATGTAGGGAGATAAAAAGTCAGGAATAGCAATAGATACTGAGTACCTCAAATACTGGAATATGAGTATGACTGAATAGACCTTAAAGAAAGATAAGAGGCAATGAGAACTTGCACCAGTTCTATTCCTCCCTGATGGATCTGGATCCCACTCAGGCTTGTGATTCTTGCTCTCTTACATTTCATGCTTTGTAGCCATCTTTCCTTCCCTGCCTACATTGTATCCACAAGCTTCAGTACCAGACTTGAAGATGACAGCCTTCCAGAGACTATTTGACCAGCTACCACAATTACATAAAGTCACAACCCTATAACAAATCCCGCCATTTATGTGTATGTGCATACATATGTACTTGTATGCATATGTACATACATACGCATAGTATATATACATATATATGAAGGGACTTATTATAGGGATGTGACCTCATATAACTGGGGGATCTGGGAATAAAGATATAGGTACACTTATCTGATAGAACCCTGACTAACACCTATATATTTAAAATATATTATTTTTCTTTCCTTTCTTTTCTCTAGATATCTAATCTCAAATCTTTTTGCCCTCTTCAACATGAGGTGAGGGCTAAATAATTAAACCAAAACCACCTCTCTCTCTCTCTCTCTCTCTCTCTCTCTCTGAATCTCTCTCTCCCCCTCTCTGTCCTTCAGTTTATTTCATCAATTAGTGGATAATTAGCAGCCATTATCATGATGACATTACAGAATAAAATATACCCTAAAGCAATTTTCTACCATTCTTGTTACCAGAAACTCAATATGATTCAGGTGTCAGAGGCTTACTTTCCTCACAAGAGGCTGGGCCCTCCTCAGCCCCAGGAAATAGATCTTGATTAGACCAAGCCATGATAATATATTTTCTTTGTCAGAGATTAGGTTAGAGATAAGTATGTGACATAGCTCTGGAGAGTAAAATGATGGTAAAGCTTTAGGAAAATTTCCCCTACTTCTTCTTAAAAGAAGAATCGGCCCCTGTTCAGTCTTTAGATGTTATTGTGTGAGGAGATGGTATCTGGATGTACTGTAGCTCTTATGGTAGGCAAATGACCCCCAAAGATGTCCTCATTCTAATCCTCAGGACCTGTGAATAATTAGGTTACATGGCAAAGGAAAATTAAGGATGCAAATGGAGTTAAGGTTGCCAATCGGCTGACCTTAAAATAGACAGAGTATCCTGGTTTATCCAGATGGGCCCACTGTAATCACCAGGATCCTTAAAAATGAAAGAAGAAAGTAGAAGAGGAAAGTCACAGGGAGATGTGACTACGAAAGAAGGGCACAGAGAAATGCAACACTGATGGCCTTGAAAATGGAGGAAATGGGCCACAAGCCAAGGGATGTGGATAGCGTTTAGGAGCTAGAAAAGCAAGAAAATGGATTCTCTCTTAGAGACTCCAAAAAATAATGAAAACACGGTGACACCTTGATTTTGGCCAAATGAGACCCATGTCAAACATCCAACCTACAGAAATATAATAAACTTATACTGTTTTAAGACACTAAATTTCTGCTAATTTGTTTCAACAGCAATAGAAAAGTAATATAGCACTCATTGACTACAATGCTGTTCCAGTAGAATTCAAGAAATCAGTGGCAGGTGTAAGATAAGATAGAATAGATCTGACTTCTCCTTTGGGCCCTAGTTGATCCAAATTCAGTACATTCAAAATAATTACTAAAGAAAACACAGACCACATTACTAGCCCAGTGTAGCACTCCCACTAAATTCCGCACTTATGGATTGCTATGTCCAGTTCTGAGCACCATGTTGAAGAGGAACACTTACAAACTAAAGTGCTCATGTGACATCACAGGAACATGACAACCCTGAGGATGCTCATCTTGGAGGAGGCTTGAAGGAAGGTGGTCATATCTGCAAGCCTTATGAGGCTATCGTGTGAAAATGGAACTGAGCCTATGTTCTCCATGGGAGAGAATAGAACTCACTGGTGGAAATAGAGGAATCAAGTTCCATCACAATATATGGAAAAGATTTTTATCAGTAAGGGATGAGCACTGTCGGAGAGTGTTGCCTTTGAATATGGAGTACTCAGTGTCACTGGAAGAGACTTTTAGATACAGTGGGTCTCAATTATCTCTTCTAAAATCCCTCCTAAATCTAAGGCTCTATTGATGTATCTTTTAAATGAGAATTTTAAAGAGTAGCACAGTCCCTAGCATCTAGTAAGTACTACATAATTGTGTTGAATAATTGAGTGAAGTAGTTATTATGGTCTGAATGTGTCCCCCCCAAAACCCCTCAAAGTGATAGTATTAGAAGGTGAGGCCTTTGGGAAGGTAAGTCATGAGGTAAAAGTGCTCATGAACAACATTAGTACCCTCATAAAATCAGCCCAAGCTAGCTTAAACAGGCTTCCCTTCCCTTTCCACATGAGGACATAGCTAGAAAATGCCATCTATGAACCAGAAAGTGTGACATCACCAGAGACCAAATCTGCTGGTGCCTTGATATTAGACTTCCCAGCCTCCAGAACTGTAGGAAATAAATTTCTGTTATTTATAAGCTACCCAGGTTATGGTATTTTGTTATTATTAGCCCAAATGGACTAAGATGATAGACTTGGAGGTGTAAGTTGTACATTGCAAAATTCATCTCCTCTACAAAATTTATTTTGTTACCCCTCAGATGGTTTCAAACCAGTGGTCACACATCAATCAAACCTAGTTATTCATCATTCTGTGTAATCCTCCAGTGAAGACAAAACAATGAATTGCTTAACAAGTAATATTTGGTGGTGATAAGATTGAACTGTATCTTTGTGTTTGCCCCAACATTAGGACTCTTTTCAATACTTCCATTGAGGGCTAAATCAAATGACAATGCTGATTTGTTGGCCTGTCCAGTTTCCATGCCTTGTTTTGCCCTTTCGGTTCTCCCAAATCCAATACTCTTCTGATTCAGAGGCTTTTTGTTATTTTCAATTTTGTTTTGTTTTGTTTCAGGCCCAGACATTACTTTCAGATCTCTCAGATTAAATATTAAGTTGTCTGTATTAGTCCATACTCACCCTGCTATGAAGAAATATCCATGAATGGGTGATTTATAAAGATAGGTGGTTTAGGCTGGGTGTGGTAGCTCACACCTGTAATCCCAGCACTTTGGCTCACTGAAACCTCCGCCTCTGGGTTCATGCAATTCTCCTGCCTCAGCCTCTTGAGTGGCTGGGCTTATAGGCACCCACCACCTAACCCAGATTTTTGTTTTTTAGTAGAAACAAGGTTTCACCCTGTTGGCCAGGCTGATCTTGAACTCCTGACCTCAGGTGATCTGCTCACCTCAGCCTCCCAAAGTGCTGTGACTACAGGTGTCAGCCACTGCACCTGGCCAAAACTGAATGCTTTTAAGAGCTCCCAAGTCACCTCTTGAATACTTTGCTGCTTAGAAATTTCTTCTCCTGGAACTACAAACCACTGCTCAAGGAAACAAGAGAGGACACAAACAGATGGAAAAACATTCTATGCTCATGGTTAGGAAGAATCAGTATTGTGAAAATGGCCACATTGCCCAAAGTAATTTACAGATTCAATGCCATCCCCATCAAGCTACATATAACCCTCTTGACAGAACTGGAAAAAACGACCGTAAACTTCATATGGAACCAAAAGAGAGCCCACATAGCCAAGACAACCCTAAGCAAAAAGAACAAAGCTGGAGGCATCATGCTACCTTACTTCAAACTATACTACAAGGCTCCAGTAATCGAAACACCATGGTACTGGTACCAAAACAGAGACATAGACCAATGGAACAGAACAGAGGCCTCGGAGGCAACACCACACATGTTCAACCATCTGATCTTTGACAAACCTGACAAAAAACAAGCAATGGGGAAAGGATTCCCTGTTTCATAAATGGGGTTGGGAAAACTGGCTAGCCATGTGCAGAAAGCAGAAACTGGGCCCCTTCCTGACACCTTACACTAAAATTAACTCCAGATGGATTAAAGACAAACATAAGACCTAACACCATAAAAACCCTAGAAGGAAACCTAGGCAAAACCATTCAGGACATCAGCATAGGCGAGAACTTCATGACTAAACCACCAAAAGCATTGGCAACAAAAGCCAAAATAAAAAAATGGAATCTAATTAAACTCCAGAGCTTCTGTACAGCAAAAGCAACAATCATTAGAGTGAACCAGCAACCAAAAGAATGGGAAAACATTTTTGCAATCTATCCATCTGACAAAGGGCTAATATCCAGAATCTACAAATAACTAAAACAGATTTACAAGAAAAAAACAAACCCATTCACCCAAAAAAAAAAAAAATCCCTTCACCCAAAAGTGAGTGAAGGGTATGAACACACACTTTCCAAAAGAAGACATATATGAGGCCAACAAACATATGAAAAGATGTTCATCATCACTGGTCATTAGAGAAATGCAAATCAAAACCACACTGAGATACCATCTCATGCCAGTTAGAATGACAATCATTAAAAAATCTGGAGACAACAGATGCTGGAGAGGATCTGGAGAAATAGGAACACTTTTACACTGTTGGTGGGAATGTAAATTAGTTCAACCATTGTGGAAGACAGTGTGGTGATTTCTCAAAGGCCTAGAGATAGAATTTGACCCAGCAATCCCATTACTGGGTATATATCCAATGGATTATAAATTGTTCTATTATAAAGACACATGTACACATATGTTCATTGTGGCACTGTTTACAATAGCAAAGACCTGGAACCAACCCAAATGCCCATCAATGATAGACTGGACAAAGAAAATGTAGCACATATACACCATGGAATACTATGCAGCCATAAAAAATGATAAGTCTGTGTCCTTTGCAGGGACATGGATGAATCCGGAAACCATCATTCTCAGCAAACTGACACAACAACAGAAAATCAAACACCACATGTTCTCACTCAGGCGGGTATTGAACAATGAGAACACATGGACACAAGGAGGGGAACATCATATACTGGGGTCTGTTGAGGGGGGAATAGGGAGGGACAGCAGTGGGTAGGGAGTTGAAGAGGGATAACATGGATAACATGGGAGAAATGCCAGATATAGGTGACAGGGGGATGGAGGCAGCAAACCACATTGCCATGTATGTACCTATGCAACAATCCTGCATGTTCTGCATGTGTACCCCAGAACCTAATGTGCAATAAAATATATATTCAAACAAACAAACAAAAAATGTCTTCTCCTGGCCAGGCACAGTAGCTCATACCTATAATTCCAGCACTTTGGGAGGCCAAGAAGGGCGGATCTCAAGGTTAGGAGTTCGAGACCAGGCTGGCCAACATAGAGAAATCCCATCTCTACTAAAAATATAAAACATTAGCCAGGTGTGGTGGTGGGCACCTGTAATCCCAGCTACTCTGGAAGCTGAGGCAGGAGAATCACCTGAGCCCAGGAGGTGGAGGTTGCAGTTAGTTGAGATTTCCTCACTGCACTCCAGTCCAGGTGACAGTGTAAGACTCTGACTCAAAAAAAAAAAAGAAAAGAAAAGAAAAGAAAACTTTAAGCCAATATTCCTGATAAACGTTGATGTGAAAATCCTCAGTAAAATACTGGCAAATCAATCCAACAGCACATCAAAAAGCTTATTCACCACAATCAAGTAGGTTTCATCCCTGGAATGCAAGGTTGGTTCAATATATGCAACTTAACAAACATAATCCATCACATAAATAGAACCAATCATAAAAACCACGTTTATCTCAATAGTTGCAGAAAAGACCACTGATAACATTCAAGATCCTTTCATGTTAAAAACTCCCAATAAACTAGGTATTGATGAAACACATCTCAAAATAATAAGAGCAATTTATGACAAACCCATAGCCAATATCATACTGAATGGGCAAAAGCTGGAAGCATTCCCGTTGAAAACTGGCACAAGACAAAGATGCCCTCTCTCACCACTCCTATTCAACGTAGTATTGCAAGCTCTGGCCAGGGCAATCAGGCAAGAGAAATAAATAAAGGATAGTCAAATAGGAACAGAGGAAATCAAATTGTTTCTGTTTGCAGATGACATGATTCTATATTTAGAAAACACCATCGTCTCAGCCCAAAAACTCCTTAAGCTGATAAGCTGGTTATTCTACTTACTAAAAAGGAAAGGAAAAGAAAAAAGAAAAAAGAACTCCTTAAGCTGATAAGCGACTTCAGCAGTCTCAGGAGACAAAAATCAATGTGCAAAAATCACAAGCATTCCTACAGACCAACAACAGACAAGCAGAGAACCAAATCATGAATGAACTTCCATTTACAATTGCTATAAAGAGAATAAAATACCTAGGAATACAGCTAACAAGAGATGTGAAGGACCTCTTTCAGGAGCACTACAAACCACTGCTAAAGGAAATAGGACAGGACACAAACAAATGGAAAAAATTCCATCCTCATGGATAGAAGGAATCAATATCATGAAAATGGCCATACTGCCCAAAGTAATTTTTAGATTCAACGTTATCCTCATCAAAATACCATTGACATTCTTCATAGAATTATAAAAACTACTTTAAATTTCTTATGGAACCAAAAAAGAGCTTGTACACACAAGAAAATCTTAGAAAAAAACAAACAAACAAACAAAGCTAGAGGCATCATGCAACCTGACTTCAAGGCTACAGTGAACAAAACAGCATGGTATTGGTAGCAAAACATACATATAGATCAATGGAACAGAACAGAGACCCCAGAAATATCACCACACATCTACAACCATCTGATCTTTGACAAACCTGACAAAAACAAGCAATGGGAAATGATTCCCTATTTAATAAATGATACTGGGAAAACTGGCTAGCCATATACAAGAAAAAACTGAAACTGAACCCCTTCCTTACGTCTTATGGAAAAATTAACTCAAGATGGCTTAAAGACTTAAATGTAAAACCCAAAGGCATAAAATCCCTAGAAGAAAACCTAGGCAATACCATTCATGCCGTTGGCATAAGCAAAGACTTCATGAAGAAAAAAAAAAGCCAAAAGCAATTGCAACAAAAACCAAAAGTGACAAATGAGATCTAATTAAACTAAATAGTTTCTGCACATCAACAGAAAGTATCATCATAGTGAACAGGCAGCCTACAGAATGAGAGAAATTTTCTGCAATCTACCTATCTGACAAAGGTCTAATATCCAGAATCTACACGGACCTTAAACAAATTTACAGGAAATAACCCCATCAAAAATTGGGTAACTGATATGAATAGACACTTCTCAAAAAAAGACTTTTATGTGGCCAAGAAACACGAAAAAGCTCAACATCACTGATCATTAAGGAAATACAAATTAAAACTATAATGAGATACTATCTCATGGCCAGTTAGAATGGTGATTATTAAAAAATCAAGAAACAATATATACTGGCAAGGGGAGGAGAAATAGGAATACTTTTATACTATGGGTGGGGATGTAAATTAGTTCTACCATTGTGGAAGACAGTGTGGCAAAATTCCTCAAGAATCTAGAACCAGAAATATCATTTGCCCCAGCAATCCCATTACCGGGTATATACCTAAAAGATTATATATCATTCTACTATAAAGACACATGCACATGTATGTTTATTGCACACTATTTACAATAGCAAAAACATGGAACCAACCCAAATGCCCATCAATGATAGTCTGGATAAAGAAAATATGGCACATATATGCCATGGAATAGTGTGCAGCCATAAAAAGGAATGAGATCACACCCTTTGCAGGGACATAGATGAAGCTGGAAGCCATTATCCTCAGCAAACTTACACAGAAACAGAAACCCAAATACCACATGTTCTCACTCATACGTGGGAGTCAAACAGTGAGAACACACGGACACAGACAGGGGAACAGCACACATCAGAGTCAGTTGGGGGTTAGGGGGCTGAGGGGAGAGTGAGCATTAGGACAAAATGCTAATGCCTGTGGGGCCTAAAACCTAGATGACAGGTTAACAGGTGCAGCAAACCATCATGGCACACATATACCTATGTAAAAAGCCTACATGTTCTGCACTTGTATCTTGGAACTTAAAGTAAAATAAATAAGTAATTTAAAAATTTTTAAAAAGAAATTTCTTCTGCCAGATATCCTAAGTCATCCCTCTCAAGTTCAAAGTTCCACAGATCTCTATGGCAGGGGCAAAATGCTGCCAATCTCTTTGCTAAAGCATAGCAAGAGTCACCTTTATTCCAGTTCCCAACAAGTTCCTCATCTCTGAGACCACCTCAGCTGGACCGTATCATCCGTATCGCTCTCATCATTCTGGTCAAAACCATTTGGCAGGTCTCTAGGAAGGTCCAAACTTTCCCCCATCTTCCTGTCTTCTTATGAGCCCTCCAAACTGTTCCAACTTCTGCCTGTTACCCAATTCCAAAGTCGCTGCCACATTTTAAGGTATCTATAGAAGCACCCCACCCTCTGTGGCACCAATTTACTGTATTAGTATGTTCTCATGCTGCTATAAAGAAATACTTAAGACTGGGTAATTTTTAAAGAAAAGAGGTTTAATTGACACAGTTCCCCATGGCTGGGGAGGCCTCAGGAAACTTGGTGGAAATCAAGGTGAAAAGCACCTCTTCACTGAGTGGCAGGAGAGAAAATGAGAGCCAAGTGAAGTGGGGAAGCCCCTTATAAAGCCATCAGATCTTGTGGGAACTCACTCACTATCAAGAGAACAGCATGGGGGAAACCACCCTCCATGATTCAATTATCTCCCCCTTGTCCTGCCCTTGACATGTGGGGATTATTACAATTTAACGGGATATTTGAGTGGGGACACAGAACCAAACCATATAATTGCGTTTTCTTATTTCTCTCTAAAAATGCAGATTACTCTAGTTCAAAGTGGGGGTCAGAAGATAACTTATTAATTACTTTCCTAGTCCTGGAGGGACTGGGGCATCAAAGCTCTGAGTACTGCAGAAGAGAAAAGGGTGAAAAGTGGGGAAAAAAAAAAACTGCACTATTCAAAACCACAGTGTTATCTGGACTTCTCTTGTGTTATAGCAGCTTGCTGAAGAACAAATTTAGCTGATAAACCAATTCTAGAAACTCCTTGAGTGAACTCTCATTACTGGTCTGCTTCTCTCACAGTGGTAGATACTGCTCCTGGAAGAATTTTGTATAATATGACTCTATCCACTAACTGGACAAGAATAAGAAGGATGTCTAAGATGGACCAATCAGAATCCATTTACCAATATTTGAACTGAAATAGTCAAGAAGGGAAAGACAGAGAGACAAACTGGCTTAGTCTCTCGGGATGCCTCCTCTAGTTACCATAAACATAACCTTGGGACCTGTGGGCTGGCCATCTGCCACTTGCTATGTTTATCAAAAAGGCAAAGAAAACAGGCTTACAGAGAGAATGAAGAAGCTATGCCGAGAGGCAGCAATAATGTGATTCCAGGCTCTCCATAGACCTAGATGCATTCTTACTCTGGATTACTTGAGTTGCCCCTGTATTTTGACAATTGTTTTTTCCTTAACTAGTTTTGGAGTCTGTTTCCTGGCACCAAAACAATATCAGTAGCACACATCTTTAGTGGGCTTTGTAATGTATCAAATTGGCTGTGCTGAACATTTCCCAGAATTCCCTCTCCTGTGTATTTCTGATGAGGTTCAGAGACAGAATGATTCCTGTGGACAATTTAGTGTGCAGAAATGATGGAGCAGTCATTTTTTGCTCACACAGGTTGCTGCTTATCTCTGTCGTTGCACTTCATTGGTATGAAGCAGCAGCTGCACCTAAAACTTGCTCTACTTTCCCATGGATCTTTCTTCAGCTGTTCCAATTCCTGGGCCAGGTGTATCTGTTTAGCTGTGTGACAATTCTAAATGTTACTTTTATCTATATATTATTTCATCCTGTTGATACTAGACCCATCCCCCAAGCCCATCAAAATCATTTTGATTATCTGTCATTGTGTACATTAGCTACCTAAGCTTTGTTATAGCTATAATCTGATTTCTCTCTGTCTTCCTCATTCTCTTCTTATTAATACTTCGGCAGGTAACTCCATCTCCTAGCAATCTATTAAAGGCATTGGACAATAATGGAATGAGATCTAATATATTAATTTACTGCCCCTTCCTATTCATGTAAACAAGTGTTTCTAAAGATAACAACAGCTGAAAGTAATGACTTCCGTAGAAATGGAAATTTCAGTCACCAGATCAGGCTTGATGGCAATAGGAGGTATCAAGGTAAACGGCCACCTATTGGGACTACTCTTGCAGTAAGCTTTGGCCACCATACCAGAAAATTGGAAGACCCAGCTTCTCCTATCTCTTAACATGGTGAACATTCCTGGCCCTTTTATTTTTCTTTTTGGAACTGTAGGATAATGAGGTCAGGGAAAGTATCTGATTTGTTCCCAGCCTTATACCCATATCTTGACTATTTGCCTTAAGGAGGTACTCAGTAATATTTGTTGTTTTTTGCTTGCATAAGCTTGCACAAAACCCATTTTGACATGCAGGACTCAAAGTTTAGCCAATCCTGAAAAACTGCAGTACAGACACCATACTCCGAGTCCACAGCAGCAGACACATCTCTAGCACTGACTCCTAACATACTCCGAGTCCACAGCAGCAGACACATCTCTAGCACTGACTCCTAACATTTGGGAGTAAGAAAGGGAGAAAAGAAAGGAAAGATGATTTACTCCTTGTTATTAAGCAAAAAATTCCAAGCTAAAACTAGAGCCTAGTCAAATAAATTGTTATCCTTAGGCCTTTTAATTGGTCCTTAAAATTAATTTAAATTAAAATATACCACTTAAGAAAAATGAGTGTAGTATGATAACTGCTTATCTAAGAATGAACAAGGAGATGTAAGATATATAGACAGTAAGATATATAGAGAGAGATCAAAAAATATAAAATGGGCCAGGTATAGTGACTCAAGCCTACAACTCAAGCACTTTGGGAGGCCAAGGTGGGCAGATCACTTAATCCCAGGAGTTCAAGGCCAGCCTGGGTAACACAGCAAAAACCCATCTCTACAAAAAAATACAAAAGATTAGCCAGGTGTGGTGGCATGTGCCTCTAATTCCAGCTTTCCAGCTGAGGTGGAAGAATCACTTTCCTTGAAGATTGAGGCTACAGTGAGCTAAGATCAAGCCACTATACTCCAGCCTGGGCATCAGAGTGAAACCCTGTCTCAAAAGAACAAAAATACAAAATGGTTGCCTATAGAAGGAAGAAAAGAATAAAGTTGAGAAGATAAGAATAAAAGCTAGACTTCTTTGCATATACTTTGTTGATTTGACTGTGGAATCATGTAAACATTTTATATCATTATAAGAAAAATTTAAATTTTTAAAAGCAGTTCTTTTATGCTAAGAGTCTGTACTTTAAAAGGTATATTCCATGAGATTCCATTTATATGACATTCTGGAACAAAGTAAAACTACAGGGAAGGAAAACAGATTTGAAGTTGCCAGAGACTTGAGGGTGGGGAGAAGAGTGATTACAAAGAGGCTCAGGGCAATTTTGGGAGTGATAAATTGTTCTATATCTCGATTTTTGGTGGAAGTTATATTTATGCATTTGTCAAAACTTGTAGAATTATACATTAAAAATGATTAGTTTTATGGTATATAAATTATACCTTAATGAAACAAGTATGAAAAAGCAATCCTTAATAATAAAAAGTAAAAAAAAGAACCTAAAGCTATGTACAGTTGGTGGCATAGTGATGAGAAACAAAGCGTTCCAAGTAACTTTAAAACATAGTAATGTACCTGGTCATTCTTTGGGTGATATACTCAAATTAGAAAAATAACCGCAAACAATTTAAAAATGTTTAAACCAATTATATTGTTGGGAGTAGCATTTGTAACATTACTCTCAGACACCTGTGCGTTCAGTATGGGATAAGGAAAATGCATACTTAAGTTGGTGTTAAGAAAATATTTCAATATAGCAGAAAGGAAATATGGATCAACAAAATTAAGGAAAAACCCCATTTTTTTAATTAGAAGCATCATAATGGCTCTAAGTACAACAAAGTAATGCATTTTATCTTAATTTTTTTCCCTCTATCTGCCCACTGAAAAGACTTAGAAGTAATGACCAAACTAGAAACTACAGGTAACCACTGTACCCAGGTAGTGGTCTCTGAAATACCTTCCCTGGAGAAATGGCAGATTCAGGTCTAGGGCAGGAAATGTAAAAGATGAGCCTGTAACAATTTGTTACACCAGAAAATAAGCAAGTCCTTAAACACTACTACAGTTGTAGCTAAAGGACCCAGGAGCCAACCTGAATGTTCCCACTGGCAAAATATAGGAAGTTTAGGCACCAATAAGGATTATACTAGCAATAGATTAGAACAAAACACATATGGTTAAATCTGTAAGTTCATAAGGACACTTTAAAAAGCTCTGGTGTACTGGATTGCCTCAAGGTAAAAAAAAAAAAAAGCTCTGGTGATTACTGCTGCATGCTAGGAAACCACTTCCTATTTTTTAAGCTTGTCAGTAAAGCGAAAGAATCAAGCGTCTCTCCTGCCCTTCCTTTGTGAATTGTAGCTCAGAGAACACTAGTAGTAGTAATTGAGGGGAAGTTTTTCTGTACCTGTAAGTAAGTATTCCAGCTAATAAAGGAAGAAGTAAAAACAGAATATCCCCCTTTAGAATATGGAGATATGTCTTGTGAATGTAGAAAATAATCAGCAGCAGTTACTAAGAGTCAATATCAAACATGGCGTACCTCCTACTAGAGTACCCAACACAATAATCTATAAAGTAACTGAATCTGATTAACTACTAAACTTAACTACCAACTTTTTCTTTTTTTGAGAAAGAGTCTCACCCTGTTATCCAGGCTAGAGTGCAGTAGCACATCCTCAGCTCACTGCAATCTCTGCCTCCTGGGTTCAAGTGATTCTTGGGCCAAAGCTTCCCGAGTAGCTAGGATTATAGGCACACACACCATGCCTGGCTAACTTTCATACTTTGAGTAAAGATGGGGTTTCGCCATATTGGCCAAGCTGGTCTCGAACTCCTGACTCCAAGTGATCCACCTGTCTTGGCTTCCCAAAGTGCTGGGATTACAGGTGTGAGCCTTTACGCCTGGCCTTAACTACAAATATATAGTAAAAACAGGGCACAGAGGGGTACATGACAGCAACACCATGGAGATGCAATCAGAAAATACAGACCATGGGAACTCTTCAGCCTGATTACTTCAACAACAACAAAAAAAATTGCAAGGGGAGAAAAAGACATGGAAGTGGGATCACAGATTAAAAGAAACATAAGAAATGCAATCACCCCTAAAAGAAGCCCAATACCCATTAGCGGTCATTATCATCACTCTCTCTTTGCCATCCCAGCCCTAGGCAACAACTCTCTGTATTCTGGATTTACCTATCCATCATGAACACTTAACATAAATAGAATCACACAACATGTGGGGGTTTTTTGTGTGTGTGGTATCTGGTTCTTTCGCCTAGCATATTTTGAAGGTTCATCTATATTGTATTATAATACATACTCCTTTTTAGGACAAAATAATATTCCATTGTATAGACATATGACATTTCATTTACCTATTCATCAGCTGATAGGCATTCAGGTTATTTCTACCTTTTGGCAATTGTAAATAGTGCCACTATAAACATTAAGTTTTTGGGTAGATATATGCTTTTACTACTCTTATTTATATACCTAGATGTGTAATCTTTAGGTCATATAGTAATTCTATGTTTACACTTTTGAGAAACTACCAGACTGTTTTTCCAAATGTTTGCACCAATTTACATTCCCACCAACAGTGTAAAGACTTTGAATTTATCTACAGCCTTACCAACCCTTGCTATTTTCTGTCTTTTTTATTCTAGCTACCCCAGTGGGTGTGAAGTGGTATCTCATTGTGGTCATGATTTGCATTTCTAACAATGACTCTTTAGTATGCAGACAAATCATTTTTCTTGGGCCTTTACTGCTGAAAGTAAGGAGAGAAGATACTTTTGAAGCGAGAACAAATTATTTCACACTTCAAAAATTAAGGTGAAATTTTTTTTAATGTGAGGGACAGTCAAGATGGTTTTCAGGAACAAAAACGTATTTAAGAATCTGTCCTGTAAAGAAAAAAAGGTGAAGAGTATGAGAAAATAGGGTAGGTATGTCTTTTGGTCATAATTTGATACCAAAGAATTACACCGAATAAAAACTTTTACTCCCAAAAACTATTCAATAAAATCGTGTCAAAATGAGCAGAAAACTCCTAAATTTAACTGACAGAAACCAGGGATGGAAGGAATTGGTGGGTAGGTAGATAGGTGTAGTAGGTAACATTTGCGTTTTGAAACATTTCTTACTAAAGTTGTAACTGAAGAGTCTGAAACTGAATTAACAGAAAGGAGATACCATCGAAACTCTTAAGTTGTCTAGAGAAAAGAATTCCAAAGTGTCGCTGTAGTGTTTTGGTGTGCCAAAAGGTTGGAAAAGGACTCAGAGAAATTTTAAAATCAATATTTAGGGAAATCTAAGTTTGATTGAGTTTAACTATAACATAAACTGTCTAATTCAGATAAACTGACAGAACAAACTCAAACATCCCAATACCACCAGATTTTGACATCCTTGATGTAGTGCTTAACTAGGTGAGCCTCTCTAACATGAGAATACAGGGTAAGCCATCTGGTCTCCCAAAAGAGAAGGCAAACTTTGAAAAATCAGTTTTCACAGCTGACTGTTTATATACTCTCACTTGTTTTCTTGTTTTTTGTTTTTTGTTTTTTTGAGGTAAGTTTCATTCTTGTCACCCAGGCTGGAGTGCAATGGTGCCATCTTGGCTCACTGTACCTCCACCTCTCAGGTTCAAGCGATTCTCCTGCCTCAGCCTTCTCCTGCCTCAGCCTTCTGAGTAGCTGGGATTACAGGCATGCAACACCACGCCTGGCTAATTTTGTAATTTTAGTAGAGACAGAGTTTCACTATGGTGGCCAGGCAGGTCTCAAATTCCTGACCTCAGGTGATCCACCCGCCTTGGCCTCCCAAAGTGCTGGGATTACTGGCATGAGCCACCATGCCCTGTCTGTCTGTATACCCTTTAAGGAAAACTAGAAAATGGAATTGAAGAAAAGGGACCTACCAAAGGCCCAGAGAAGAAGATATGTTAGGGTCATCTTCCAAAAATAAGAGGAGAAATTCTGACATTTTGTGTTAGAATCACTCTTTTGATAAATCAGAGATAATTCAGAAAGAGGAAAGTTTTGAACACTCTAGGAAGGACAACAAGGTAAAAAGAGAATAAGATAGAATTAAAATAAAGGAGACATCCAGAAAGATGAAAAAATAAAGTTTCAGTAAAAAATATCTTTCTTAGAAATATAATAGACTAGACAATGCTTTGAAATCTATTGAAAGATTTCCCAAACACATAAAATCAATGAGACCAAAAATATTTTCAACAAGAGGTAGGTTAACTATATACCAGAAGGAAGAAAGGGAAGTAAAAATAGGATGATGTCTTTGGAGAGAGGAGCCAAAGAAGAAAAGATGGAAGTAAAAACAGCAGGGGTGTAGGGGAATAATTTGAGAATCATTTCATTTACTCAAGGAAAGGTTGACATGAGCATCTACAGCTTTTTAAAAGTTAGAATATAGACAGTAAATGTAAAAATGTCAAAATGATTAGGAAATATAGGTAAAGAAAACTTTGTGAGAAATTATCAACTTGAAGAAGAGAGGGAAATAACATCAATTAAAATTATCACTAAGAAAAACGGTAGCTGATATTTTGGAGGAAAATAGAAATGAATAGAAATGAAGTCTGGGTATGGTGGTTCATGCCTATAATCCCAGCACTTTTGAAGACCCAAGCAGGTGGATCACTTGAGGACAGGAGCAGGAGTTCGAGACCAGCCTGGCAACATGGTAGAAGTCCTTCTCTATCAAAAAGTACAAACATTAGCCCAGAGTGGTGGCGCGTGCCTCTAGTCCCAGCTACTCAGGAGGCCGAGGAAGAAGAATCACTTGAACCCAGGAGGCAGAAGTTGCAGCGAGCCGAGATCATGCCACTGCACTCCAACCTAGGCAATAAGTGAGACTCTGTCTCAAATAAATTAATTAATTAATTTAATTTTAAAAATGGAGAAATTGATAGTTTAAAGCAAATAATAATCGTCACTTAGAGGTATAGATGTTTTTCTCCAACTTTGAAATCTGACAATTTTTTTAAAATTTATTTTTCTTTCAGCAAAAAATCAGGGGAAAGTTCCCCACTACCACAAATTACGCAGATTGACAATGTTTATTCTTTACCTCAATTATATATAAGGTTTTTTTTTCCTTTGCAGCCCCAAATCTTCAACCAATGCATTCTGTTGATTCTTTCCTTTGCTGTGTAGAAGTATTTTTGTCTGTAGTCTTACTTGCAGAAGGAAATACTGCATGATTCCACTTATGTGAGGTATCTAAAAGAGTGAATTGAAACTCATGGAAACAGAAAAAAAATGGTTGTTTCCAGGACTTGAGAGGAGGAGGAAATGGATAGTTTCTATTCAATGGGTACAGAATTTCAGTTACACAAGATGAGTAAGTTCTAGAGATCTGCTGTACAACATTATGCCCATAGTTAATACCGTATTGTACAGTTAAAATTTTGTTAAGAGGGTACATCTCATGTTAAGTGTTCTTACCACAACAAAAATAATAATAATTTTGAACCAAAAGACGTATAAAAACTATTTCCCTCTAAGTTACCAAAACTAATGCAAGGTATGCAATTCCTTCTGTCTGCCCTGTTCATAAACGAAAAGATACTCATCTTTGTAATCTGGACCAGTACATAATAGGCACTCAACAATGAATAAATAAGAAATCAAATGAATGGAAAAATAGACATATACCTAAAATGCTACTTTTTCCTTGAGATATCACTCAAGATTTCCACCACATCAAAGAATAGCAAGAACTATTTTCAACTAAACGAACTAAATTACATTTTCAACTAAAAGAAAATACAATTCAATTAAACAAAATGCAAACCTTCTCAAACACGGATCAATTTTTTTAAATATTATATTTTGACAGATCATGAAAAGAAATTTCAGAATTAAAATCCTGGCTATTACTGAACAGGAATACAAACATCCATTTTCTTACTTAAGATTAGAAACAGGATACCACCTAATTCATTTTTATCTTTCACTGTATTCACCAGCCTTAGTTAAATCCCAGTTAGAGGCTCCTTTTTGAATAATGCTGCTGGGAACACTTTTTATTTACAAGTTTTGTAAACTGGCCTAGAGACAATTAGGACTAGTCAAAAGCTTGCACAATTACCATAATTTTTTATCAATAGAAATGTCCCCACATTTTTAAATAGGTTAATCATTATATTCCAGACAATAACATTATTTTTGTTATCTTACATCTACTCTGTTAGGTTAGATATCATGTGAGGGAAGGAATATTTTAATTCTAAGTATGATACCTGAAATAGGCTTCCACATCACCTCAAAAAAGCCTTCTGGTACTAAATGAAGCAAGATAAATCTACCTGTCCCTGTCGTCATTCAGGGGCATCCCTTGCCTTAACTCTACCATACAAAAAGGGGGGTGATAAAAAAGACAATCTAAGGCATGTATTTGCCTGCCTCCAGCCACTAGACTGAGTCCTTGAAGGCACAAAGCAAACATGATTCTCTTTGATCCTGGCCCTGAGAAAAGGCCCTGACAAAAGGATGCTTTGATTTAGCTCGAGTGAATGAAGATCGGTCAGTTCTGAATGCAAAATTCAAACCAGACATTAAATTGTGAGGACATTTGTTGTGGTCCCAGGCAATAGGGTTTAATATTCTATTTAGTTTTCTAACCTGGAAAGCCTGTTCTTTCATCTGTCAAGCATTAAGCATCTTCTTGAACCAGGCACTGTTACATTACATTGCTTCAGATACATAAGACAATAAAATTCTTTTCCCCAATAGCCTGCATTCTATTGGAGGAAGACAGATAATAAAAACTAAGTATAATCATTTATATCCTATGTGAAATTATAAGTGCTATGGAAAAATAACAGAATAAAGCAGGTTAAAGGGGATCAGGTATGCAGAGGGAAATGACTGTGGTTTTAAATAGGTTAGTCAGAGTAGGCTTCCTTAAGGTCACATCTGAACGAAGACACAGAAAAAGTGAGAGAATGAGCTGTGAGAATATTTGTGGGAAAGGCAGCAGGAGGAAACAGCTAATGCAAAGGCTTTTAGATGGCAGAGAGCTTGGCCTTCCTGAAGACTAAAGGTAGAAAGCTAGTAAAGTGGGGCAAAGAGAGAGTTGAGATCAGACGAAGAGGACAGACTGTGTAATGGGAGCCTTTGTAAAGACTTTGGATTTTACTCTAAAACGGAAATCCTCTGGATGATTTCGACCTGAGAAATGGCATAATCTGACTTATGTTAAGCAAGATCATTTCTGCTGCTCTGTTGGAAAAGACTGAAGCAGAGAGATCAACAGGTTCTACTGATAATCCAAATGAGAAATGACATCTGATTAGTTCACTAGGGCTGCTGTGACAAAGTACACAACAAACTAGGTGGCCTAAAGAACAGGAGTTTATTGTCTCACAATTCTGGAGGCAAGAAGTTTGAAATCAAGGTGCTGGTAGGGCAATGCTCCCTCTGAAGGCTCTAGGGAAGTATCTGCTCCAGGCCTTTCCCCTAGCTTCTGGTAGCTTCAGGCATCCCTTGGCTTGGAGATGGCCATCCTTGTGTCCCTTTTTTTTTTTTTTTTTTGAGACGGAGTTTCACTCTTGTTGCCCAGGCTGGAGTGGAATGGCACAATCTGGGCTCACTGCAGCCTCCACCTCCTGGGTTTAAGCAATTCTGCCTCAGTCTCCTGAGTAGCTGGGAGTACAGGCATGCGCCACCATGCCCAGCTAATTTTGTATTTTTGGTAGAGACGGGGTTTCTCCATGTTGGTCAAGCTGGTGTCGAACTCCCAACCTCAAGTGATCCTGTCTGCCTCAGCCTCCCAAAGTGCTGGGATTACAGGCATGAGCCACCACGCTCAGTTCCCTGTGTCTCCTCTTATCAATAAGAGCAGTAAGAAGAGTGAGAGGTGATACTAGATAGGATTTGAAGGTTTGGCCACAGGTTGTCATGACAGATTTAATTCAGGGAATGTAAAAAAGAAAAAAAAATTAAAGATGATTCCATGATTTTCACCTAAGCAACAGAAGATGTCATTAAGATAGGGAAGACTACAGACAGAAGTGGGGATGTGACAGCCATGGAGGTGCACCATTGAGGTCTCCAACAGATGCAGCTCCAGCTTCTGAGGGAGCATTCAGGCCAAGGCCATGAACTCCCCGGCCTGCTCTCAGCAAGGGTTCTAGAGGGGGCTATACCTGTCAAGGTAGATGCTTCTAAGCACAATCTTTGCTCTGGCTCCTCGTCTCCCTGCTGAGATTTTCCCAGAGCTGCAATGAATCTGAGGCTCTTCCTTTCCTCCTTTCACAGGTATAAAATTGACAATGCCATCCAAAGGCTCTCCATTCTACTCCTGCTCTCTCTCCCCTTTATCTTTCACAGGTGTTTCCTCCTATAAATACCTTGCACTTCTAATTCCATCTGGGCATCTACAACTCAAGAACATGGACTCTTAAAATTGGAAGCAGGGGTGGTCTGAGAAAGCAGGCACAAAGATGAGATTTTAGGACTGGATCATCCGGCAAAAAGGACTACGTCCCAAATGGTTTGTGAGGCACAGATAGACTCTGGCCCAAAGTAGTGTGCCAGCAGCTGAATATTTTACTGGTAGTAATGTGGGAACATGTCCCATTGGAGGGAATTCCCTTGCCAGTAAGACTCAAGCATTTGAAAGATAAGGGGGGAACAATGCATAAAAGGACAGTGAAGCTGGCTGGATATTAGTAAGTTGTATTGCCCTGCAGACAATGAACAACCTGAGAGCAGTCACTAACAGTTAAAGACAAAATACAAAAATCAAAAAGTCTTTTGGTGGTTTCCAAAGTGTCTCTTATCTCTTGCAGTAGTAGACACAGCTAAGGAGCAAGCCCAGGGGCCAATAATCCCTGGGCTTGCTCTATAAATATTTAAACACTTAGCCAAGGCAGGTCTGTTAGACAAAAGTTATAGCTGAAAAAATTTGCAACCCAGACAGGGCATCTGGATCAATGCTCCTGATGATTTTGACTCTACAGACTCCCATGAATCCTCTGAGCCTGCAGAGGTGGCCCACCACTCCAGGATCTAACACATGCCCCATACAGGAAGACTACAGAACCCTCTCTACCCCAAGGCAACACATGCAACTTTTAGGAGCTGCCCTGCCTTGTACGCTGGCTGTCAAAACTTTGTTTCATATACAAAATTATTTAAAATATTGTATAAAATACTTTTAGCCTATGTGTATATAAAATAAATGAATTTCATGTTTACACTTGGGTCCCATCAATGAGATATTTCATTATGTATATGCAAATATTCCACAATCAAAAAACAAAAAAGTCCTGAATCCTAAAAACACTTCTAGTCCCAAATATTTCAGGTAAGAGATATACAACCTGTATTTTATTCTCTTCGTGTGTTTTTTTTTTTTTTTTTAATTTTAAGTTCTGGAATACATGTGCAAAAGCTGCAGGTTTGTTACATGTGCCATGATGGTTTCCTGTACCTATCAACCTGTCATCTAGGTTTTAAGCCATGCATGCATTAGGTATTTGTCCTAATGCTTCCCCTCTTGCCTCCCAACCCACAACAGGCCCTGGTATGTGATGTTCCCCTCCCTGTGTCCATGTGTTCTCATTGTCAGTGCACACTTATGAATGAGAACATGCAGTGTTTGGTTTTCTGTTCTGTCAGTTTGCTGAGAATTATGGCTTCCAGCTTCATCTATGTCCCTGCAAAGGACATGATCTCATTCCTTTTTATGGCTGCATGGTATTCTATGGTGTCTATATGCCACATTTTCTTTATCCAGTCTATCACTGATGGGCACTTGGGTTGGTTCCAAGTATATGCTATTGTAAATAGTGTTGTAATGAACATACATGTGCATGTCTTTATAGTAGAAAGATTTATAATCCTTTGGATATATACCTAGTAATGGAATTGTTGGGTAAAATGGTATTTCTGGTTCTAGATTCTTGAGGAATTGCCACACTGTCTTCGACAATGGTTGAAATAATTTACTCTTCCACCAAAACTGTAGAAGCATTCCTATTTCTCAACAGCCTCACTAGCATCTGTTGTTTCCTGAATTTTTATTAATCACCATCCTAACTGATATGAAATGGTATCTCAGTGTGGTTTTGAATTGCATCTCTCTAATAACCAGTAATGATGAGGTTTTTTCGATGTTTGCTGGCCACATGAATGTCTTTTTTTGAGAAGTGTTTGTTCATATTCTTTGCCCACTTTTTTATGGGTTTTTTTTTCTTGTACATTTGTTTAGGTTCCTTGTAGATTCTGGATATTAGACCTTTGTCATATGGGTAGATTGCAAAAATTTTTTCTCATCTGTAGGTTGCCTGGTCACTTTGATGATAGTTTCTTTCACTGTACAAAAGCTCTTTAATTTGATTAGATCCCATTTGTCAATTTTGGCTTTTGTTGCAATTGCTTTTGGTGTTTTAGTCATGAAGTCTTTGCCCAATCCAATGTCCTGAATGGTACTGCCTAGGTGTTCTTCTAGGGTTTTTATGGTTTCAGGTCTTACATTTAAGACTTTAATCCATCTTGAATTAATTTTTGTATAGGGTGTAAGAAAGGGTCCAGTTTCTGTTTTCTGTATATGGCTAGCCAGTTTTCCCAAAACCATTTATTAAATAGGGAATCTGGCCGGGCATGGTGACTCACACCTGTAATCCCAGCACTTTGGGAAGCAGAGGCAGGTGGATCACAAGGTCAAGAGATTGAGACCATTCTGGCCAACATGGTGAAATCCTATCTCTAATAAAATACCAAAATTAGCTAGGCATGGTGGCATGCACCTGTCGTCCCAGCTACTTGGGAGGCTGAGGCAGGAGAATCACTTGAACCGGAAGGCAGAGGTTGCAGTGAGCCAAGTTTGCACCACTGCACTCCAGATTGGTGTCAAAGTGAGACTCTGTCTCCAAAAAAAAAAAAAAGGTTGGGGGGATCCATTCCTTTCCCCATTGCTTGTTTTTGTCAGGTTTATTGAAGATCAGATGGTTGTAGAATGTGTGATGTTATTTCTGAGGTCTGCTTTTGTTCCATTGGTCTATATATCTGCTTTGGTACCAGTACCATGCTGTTTTGGTTACTGTAGACTTGTAGTATAGTTTGAAATCAGGTAGCATGATGCCTCCAGCTTTGCTCTTTTTGCTTAAAATTGTCTTGGCTACACAGGATCTTTACTGGTTTCATAGGAAATTTAAAGTAGTTTTTTCTAATTCTGTAATGGAAGTCAATGTTAGTTTGATGGGAATAGCATTGACTCTATAAATTACTTTGGGCAGTATGGCCATTTTCATGATACTGATTCTTCCTATCCATGAGGATAGAATATTTTCCCATTTGTTTGTGTCCCCTCTTATTTCTCTGAGCAGTGGTTTGTAGCTCTCTTTGAAGAGGTCTTTCATGTCCCTTGTAAGTTGTATTCCTAAGTATTTTATTCTTTTTGTAGCAATTGAAAATGGGAGTTCACTCATGATTTGGCTTTCTACTTGTCTGTTATTGGTATATAGGAATGCTTGTGATTTTTGCACACTGATTTTGTATCCTAAGACTTTGCTGAAGTTGCTTATCAGCTTAAGGAGTTTTCAGGCTGAGATGAGGTATATTTCTAAATATACAATCCTGTCATATGCAAACAGAGACAATTTGACTTCATCTCTTCCTATCTGAATATTCTTTATTTCTTTCTCTTGCCTGATTGCCCTGGCCAGAACTTGCAATACTATGTTGAATAGGAGTAGTGGGAGACGGCATCCTTGTCTTGTGCTGATTTTCAAAGAGAATGCTTCCACCTTTGGCCCATTCAGTATGATACTGGCTATCACTTTTTCATAAATAGCTCTTAACATTTTGAGATATGTTTCATCAATAACTAGTTTATTGAGAGTTTTTAGCATAAAGAGATGTTGAATTTTATCAAAGGTCTTTTATGCATCTATTAAGATAATCGTGTGGTTTTCATCATTGATTCTGTTTATGTGGTAGATTATGTTTACTGATTTGCATATGTTGAACCAACCTTGCATCCCAGGAATGAAACCAACCTGATTATGGTGGATAAGCTTTTTGATGTGCTACTGGATTGGATTCGGTTTGCCAGTAGTTTATTGAGGATTTTCGTATCAAAGTTCATCAGGGATATTGGTCTGAAAACAGAAAAAAATGTTGTACCTCTGCCAGGTTGTGGTATCAGGGTAATGCTGGCCTCATAAAATGAGTTAGGGAGGAGTCCCTCTTTTTCTATGTTTGGAGTCATTTCAGAAGGAATGGTAACTCTGTGAATCCGTCTGTGAATCCGTCTGGTCCTGGGTTTTTTTTGGTTGGTAGGCTACTAATTACTAACTCAATTTCAGAACTTATTTGATCTATTCGTGATTCACCTTTTTCCTGGTTTAGTCTTGGGAGGGTGTATGTATTCAGGAATTTATTTGTTTCTTCTAGATTTTAATTTGTGTAGAGATGTTTATAGTATTCTCGGATGGTAGTTTGTATTTCTGTGGGATCAGTGGTAATATCCCCTTTGTCATTTTTTATAATGTCTATTTGATTCTTCTCTCTTTTCTTCTTTATTAGTATGGCTAGTGGTCTATCTATTTTGTTAATCTTCAAAAAAAAAAACAGCTCCAGGATTCATTGATGTTTTGAATGGTTTTTCATGTCTCTGCCTCTTTCAGTTCTGCTCTGATCTTAGTTATTTCTTGTCTTCTGCTAGCTTTTGAATGTGTCTACTCTTGCTTCTGTAGTTCTTCTAATTGTGATGTTAGGGTGTCAATTTTAAATCTTTCCAGCTTTCTGACGTGGGCATTTAGTGCTATAAATTTCCCTCTTAACACTGCTTAGCTGTGTCCCAGAGATTCTAGTACATTGTATCTTTGTTCTCATTGGTTTCAAATAACTTATTTATTTCTGCCTCAATTTCATTATTTACCCAGTAGTTACTCAGGAGAAGGTTTTTCGATATCTACATAGTATTATGGTTTTGAGTGAGTTTCTGAATCCTGAGTTCTAATTTGATTGCACTGGGGTCTGAGAGACTTATGATTTCCATTCTCTGTATTTGCTGAAGAATGTTTTACTTCCAATTATGTGGTTGATTTTAGAATAAGGTGGTCTGTGATGCTGAGAAGAATGTATATCCTGTTGATTTGGGCAGGAGAGTTATGTAGATGTCTATTGGTCTGCTTAGTCAAGAGCTGGGTTCAAGGCCTGAATATTCCTGTCTCATTGATCTAATATTGACAGTAGGGTGTTAAACTCTCCCACTATTATTGTGTGGGAGTCTAAGTCTCTTCGTAGGTCACTAAGAACTTGTTTTATGAATCTGGGTGTTCCTGTATTAGGTACATACATATTTAGGATAGTTAGTCTTTTTGTTGCATTGATCCTTTCACCATTATGTAATACCCTTCTTTGTCTTTTTTTACCTTTGTTGGTTTAAAGTCTGTTTTATCAAAGACTAGGATGGCAATGTTTACTTGTTTTTTGCTTTCAATTTGCCTGATATTCCTCCATCCCTTTCTTTTGAGCCTATGTGTGTCTTTGCACGTGAGATGGGTCTCCTGAATACAGCATACCAATGGGCTGGACTTTATCCTATTTCCCAGTCTGTGTATTTTAATTGGGGCATGTAGCCCATTTCTGTTTAAGATTAACATTGTTAGGTGTGAATTTGACCCTAACATCATGATGCTAGCTGGTTGTTTTGCACATTAGTTGATGCAGTTTCTTCATAGTGTCATTGGTCTTTATATTTTGGTGTGTTTTGGCAGTGGCTGGTACTGATTTTTCCTTTCCATATTAGTGCTTCCTTCAGGAGCTCTTGTAAGGCAGACCTAGTGGTGACAAATATCCTTCAGCATTTGCTTGTCTGTAAAGGATTTTACTTCTCCTTTGCTTATGAAGCTTAGTTTGGCTGAATATGAAATTCTGGGTTGAAAATTCCTTTTCTTTAAGAACGTTGAATATTGGCCTCCACTCTCTTCTGGTTTCTAGGGTTTCTGCAGAGAGATCCACAGTTAGTCTCATGAGCTTTCCTTTGTAGGTAATCTAACCTTTTCTCTCTGGCTGCCCTTAACATTTTTCCTTCATTTCAACCTTAGAAAATCTGATGATTATTGTGTCTGGGGGTTGCTCTTCTCGAGGAGTATCTTAGTGGTGTTCTCTGTATTTCCTGAATTTGGATGTTGGTCTGTCTTGCTAGGTTGGGGAAGTTCTCCTGGATAATATCCTAAAATGTGTTTTTCAGTTTGGTTCCATTCTCCCCATCACTTTCAGGTACACCAATCAATCGTAGGTTTGGTCTTTTCACATAGTCCCATATTTCTTGGAGGTTTTGTTCATTCCTTTTTATTCTTTTTTCTCTAATCTTGTCTTCATGCCTTATTTCAGTAAGTTGATCTTCAGTCTCTGACATCTTTTCTTCTGCTTGATCGATTGGGCTATTGATACTTGTGTATGCTTCATGAAGGTCTCGTGCTGTGTTTTTCAGCTCTATCAGGTCATTTATGTTCTTCTCTAAACTGGTTATTCTAGTTAGCACTTCCTGTAACCTTTTATCAAGGTTCTTAGCTTCCTTGTACTGGAAGTTAGAGCATGCTCCTTTAGCTCAGAGGAGTTTATTATTACCCACCTTTCTGAAGCTTACTTCTGTCAATTCATCAGTCTCATTCATCCAGTTTTGTGCCCTTGCTGGAAAGGAGTCACAATCATTTGGAGGTGAAGAGGCATTCTGGTTTTGGGATTTTCAGTGTTTTCATGCTAGTTTTTTCTCATTTTCATGGATTTATCTACCTTTGATGTTTGAGGCTGATAACAGTTAAATGGGGTTTTTGTGTGGGGTCCTTTATGTTAACGTTGATGTTGTTGCTGTTAGTTTTTCTTCTAACAGTCAGGCCCATCTTCTTCAGGTCTGCTGCTTGCTGGAGGTCCACTTCAGACCCTGTTTGCCTGTATCACCAGTGGAGGCGGCAGAACAGCAAAGATTGCTGCCTCCTCCTTCCTCTGGAAGCTTCCTCGCAGAGGGGCACCAGCTGATGCCAGCTGAAGGTCTCCTCTATGAGGTGTCTGTTGACCCCTATTGGGAAGTCCCTCCCAGTCAGGAGGAATAGGGGTCAGGGACCCACATGAGGAGGCAGTCTGTCCCTTAGCAGAGCTGGTGTGCTATGCTGAGGATCCCTCTTGTCAGGACCAGCTGCTCCCTTCAGAGCTGCTGAATCTGTGCCCATAGCTGCCGTCCCCCAGGTGCTTTGTCTCAGAGAGATGAGAGTTATATCTGTAAGTCCCTGACTGGGGCTGCTGCCTTTCCTTCAGAGATGCCCTGCCCAATGAGGAGGAATCTAGAGAAATAGTCTGGCCATAGCAACTTTGCTGTGCTATCGTGAATCCCACCCAGTCCAGACTTCCCAGCCTCAGGAAAACCACCTACTAAAGCCTCAGTAATGGCGGATGCCCTTCTCCCCAACCAGCTCGATTACTATTTTTAAAATCCTCTTTGGAATTTCTTGTAAGATACATCTAGTGGTGACAAACTCAATTTTTGTTTTTCTGAGAAAGACATTAATCTCTTCTTTTTAAAGGACAATTTTCCCAGGTATAGTATTCTTGGATGACAGTTTTTCTTCTTTCAGTACTTTGAATACACCATCCCACTCTCTTTCAGCTCACAAAGTTTCTGTTTAGAAATCTGCTGCCATAAGAAACAAAAATAAAAAACAAAACACACACACACGCACACGCACACACACACACACACACACACACAAAGAAATCTGCTGCCATGCAAACCACATTGCCATGTATGTAGCTATGCAACAATCCTGCATGTTCTGCACATGTACCCCAGAACCTAAAGTGCAATTATATAAATAGACAGATAGATAGATAGATATAGATAATTTAGAACAATAAATAAATAAAGGTAACAGTTCAAAAAAAGAAAGAAACAATCTTCTGCCATAAAACTTGATGGGGATTTCCTTATTTACAATGAGTTGCTTTTATCTTTTTGCTTTAAAAATTCTTTGCTCTTGGCCTGACTTTGAAGATGGCCGCCTAAGAACAGCTCAGGACTTCAGCTCCCAGTGAAAGTGCAGAGGGTGAGTGGACGCCGCATTTCCAGATGAACTCTTATTGCCCACAGACCAGGAGATACCCAGGCAGAGGGGTCGCCAGTGTCGCAGTCCCAGCCGGTGCGGCTGTTTTGGCCCCCGCGGGGCTGATTCCGCCCGCGCGGCTACTGTGACCACTCCCTGTTCCTGCGGTTCTCCGTACAAAAGCCACTGGTCTGGGAGCCCTCTTAGCTGGCGAGCAGAGCCTTGAGACGGCAGAATAGCCCATTCATCTGAAACAGCGAGCCAGGCCAGGAGATTCCTAGGCAAAAAATCCGCCAGGAGCCGGCGCCGCGGTTCGAGCCGACTCCATGAGTCGCAGCACGGGAGATCCCGGCGCCTTTTCAACAAGCGACCGGAACGCGGGGTCGTTCAACTTAAAAGAAAAGACTCTGAGTCAGGGAGCCAGGTGATCAGGCTCGGTTGGTCCCACCCCTCCACCCCCAACAACAACGAAAACAAAAACAGTAATTGGAAACCCTCTGGGTTGAGCCCTTCAAACCAAGCACAGCTGAACCAGGACGGGTCCGGCTCCGTGGGGGAGGGGCTTCCGCCATTACTGAGACTCTCCACCACTTCCGAGGCAGGCTGCCGTTGCCGAGGCAACCTGCCATTGCCGAGGCAACCTGCCACAACAGAGAGAGTCTGCCATAACAGAGGCGGGGCCACCATTGCCCAGACAGTTCTAACTACGCCCATATAAAAAGGACTACAGGGAAGAGCTCAGGGCAGCTGGGCGGAGCCCACAGCAGCTCAGCAAAGCCCCTGCGGGCAGGCAGAGGCTAGGCGTGCTGCTAGCTGGGCGGGTCCGACCTGAAAAAAAAAAAAAAATCAAAAAAAGGCAGTAGTGCAACGGAAACTCATAAAGCTCCAACTCCCTGGGACAGAGACAGACAACAGGTGGATAAACCCACAAAAATGGGTAGAAACCAGCGTAAAAAGGATGAAAACTCCCGAAACCAGAACACTTCTCCTCCTAAAAGTGATCACAACTCCTCACCAGCAAGGGAACCAGACCGGATGGAGAAGGAGGGTGATGAAATGACAGAATCAGACTTCAGAAGATGGGTAGTAAGAAACTACAATGAGCTAAAAGAACATGTTCTAACCCATCGCAAAGAAAATAGGAACCTTGAAAAAAGATTGGACGAACTGCTGACGAGAATGGACAGCATAGAGAGGAGAATAAGTGAATTGATGGAGCTGAAAAACGCAACACGAGAACTTCGTGAAGCATGCACAAGCTTCAACAGCCGAATTGACCAAGCAGAAGAAAGGATATCAGAGGTCGAAGACCAACTCAATGAAATAAAAAGAGAAGGCAAGAACAGAGAAAAAAGCGCAAAAAGGAATGAACAAAATCTTCAAGAAATGTGGGACTATGTGAAAAGACCTAATCTACGTCTGATAGGTGTACCTGAATGTGATGAAGAGAATGAATCCAAGCTGGAAAATACTCTTCAGGATATTATCCAGGAAAACTTCCCCAACCTAGCAAGGCAGACCAATATTCAAATCCAGGAAATACAGAGAACAACACAGAGATATTCCTCAAGAAGAGCAACCCCAAGGCACATAATCGTCAGATTCACCAGGGTTGAAATGAAAGAGAAAATGCTAAGGGCAGCCAGAGAGAAAGGTCGGGTTACCCACAAAGGGAAGCCCATTAGACTCACAGCAGATCTCTCAGCAGAAACCCTACAAGCCAGAAGAGACTGGGGGCCAATATTCAACATCCTTAAGGAAAAGAACTTTCAACCCAGAATCTCCTATCCAGCCAAACTCAGCTTCATAAGTGAAGGAAAAATAAAATCCTTTGTGAACAAGCAAGCACTCAGAGATTTCATCACCACCAAACCTGCTCTACAAGAACTCCTGAAAGAGGCTCTACACACATAAAGGAAAAACCAGTACCAGCCACTCCAAAAACACACCAAATGGTAAAAAAGCAGCAACACAATCAAGAATCTGCATCAACTAACCAACAAAACAGCCAGGTAGCATCAAAATGACAGCATCAAATTCACACATAACAATACTATCCCTAAATGTCAATGGACTAAATGCCCCAATCAAAAGACACAGACTGGCAAATTGGATAAAAAGCCAAAACCCATCAGTGTGCTGTATCCAGGAAACCCATCTTACATGCAAGGATACACAAAGGCTCAAAATAAAGGGATGGAGGAAGATCTACCAAGCAAATGGAGAGCAAAAAAAGGCAGGAGTTGCAATTCTCATCTCTGATAAAATAGACTTTAAAGCAACAAAGATCAAAAGAGACAAAGAAGGACATTACATAATGGTAAAAGGATCACTGCAACAAGAAGAGCTAACGATCCTAAATATATATGCACCCAATACAGGAGCACCCAGATACATAAGGCAAGTTCTTAATGACTTACAAAGAGACTTAGACTCCCACACAATAATAGTGGGAGACTTTAACACCCCATTGTCAATATTAGACAGATCAACCAGACAGAAAATCAACAAGGATATCCAGGACCTGAACACAGACCTGGAACGAGCAAACCTAATAGACATTTACAGAACTCTCCACCCCAAATCCACAGAATATACATTCTTCTCAGCACCACATCACACCTACTCTAAAATTGACCACATAATTGGCAATAAATCACTCCTCAGCAAATGCAAAAGAACAGAAATCATAACAAACAGTCTCTCAGACCACAGTGCAATCGAGTTAGAACTCAGAATGCAGAAACTAACTCAGAACCGCACAGCTTCATGGAAACTGAACAACTTGCTCTTGAATGTTGACTGGATAAACAATGAAATGAAGGCAGAAATAAAGATGTTCTTCGAAACCAATGAGAACGAAGACACAACATACCAGAATCTCTGGGACACATTTAAAGCAGTCTCTAGAGGAAAATATATAGCAATGAGTGCCCACATGAGAAGAAAGGAGAGATCGAAAATTGACACCCTATCATCAAAATTGAAAGAGCTAGAGGAGCAAGATCAAAAAAACTCAAAACCTAGCAGAAGACAGGAAATAACTAAGATCAGAGCAGAACTGAAGGAAATAGAGACACAAAAAACTCTTCAAAAAATCAATAAATCCAGGAGCTGGTTTTTTGAAAAGATCAACAAAACAGACAGACCACTAGCCAGATTAATAAAAAAGAAAAGAGAGAATAACCAAATTGATGCAATAAAAAACGATAAAGGGGATATCACCACAGATTCCACAGAAATCCAAACCATCATCAGAGATTATTACAAACAACTCTATGCACATAAACTAGTAAACCTGGAAGAAATGGATAAATTCCTGGACACCTGCAACCTCCCAAGCCTAAACCTGGAAGAAGCGGAAACCCTGAATAGACCAATAACATGGTCTGAAGTCGAGGCAGCAATAAAGAGCCTACCACCCAAAAAAAGCCCAGGTCCAGATGGGTTCACAGCTGAATTCTACCAGACATACAAGGAGGAGCTGATACCATTCCTTCTGAAACTATTCCAGACAATCCAAAAAGAGGGAATCCTTCCCAAATCATTTTACGAGACAAACATCATCCTGATACCAAAACCCGGCAGAGACTCAACAAGAAAAGAAAATTTCAGGCCAATATCCATGATGAACATAGATGCAAAAATCTTCAATAAAATACTGGCAAACCGATTGCAACAGCATATCAAAAAGCTCATCCACCATGATCAAGTAGGATTCATCCCGGGGATGCAAGGTTGGTTCAACATACGCAAGTCCATAAACGTAATTCGCCACATAAACAGAACCAAAGACAAAAACCACATGATTATCTCGATTGATGCAGAGAAGGCTTTTGACAAAATTCAACAACCCTTTATGCTAAAAACCCTCAATAAACTAGGTATTGACGGAACGTATCTCAAAACAATAAAAGCTATTTATGACAAACCAACAGCCAATATCATACTGAATGGGCAAAAACTGGAAGCATTCCCTTTGAAATCTGGCACTAGACAAGGATGCCCTCTCTCACCACTCCTATTCAATATAGTACTGGAAGTTCTAGCCAGAGCAATCAGGCAAGAAAAAGAAATAAAGGGTATCCAAATTGGAAAGGAGGAAATCAAATTGTCTCTATTTGCAGATGACATGATTGTATATCTGGAAGACCCCATCATCTCAGCCCAAAATCTCCTGAAACTGATAAACAACTTCAGCAAAGTCTCAGGATACAAAATCAACGTGCAAAAATCACAAGCATTCCTATACACCAGTAATAGACTTCAAGAGAGCCAAATCAAGAACGAACTGCCATTCACAATTGCTACAAAGAGAATAAAGTACCTAGGAATACAACTAACAAGGAACGTAAAGGACCTCTTCAAGGAGAACTACAAGCCATTGCTCAACGAAATAAGAGAGGATACAAACAGATGGAGAAACATTCCATGTTCATGGTTAGGAAGAATCAACATCGTGAAAATGGCCATACTGCCCAAAGTAATTTACAGATTCAATGCTATTCCCATCAAGCTACCAATGACCTTCTTCACAGAACTGGAAAAAAACACCTTAAACTTCATATGGAACCAAAAGAGAGCCCGCATAGCCAAGTCAATTCTAAGCAAAAAGAACAAAGCGGGAGGCATCACACTACCGGACTTCAAACTATACTACAAGGCTACAGTAATCAAAACAGCATGGTACTGGTACCAAAACAGAGATATAGACCAATGGAACAGAACAGAGGCCTCACAGGAAATACAACATACCCACAACCATCTGATCTTCGACAAACCTGACAAAAACAAGCAATGGGGAAAGGACTCCCTGTTTAATAAATGGTGTTGGGAAAACTGGCTAGCCATGTGCAGAAAGCAGAAACAGGACCCCTTCCTGACACCTTACACCAAAATTAACTCCAGATGGATTAAAGACTTAAACATCAGACCTAATACCATAAAAACCTTAGAAGAAAATCTAGGCAAAACCATTCAGGACATAGGTGTAGGCAAGGACTTCATGACCAAAATGCCAAAAGCAATGGCAACAAAAGCCAAAATAGACAAATGGGACCTAATCAAACTCCACAGCTTCTGCACGGCAAAAGAAACAGTCAGTAGAGTGAATCGGCAACCAACAGAATGGGAAAAAATTTTTGCAGTCTACCCATCTGACAAGGGGCTGATATCCAGAATTTACAAAGAACTAAAGCAGATCTACAAGAAAAAAACAAACAAGCCCATTCAAAAATGGGCAAAGGATATGAACAGATACTTTACAAAAGAAGACATACAGGAGGCCAACAAACATATGAAAAAATGCTCATCATCACTGGTCATCAGAGAAATGCAAATCAAAACCACATTGAGATACCATCTCACACCAGTTAGAATGGCGATCATTAAAAAATCGGGAAACAACAGATGCTGGAGAGGATGTGGAGAAATAGGAACACTTTTACACTGTTGGTGGGAATGTAAATTAATTCAACCATTGTGGAAGACAGTGTGGCGATTCCTCAAGGACCTAAAAATAGAAATCCCATTTGACCCAGCAATCCCATTACTGGGTATATATCCAAAGGATTATAAATCATTCTACTACAAGGACACGTGCACACGAATGTTCATTGCAGCACTGTTTACAATAGCAAAGACCTGGAACCAACCCAAATGCCCAACGATGATAGACTGGATAGGGAAAATGTGGTACATATACACCATGGAATATTATGCAGCCATCAAAAACGATGAGTTCACGTCCTTTATAGGGACATGGATGAACCTGGAAACCATCATTCTCAGCAAACTGACACAAGAGCAGAAAATCAAACACCGTATATTCTCGCTCATAGGCGGGTGTTGAACAATGAGAACACATGGACACAGGGAGGGGAGCACTACACACTGGGGTCTGTTGGGGGGAAATGGGGGAGGGGAGGGGGGTGGGGAGGTGGGAAGAGATAGCATGGGGAGAAATGACAGATACAGGTGAGGGGACGGAAGGCAGCAAAGCACACTGCCATGTGTGTACCTATGCAACAATCTTGCATGTTCATCACATGTACCCCAAAACCTAAAATGCAATAAAAAAAAAAAAAAATTCTTTGCTCTTGACTTTAAACAATTATAGTATAATATGTCCTGGTGAAAATCTCTTAGCATTCAGCCTATTTGGGGTGTTTTGGGCATCATGGCTCTAGATGGACATTTCTCTAAACAGATTTGAGAAATTTTTTCTCATTACTTCCTTAATTAAGCCTTCTGCCTCTTTCTCTGCTCCTTCTGGGACTCCCATATATATGTTGTTTTGCTTACAATTGCCCTAAAAGTCCCTTCAGATTTATTTTTTCATTTCATTCATCTGTCTTAGTCATTTCAAATGATCTGTCAAGTTTACTAATTCTTTCTTCTATTTTATAGAGTCTGTTGTTGAAGCTCTCTATTGAATTTTTCACTTCAATCATTGTATTCTTCAGTTCCAGAATTCATTTGGTTCTCTTCTATGGTTTCTATCTCTTTGTTAAACTTCTCATTTTGTTTATGTATTATTTTCCTGATTTTTGTTTCATTGTCTATATGTATTCTCTTGTAGCTCAGAGTTTACGATGACTTTGAATTCTTTTTAGGTAATTTGTAGATCTCAATTTCTTTGGGGTCAGTTACTGGAAAATTACTGTGTTCCCTTGGTGGTGATATGTTTCCTTGATTTTTTGTTTTTCATAGCTTTGTGTTCATGTCTATACATTTGAGGGAGATGTCACCTCTTCCAGGCTTTGCCTGGTTTCAGTGGGAAAGAACTTTCACCCATGGATGAGTGTGAGGGTATTGCCTGGGTGGGGCATGGCAGTTCCAGCACTGAGGAGGTCATAGCAATATAATCTCTTGCAGCTCCATCACCTGAGGTTGGTGTCAGCTAAGATTGCAGGTGATGTCCTCAATGGCAGCAAAGGCTATTGAGATCTTCAGTGGTGAAGGCTGCTGGAGTCTTCCTGTTCTGTTTATCCTCATAGGCAAGGGAATCCTTCTTGGAGCTGCATCCAGGGTCTGGAGCAGAGGCATGCATGCAGTGACTATGGCTCTTAAATCCAGGTGTGCCCACTATGGTGGCATCACCAGAGTGTGAAGCACAGGTGCTCTCAGAAAAACTATGAAGCCAAGGAGTGGAAGCACACCTGCTATAGCAGTTGTACCTGTGTCCAGGGTGCAAGCATGTCCATTGCAGTAGTGATGCCGGTGTGCAAGACACAGACATTCATGAAGCAACTGAGAGTCAGGGTCTGGAGCACAGGTGTATGCAGAAAAACCTTGGCTCTATGGTACAGGCATGCATGCAGTTGCCAAGGGGGTACAGTTATGTCTCCAGCCTGAGTTATGTAGCAGCAACTCCTTCTCAGGGGGCAGGAGGGGAGGCCTGCAGCAGTGTCTCCTTCTCTAGGAGGTTAAGAGCAACTGTGATGGCTGCTGAGGTCCTTTGCAGAGCAGTCCACTGGGAACCACGGTGGCACCCACTCAATGGCTGATAGTGATACTGATAGCACCCACCCTTCTATTTTGTTATCTGTCTGTAAATGCCTCAGTTATGCTGATCTCATCAATACTAGTGGAGTGAAACCAAAGAAGGTCCTTTAGGCAGCACCTCCAAAAGGCTAGGGAAGCAGGTTGCTCCCCTGCTCTACTTTGATCCATGAGGGGAACTCACAGGCCTGGGAGTACTCTCCTGGTACTGAGCTCTGCAGGCCTGGGGGATGAAATAATGTTGGCAAAATGAAACTGTTCTTTCTACCCTTTCTGTGCAGTGCAGTTATTCTCCCCAAACCCTTTTTAAAAAAATCTCCACTATGTTGCTGCAGCTTCTTAATTGGACTCCTGGGCTCTCCTAAAGCTATTTTCATTCATGGATAGCTAATTGTTGTGTTGGGGAAGGACAAAGGCTGGGACTCTACCATCTTGTTGACATGACTCTCTATTCTCCCCCAGTAAATCTCTTGAATTCTAATTCCATCTTGGCATATATTCCCAAACAATCTGAACTGACCCAGGAAGGGAGATTTTAAAATTCAGTTTTAGATATGGTAATTTTGAGGTACCTACTAGACATACAAGTGGAGACGTCAAGTTAGATATACAAGGAGACTTAAGGAGTGATGTTTGGTTGAGATACATAAATTTAGGATCCATCAACATATAGGTAGTATTTGAAGCCACAGGATATCACATGGGAGTAAATATAGATAAAGAAGCCTTAGGACTGAGTCTTGAGCACAATTTAAGAGTCCAATAAGAAGAGTAATCAAAAAAACAGTGACCAAAAACAGTGACAAATGAGGTAGAAGAAATCCAAGAATGTGACATCCTGAAAGCCAAGCAAAGACACTGTATCAAGGAGAAGGGAGGAATTAATCACATAAAATGCAACTGATACAGCCGGGCGCGGTGGCTCAAGCCTGTAATCCCAGCACTTTGGGAGGCCGAGGCGGGTGGATCACGAGGTTAAGAGATCGAGACCATCCTGATCAACTTAGTGAAACCCCGTCTCTACTAAAATTACAAAAAATTAGCTGGGCATGGAGGCGCGTGCCTGTAATCCCAGCTACTCAGGAGGCGAGGCAGGAGAATTGCCTGAACCCAGGAGGCGGAGGTTGAGGTGAGCCAAGATCGCGCCATTGCACTCCAGCCTGGGTAACAAGAGCGAAATTCCGTCTCAAAAAAAAAAAAAAAAATGCAACTGATACATAAAATTAGTTGGCATCAAGGAATTGACCATTGGATTTAACAAATTGGAGACTACCTGTGATCTTGGCAAGAGCAATATCAGGGCTGTGGGCCATGGGGAAAGTGAAAAACTTGAATGCAGTTTATAAAGAATAGAGAAAGGGGAACAGAAACCACCAAAAGTAGACTACTTTTCCAAGGAATTTTGCTGCAAATGGGGAGTCAAAAATGGGTTTATTTCTGGAGTGGAAAGTGACTCTAAAAAGGATTTTTTAAGATGAGAGATAAGTTTGTGTGCTGATGTAGGTGTCCTACTAGAGAGGAAGAAACTGATGATGTAGTGAAGAGAGGAGACTCTCTGGAGTCATGTTCTTGACTAGGTGAGAGGTGGTAGAATCCAATGCAGAAGATAAGGAACTGATTTTTGACAAGACAATGAATAGTCCATCTGTAATAAGAAAAGTGAAAACAGAATGCAGGGGTGCAGATGCTGGTAAGTACATGATTGAGAGCATGAGTCTGTGGGCATCCTTCTTGGCTGCTTCAGCATTCTCAGTGAAATAGGATGCAATGTCATGAACTAAAAGCAAGGATGAGGAAGGGAAAGTTAGTAGTTTGAAGAGAAGATGCAAATGGTTGTTTTATTGACAATACATAAAATATATAATAGATAATATCCAAAGTACTCTCAGCTTACTTTGTATAACTCCTTAAACTCCCTTACCTGTGAGGAACTTTCTATTTTTTGTAAACATTCAATGGGAATAGATTATCCAAATAATACCACCTGAGGCACCATCCCGTGGAATCTACCACAGCCAACATTAGAAACCATTTGATTTAGTTTATCTCAATGCTGCTGGATGAGAGCTTACTAGGAGACTTAAACATGGCTGCTCCCCTATAAATGTAGGTCCTGAAGCCCCTCTTTTCCTGCCCTTCCATGGCATTGTGAAACACTCTCTGGGAACCAGGTTAGTGACAATAATAATAGCTGAAATATGACCTACAGAATTCCTGAAGGTAGATGTGTATATGCGTGAGAGTGTGTGTGTGTGTCTTCATATCAATGCTCACTTGCTATAGGGTGTGAATGTGTGTGTGTCTCTGCATGTGTGTGTTTATATCAGTGTCCAGTTGCTATAGGGCCTACCATCTCCTATCATCTTACATCTGGTGTGGTTCACTAGGATGTTAACTGCATGGCCCATGAAGGTACTTAAAGTCACAAGACTTCTTTCAAGGAATAATAAAGGAAGTTAAGAAAAACTAAAATAGGCTGGGCAAGGTGGCTCACGCCTATAATCCCAGTACTTTCGGAGGCCGAGGTGAGTGGATCACAAGGTCAAGAGATCAAGAACATCCTGGCTGACATGGTGAAACCCCATCTCTATTAAAAATACAAAAAAATTAGCCAGGCTTGGTGGCATGCACCTGTAGTCCCAGTTACTCGGGAGGCTGACGCAGGAGAATTGCTTGAACCTGGGAGGCAGAGGCTGTAGTGAGTTGAGATCTCACCACTACACTCCAGCCTGGGCAACACAGCAAGACTTCATCTCAAAAAAAAAAAAAAAAAGAAAGAAAAAAAAAAGAGAGAGAGAGAGAGAAAGAAAAACTAAAATATTTGTCATCTTTAATATAAATATCCACATATTGGATACCTGGTTGTAACTATAGTATAGTTCTAGTGTTAACTACCCTTCCCACCTCACAGAAATAGCTGCATATTCCCCAGCCAAATGTTATAAGTCTTGATCCTCTCTTTTATCCTCCTGGTGATATATCCATCTTCTTGCTCAGTTTAAAACTGATTTGTTCACTCCTTGATCTCATGTTGGCCATTGTCTTTGGTATCATACGCAACCTTCTAAATACAGAGCCTCTCATTCCCATTCTTCAATTTGGGATTCAAAAAACAAGCAGGACATCACCAATTACATTTCCATGGCTCATGACTGAATAATATGTGCAATACAGAAATATCAAGTTTGGGTTCCTTTTGCAACTGGTTCCATCACTAATTTATAATATGTTTGGGCATGAAAAGATTACCTTCTAGTTTACATGCATGCTGCTTACAAAACTGTCAAGTTACTTAAACTGCCTTCTTCAAGGACTATTTCCTGTGAAAGTCCCAGTTTAGTGAAAGATCACAAGAACCACCTGCTGCCTGGGGCCAGAGCTGAGCTGGTTGATGAGTCATAGCTTATCTATTTAACTCTTTCCCATTTGCCAGATGTGATTGACACTACCTCCTCTCTAAGGAAGCAAAAGAGAAAACATGGCATGATAATGAACATCAGAGACATTTAAAATAATGAGCTTTTTCTGTAATAAATGGAATGTTAGAAATCATGCTCTTAATATGCAAAAGCTAAAATGAAAGGTCAGTTTTCCGTAGTGAATTAGTAAGTGAAAAGATGTTTTTTGACTATGATATTAGAAAGAAGGCAGCATTCTGGCCACACTCTTCCTCCTCCTAAAACTTGAAGAACGCTTGTGATATTTTGTGGTGGTTGTTGGCTGAGATATTTGAATTTTCGAGTCATGGGGAAATTGAAGAGTTAAATCTCACTAGCTCACAGAACCAAGCACAAAGATAAATAAACAGTTTAAAGGTCTTTTGCCCTTCTAAAACAAACAGTACAGAGTCAGGCATTTAAGGCACCTTCAATTACGGTGAATTTTGCACAAACAGGGTCTAGAGTATGTGTTCTACAAAATTATTCCTTTTGGAAAATTCATAATCAACAAAGTAACAATAGATGGCTACTGTGATGCAAAAACAGAAGCAGTCCAGAAAGGATCCCCTCTTTGGAATTAGCTTTGTACCCAAATACAACTTTATGTTTACAGACCAAGGGTCTGAAAAGAGAAAAGCTACATTTCTAAAGATAAATGGGTTAAAAGCTGGGGAGTCTGGATGGCATCCTCTGAGATACTATTTACATGGCATCAGGAACGTCCAGTTTTTGAGTCAAAGCTATGTCTATGGTATGAGACAGACAATTGTTGGTTTTAAGGTCTTTCAGCAGTTTCAATTTCCTGGAATGCCAAAGGAGGAAAATTCAGGCCAACCCAGCTTGTCTTTACTGTCTTTATGCCAAACTCTAGTGATGATCTGATTTGAGTAGCCAAGAAGTCTTAGTTTTCATTTTTTGTAAGGAAAAGTTGAGACTCTGTCCAAGTCAACAGAAAAGGGAAGAGGCAAGGGTGGGAATAAAGCTTATGAGATAATGCCTGTCTACACACTGGGCAGGCGTGTCCAGTTTGAGCCCTCTGGCTTGCCTGCATATACTTTGGCCAATTACTGACCCTCTACATAGAGGATATATTCATTTATCATGTCTCTGACATGCTGTTTTAAACCATCTTAGAGATGGGTCTTACCTGTGATAGATGACCCTGAGCTCAAGAGCAGGGTCCTGTTACTTTTCCAGAACCCTTTTCTGGAAGGTCTAAATCAACCCTTTGCTTCTCTTAATGTCAGAAATAGGAGGACAGTAACAGGCTGGGACCCCAGCAAAAGGCTGCTGAATTCAATTGGCCTGTGAAAGTTGCTTTCTTTGTAGCGTATAACTAGACAGACGTATGGTATAACAGTTTCAAGCACAGGTCATTAAGTCAGAGATGGATCAGTTCCCAGTTCTGTCACTTACTAGCTTTGTGAATTTCAGTAATGTTTACTGTAAGTTGGTCAGGCACAGTGGCTCACACCTGTAATCCCAGCACTTTGGGAGGCCCAGGCGGGTAGATCACAAGGTCAAGAGATCAAGACAATCCTAGCCAACATGGTGAAACCCCGTCTCTACTGAGAATATAAAAATTAGCTGGGCATGGTGGTGTATACCTGTAGTCACAGCTACTAGGGAAGCTGAGGCAGGAGAATAGCTTGAACCAAAGAGGCGGAGGCTGCAGTGAGCCAAAATCATGCCACTGCACTCCAGCCTGGTGACAGAGTGAGACTCTGTCTCAAAAAAAAAAAAAATCTGTAAGTCACTCTTTCCTCATCTGAAAAACATAGGAATATACCTATCTCACAAGAGATAATAAAATAATACATGTAAAGTGTTTTGGCATAAAGTAAGTTTTAACATCTGTGTTATCCTTATTACCAGTAGAACAATGAATTGAGAAAAAAGGAGACAGGAAAGCCATTCTTGATTTGTGACTCTATTTCTCAAGTTTTAAAATAGGAACATGAGTACTCTACCCATTTACCTTTATCAATAAGTTCTTTATCATTTACCTGAGATGACAGAAGTGAACTTCATTAGGACAGAAATACAAAATGATGTCATTAATTAGGCTATCACCTGAGGAAACCCACATGATGTCATTAACAGAAGGCATCACCTAAGGAAAGATGGCCTTGATATTTGTCAGCTTTCTCATTTTCCTACTATATGAGAATTCACATTTTCAATTGCTATGCATCACATGCTGAGATTTTAAAATGATATCAAAATGTCTCTGTAAAGAAATAAACTTTCAGGAAAAGGAAAACCCAACAGGTGATTAAAAAAAAAAAAAAAAAGAAGGTTCCACATGACAAGACTTTGCTGAGTCACTAGGCAAACTTTGATCAGGTCAACCTCAGTGGAAGAGAATTTAAACTGACCTAAATCTATCAGAAATGAGATCGCTTTTCTTCTCCTCTGGGGGTAAACAAAAACCCAAAACCAAAACAAACGCATTATCTTACCAAAGTTATGATGCAAAAGCTAACAACCCCACAGTGTTTTGTTTTTGTTGAAAAAAAATTTTACAGTTGATTGCCTTTCCTTGAAAATAATATACACAAGGTCCTAAATATTTACCAGATGATACAGATCTGCCAGGGTTTTCAGCCAAGTTTCAAAGTTTTATGAAATCACTTCTTGGACATATTTCTAACAATCTGGACCATGAAAATTAATTGGGGAAGATCTTCCCACCTTCTTCACATGGCCTTTAACTCACAATCTCTGTGTATGCCCATAAGAAACCCACATCCTATAATCTCAAATGTCCTTGCTCATTCAAAAGCAGTTATTACTACTAATAGATAAATACACACATGAAAAAAGTTTATTCTTTGGAAACATTTATTTCCAGTGAAGACACCATGTGTTCTGGCTTCAGTACAAACTCATTTTTCCAGCCTCTACCTACTTAGATCTCAACTGTCTGCTCTCTTTAAATATCTTCTCAAAAATAAATCTCAATTTAGGTTTTCTACACTAGCCATTTTCAATTCAGACTCCACAAAGCCAACCACAAAACCTGTCTCAATCACAGTAGACCTACATTTTTTAATTTAAACTTTACAATTTTATTTGAACTGAGGCTGTAAAACATTTTTTTAAAATAATATTTTTCTGTAACTATATCCCTTAATCAGAAGAAAGTATGTTTTATTACTTCAGTTGATAAAATTGTTTTAATTAATCACAGATATTAAAATGTCTTATTCCCATGTAAATATCTTTCAAAAGTATTGTGTGCCTCTGAGAAATTTCAAATAACAGGGAGGATGAGCCTCCACATCCTGTCCCAGTTGCCTTGAGGGTCTGGCTGCCAAAAATCTAAGTCTTGCCCATGGGAGTCCCACATACACATCCATCCAGGAAGGTCACATTCCATCCAGAACTCCAGAGGAAGAAAATGATCCAAAGGGGTGTAAAACCAGGCCAAGCTTTTACTCTAGACCAAAATTTATGTATAAAGCAGTGACCCAGTTAGTGAAGAAACATTATCCTCATTCCTCCACACTATTATTTTTGTGTTTCTATGTGGGTCACAGCACAGGAAAATCTATGGAGAATTTGACAAGGAAAATAAGGAATTTACAACTGAGGATTGTTGACCCCACTTTTCCGCTCAAGTTGTCACATGAAGGGAAAGGTAAGATTGACCATAGGGAATAGCAAACTGCATTTGCCCAGACTTTGGCATTTTACAGATAGAAAAATATTTTAAAAGAATTAGGGAACTGATTTCCATTTGCTAACTTTTTCTTTTGCCAAACAAATATACATTGACAGTGATAACTCTCACCTTTCAGTATTATTTTGTAAAAATGCATTTTAACACTAAAAAGCAGGGAAGACTATAATCTCAGGGGAAAAAAGGCCATTCCTTTCCTAAACAAGTCAGTTGTTCCTCTTATACTGATGTCGCAACAAAGGCGGCCACCCTGCCCACTACTTTGGATGTTTTGTTTTGTTTTGTTTTGTTTTGTTTTGTTTTGTTTTGTTTTGTTTTGTTTCCACTTCCAACCAGTGAAAAGTATTTCAAGGTAATCCCATACTGGATACTCAGAGGAATGAGGCCAGAGTATAATGTGAGCGGGCCTCACAAAGTAATCTGGGTCTGAGGTGGCTGGCTGTGAGCTCAGCAGGCTGAAGGGGAAGTTCCTGTGGGATAACTCTAGTTGCCAGTTAGGGAGACTCAACAAAAAACCAAGCACACCACAGCATTTTGTTAGTTTTCCTGTACTCTGCCCAGCCCTAGGAGAGGTCTGAAGGAGCCAGATTGTACACCCTTCTCTGCTTTGCCAGCCAGCTTCCCAAGTGTGGTGATCCTTTTCCAGCAGGTGGCAGAACACACACATAGAAAATTACGAAGCCACCCAAGGTTTCTGTCTCAGTTGGTCCACTGTGTTATTTCTTTAAAAGTGAGCCATGTAGAGTAAGAAATTTTGCAAACAAAAAACCTACATATATTAAATTCTGGAATCCTGTTTACACAGGTACTTTGGTCTTACAGAGAGGTTGAAACTCTGCAAAGAGGAGGACCACAAAATAAAGAAAAGCCTGGCCAATAACATATGAAGACCAGAACCCACATTTGCCAGCTGTTAAAGATCCCAGCAAATAACTCCTGTATTTCACTCTGTCAGCCACACTGGAGTTCAGTGGCATGACTACAGCTCACTGCAGCCTCAATCGCCCAGACTCAAGAGATCCTCCCACCTCAGGCTCCTGAGTAGCTGGGACTACAAGTGTGTGTTACCACTCTCAGCTAATTTCATATAATTTTTGTAGCGATGAGGTCTCACTGTGTTGCCCACGCTGGTCTCAAATTCCTGGGCTCAAACAATCCTCCTGTCTCAGCCTCCCAAAGTACTGGGATTACAGGCATGAGCCACCACACCCAGCCTCCTGCATTTCTAAAATGTCTAAACCCAGTGAAAGCTTTCACTAATCTTCATCACATGCACCAATAAGGGCATAGTTATAAACTGTCTTTTCTAAAAAAAAAAAAAAAAAAAAAACCTACAGATTTTACATTGCCTCTTTCCAAGGAGAAAAGTCATACAGTATCCAAAGTCACACAATGGGTCAGGAGAATAGGCCATAATACCTGTCAGTGTCTCTGAATTGAAGTGTTTATTCACAAAAGCAAAGTCATGTTTCAAGCTGAAAAAGTATTTCCTAAAATATACTCTAGTTGAATGTTTCAGGTACAATAGTAAGTAGGTCACTTGCTCTCTAGGATTCAAAGAATATGGGCCTGCATCACTCTATTTCTGCCCTGAACAGGAAAGTTAAAAGGAAACACTGCAAAACAAGAAAATCCACAGCACACAGCTCTTTAAACAGCTGTGGCTTGGGGGTCAGGTCTACCACTCTAAGCTTTATAGATAATATTCAAAACTAATTTGACCCACAAAAGTAAAACTAATTGGTCTTTCCCAAAAAATCTGCAACAACCATATTCATAGTACCACCCTCCCTTCCAGATTATTTATAGCCAGAAATTAAAACCAAGAATAAGTGCCCCAGAAATATTTTTTTTAAATAGCCTAAATTTGACGGTCAAATCATGTTCCTTCTCCATGTTTTTTTTTCCAGTGTCTAATCTGGTCCTACTCCTACCCCCAAACAATTATCCAGGGTTCCCAGGGGTACCCCATGCTCTACACCTTCTCGGAGGCGATCTGCTACACAAGACAGAATAAGATCTAGAAGGACCAGACAGGAATACAGCTACTTCTATAGATAAGGAAAACTTGGTCCTGACACAAACTCCCCAAGGCTACAGCTTGTTAGTCCCAATGTAACTCCACCCCTCAGTGTTCCATTCCTCTAGGTCTTATCGGGTCATTCCTTTTCACTAGAAAGTAAGTGTGGGTCAAAGCAACTGGATTTATTATTACTTCTCTCAGAAAACAGATATTTAATCAACAGGGGTTTTGGTTTAGAAATTTCATATAAAACTGGTTGGCAGGGTGGGGGACACTTTTGAACAATGGGTACTTTCCATGTCCTCAAATCACATTCTGCCTGTAAATAAATCACACTTTGAAAATACAAACATAAGAACTGAGCCATGGTGACCTGCCTCTTGGCAACTGTAAAGAATATAAGCTCTATAAGGAGAGAAACTCTGTTTTATTCACATCTGTATTTCCAGTATGTAGAACAGAAGCTGACACTGAAGAGCAGCTCAACAGCAAATATTTGTAAAATCAACAAAATGAAGAAAAAAAGCATCCCTCTTTTCTTCTCTCTATAGTCCATCTCCATCCCCATTTTGTTCTCTTAAGGCCTAGTTTCTTTAATCAAAACTCTGTTACGAGGTAAATATCTACCTGTCATTTATACCTTCTTAGCCTTTAAGTCACTACTTGGAGTCTTTGGAATTTCAGTTTCACATCTAACAAAAGGCTTTGACCCTCATGGCAGGCCCCCAGTTTCAGGCAACAATGGAAGGCCTTTGTAGCCAAGCGTTTGTGTGCACATGGCCAAGCTTTGGATTCTTTGGAAGAATAGCAAACTGTTATTGGAACAGCTCTCTTCCCCAGTGATCTCTTGATTCCCTACTGCAGCTCTTCTTAGCCTTCACATCCTTGTAATCTAAAACTCTATCTTCCTGCTCTATCTTCCTTTATCAGCTGTCAAAACCTGGAAGATATGCTGCTGTTGCATGTTTAGCCTCAACTATATTGTTTAGTAAATGCCAAGTTGCCAGTTTTTCACACTCCACACTGTGAAACCAGAATACCTCACCCTATTGAGTTAAGCAGGAACCAATCCTCACCCTATAATACACTAGGGGGTGCTGTTGCTGTATCCAGACCCAGTTGCTATAACCAGATTGGAAACAGAAAAAGGAAACAAGGGAGCTTTTCGGGTCCTCGGAGACATTTCTAGATGGGCCACTCTCTGCACAAACCCTCCGGCACGGTTCCTCAGTAACAAAGAACATTACACCTTACCAAGCCACACAATTCCAGAATGAAGCTCACAAATGGTACAAAAGATAGGAGGGGCGCAAGATCTCCAAGCAAAAGGCTTTAATGTAAGACTCATTAACATACAAGGGCATACACTATCATATTTATGACAACTGCTGGATGTGAATAATAAATGCTCACCCTGCCACCAGAGTTAAAACTCTGTTTAGACAATCAAGTGGCAAACACTGTCAGGCAGAATTGGATACATCAAATGCAACCCTAACAGCCAGGAAATACTTGAGTTTGTCCCTGCTTTTCACAATCATCTTTCCTGGTGTGTGATATCTAAGACTTGGGGAATAAAAGCTTTATATACAAACAAATGAATATCAACATCTCTCAGCCTACAGCTTGGCTATTGCACAAAGCTTCCAACCTGCCAGAGAAGCCTCCTTGGCCTCAGTTAACTCTTTGCTCAAATGACCGGTAGACCAATATGACAGGGAAAACTCTCACAACCATCAAAAAGTCTTTTCAAATTTTTGAACAGGCATCATGACAAATGAATTATTTTGTTGGGTTTGTGGATTTTTTAAAGTAAGTCTTAAAATGTGTATTTTTAAAAAATTATCTAAATGAGACCCTCACCTAACAGTTTGAACAATAAACATTCCCAAACAAAAAAGAATGGATCTGCACCAAGAGAAATATGTCTGGTATTAATTCAAGAAGAAACAATCCAGCTCACCCTCCCTACCTCATCAGCCAGGGTTTCACATCCTTTGTGATTTCAGTACTCCTCACAAAATGCTTATAAGAACTCGCTAATGCTAATAATTGAATTGGAACTATCTTTGGCTCCAAAAGCAACCCAGCCAAGCTAGAAACTTGAAGGATCCCAAAGTAACTCAAGAGGAACTAAGACAAAGGTGCTATTCCAGGGCAATTCTTACACATAATGGTTTTCCTTTTGCCCTGAATCCTATCCCTAAAAGAGACAGAATCCCAGCTGTAGCTGCATCATACTTTCAAATGAAATGCAAGGAATTTCTGAGCCTAGGTTTTCCGTAACTACTAGATTGATATTTCCACATAAAGCTCTAAAAACAAAATTAATATGCCACACTTAAGAGTCAAGGGAACTTGTGGCTCTCAACATAATTTCTGCCTTCAGATACCCTAAAGATACACTCCATCAGCTACCAGGGCTGATTACTTCAGTTACATAACCCAGGCCCACATCAACCTAGAGAGCAGATTACAATGGGGGAGGTTGGTGGGTGTGCTGGAAGGTATAGTTTGAAAAAATCTTAACTCTGAAATAGCTACTCAGAAAAGTCCTTTAGGGGCACTCTGCTCAACTTCATTGGGAATCACTAAAGTTAACATAATCATATACCAAAGAGAGCACACAGATGGTTGACACCAATATATTCATGGTCCAAGGTCCTGATAAATGGCAGGTAGGTATTTCCAGTCTTAGTGCTACAGTATGTAGCTAGGCACACATGAGCACGTCAGGAGAGGTCCCCCACCATCCCCAATGTCAGGCAATTGTTAAACTGACTCTAAAATAATAATTGGTCACAGTCAGTGACAGGGAAAGCCAGTTTCCCAACAGATTAAAAAGACACCTGAAGCTGGTATCAGCAGCTTCCTGATAAGATCTCAGGAGTTGGGCAAATGGGTTCAGGCATGTGCACTAAGAGGCAAATGGCAGAGTTTAACTGGTATATAACCATCCTCTAGGAACACTCAACTGGTAAGGACTCAAATGAGCATGTGCACAACTTCAGTAAACACCCTCCAGGCAACCCCTCCCAAGAGCTGGCAGGCCATTTCGCATGTGGACAGCCCACCGCATGGAAAACTCAAGGGAGGAGAGATGCACCCCAGAATCATGCCAGTGTATAAAACCCCAAGTCAAAGGTCAAACAGGGCACCTGGATCTCTCAAGTTGCTCACTTGGCCCTCTTCCAAGTGTACTTTACTTCCTTTCATTCCTGCCCTGAAACTTTTTAAATTCTCACTCCTGCTCAAAAACTTGCCTCAGTCTCTCACTCTGCCTTTGCTCCTCGGATGAATTCTTTCCTTCAAGGAGGCACGAATCAAGTTGCTGCAGACCTGTATGGATTTGTCACTGCTAAAATACTTTGATGTGTGGCTCAGATATCTTTTGTACTGGTAAGATACCTCTATGTCTCACCATCTTCAGCTGAAGGCATTCAACTCCTATACATGGTTTCCCTCTCCTCTTTCTTTCTTTCTCACTAACCAACCCCAAGATCGAGTTCTCTCAGCCACAGATGCTCTGGTCCCCACTGGGCTGATCTCTCAGCTCACGTTGATGGATGGTTCATGGGGGTGGGAAGTCTGCATCAAGTAGACCTGAAACACTAAAAGCCTTCCTCAACAGAAGGCTTGAAAGAGTCATAGGGCTAAAGCCTAAGACTATGCAATGTCTAGGGTTTCCTCTGCTTTTTCAACTAAAACTGGCTCTTTTCCAAAAGCCCACACCACCTACTCTCCTGTTTTCTCTGTGTATTTTCTGAAATGGCCTTCTACACCTACTGGACTGTCCGCCTTGGGGGCAAGTCTCCCTCTTCTCTGTTTTTACTTCACATGTCACATGACGTCCTTCTCTGCCCTAAACACACACTCCCTATTATTCGTGTACCTGCGGCTCTGCAAAGAAATGGGCTCCCTTGCAGATGTCTGTTGGCTCACTGATGGGACAGACACTAATTGGAACCCCAGCTCTGCTGGCTCCTTATGATTTACCATATGCTTTTCATTCCTGTTATGCTCCAGGGCCAAGTTTTTGGTAGCTTTTGAACCAGTTTGCCTACCTGCATAGGACCTTGCTCTGTGGACCTTTAATGACCCCAGCTACTTGCTTTTTTGAGTTAGCAACTCTTTGGAATGAAGAAAAATTCTTCCTTTGCCATCTGTGAACCCTTATCCCAACCATGTCCTCTAGAGGTTCCTCCTTTATGTCAAGAAGGTACATAAATATCTCAGTTCAAGGGCTGCTGTTTTTGCTAGCAGAGGAGGCTTTCCATGAGTATCCCTCATACTTTCTCCTGCTTCCTCCTGTAGCAGAGAGATTTTCCCATCTACTTAAGCATTTGTTCTGCATATTTCCCAGGGAAAATGAAAAACCCCAAATACAAATTTTCCTCCATTGCTCTAATCACTTCCATGCTCTCTCAATATACGTTAAGACCTTCAAGGTCATATTCAAAGAAAGGAAAATCCAGCCCCTCGTAGCAGTTAGTTGAAAAGCAGGTTTCTCATCTACAAAAAAAAAAAAAAAAAAAATGGGAAATGGGATTATAAGAAAAGAGATAATCATTTTGTGCTAGAGTGCTCCATGCGAGAGTCACTATAACGTCATGGAGACAAGGATATAGGCCAGCTCAAGGCAGTAGGTACAAGAGACAAAAGTACCCATAGGACAGAGATGAAAGCTGGTCCCACGCTACAGACACAGAACAAATTACGATTAGAACAGAGGTGAAGGCAAGGTTAGGCGTACATGGTAAGAACAGTTCATTTCATAACCCCAAAGATGAATAGGGCCCCTATTCAATCTGCTATCTTCTCTGTTCTCAAGTGAGTAATTATGATGAGATGGGATCAAGGTTAAGGGTACCTGGTGAGACTGGTTCATTTCAGAACCCTAAAGATGAATGGGAGATGCCCTGTTTAGGAAAGGATAATAGAGAAATAAGATAGTACACCTTCTTTTTCCTTTTTGTCTCCTCTGTTCTCTCTTCACAGATGGGTAATCATGTCTCCATACCACAGGACACCTCCCTCAGATGCATCCTCAAGAACTGGGAAAAGTTTGACCCCAAACACTAAAAAGGAAAAGGTTATTTTTCTGTAACACAGCCTGGGTTGAATACAAGCTCCAGGACTAGGAATCTTGGCTAGAAAATGAAAGTATACATTTTAGTATGATCTATCAACTAGATTTGTTTTGTCACTAACAGAAAATGGACAAAAATCCCCTATGTACAGTCCTTTATGGCCCTAAGAAACAATCCTGACCTTGGCTGGGCTTGTAAAATGGATCCAGCCATGATAGCAGCCTTAGTCAGGCAGCCCACTCTGGTTGGTTTGGGAAACCCCATATAAGGTTTACCCAAGGGCAGAGCTTACCACAAAGCCCACTGCCCCTTCTATGCTATTATACCCAAGTCTCCCAGCCCTGGTGCTCTCCCCTCCCTACTCAGGGCCATCCTTTGGACCCCACCCTCTTAACTTTCAAGAGGTTAACGACCCCAGTGTACCCACTAGAGTCCAGACTCCATTCACTATGCAAGACCTCAGCCAAATTAAAATGGAATTCGGGAAGTTTCTGGAGGACCCTGGCAAATACATCAAAGGGTTCTGTAAATTGTACTCAATATTTGAACTCACCTGGAGGGACTTCTCAGTCATACTATGGCAAACAGTGTCTAAGGGAGAACACAACTCCATTACGGAGGCAGCCCAACAATTCACAAACACAATATACATGACCGACTCTGGTGGCTACCCTGTGGGGTCATCAAAGTTTCCCAGGTCAACCCCAGTTGGGAATAAAATACCCAGTGGGGTATATGGGCAAGGAACCACATGTTCCTCTGTCTGGCAGAATGAAAACTAGCAGAGCAAAGTCTTTGAACTATACTAAATTTTCCTTAATAGAACAAGGTCTTCTTGAAAACCCTACCACTTTCCTAGAGAGGCTACAAGAGGCCCTAGTGAAACATACTAAACTAGACCTAGAGAGACAAGAAAGGTAACTGGTCCTATAGGACCGTTTCCTAACTCAAGCAGTCTGAAATATTCAGAAGAAACTCCAAAAACTAGCACTGGATGGCAACACCCCATGCCTGACATCCTTAAAAATAGGTTCTTTGGTCTTTTATAATCAGGACCAGGAGGAAAATGAAAGGGCTCAACAAAGTGAGAGGCAAAAGGAAAAGCTCTACTGGCTGCCCTGCAAGTCTGCCAGCCCCTTCCAGGTTACACTCAGAATACTCTCCCAGGTAACTGCCATCAGTATGGGAAGCCAGGCCACTGGAAGGCAAACTGCTCCAATGGGACAGACGGAAGAAGCCCTGCATGGCTTGCCCCTCTGCCACAAGTTCTGCCACTGGAAACAGAACTGCCCTGAGGGCTAAAGGGTCCCAGGGACAAAATCCCAACCCCCCGATTGCCTTGAACTAAGGGGGCCATATGCTCTAGTCTGCTCCCAGATCGAACATCACTACTGAAGAGATGGAGCCAAGGGCTGCTTTGAATGTGGCAGGTAGTACTATGCATTTTCTTCTGGACATGAAAGTAGTCTACCTAATGCTTACCTCTTTTCCTGTGCAATTATCCTCCAAATCCTGCCAGGTGATGGGGGTAAATGGAGTACCCATAACCCAGAGGTTTACTTTTCCTCTGTGCTATCTGTGGGGGAAAACTGTCTTTGCTTATTCATTTTTAGGGATGCCAGAATGTCCTCTGCCCCTTTTGGGTAATGATATTTTGTTTAGACTCAAGGCTCAGTTAATCTTTTTCCAGGGCCAACACTTCCTTTTCCAAATGCAATCTTATGCCTCAGGGAAACCACATACAAGGAAGAGCTGCCCACAGACCTTCCCATTAATCTAGAGGTCCGCCTCAGGAATACTAGGAAAGGCCATAATGGCAATGCCTGTAGTAATTCAGCTCAAAGATCCTTCTAGCTATCCTTGTAGAAGGCAGTTTCCTTTTTAGCAAGAGGCCAGAGTAACTCTGGTTGCTAACTGAAAAATTCCTAAAACATGAATTAATTATACCCTGTAACTCACCCTGTAACATGCCTATCTTACCTGTTAAAAAGGGCAATGGAGAATATAGGATAGTCCAGGACCTGCAAGTCAAAAATGAGGTAGTAGTCCCAATATACTCAATGGTCCCCAACCCATATGTAATTCTAGTAGAAGTACCTCCACATACTCAGTGGTTTTCATTCTTAGATCTCAGAGACACTTTCTTTTGTACCATCCCCCAAAAGATCCATCTTCCCAATTTCTATTTGCATTTTAGTGGGAAAATGAAAAAAGAAGGAGTCAACTGTTCACCTGGATAGTCCTTCTACAAGGTTTCAGAGATAGTCCCCATTTGTTTTGGTAAGTCTTAGCTAGAGATTTGCAGGACCTAACTCTTGAGGTAGGGAAGGCCTCTCCTATAGCACATGGATGATCTATTAATCTGTTCCCCAACAAGAGAGTTAGGAATCCAACATTTAGCCCAGACACTAAATTTCCTCACAGATGGAGGGTATCCAAGGACAAGGTATCCAAGGCCAAGGCACAGCTACCAAGACGAGAGGTCCAATACCTGGAGATAATCCTGACCCCCAGAGAACGTAAGCTCTCCCTAGAAAAGATATATGTAGGCCATTCTTAGAATACTTACTCCAACCACCTGAAAGTAACTTTCCACTTTTCTGGGGATCACAGGATATTGCAGACTTTGGGTGCTGAAATATGGTGGAATTGTTAAGTCTTTATATCAGGCTCTAAAAGAAGGGACTGATAGAGACCCATTTCTCTGGGGAAAGGATCAGGAGCAAACCTTTAGACAGCTGAAAACTGCCCTCTCACAAGCCCCAGCCCTTGGGCTGCTCATACTAACCAAACCATTTCATCTTCTCATCACTGAAAGACAAGGTGTAGCCCTAGGAGTTCTAACTCAAACCATTGGGCCATTCAAACATCCTATAAGTTACTTTTCAAAGAACCTAGACCCAGTAGTACAAGGATGGTTACATTGCCACAAGGTAGTGGCTGCAGCAGCCATCCTACTCCAGGAAGCCCTCAAAATCACAATCTGGCTCCTGATGTCCCACCAAATAGGCCCCTTATTGGACATAAAAGGACCACAATGGCTCACTGACAACAGACTGCTAAAGTCCTGAGTCTTGTTAGAAAACCCACAGTTAAGCAGTGTTCCACCCTTAACCTAGCCTCCTTACTGCCACTATCAGGAGAGGATAGCTCAACACATGCATGTTGTGAGGTACTTAATCAAATTTATGTCAGCCAGGAAGACTGAAGAGATCAGCCCCTAGATAATCTGGACAAAATATGGTTTTCAGATGGGAGCATCTTTGTCAGGAATGGAATTAGATATGCAGAGTATGCTATAGTGTCCCTTCACCAAATTACAGAGGCTGACGCTCTGACCCTGGTGGCCTCAGCGCACTAGCCAAACTCATCACACTGACCAGAGCCCCAGAATTAAGGGAAAGGAAAAGAATAACCATCTCCACAAATTCCAAATACACCTTTCTGGTGCTTCACACCCACCTGGCTATCTGGAAGGAAAGGGGGTACCTAATAACTTGGGATACTCCTATTAAGTACAGGCCTCAAATCTTAGAGCTCCTAGAGGCTGTTCTTTTGCCCCAGAAAGTGGCAGTAGTGCATTGTACAGGACACCAGAGGGGCTCCAATGAAACTCTATGAAGACACAGTTTAGCTGACCAGGAAGTTTTAGAGCCAGCTATCTCAAAAGATACCTTTATGGGAGCCTTGCTCCCCTCTCTCCCCAGTGAACTGCCCCCTCTCCAATATACTAAGGAAGAAAGACATTGGGCCATCTGACGTGGGTATAAAAATGAAACCAGTGGAATAATACAGGTTGGGAGAACTTCTCTATGTACCTAAAGACTCCAAATGCAAAGTCAGCAAGAGTTGACATGACTTTTGCCACCTTGGAAAAGACAGTCTAGGGCAAATTTGTAAACAGGTGCTCAGTGGGAAGGGACTAAATAAAACTATTCAACAGGCTTGTCAAAGCTGCACCTTGTGCACTATAAATAATCCCCAGAAACAGAAGCCTTCTCCATTAATAAATCCAATCCAAAAGAGAGGTACATACCCCGGGGAGGACTGGCAGATAAATTTCACTCAGCTCCCCGCATGCTGGGTATAAGTACCTCTTGTCCTGTGTAGACACCTTCACAGGAGGAGTAGAAGCTTGCCCCACAAGAACCAAAAATGTACAGGAGGTAGTTAAATTCCCCCTAAAGGAACTCGTTCCCCAATTTGGGCTCCCCAGGTCATTGCAGAGGACAATCCAGGTCATTGCAGAGGACAATACCTGGGGATTGTCCTCTGCAATGACCTGGGGAGCCCAAATTGGGGAATGAGAAATACTTATATCATTTCTCCTCCCACTCATTACTTTTTCCACTTTCCTACTACCTATAACCCCATTAATACTAACCTTCATTTCCCAAGTAACTCAACAGGTTAGTAATGCCGTAGGCATAAAGTGATAAATTCATTCTGCCTGAAGACCACAATCTTCAGGAAAAGTGGAAAGAACTAACCAACCCTCAAATGCACCCTCAATATACTCTGTCAGGAAATAACACAGCCATGGGTAGACCTCCTACCTTTAGCCCTCCTTCAGATTCATATTGCCCCTAAGTCTCCCTTCAAGTAAGCCCCTTCAAAGCCTTATATGGTAGGCCACTCCTATATTTAGACTTATTACTAAATGAAGAAACTGCCATAATCATCCAGTATGTCTCTTTAGCAGGCTTCCAATAGACTCTCTGGGAATATGAGTTACAAAAAACCCCAAAATCAGAAGGGAAAAAATCTCCACCCCTACAACCTCCAGGCTCACTAGTTCTCATTAAAGCTTGGAAAGATGGAACCCCGAATTCCCAACTAACTACAATCTGGAAGGGCCCCTTCACTATTCTATCATCTGCCCCCACAGTCATTAAAGTACCAGAGATTGCCAGCTGGATATATCATAACCAAGTGAAGCTGCGGAAAAGCCCCAAAACACCAGAACTGGAACCAACACACTCAGACATACAATATACTTGAGAGGCACTGGAAGATCTGAAATTCCTCTTTAAGCAAAAAGATAAGTAATACCCCCAAACATCCTTTCATCTCAGAGTAAGGTGATCTCAATATTATGAATTTTACTCACAACAGCTCTGATTGTTATCACTATTTTCACCCTAACTTCTACACCACCCACCAGGAGTTCCAGTGGCAGCTTCCTTTGTGACCAATTTATCTTTTACAATCACCGTAGGTCACCATGGGCCTGTTCCTGCAGGTTCTCCTTTACTAGCAGTGTATTACCATCTTGATTTCCTGTTATTGGCAAAAGCTCAGCAGCTGCTCCCAAGCACAGAATACCCTTACTCCACCAAGTGCTGATTATGTACTAGCTCTTTTCCTAAAACACTGGGAAGAGCTTACGCAGCGTTGCCCAGAGAGTAGACAAGCATAGAAGCAGAATTACAAATTTTCTATCAGTGGGAACCTAATCTAAAAGGGATGTTCAGGCCTGCAAAAGTACTTACTTTTGTAGTACCTTGCAAAAGTAAAGCAAGATTTCCCTGATATCCACAAGGAATCTCCCATTTTCAGACCCATCTTTTCTAATATAACTTTAATGGGAATAGCACCTATTTGTGTTACGGGCACATGGGAATAGCACCTATTTGTGTTACAGGCACATGGAAAAATGGAATGGATACAGGTGTTCTCCCCAGTAGAGTTTATAATGTTATTCTCACTGTAGATCCTAACCAACAAATTTGCCAAACATACATTTACAACAGTTCTGTCATCAGCCAAGATTCCCAAACCTCCAAATATTATCTTTCCTCAGGAAACCTTGCTAGATAAGTCCACCCAGTTTTCCCAGGGATGCCCAAGCTCATGCAGTACTCAAAATTTCTGGTTTTGATATGATGATTATAACTAATGTCTGCAAATTGCAACCTCAGCTCTATAGCAGAATCAGTTCTACTGGACCAAACTCGAAATTCTCTTTTAAGGGAAAATAAAACCAAAGGAGCTAACCAGAGCCAAATCTGCATCCCACTCTTGGCAGGCATGACTATAGCACCAGCTACCTGGGTGTGTTAGCAGCCTTGGGATTTTTTGGGAACTGTCTTTACCCCCTTATTTTGTTTTTCTCTCTATATTTGTCTTAAAACTCAGGAAGCCTTCTGTATTTGTGGCCAATCTATTCACCAATGCCTCCCCACTAACCGAACTGAAACTTAAACCATAGGCTATATATGCCTAGACGTCTTCAGAGTCCCTGGCAATCTGTCTCTTTCAGTAGCAATCCATGGTCATTTCATCTTGCCCAGGGTGAGGAGGGCTATCCAATTAACTCCCCTTCTTATGGGACTTGGCATTATAGCTGGTACAAGAACTGTAATTGTAAGAATCATAAAAGCCTCCTTAATCCATAGCCCATTCTCAAAGGAAATAGCCAACAACACTGATGCCATGGGTAAAACCTTAACAACCATGCAAGAACAAACAAACTCTTTAGCAGCTACATTCCTCCAAAATCATCAAGGACTAGATAAGTTAATGGTAGCACAGGGAGTAAATTGTCTAGCCTTAGATGAAAAATGTCGATCTGGGGTAAAACAATCAAGAAAAGTAAAAGGCAACATCAGAAAACTCACAAAACTACAAACCACTGCTTAACAAAATGAGAGAGGACACAAACAGACAGATGGTGAAACATTCCATGCTCATGGTTAGGAAGAATCAATATTGTGAAAATGGCCATACTGCCCAAAGTAATTTACAGATTCAATGCTATCCCTATCAAGTTACCAATGACCTCCTTCACAGAACTGGAAAAAAACACCTTAAACTTCATATGGAACCAAAAGAGGGCCTGCATAGCCAAGTCAACTCTAAGCAAAAGTAACAAAGCTGGAGGCATCACACTACCAGACTCCAAACTATACTAAAAAGCTACAATAATCAAAACAGCATGGTACTGGTACCAAAACAGAGATATAGAACAGAACATAACAGAGGCCTCGGAGGCAACACCACACATCTATAACCATCTGATCTTTGACAAATCTGACAAAAACAAGCAACGGGGAAAAGATTCTATGTTTCGTAAATGGTGTTGGTAAAACTGGCTAGCCATGTGCAGAAAGCAGAAACTGGACCCCTTCCTGACACCTTACACTAAAATTAACTCCAGATGGATTAAAGACTTCAACATAAGACCTAACATCATAAAAAACCTAGAAGAAAATCTAGGCAAGACCATTCAGGCCATAGGCATATGCAAGGACTTCATGGCCAAAACACCAAAACCATTGGCAACAAAAGCCAAAATTAAAAAATGGGACCTAATCAAACTCCAGAGCTTCTGCACAGCAAAAGAAACAGTCATTAGAGTGAACTGGCAACCAACAGAATGGAAAAAAAAATGTGCAATCTATCCATCTGACAAAGGGCTAATATCCAGAATCTACAAAGAACTAAAACAGATTTACAAGAAAAAAACAAGCCCATTCAAAAGTGGGCAAAGGACATGAACAGACCCTTTACAAAAGAAGACATATATGAGGCCAAAAAACATATGAAAAAATGCTCATCATCACTGGTCATTAGAGAAACGCAAATCAGAATTACACTGAGATACCATCTCATGCCCGTTAGAATGGCGATCATTAAAAATCTGGAGACAACAGATGCTGGAGAAGATGTGGAGAAATAGGAACCCTTTTACACTGTTGGTGGGAGTGTAAATTAGTTGAGCCATTATGGAAGACAATGTGGCGATTCCTCAAGGACTTAAGACATAGAAATTCCATGTGACCCAGCAATCCCATTACTGGGTATATATCCAAAGGATTATAAATCATTCTACTATAAGGACACATGCACACGAATGTTCACTGCAGCACTGTTTACAATAGCAAAGACCTGGAACCAACCCAAATGCCCATCGATGATAGACTGGACAGGAAAAATGTGGCACATACACACCATGGAATACTATGTAGCCATAAAAAACGATGAGTTTGTGTCCTTTGTAGGGACATGGATGAACCTGGAAACATCATTTTCAGCAAACAGATACAAGAACAGAGAATCAAACACTGCATGTTCTCGGTCATAGGCGGGTGTTGAACAATGAGAACACATGGACACAGGGAGGGGAGCATCACACACTGGGGTCTGTTAGGGGGGACATAGGGGAGGGACAGTAGGGGGTGGGAAGTTGGGGATAGATAGCATGGGGAGAAATGCCAGATACAGGTGATGGGGAGGAAGGCAGCAAATCACACTGACATGTGTGTACCTATGCAACAATCTTACATGTTCTTCACATGTACCACAAAACCTAAAATGCAATTTTTAAAAAAAGACCAAAAAAAAAAAAAAAAACAGAAAGAAAACTCCCAAATCCAACCTCCAGTTTATGAGAACAAGTTTCTCAGGATTCATTCAATTGGGAAGGAACTTGGAAATGGTTTGACTGGATTCTTCACTTTTTAGGCCCACTTTTTAGTCTCCTACTTCTGCTCCTTTTTGGTCCATGTCTTTTAAATCTAATAACCCGATTTGTCTCCTTTCTTCTTTAAGCCATCAAGCTCCAGATGATCCTCAGTGACAGATACTGTCCTCTCAATATTTAAGAGTCACCCTTCTACAGAAGAGCCCTAGACTGCCCATCAGTGGGATGATGGAGGCAAAATTCTGCCAGTATCCCTTAGACCTGTCTGGATACCACTTTTGCCAACCCATGGAGCCACCCTGCCCTGACAGCTAGCAAAAGGCCAAGACCCACAGAAAAACCATCATTGCCCCTCTGTCAGGAGAAAGCAGTTACAGAAGACTCATCTTTAACCATTCTCTCAAAGAATTGGGTCTTGGACTCTTTGGGGGAAAAGTAGATGGCTAAGCAGACATAGGCAGGGCAAGACCACCCCTGCTTCCCTCACCCACCCACCCCCACACACCAATGAATGTCAGGCAACTATCAGTTGATAGTCAGGCAGTTGTTAAACTGACTCTCTAAAAAAATAATTGGTCATAGCCAATGCAGGGAAAGGCAGTCTCTCAACAGATAGAAAAAACCTGAAGCTGGTGATCAGCAGCTTCCTGTAAGATCTCAGGAGTTGGGCAAGTGGGTGTAAGCATGCAAATAAAGAGGCAAAATGGCTGAGTTTAACTGGTATATGACCTTCCTCTAGGAACACTCAACTGATAAGGGAAAACCACCTCAAATCAGCATGTGCACAACTTCAATAAACACACTGTGCATGCAGCCCCTCTCATCTGCAAATGCAGACAGCCCACCCCAAGGAAAACTCAAGAGAGGAGAGATGCAAAACCCCAGAGCATGCCAACATATAAAACCCCAAGTCAAAGGTCAAACAGGGCACTTGGATCTTTCAAGTTACCAACTTGGCCCTCTTCTAAGTATATTTACTTCCTTTCATTCCTACTCTAAAACTTTTTAATAAACTCTCACTCCTGCTCAAAAATTTGCCTTACTTTCTCACTCTCCCTTATACCCCTTAGACAAATTCTTTCCTTTAAAGAGGCAAGAATCCAGCTGATACTGACCTGTACAGATTTGCCACTGCTAACATTAGTACCCCGAAGTTTTACTCTTTAAAATGAAAAACACTACTGCTTTCTAGAAACTACTGCTGTCTAGAAACCTTCATTTGCAAAAAGCCAGTTGATTTGAAAATTAATGGCAGAAAACAGGTTTTAACCTTATCAGCTACATTTTTTAAATCTGCTTTTATTCTTATAATTTCCTCATCCAAACAGTGAAAATTAAGTCTTGCCTTCTTGGTAAATTCAGCAGTGATTCTTAACCCTGTTTGCTCAGCAGACTCAAATGAAAAGATTAAAATACCCTTGTCCTGACACTACTCCGATAGATCATCATTTTTAATTAGCCTGAGGCAGGACATGGCTATTGGTATTTTTTTCAAACTCCTCACATGTACAGCTAGGTTCAGTATCACCAAACCAATACAGAAAAAGAACTGAATTCAGGCCCATCATCTGAACATAATTAGCTGCCTTCTTTAAATTTCCCCATATCTGAATTTCATTCCGCAAAATGACATTAATCAAAGGTCAATTCTCCTGACTGAATATAGTTAAAATAAAACTATAATAATAAAGAACTCTGAAGTAATAGGAAAAAAGCAAGTGGTTACTATTATCTTGATATCTGAAACCAACTGTTGGCATTGCTGACGATGAAACCACAAGATTTTGATAATGGTGAGATTATACAGCAAGCATGCAGCAAATCTGTAATTTTGAGGTAGAAATATATTACATCTCCTTACCAAAGAATTTACTGCATTGCAAAATTTAGCATTAAATTCAAACAAAGAAACAGTAGAGGGACAGAGAGAAGAAGGGATGTGAGAAGATTGGACCATGAAATGTCGAAGCACAGATCGAGATGAACAGCAAATAACCTGAGAAAGAAGCCATTAGTACCAAGACTTGCCTGCCTTTCCTTTGCTTATTCTTCCCTACCCACATCTCCCTGAAAAGCCAATGGGCTAAGCAGGGTTCCTTACTGAGATCATAACCCCTCAGATTGCCTCTGCCCTCAGCAGTGGAAAACAGTCAGCCCCTCACTGCCGGCAGACGTTAGGTCCCCCCTGGAATCTAAAACATCACTCAAGACCAAATCAGATTTCAGAAGTGAGAATCAATAGACTGAACCCTAGAAATCAGGATTCTCTGAGTCCCAGTGTAGCTTCAGAAGAAGAGGGCAAGTGGCACCTCTCAGATATGAAAGCTCTGCAATGGCAAATTTCACCTACTCTGAGAATGAGAATAACAGACCCACTTGGCCTGCATAAGATGACATATTTCCACTCTCTTACACCAGGAGCATCACCATGACAGTAACACAGCTAGCTACATAAGGACAAAACACGAGAAACACTTTATTCAATCAGAGATATGCAGAAAGGTGGCAGGTATGGACCTGTGATGGAATTTCACATGGGCAGAAGTCTCCACTTCCTTCCAAGTATGTTTTTAATGACTTAATTTGGTCAGGATTTTGGTGATACAGCTTAGCAACCAGCACGAAGTAACTTCCCTATCCCTTCTTGCAATACACCCACAACTCCTAATTCAGGTCTTCTCACTCTTTCCTAGTCAGGGTAAGACCTAGGTATTCAGTTTCCTAAATAGGGCCTGGGCTACTACAATGATCCTTCATGCAGTCATGACTAAACTCTTGCTACCAGGAGACTGAAGCAGGCTTCTAGTAGCCACCAATTATCAAGTACATATTATGTTGATAGTTTATTTCTATTTATCTCTATTTATGCTAATAAGTTTTCCCTATTTTACAGAGAAGGAAGACTGAGCACGGAGAAATTTAATAATTTCTGCCTATGGTCACATCATTAGTAAGTAGTAGTAAAGCAGGTTTTCAACTCAAGCTTGTCTGATCTTTAAAATAATAATGGTAGGTTCTTATATAGCACTGGTCTGAACACTCTAAATTATTTAATCTTCACAATAACCCTAGAAGAGAGGTACTATTTTTACCACTGCCATTATACAGACGAGAAAACTAAGGAGTAGAGTTCAGCAACTTTTTTAAAGTTACAAAGCCAATAATTGGCAGTACCAGAATTCAAATTCAGGCAGGCTGGTTTTGGCATCCATATAGGCTTTAAACACTGCACATACTGCTTCCTCTTTCTCTCTGTAACTTGGTTCTTTCTATAATCATTCATTCAAATATTGCTTAGGTCCCTACTATGTACCTAACATCTTACCAGGAATTGAAGAAAGATTACCAGTATTTGGCAGGATACCTCCCTCAGAGAGCAGTAATGAGATGGGCAAAAGCAGTAAAAGAATATAAAAAGGCTGTTACTAAAATGTGAAATCAGCAGTGCATGCTGGGGTACAGGAAGATGTGAGCACTGGGACAGGCAGGAGGACCTCACTGAGCACTGAAGGTGAGTTTCTGGTAGGGAGAACAACATGTGAGCAAAGTTGAAAGTAAAGAGAAGCACTGTGGGAGGAGTGAGGTAACCCCTTCCCAAGCCAGACTCTGTGTTCCTGTATTATATATATTATGTATCTCATTTAATCCTCCTGCAAGCCTATGAAACATCCTTAACAAAGAAAACGGGATGCAGAAATTCCAACAATTCCTACAGATCACACAACAAGCAAGTGACAGAGCTAGGTTTGTCTGCCTCCAACACCCTTTCTCTAAACCCGGAACCTCTTCACACAAGTAAATACAAACTGATGAGGCCAGGGTATCAAGCAAACATTGATAGGGCCAGGGAGAATCTAACCATTCTAATTTCTAGACCCCTTAGTGAGCTCTTTGTCTTTCTTCCATTTCCCAGAGGAGGAGTACCTGTATTTTCAACTTAGAAATCTCCTCCTATGGTGTTCCCACTGCAAACAAGCTTCCTCTCTACAGACTGACAAATAGTAATTTGCCTCTATGCAACCCTCTAAAGCCAGCCAGGCCAACCAGAGAAGGGCCTGGCTGAAGGCAGGCTCTGGCTGGTGGACTCAGCTTGGGGGGCAAGGATACAGGCCAGGCTTAGGGAAACTCAAGGATCCCCTAATCCAGCTCCTTTTTCCCTCCTAACAAGAAAAACTGGGGCCAGTGAAGGGCCTGAGTCACTCAAGGCTGTATATTCCTCTACCTGCAATACACACACAAAATTTCTTGACTTCATAAAAGTGCTTTGGCACGCAGGGATCTGAAATTCCTGCAACAGCTTGGGGAGGAGGTAACTAAAGATCTGCCTTCCCACAGAGTCTGTCTTTAGATTCCAGTGCTGCTAAGACTAACAAGTGCAAATCTGTTTACTTAGCAAATTGAGGCTTGACTCAACTGTTGTGCTGTCAGGATGGGGATGGGGATGGAAGGGCATCTAAATGTGAATCATTAGCTCTTAATCAGCAACCAGGGGAGTGAGATGTTTTGGGAGAGTGCACCTTCTTGAGCACCTTGGACTTGCTTTCTTCCTTCTGCAGGGAAAGTAGGCCTGATGATACAGCAACCACTTGCATCCTCCTACAAGAGACTCATAGTACTCACCACTGACTATAACGGAAATACAGATATTGTGATGCTTCTGCTTGTAACCTTAGGTGGGGCCCTCTAAACAAGCTTTAAGTAGTAGACCTAACCTCAGCAAAGGAGACTCTGCTGGTCAAAGAGTAAAAGCAGCACCCATTACTTCATTGTCAGAGTGTTTAAAATGTATATCAAGGCCATTACTCATTAAACTTTCCCTCTGGGAACAGATAAAGTTCACTGTTCAAAAGCCAAAAGACTTGTGCTGCCTGCCATTAATATTTCCTGTCACTCTTCAGTTCCATTTTCACTAATCATCACATTAGATCATAGCCAAAAGACATAAATTGGAAAAAAAATGTACTTACCTTAATGTGCTCAGAGTATTTATAGGTCAATTTCCCTGCTGGCTACTATTAGCACAGTTTTATAATGTATAAAGAGTATTTCTTCTCATTCTCTTTAGCATTAGGTAAAATCCTCAGAGGGAACAGAACCTAGATATGTTTAAATAAAACAGACCAATGACCTAGGGCTATAGCATTCACACAGTAGTGGTTTGATATGCTTTTTTTTTTTTTTTTTTTTTTTTTCTTCCAAATCTAGGACTTACTAACCAAAAGTAAACTGAAATATTTGGAAACCTAGACACTGGATGACCCAAAGGTAAGGAAGGCGGACCATTCCCTCTATCTTTTTATTCTCTATTCCCCGAGCATGCCTCTCTGTGTTTCCCTCCTAGCTCTCTGACCACTCACAGTCAGGTTTAATTTTGCACCTCCCTCTTTGCCAAGCAAATAAATGTGGGTATTCATCTACTCCCGTATCTATTCCCATATCCACATCATAAACTCCCAAATCTGAAATTCGATTGATAGTGCTCTTCAGAATTTCAGGTCCCTTCATCCAACTGCCACCTACATATCTCTAGGATGTCCCACAAGCTCCTCAAACTCAAACTGTAAAAAACTGAACCCACTGTTTTCTCTACCACCTTTCCTCACCAATTTTTCTTTCTATGGTCCCTGTCTTATTGATAGCACCACATTCCCTTATTGCCCAAATCAAAGACACAGGAATCATGCTTCACCCTTCACTCCTCCTCACCAAACTTCCTCACATCCTGCCAACTCCCTCTCTTGAATACGTCCACTTTTCTCCACTCACTAGCCTGGTCCAGGCCAAAATTATTATTTCCCCAAATTGCAATAACAGCCTCCTCACCTGTCCCTACTTGCGCTCTTCCAATCCATTCTTTACATTAATCCCAGTAATCTTTATAATGTATACATAGAAGCATGTCATACCCCATGCTAAAATCCCTTGTTACTCCACTCTGCTTTTAGGGTGAAGCCCAAATGCTTCACCAACTGAAAAGACCTCCATAAGCCGGCTTTCAGGCTGGGCGTGATGGCTCAAGCCTGTAATGCCAGCAATTTGGGAGGCCAAGGTGGGTAGATTAATTAAGGTCAGGAGTTCGAGACCAGCATGGCCAACATGATAAAACCCCATGTCTACTAAAAATATAAAAATTAGTTGAGTGTGGCAGTGCACACCTGTGGTCCCAGCTACTCTACTCAGGAGTCTGAAGAAGGAGAATCACTGGAATCCGGGAGGCAGAGGTTTCAGTGAGCCAAGATCGTCCTACTGCACTCCAGCCTGGGCAACAGAGCAAGACTCCATCTCAAAATAATAATGATAACAATTTGGCATTTATATACCTCTCCAGCCTCATCTCTCACCAGAATTCCTTCACATTCCATGTTTCAGCCACACTGAATCTCTTTCCTATTCTCAAACCCGCTGCTTTCTCTATTGCATCCTGGCCTTGCCAGAATCATAGAATTTTAGAGACGAAAGGGACTGAAAAATAACAAAATCAGGACTCTCCACCAATTAGCTTCTTATCTTCAGAAAACTCAATATAATTTATTATTTATTGAGCGTCCCCCGAGAGTAAAACACTATCTTAGTAGCCACAAAGACACTTAATGAGTTTGCAATCTCAATACTTTTCTTAAACTTGAGTTTAAAAGTTCAAGTTCCTGAAATTTAGCTCCCTTCCTCAAATCTAAATTCAAGTTACACCAGGAAACTACCTGTTCTTGACTAACCTGGCTTGAGCCTATATAGAGTTTTACCAGAATAAAACTTCACTATCAATCCAGAGCCCACATATCTCCTCCCAATCTGCAAGCCTCACCTAGCTGTTTAGGCATGCATTAAACAGCTCCCAACATAGCCTCACCTGACTGTTTAGGCTTACATTAAAAACTCTCTAAGTTTCTGTGGCTTTCTCAGCTATTGCTAGAAGCACTAAAATTGGCATCAATTGCCAGGGATTCTCAGGGACCAGAAACTCTGTATTTAGTAGCTATGTGCGGTGTGGTATCAGTCAGGGCTAAATAGGATTTCTAAGTTTAAAATTATGAGGCCCAGAAAAGGGCGTGGAGGGAAGAGCCAACCAGAAGAAATTTAATAGCCAGCATTTCTGTATTGCTCCTCGTGACAGACAAAGTGATGGAGCTAGGCAAAGATCAGCTATCTGGAATCAAATGACTGTATTCTGTGTCTTTGCTGATTCAGGAATGTGGCTTGATAATGGAGACACAGATCTTGGTGGTAGTTTTCCTTCCTCTTGGTAGGCTTAATATTACTACTATTGAAAAAAGGCAACCACTCTGGGGAAATAAAAAGTCTCCCCTTCCTCCTAAGGGCAGGGGCACATACTTGGGTGACTGGAGATGGGCCTTCTGCAAGGACACAGAGTTGGCCCTGTATGACACCACTTTGTCTACCAAATTCATGGCTTTTACTATGTAAATACATAAAATACGATCTCTAGTTTCTTAACACTCAGGCCTGAAAAAGAGGGAGTCTATTTTCCAAATAGAGAAAGTGGCTATATACATTTTTGCCTATATGTTATGTACTTGGAAACTCATTTGAAGTTCCCTAATACTGCACGATCTTCATTTGTTCATAATGGCCAATCTCTCACCATCTCCATCAGTGAAGCAGAAATTTGTATTGTTCTCAAATACAACACAAATAGAATTCCCAGCAACCAGAGTTTTATCCAGAGACAGTAATGAAGCATAATAATCTCCAGCTGACAAGAAGCCCAATGACTATTAATAGAGAGAAGCAATATGAAAGTGTCAAATAGGGTAGAATGCAAGCTACAGCTGGGTTGAAACACTAAATTATTAGGGATAGAATCAAGTGGCAAACTGTCCTATGTCTTACTTTCTTTGCTTTTTGTTAGTCTTGATTGATTACTATACAGTTCAGGGTGGGACACATACTAGCCTAATTTGATTTGGGAGCCAACCAAGGTTGCCAGATGCTTCTGTTAAGGCAGGTCCCAGGCCCCAGTTTAGCTGAGTGTTCCTGGGTCTAAGATACCTTTCCTACCATCCATTGCAAAGTGGGGTTGTGTGTATATATTAGGTAGCAACAGCAGTAAGCAGGAGAGTGAAAAGATTACATGTGGCGCCAATTCCATGTTTTACCTGCAACTTTAGGACACTGAAGATTCTTCACCCAGGGTATCAAAAAACAACTCTATAGGACTACATATGGAGTGATTTTCATATTTTCCACACTTTTTGGCAAGGCCTTATTGCTCAAAGGACATTTGAGTGGTTAACGCTCAAGTGGTTATACTGCATTCCATCTAAGAAACTTCGAGTGAGTATGAGTCTTTCACTATAAGAAAGCATCAAATAAAGGAACTACTGATTTACAGACCAAAGATATTTACTGAGTTTAGAAACATTTATCAATTATATTCTCTGTGGAAAACAATGTACTTAGCACTAAGGTGATGAAGAGCTTTAAAGATGACAGAGACACAAGAACACTCCCCTCAAGGAACTTTACAAAGGAAAGAAATAGGCCTTAATACCAGTAGATAACAAGACAGGAACAGAGTCCAGATGTCAAGGACTGTGATTGCTGAAAGAGAACAAAATTTGGAATTTGTCTTATCATTAACACCTTTTACATATTTTTCATTCCTCCAGAGTAAAACCTTATCTCTCCTTAGCTGCCAAAAAGAGAAACTACAATAAACAGAAATATGTGCCTTGGGGAAGATTTGTCTGTACTCTTTTGCTATTCCCTGGACAGAGACCCGGAGGCCTATTTTCAAATTAAGTTGGTTATAATGTGTGTGAACGATATGGTTCACAAGACAAATTAAGCAACAGATCAAAAGGATAAGAAAGGCCCACTAAGGCAAGATTGTGATCCATCTGCCAGCAGTTACCTGTGTTGTACAGCAGGGCTAGGAAGGACACATACCTATTGATCCAAGAAGATGGCACCATAACTGTGTGCCCCAAGGCTCTGTCAATATTTTACACCCTGGGAAGACAGTAATTGTGGTCCTGGCAGGAAAATATGTGAAACCAACTTCAGAGCTTCCCAGTACACTACATCTGAAAATAAGCGGCTTTGCTGATAAGACAAGAGGAGCATTGAAAGTAACTTGGGATACTGAAAATCCTCTGCCACATCAAATTCAGCTTGATTGTAATCGTTGACTCCAGGCCTATCACTGAAAGACATCAAACACAAAAAGAAAAAAAGAGTCTTGAGAAAAAAAACACACACGCACACACAGCATATTCCATTTGGGGGATAGAAATTAAGACATGTAACAGATGGAATGGGGAATGGCAAAGGGTTTAATAAGATTCACTACAGGATTAGGCTTTCATTTGATTAAAACCAGCCTATGCAGGGCAGAGGTAGAACAGAAATCACACAGCTCTGACTCATCAAGCTTCAGCGTGTGCAGCCACCACCAGGGGGCCAAGACCAGGTAGAAGCCATACATGCACACACCCTGCTAAGAAGAATCATAATTGGTGGACTCAGCTCTGAAGGTTTTGCCTTACTTTTCCATGTTATGAAAGTCTGGGCTGAACTAAGAACAGCTCATATGGTACAAAAACAGAAGCTGTCAGCTTTACATTCTCAGTACCTAATGTAGTGCCAAATGCATCCATACTTAATAACTGTTTTTTGAATGAATAAAAGTCTAACCTCTCAGTTATGTCCATGAGGTCTGGGAGGATGTATAGGTATAGTCCGTGACCAAATGTTCAGATCTGACAGTCCCATAACTTTGTATCAATGTAATTGATAATGCTCCCTTTCATGTGCAAAAGTGTGTCAGTTTTTGACTTACAGAAGACCTCAGCTAAAAATGAGTCATAATAAAGAGAAGGAAGAAAATAGAAAACCTATCTTTCTACAAATGAATAAATGAAAAAATAGCTTGAGTAAGGTCTACATGTGAGTAAGGAGATAGACTTTCAGCTCTCTGAATTTTTCCTACTACCAGAAAAAAAGTATTAACTTATATGCTTGCTTTTTAAAGGAAGCAGTCTGATTTATTCCTGGGACTTATATCTATTTCCATTTATTTAGCTTAGAGTTTACACCAGCAGGATTCAAGAACAGTTCTATTTTGTTAAAGACAAATAATCGTTCACTCTGGGAAGTGTAAAAAATCACAAAAATAAAGAAAAGTAGCAGGAAAAAGGAATGTTAATAGGAATTGGATCCACTAATGGATTAGGATTTTTATATTTTTTACCTTTTATATTTTACATGAATTTTTTCAACCTTTCTCTCATACCATAAGTAGGAGTTTATTATCTGGTGTGGAAACCTCCTGTGAGCTTCTGGTATGATTGCTAACAAGAAAATAGTATTTTCTTTCTTAAGAAAACAAAGCACAAGATTCATTTGGCCACATCAGATGCAGAACTGAATTAGAAACCTTGAAAAAATAAATTTGACTTCACAAAGTACAGCATAAAATTAGACTCTGAAGACATGGTTTGGAATTCTACTGTCTATTCCCATGTGGCCTTGGGCAAATATCTTGGAGCCTCAGTTTCTCATCTGCACAATTAGAGTTACCTGCTAAAGCTCCATCCATCACTGAAGCTCTCTGAGTCTATGACTTGATCATTTTGTCAGTAAGAATTTCTTTCTCCCATCAACCCTTTAGAGAAAATAGTTTGTTCCCATTCCCTCTGCCCACATGCTACTAGTCATCTTCTAACATCCTTAAAAATGGCCCATGGTAGGGGCATGGAGGCTCATGACTGTAATTCTAGCACTTTTGGAGACTGAGGTAGATAGACAGCTTAAGCCCATGAGTTTGAGACCAACCTGGGCAACACAGCAAAACTCTGGCTCTACAAAAAATACAAAAATCAGCCAGGCATGATGGCACGTGCCTGTAATCCCAGGAACTCCAGAGGTTGAGGTGGGAGTCTTGGGGTCAGAGGTCATAGTGAGCCAAGATCGCATCACTGCACTCCAGCCTGGGTAACAAAGTTTTATGTCTCCAAAGATATATAAAAATATCCCCTAGGATCTCTATGTTCTTTCAATGCCCCAATCTTTCCCTGAATCTGATGCTTCGGATTACACAATTCCGTCAGAGTGACTTCTGATAAATGAAAACTCACTGTGCCTGGCTATACCTTGGCTATGAGCTCTCTGAGCACAGCAAAATATTTTAGATCAAAGAGTCCATCTGTCTTTAGCTAGAAAATAAAGCTTGAATAACCAAGTTTACTACAAATTGGTCAGCTCAATTTATTTCTCGACTACTGAGAAATAAATTGCTCAGTCTTCCATGTCTTCCAATGTATATTCAGTGGATTCACCAATATAACAATTTCAACCCCTCTCCTCCTCAGTAAAGAATATTACTTCATATACTTTCTGTGCCCAGAAAGGTGCCAACATTCCCTGACTTACTACTTACACCCATTGATTCAAACCTGACTCTTAGATGTGTTTATTTTAAAAAGTCTAAGCAAAGCCTAGGTTATTCATTTTCCATTAGTGAGAGTAGATCTTCCAGGATCTTCTGCAGTGATCTTTGTCAACCTGGTTTGAAAATGGTGGTCACAATTTGCTAGTAGCCTCTGCTCCTATGAGGTGGAAACACTTACATAGTCAGGCCCAGGGATTTTAAACACCTCTTGGATATTTCCTGAAAGATCCTTCAGAGTACTACTTGTTGGAATTGTGGGGACTGTGAAATAAGATGATATATTTATTTTATTATTATTATTTGAGATGGAGTCTTGCTCTGTCGCCAGGCTGGAGTGCAGTGGCGCAATCTCGGCTCTCTGCAACCTCTGCCTCCTGGGTTCAGGTGATTATTCCGCCTCAGCCTCCCGAGTAGCTGGGACCACAGGCGCGTGCCCAGCTAATTTTTGTATTTTTAGTAGAGATGGGGTTTCACCATGTTGGCCAGGATGGTCTCAATTTCTTGACCTCGTGATCCGCCCACCTCGGTCTCCCAAAGTACTGGGATTACAGGCATAAGCCACCACGCCCGGCCAATATGATGTATTTAAAGCACACAAAACCTGCAATACAGGAACTCATTTTTTTTTCCAGAGTATAGGAAAGTTACCTTAGAGGAGGTAGATTGCAGAAGCTCTTTTGATGATGGTGGGGAAGGATTATTGTGAATAGGTGGTAAAATGGTAGGGGTAGGAAAGAAGGAATGGATGCTTATGTAGACAGAAAAGTAGAAGCCAATAGGAACAGATGTAGAATAAACCATGAATACCATGTAGGAAAGTTCTCCCAGACTCCAGGTTTTCAACATCTCAAATGGCACATTCATGAAAACTTTACTTTCTGGTGGGTCCCAAATTCCAACCTCATTACAGAGTCTGTAATATGCCAACAAACTTCCCCTTTCTGCTCTCTAAATGTAGTGGTCATAAGAACACACTCTTTGCCCCCTAGTTCTTATGCATAATTTCTCCATCTCCCCCACAGTACCAAGAGCATTCATATCTCTATATTTGATTTCTGTGATCTCAGTAGAAACGGATACCTGAGATTCTATTTTACAGGTAATTTGGCAACTTCCATAATGTCAGGGCCCATGCCCATCTAATTCTCCAGGAACTGTATCCACCACTGCTCTCCTGCATTCGACAGCCCATGTTTGATATTTTCTTCATGGTAATTATGGAAGGCATATATAGACTATAGCATTTGTTCTGTGACTAGCTGAAAACAGCTTCCCACACAAAAATTGTCCTACTCCAAGTATCAGTGCTTTCCCCTATCCCCCACCCTGCTGGTAAAATCTTTTTAGCCAAATAAAATGCTTCTGCAAAGACAAGTTCATCAAAAGCCCTCACAACTCTAAACACTAGTCTTGCTAGGCTGATGTCCCCCTACCCCCACCCCAGTTATATAAGGTAGATTCCTAGTGGTCCCTGAATCTCATCTCCTTGTCCCTATAAGCTGGTTTCAAGGACAGTGTCTGGTACAAGATATTCTTGAACTGAGACTCTCAACTCAGATCTACCAACCACTACATGAAACCCTTGTATTGATTAAATTTGTTCCCAGTTTCTTTCCCTTGATTTTCTTTCTCTAGCTTCTTGTGTCCTCATAATTACTATTTTTCCTCTTGCTTGCAAATGAGCCACTCCTTCCTTCTGTCATCTCCTAAACCTCCCGGAAGGAATTCTCTGATGAGCTCTGGCAATTATAAAAAGTAGCAAGGATGCTAAAGATCAGCTTTTAAAAAAATGAAAGTAAATGTGCATTTGGTTCTGGAAACCACATGCTTTTATGCTATCTTAACCACTAGCATAGAAGGGTTCTTTGACGAGGAATCAGGCTACAATATTATTTAATACTGAGTTTCAAGGCAGGACTGCAAAGTGATATTTACCATGACTTTCTCTATACCAAGGGCTGAATTTCTAGCAACTACTTCCCTGGTGCCAATGTCTAATATTTTTACGGCCAGAAGAAGTTGCACGACAAGTCAAAAGAGATAAAGGCAGGAATTAGATCCAGGTCCAAAGTGTCAGTGGCATTGTGCATGAACAACTGACTCCTAGAGGGAATAAAGATCAAAGCTTATCTGAATACTTGGCAATTTGAAGATGTCATTAGTTGGATAAAATGTCTGAAGTCTAACCCAATTAAGGGGTAGCTGGCACCTCACCTGTCAGCTCTGCACTGAAGAAATAAATGAAGCCCAGCTTCTGACACTTCTTCCAGCAGTCAGTAGGGTGGCTTGACCCTACTGCCAGACCCTAATAATCCTTTACCCCAGTGGGAAAGTATCCCTAGTACAGGGTTCAACAACACTCTTGTCTCTAAGGGTGACAAACAAGAGGTTTACAGCCTGACCATTTTAACTGAGGTAAAGGGAGACCTGGGAAGAGGCAGGCAATGTGTCCTTGGATGGCCACACTTGTCTAATTGATGTCTTTGTGTGAATTAGAAGGCCTCATTCTGGGCCGGGTGTAGTGGCTCACACCTGTAATCCTAGCACTTTGGGAGGCCGAAGTGGGCAAATTGCCCAAGCTCAGGAATATGAGACCAGCCTGGGCAACAAGGTGAAACTCTGTCTCTATCAAAATACAAAAAATTAGCCAGGCATGGTGGCATGCGCTTGTAGTCCCAGCTACTCGGAAGACCGAGGCAGGAAAATTGCTTGAACTGGGGATGCGGAGGTTTCTGTGAGCCAAGATCACACGACTGCACTTCAGCCTGTGTGACAGAGCAAGACTCCTTCTCCAAAACAACAACAAAAAAGGCCCTTGCTCTGGGTGCACACAACACCATGTGTGCACAGCTTGGATGGAGCTCTAGCTGGATTTTAGCCCCCACAGCTTTCTATACTCCAGAACAGTGCACAACACACAGCCATGCAGAGTTGCCCCATTCCATAGTTCATGAACTAGAAATAAATTAGGATCAAGGCAGTGTTGAAAGAGACAACAGGTCTCATATCTGGATCAGCCCAACCCAAAAGCAGCCTTCTCATATTCTTCTGCAGACTCCTCTGGGGCATTAGTCTGTGCCATGCTAGCTGAGAGAAGAGGGTGTTGGAGGAGCAAGAGTAAAGGGGACACGGTGGCCCTTCCAGGACTCACGCAAGACAGGCATGTCCTAGCCATACTTTGATACAGCCACTGAGGCCCAACACATATCGATCATCAGCTCAGTCACACCACCATGTATACCTGAGGAATATTATCAAGAACAACTCATGCTTGCTTATTCTGGGATACATTTGGGGATCCAACAATGATATATGAAAAAACAAATAGGGAAAGTTACTCAAATCAGGATCTAATGGATTCTAAAAGAAGAGGAATGGGACTATACCCATCCTACCACTACTCCAAACATAAAGAACAGAAAATATGTGAATAGATACATAAAAGGTAGGCTCTAAATCAAGATTAGGATCTCTTTGGACCCAACTGATTTCAGCTCTTCAGGATTCATGGGAAATTTCACACATGGTGGAGGACCCTGAGCCAAGCTCACTACGAGAAATCAGGACTAGACCACTGTCTCCCCTCCACCCCACCAGTGACATAAGAGCTACTACAGCTGCTGCCGAATGTTAAGCCTCCTGTGAAGCTGCAAACAAAGGGAGACAGAAGGAAACTGTCACAGTCCCGATATTAAAATAACTTGTCCTGGGCAAGCTGCCACAAATGCAGGGACTGGACTTGTGACATATTCAGTCCCTACTACAAATATAATACCTGGTTCTGAGCTGACATTCCAGGGCGACTAGGGGGGAGACAACCATTTAGGAAGGAATGAGTGAAGAAAGAGGGAAAGAGGGACACTCTCTATATGAAAAAAAAAAAAAAAAAAACAATGAATGTCAGCCAGCACAGCAAATGCAATGGAAATAATAATCTAAAAAGGGTTTATATATTTTCAGGATCTTCACAGAGATAATGGAAGGAATAATATTCATTTAAAAGGTGAAATGAAAACATGCACAAATGAAATTAGAAGAGGTAGATGGAAAATAAAATAAATGAAAAATACAGAAACTAAAAAGCTTAATGAATGAGGTCACCTCTAGTCTGTACACTCTCAAAAAAAGATTAGAAAATTGAAAAACTATGCTGAGTATACTACTGAGAAGGACAAAAAATTATGACTGGGCAGTTAAGAGACATGAAGAATATATAGATACACTTCAAAATAAAATCAATCACAGAAAAACAGAATTCAAAGAAAAGCAGTATTCAAAGGATGGCTAATAATCTGTAAGAACTGAAGAAACACAAGCATCCACATTTTGAAAATGTATTCTGTAAAGCAAGGTGAATCAATAAAAATAAATCCACAACTATAGTGTGTTGTCAAACTACAAAACATTGTAAAAACCACTAAAGAAAAGACAAATTCCTATGAAGGAATGTCAATTAGACTGACAATGGATTTATCATCAGCTACAATCAATACCAAAAGAAAATGGAGTAATATCTCCCACATACTGAGAGAAAATAATTATCTAACTTGAATTCTATATGTAGCTATTAGGTATAATAGACTAAGAGAGTTTACTACCCACAGACTCTCACTGAAAAAACATTTAAAAACTGAAGAATGTATTTCAGGAAGAAACAATCCAGAGGACAATGAGCAGAGAAATTGACAAAAATATAATAGTGGTATATTTAATCCCTAACCATAAAAATAACTATTTTGGGGGATTTTTTTGTATATTTTTAAAAGGTAAAATAAAACCCTAGACAATAAGAAGAAAAATATGTGGAGTATCTGTACAGGGGGAAGGGAGGAATCAATAGATTCTTTTCTTATCCATAGTAGAAGAGATGTACTGAATAAACACAGGCCTTTTCGGCAGTTCAAAAATTAAATATGTGTTAAGACTGTAAGGGCACCTACTTAAACAAGAAAAATACATCATATATATTCCAAGCCAACAGAGGGAATAAAGGGGAATAGAGAGAGAGAGAAAAAGATCAATCCTACAGAAGGTAGAAAAGGAAAAAAAGCAGCAAGAAGAAAGGGTGATTGTGGTAGAAGTGTCCAGATGTCTGTCAAAGGTCTGTGTTCCTCTACCACATGATGAAGTGTCATTGGGAAGTAGCTATCACATTAACTTTATTCCCTAGGTCCCCCTTGCATCTAGGTGGGACCATGTGACTACTTCTCATCTATGAAATGTGAGAGGTGACATAAATGACTTCCAGGCTGATGTAGTTAAAGAAGCAGGTGTATCTACTCCACTACCTTTTTCCCTTTCAATGGTGATTATGAAACCCACACATTATGTGACAGAGCCACTAGATGGAAGGAAGGAGCCTGGGTTCCTGAATGACTGCAAGGGGCAGGCCATCTATCCTATCTGTGCCACTCATTGGATTTCATATGATAAAAAAACTGTTTTATATTTTATAATGGATATATAAAGTATAATTATTTTATAAACTATATAAGTATTATAAAATATGTAAATATTAAATATAATTATTTATAATATAAAATCTAATCTTCAGTGTGCTGAGCCACTGAGGTCTCTGGATTAATCTGCAACCTCAGCTAACACTGCCTTAAGTAATATAAATGGTAAACAGAAAACACAAAATAAGTCAATATATCAACAATCACAAAAATGTAAATGGATTAAGCCAGGGGTTGGCAAACTATAGCTGGCAGAGCAAATCTAGCCATGCCCATTTATTCATTTGGTCTGAGGCTGCTTTTGAATACCCTTAACAGATACTATATGACCTGCAGAGCCTAAAATATTTACTGCCTGTCAGAAAAAAGTTGCCAACCCCCAGATTAAACCTATGTATTTTTAAATGAAATGAGATTGGTTTAATTTTTAAGATCCAAATAATGCCATTTATGAAAAACATCATTTTGAAAAATCGCACTGAAGATTGGAAAATAAACAGAAGAATGAAAGTATTCCAAGCAAATATTAACCAAAAGGAAACATACTTAGCAATATTAATACAATATAAAAGTTAATGCAAACGTGTTAATATGGATAAAGAAGTAAACGACATTAAAAAATAAAAAGTAAACTATATAAAAATAAAAAGATATACCCACAAAATATAACAATCTTGAACTTATAAGTACCTCATTACACAAAGCAAAAATAAGAGTTACAATGGCAACTTTTTCAGAACTATAAATAAAGTGGTAAATTTTACCACAAATATTTCAGAAACTGATAAACCAACAAATTTTGGTTAAAGCAGCAGCAGTTAAAAGATTTGAAAGCTGTTAGAGAAAAGGTGAGGGTTTCAGAACCACCTGAGGGACTTACTCAAATAATATATACACTGCCCACCTTACCCAGAGAGGAGAAAAAGGAGAGATCCTTTGAGAACAACTGATTCAGTATATCTCTTTGATTGTGGAAGACACATATACCTTAGGGGTCTTATGCTATTGTCTTCATATGTTTTGTGCTACTATAACAAAATACCTAAGACTGGGTAATCTATAAAGAAGAGCGATTTATTCTGTCACCGTTCTGGAGGCTGCAAAGTCTAAGATCAAGGCATCGGCAGGTTCAGTTGTCTAGAACAGTCTGGTCTCTGCTTCTAAGATGGCATCTTGAATGTTGTGTCCTCATATGGTACAATGTTAAGCCCTCCTTGAAGCCTTTTTATAAAGGCACTAATCCCATTCACAAGGGATGGAGCCCTCATGACCTAATCACCTCTTAAAGATCTCACCCTTAATAGCATCACGTTAGCTATGGACGCATTCAAACCATAGCAGCTGTGATTTAAAAAAAAAAAAAAAAAAAAAAAAAAAGTTAAGAACTGTCTTTCTTGAGGAGGGAAACAACAGTCAATCTCAATGATAAGTGCTTTGAGAAGAAACATATGTTGATTTACCAAGTATTTAAATAGTTTCCAACAGGAATTTCTGCATGGCTACCAGGGATATGAAAGGACCGGAATAAGAAGAATAAAGCATCTGTTATAACAGTGATCAGTTATCTCTCCTGAATTTCTGGATAATTGTTCCTAAAATTCAAAATAGGCCAAAGCGTTGTCTTATTATTATAGATTCAGTTTAACTAAATAAGAATGGCTCAGAACGGGAAATATTTTTTAAGTTGTTCAAAACAATCTGTAAATTGACTATGTATCTACTGAAAAATTTTACCAATAGATAATGTTTTAAAAGGTACTCCGTTCCCTTTAAAAGTTCAAGGTGAAAGTACATTGAACAAAAGAAATCTAATTTAGTCTAAGGAAACCACCAAGGGCAGTTTAACTCGGTGACAAAACAGAAGAACGTAAGGTCCTCCTCTAATCAGCAGCAGTCCATTTGGTTTACCTTCTATTTCAACTCAACTCTACTTGTTGCTTATGGGAAGAGATTTATAATAATGTAGTCAATACAGCAAAATTCTCCTATACCAAAGTAAGTTCTATGACAATTGAAGTTTCTAATGAATATATTTTGAGAATATATAATCAAAGGCAGGAGTAAAGAAAATGTGTGCAAACGATGGACTGGAGGCATTATTTTGGAGTAATGAGGAGTGCAGTTGATAGAAAACAAAATTCTAATGTGGAAGGCAGAGAATCACTACTGTTTCTTAAATAGATGAGTGACATGGTGAAAATGGTTTTTGTACATGTGACAGACAATTATGCACAAAAAGGATTACAGGAAGAAGAGAGAAGCTAGAAGGCTTCTGTTTTGATGGGCTTTTTGTTTGTTTTTCGAGACAGTGTCTTGCTCTGTCACCAAAGCTGGAGTGCAGTGGCGTGATCTCAGCTCACTGCAACCTCCACCTTCCCAGTTCAAGTAATTCTCCTGCCTTAGCCTCCTGAGTAGCTGGAATTATAAGCACCTGCCACCATGCCCAGCTAATTTTTGTATTTCTAGTAGAGATGGGTTTTCACCGTGTTGGCCAGGCTGATCTTGAACTCCTGACCTTGTGATCCACCCATCTTGGCCTCCCAAAGTGCTCAGATTACAAGCATGAGCCACCAAACCTGGCCTGGCCTTTTTTTCTTTTTTTTTAATTGCATTTTAGGTTTGGGGGTACATGTGAAGAACATACAAGATTGTTGCATAGGTACACATATGGCAGTGTGATTTGCTGCCTTCCTCCCCATCACCTATATCTGACATTTCTCCCCATGCTATCTCTCCCCAACTCCCCACCCCCCTACTGTCCCTCCCCTATGTCCCCCCAACAGACCCCAGTGTATGATGCTCCCCTCCCTGTGTCCATGTGTTCTCATTGTTCAACACCCACCTATGAGTGAGAACATGTGGTGTTTGATTTTCTGTTCTTGTGTCAGTTTGCTGAGAATGATGGTTTCCAGGTTCATCCATGTCCCTACAAAGGACACAAACTCATCGTTTTTTATGGCTGCATAGTATTCCATGGTGTATATGTACCACATTTTCCCTGTCCAGTCTATCATCGATTTTTCTTTTTCTTTTTAGAGACACAGTCTTGTTCTGTCACCCAGGCTGGAATGCAGTGGCACAATCTCAACTCACTTCAACCTCTGCCTTCCGGTTTCAAGCAATTCTTATGCCTCAGCCTCCCGAGTAGGTGGGATTATACAGGTGCACGTCACTAAGCCTGGCTTTCTGTATTTTAGTAGAGATGGGATTTCACCATGTTGCCTAGGCTGGTCTCCAACTCATGAGCTCAGGCAACCTATCCACCTCAGCCTCCCAAAGTGCTAGGATTATAAGCATAAGCTATCACGCCCAGCCTTAAAGCTAGAAGACTTTTGGATAGTTAGGTATGAAACTGGTGGGGATGGGCATTTAGAAGGCCAAAAGAATGAGATGTAATGTGAATGAAGCCTGAAGAAGAGGAACCAATTAGACTTTGTGAATAATTAGATGAGAGAGGAGGAAGAGGAGGAGAAGAAAGGAGGAAGGCAGGATGGAGGAGAAAGAAGATGACTACATTTTCAAAGCTTTGGTCCAGGCAAGGTGACAAGGGAAAAGAAACCTGTATTGACTTGTGGAAGGTTAGTCAGTTGTAGGCTCCTCGAATGTACGAAAAAAGACAAGAAAAAAGCAGATTAAAAACTGGGCAAGCAGTTGGAGAACACGGTGATTCACAAAGGGTAGCCCACAGAGCCCTGCACCAGAATCCCCTGGGTACCTACTCAAATACAGATTCCAGGCTTCCTTTCCAGACCTACTAAATCACAGTTCCCAGTGTTGGGGCCCAGGAATCTAGATCACATGAATTCACAAAAGGGGCATCTACTGGAGTGTATCCTCTATTGAACCAGAGATGCACGTATGCACACTCTATAGACCAAATCCCAAATGCCTAAGCTCACCCAAGGTTACTGAAGTGGAAGCAGGATCCAAGCACTAAGGCTGGGAGTCTCAGTGGTTATAGATCACGGGTGGAGTAGCCAACAAAGGATATAGAAAACAAGTAGTTTATAAACTTAGCATGAACCAGTATTATACAGTATCACAAGAATGAAGACATTTCTAGTGGAAACATTATTGGATAGTTGAATGTTGGGGATTATTTCCCCCCTCTGAAGTACTTTGTGATTATACTGGAACCTTAACAGATGACCAAGAATACAGTTTGAGCCTGCCAATACTCTAGACAATAACAAAAATCAACTGGCTAATAGTAGGCATAAGTAGCAAGACATTTAAGTCTTAATTCCCTCAAAGGGACGGCAGATCTTACCTCTCTCATTTTCATCATGTATTTAACAAAGAGGACTCAAGTGTACAAAACTTTTGTGTTAAAAAAATTAAGAAACATGTTTAAACAGATAATACCTAATATTCTAAGCTTTGGCGGGGTAAAAGTGACTGGCCCTACGTCTGCTGTCCCTTAAAGTTACACTTTTTCCTTTCCAGTGTTGTTTTTAACTGGTCATAATTTTCAAGACAACAGCTAACTACTGGGTTGTATTCCTCAGCTTAAGAATTGTAGGCAAGTGCTCTTCAGGATGTAATGAAGGTCTCTAATACAAATGCCCAAATGTTCTTCTTGAATTAATGAATTTTTAAAATCTGGCCAGGCGCAGTGGCTCACACCTGTAATCCCCAGCACTTTGGGAGGCCAGGGTGGGTGAATCACGAGGTCAAGAGATCAAGACCATTCTGGCCAACGTGGTGAAAATCTGTCTCTACTAAAAATGGAAAAATTAGCTGGGTGTGGTGACATACGTGTAGCCCCAGCTACTCAGGAGACTGAGGCAGGAGAATTGCTTGGACCCGGGAGGCGGCGGTGACAGCGAGCTGAGATCGTGCCAGTGCACTCCAGCCTGGTGACAGAGCAAGACTCCATCTCAAAAATAAATAAATAAGATTTTAAAAATTCAATCATCACAAATCTTAAAAGTGAAAAGCTTTTCACCACCACAACAGCAACTTATACAGCTGCCATGCTTTGCAATGTGCAAGGCACTTTCCCAAGCATTTCTCACAGATCTTTCTGTCAACCCTAAAAGGCAAGCAGGGTAGACGTTATCATCTCCATTTCACAAGAGAATGTGGGTTGTCGAAAGGCTGGAACTGGGTTGGAACTCTGACCATTAGACCTAATATCATTCCATGACACACAAAACACACAATTAATTAAAAAGATATTTTTTCCCCTCTTGAAAAATAATTGGAGAGGAAGATTTGATATAAATGTTTTACTTGCATTTAACACTATCAAATACTACAACAGGGGCAGCCAAAGTCTTTTTGGTAGATTGAAGCTTAGACTTGTGGGAAACAAAAACCTTCAGCTGTGTGAATGAACAGAGTTGATAGTGGAAGTGAAACCACAGCATCAATAAAGAGATATGAAATGTAAAAGCTTTACACAACTTGGGTTTTAGCATGAGAATTTAACTCCTACCCACCTTTACAACCCAGGAATATACAGAGCCTTTCCTAGAAGCAGTGAAGGCTGGCCCATTGAGGCAATCGTGTATGATGGCCTGTACAGCCTCTGGAGGAAGAAGTAAGTGGATGCTCATAATGGGAGCCTAGGGGAAGTGTGTTTGTCACTCAGACAAACTCATCCACTGTTGTAGAATGATTCAGGAATAAACCTAGCTAGAGTAGAAGTGGCTAAGATTAAAAAGAATTGTCTCATTAATAGCTTCCTGAGATCCTGAGAACCCAAGACAACATTGTTGTGATACTGGGTGCACTGAAGAACAGCATGAGAAGACACCACGGTGTAGAAGCTATTTCTGAAATCGCCCCCATGCAAGCAGAAGCTGCCTTACCATGAAGTAAGTGAGGCAGAGTCATGGAAACATGTTGTTACGATTGTGTGACTTTATTACACATTCATTTATTCAGAAAGCACTGAGGTCAGACTTTGTGGCAGGCATTGTTGTACACAGCTGGAATATAGCAATAAACAGAACAGACGAAGTCCTGCTCTTTCGAAGTGTTATTCTACTTGGGGAAGACAGAGAGCAAGCAAACAAATAAATATGTGTGTGATGGAAAGAGCTGCCATGAAAAAAGTGAAGCAGGAAAAAGGGAATGTGACTTGGCAAAGTACAAGTGTTTCTGCTTTAAATCTGTTTTTATAAATCATTGAAAATCCATTTGAATACTCTTAGTAGTTGTGAATGTTGAGGATCATTTCATAATGATAATAGAATCAATTCATCAGGAAAACATGGCAATCCTAAATATGTATATAACATGAGAAATTCAAAATACATGAAGAAAAAAAGCATCGGAACTGAAAGTTCAGATTGAGAACTCTGAAATTACAGCTGGAAATTGAAACAGTCCTCTCTGAATAACTGATGAAAGAAGTACAGAAAATCAGTAAGGATATGCATGATTTGAACATTATCAACAAGTTTATATTTTTAAATATAAACACAGCACAATAAAATTTGTAGGATACAGCTAAAGCAGTGCCTAGAAAGAAACGTATGGCTTTAAATGTTTGTATTAGGAAAGAAAAAAGGTCTAACATTAACAATCTAAACTTCTACCGTAAAAAACTAAAGAAAGAAGGGGAAATTAAACCAAAAGTAAACAAAAGGAAGGAAATAAAAAAGAGCAGAAATCAACAGAAAATGAACAATTCTATTTTGGGTTTCAAAAAAACCCAAAAACTAGCTTTTCAAAAAATGTAAAAAAACTGATAAATGTCTACTCAGATGGATCAAGAAAATAAGAGAGAAAATACAAAATGCCAACATCAGAAATGAAAGAGAAGACCATACTGCAAATACGACAAAGATTAAAAGAAAATAATATGAAAAATTTTCATGCTGCTACTTTATGACAAAACCACTTCTTTCCTGAAAAAGACAGAAGCACATACAGAGTTATAGTTCTTTGAAATAACTGTTTCTTAGTCAACCAATTATAATAACTATCACTTTTAACCAAAGTAACTTCTATTTTGCAGAGAAAAATGGGGGGTTGGAGAATTGTGAACTATCACACCCCAGCATTTTATCAGATTAGCAGAGCTCATCAATATGCATAAAACAACTTTCTACAGTAGCTAATATCCCTAATACAACTTCTCAAAGTGGCAAAAATAAACATGTTCCTTAATATGACCCAAAGAGGCAGCCTGTCTATAGCATATAAAAATAAAAAGCAGAAGTTAAGCTATAATTATGCTTAATAACTAGTGTTTTAGTTATTACTTAGAATTTATCTACGTATGCACTGATTTTTCCATTAATTAGCCCAATTTAAAATGGATCCAAGACTTTACCTCAATCTTGAAAACTTGCCTCAATCCGACATACTACAGACCATGACTAACAAAAAGAAGTTCACCAAAGCAAGTGTGCACTTTAGTCAAACACAAATTTACATTTTTCATAAGCAAGCATTAAGCAGAAGTAATGCTAGTTTATTTGATCAGTAAACCTGCATACACTTAGAATAACATACCCAAGTATACTTGTATTATATATGATAACACTGATAAATCAAAGAAGACATCGCTGTTTTTACTAAACCAAATTAATAAAACAGTCTAGTTTACCAAAGATTTACCTAAATTATGTGAATCTGAATTCTTAAAATGTTCCTAAGCTGGCTGCTTTCAGAATACTTTTTAAATCTAGCACATTCAAATTTTTAGAAATTCTATTTCTTATTTTCTGGGAATTACTGGCCTCCTATGCATATGTAAGCATTTATACATCTCTTAAACCAGCAGTCTCCAACCTTTTTGGCACCAGGGACTGGTTTCCTGGAAGATAATTTTTCCCTTGGGTTGGCAGGGTAGATGGCTTGGGGATGAACCCGTTCCACCTCAGATCATCATGGATTAGATTCCCATAAGGAGGGTCCAACCTAGATCCTTCCCATGCGTAGTTCACAATAGGGTTTGTACTTCTATGAGAGTCTAATGCTGCCGCTGATCTGCCAGGAGGCAGAGCTCAGGTTGTAATGCTCGACTGCCATCTGTTAACCTCCTGCTGTGCAGACAGTTCCAAACAGGTCACAGACAGGTACCAGTCCATAGCCTGCGCTTGGGGACCCTTGTCTTAAGCCAATCAGAACCAGACTCCTTTAATGTAGGAGATTTTATAATCTAAGTTATTAACACCCTCTGGATTTAGGAAACCAATACACACTCATATAATGAGAGATAAAGACTTTTCTGAATTACAGACACTCAGACATAGAGGTTATAGCTTCAATTCTAAAATTTCACTCATAGGTCAATAAACACAGAAGCACAAAAAATTTACCAATTCAGATATCAAAGAACTATTCTTCTTCTTGGTGGGCACAATATTCTTAATTGATTTGAGCCCAAAATGGACAAAAGGTATACAAACAAGACTAATAAACTAATTTATCTATAGTCTCTCACCCAACAAAGACCAGATCTTTATAAATATTAATCCATTCACAGAGTTTACCAAATGATCAGACTCTGACATGAAATTCCCAATCATTGCTTCCAGCCAGTACTGCAGATGTACTGGCTGGAAGCAAAGCAAAGACAAACCACAAACTTCATAGAGAAAAATATTAAAATTAGAAAAACAAGAGTCAGCAGAGTTCTATTATCATTTGGGAGCCAAGAAAAAAAATGTGTCTGGGCTTTAAGCAGCCCACAAACTTCTGTGGTGAAAAGTATATCCAGTTTTGTTAGATGAATCCACAGACAACTCAGTGGAAGACCTCCAAACTTTTTAAAAGACAATTTTTAATTAATTAATTTTTTTTTTTTTTTTGAGATGGAGTCTCGCTCTTCTTGCCCAGGCTGGAGTGCAATGGCACAATCTCAGCTCAGTGCAACAACCGCCTCCTCCTCCCGGGTTCAAGCGATTCTTCTGCCTCAGCTTCCTGAGTAGCTGAGATTAAAGGCATTCAACACCATACCTGACTAATTTTGTCTTTTTCGTAGAGATGGGGTTTTTCCATGTTACTCAGGCTGGTCTTGAACTCTAGACCTCAGGTGATCCGCCAGCCTCAGCCTCCCAAAGTGCTGGGATTATAAGCGTGAGCCACCGCACTCAGCCAAAAAGAAAATTCCTTAAAAAGCAGGTAAAATCATGCCTCTCATACAGATTAAAATGAGCACGTTAAACATTTTATTTATCATGAATCAATGTAGAAACATGGTAGATGTTACAACTAATTCAAAAGAGAAATAAAAAAATTATATGGAAAAAAAGATTCAATGTGCAAATAGGAGAAAAACTGGGTTCTTCCACAGTGGTGAAGAGAAGTGAATTGAACGTCTGGTCAGGAGAGAATCTGGACAGCTATAAATAGGAATTATTAACTGCCATCAGTTATCTGCAATTTACAGAGTTGTAAAATAGTTTCCATTGAATGGGAATCAGCTTTTGGTTTTTCCAGACAATCCAGTTTTCCAAATGGGCACAAGTTTTTTCCATACAAATAACATCTCTTCTCTGATACCAGAAAAGAGGATGAGTGTATATAGAGGTAAATGTGTAGTAATTACAAGAAATTAAGAAGTTCATCTCTGACATGGTTTTTTCCCTACCATAAAAGAAAACATGAAAATTAGGGAACTGGTTGCTGTGAAAGGGCTCCAAGCACCAAAATATCTCACATCAGCTTTATCAGAGTGACTTTCTCATTTCATTAAAAGCAGCTATTGGCCGGGCACGGTAGCTCAAGCCTGTAATCCCGGCACTTTGGGAGGCCGAGACGGGTGGATCACAAAGTTAAGAAAGCGAGACCATCCTGGTCAACATGGTGAAACCCTGTCCCTACTAAAAATTAAAAAATTAGCTGGGCATGGTGGTGCGTGCCTGTAATCCCAGCTACTCAGGAGGCTGAGGCAGGAGAATTGCCTGAACCCAGGAGGCAGAGGCTGCGGTGAGCCGAGATCGCGCCATTGCACTCCAGCCTGGGTAACAAGAGCAAAACTCTGTCTCAAAAAAAACAAAAAAAAAAAGTAGCTATTAAAACACAGATTGGTCATATGGTTGATATGCCAGACGATCCTTTGAACACACAGGCATAGGCCAATCCTCTGGAAACTTTAAGAAGTTGAGTCTGGGAATCTATCACTAAGAAAGCTTGAGAAACACTGTTGAAGTATATTTTAGTTTGTGGAGTTAGCAGAGCCCTGAAGAAATAAAACCCGGACTGGTGAGTCTTTAAACATCCTTGGAATTGTAAATGGGACATTTAGAAAGGGTCTTGGGGAGCCAGTGAGCACATTATGAAGAAACGTAGTATGGCCATAAAAGGAAGGTAGTAGCAAAGAAAGGAGCCTGGTGGGGAACTTGAAACAAGCTTCACCTGATAAACAGCGTGTCTGATGGAAAACAGGAAAGAAAGAAGGGTGCTGACAAGCCCAAAGATCTTGTAAAGGCTAAGAGCTCACAGGAGGCATGGAGAGAGAGGAGAGAGAGGAGAGAGAGAGACAGAGAAACAGACAGAGAGAGAGAGAGACAGAGAGAGAGACACAGAGAGAGACACAGAGAGAGAGAGAGAATGCAAAGAGAGATCTCACAGACACCCTGGCCACACTCAGGACAATTAAATCAGAATCTCTTGCCAGACACAGTGGTGAGCACCTGTAATCCCAGCTACTTGAGAAGCTGAGGCAGGCAGATCACTTGAACCCAGGAGTTCCAGATCAGCCTAAGTAACCAAGTGAAGCCGAGTGAAGACCCTATCTAAAAACAACAAAAATAACAAAGGCAGAATCTCCAGGGGAGGACTCAGTCACTGGTGTTTTTAAAAGCTCTTGTGATTGCAACCTGCAGCCCGGGTTGATAACCTTTGTTCACCAACTGCACATCAGGTGACGCTGGTCATTGATGCTGTGGTTCTAAATGACTCCTCTGTTCCTTGCTAAAGAGGATGTGAGGATTTAGGATGAGTTTCTTCTTCTTTTTAATTAGAGCAAAATTCATGAAGAGGAAATGACCTGTGGTTTTTGACTTTCAATTGTGTCACATCATCGAATGTGCCCTTTCTGTGAGTAAAAAGAAAAAGAACAAGGTCAACTTTCTACTTAGTGTGTGCTGTTCAGTCGTTGCAGTCAAATGAGCAGAACTCAGAAATATTATTGTAAAATGGCAGGCTTGAGGTCTTTATCTTTTTCTTTGTAGTTTACTGCAAATAGTATGACCTAATAATACTACAAGTGGTGCAGTAAAAATAGCAATGAATTTGGCATCAGAAGATGGTAGGACCAGTGCCAATCTTGCCCAGGGATTAAAATACACTGTAGTTTAATCAGTGTATTAAAATACACTGACATAAGTGTAGTTTATGTAAGTGTAAAAGTATATATACGCTTTATATAAGTGCATAAGTGTAGTTTATATAAGTGTATAAACTACACCTACCTCAGCCTCAGTTCCCTTTACTGAAAAATAAGATGCATCTCTTTTGATCTAAAATGTCACTGACTGCAAAATTCACCAGTTTTACATATCACAAAGAAAAGGTAGTTGTTTTATTTCAGTTAATGTAAATACTTGAACTTACTATGTTTACTGACGAGTTAAAATGTTCCAGAATATAAAAATAAAACTTCTCATTGAAAAAATCCTTTAAATAAATTTCTTAAAACCAATTTGTTAATAATTCCTATTAAGACTTATGGCAGAAGGGGCGCGGTGGCTCACGCCTGTAATCCTAGCACTTTAGGAGGCCAAGCGGGTGGATATGAGGTCAAGAGATCGAGACCAGCCTGGCCAACATGGCAAAACCCCATCTCTACCAAAAGAAAAATTAGCCAGGGTGTGGTGGCATGCACCTGTAGTCCCAGCTCCCTCTGGAAGCTGAGGCAGGAGAAGAACTTGAACCCGGAAGGCGGAGGTTTAACTGAGCCAAGATGGTGCCACTGCACTCCAGCCTAGGTGACAGAGAGACTCCATCTCAAAAAAAAAAACACTCATCCTTCTCAAATGAGTCAAATCATACAAAATATTATTTAATTAAACAGCCACGTACCTCATAAATTTCCTATAAAGATGTGATAAAGAACACTGTTTCTTCTTAAAAAAAAAACATGATTGGAAATTCATATATACTTAATCATGATACAAGAGTTGTTTTTGTCAAAATGCAAATACAGGAGCTTAAATATTTTTGTCAAAATGCAAATATAGGATCTTAAATGTTTTTTAGTTTAGCAGAAGTCAATAGTGTTTTAATGTCTCAAGTGTGCAGTGTGAAGACATACTAAACGCAAAAATGTTTAAGATCGCATAATTGCATTTTGGCTAAAACAATTTTAATCTATCCTAAAAATAATTTATTAGAACAAGTAACCAAACAACTATGGAAAGCACCTGGTAATGTTATCAGATGATCCAGAGACTCAAATGACATCAACGCTCTTTCCTAACTTCTTTCCCTGATCTTATTATTCTCTCAGTCTTCCATGTGATACAGAAATTGGCCACCATAGGCCCTGGGGTTACATCCTTATAACTCACAAGTAAACTCACAAGTAAACCTTATAACTCACAAACTCACAATGTTTGTTTATAAACATTGGTTAGGGTACAAAGTTACAATTAAAGAAGAGGGAAAAAAATTCTGATGTTCTATTGCACACTAGGGTAAGGATGGTTAAACGGTGAAATTTTGTATGCCACAAAATAACTAGAAGAGAGGCTATTGAATGTTCTTATCACAGAGAACGGATAAATGCATGGGGTGGTGATACACTACCTACTGGATCGTTATACAACATAAATACGTATTGAAACATCAAACTGCACCCCATAAATATGTACAATTATAATGTGTCCATTCAAAACAAACCACCAGAACGTCTAACTGGATACCGTTCACGGACATATTCTAAAACCATTAAAGGAAAGATTTCTGGGAGACTTTATAGTGTGAGGGGTCAGACTGCTGACCCCACCTGCATCCACGGCTCAGGGGTAGGCATCACTCACACCGGGACAGTCAGCGGACACACGACTCGTGCTGAGGTGCAGTCAGCACACCCCCTACCACTCTGAAGCCGTGCGAGCTTCAAAACAAAAACACAGCACAACTGAACCAGAATCTAATGAGGCCATTACGCTTAACTGTAAATTTTCAAGAAACACAGAGGCTAGAGAAACAGGTTAAACGACACCATCAGTAAGTAATGAGCCAAATCCAAGATTTGTGACATTCCACAGGGCAAATATCCCTCAACATATGAATAACAAGAAGAAAAACGAGGCGCGGGCAATTAGAGGACAACCGAGACCAGGGGTCCTAGCAACCGAACACAACGTGGGACCTTGTTTGGAGCTCCATGACGATTCGACTATAGTAAGGAATTTCTGAAATAAGGAAACTTGAAAGTAGACGGACTATTAGGTGTCATGAAGGAATTACCTTAACTTTTTTAGGTGTGATAATGGTCCGTTAATTACATTTTTATAAAAATTACTCATTAGAGGAAGTTTATGGTGAAACGACCTGTTCTAAAGCTGTCACGCCGACCCCGGGCCGGCCCTCTCGGTGCCGCGGCAGCCTCTCTGTCAGGGCGTCTCCAGCTCGCCTGGGCGCTGAACCCCGCCAGCGCGCTCTGAGACGGCCGCAGCGCGGGTAGCCCCCGGCATGCTCCGCGGGCTGAGCTCGTGGGCTCCAGAACTCAAAGCACCTGGCCTGGGTCCCGCGCGGGGCTCCTTACCCAAGGTGCCCCGGGCGCTCATTTGCATGTCCCACCCAACAAGTAAACCTCACAGGTCAGTCGCGGCCGCCTACGGCCTGGCGGTCAGAGCACCAAACGTGCAAGCCTCGTGATGAGGTTCCGTTGCATGAAATTTCCCTAAAGGCTCCAAGGTGTATAGGAAAGCGCACGGTTCGGTCACCGTAAGTAAAGCAGGCGAGAGCGTTCCGGTGCCTTATAAGGCCTGTGGACGGAGGTCCAGACGTGCTCGCTTCGGCAGCACATATACTAAAATTGGAACGATACAGAGAAGATTAGCATGGCCCCTGCGCAAGGATGACACGCAAATTCGTGAAGCGTTCCATATTTTGCGCAGCCTGCGAAGAAATTTACCACTAAAGAAATAGGTTAAGCAAAAACGGCGACACCCAATAACGAAATTGCGATTTTCATTACAAAAATATTTGTCTAAGGAGATCTATGACCTGCGAACGGAGCACAGTCACACTTGGAATGTTGTGTGCAAATACATCGTTAATATGCATTTTGGAAATGGAAAAAGGTCGATCATCTTGTGCCTTTTTTTTTTTTTTTTTTATAAAGACGGGGTTTCACCATGTTGGTCAGGCTGTTCTTGAACTCCCGACCTCAGGTGATCCACCCGCCTTGGCCTCCAAAGTGCTTGGATTACAGGCCTAAACCACCACGCCCGGCCGTTGTGCCTCAATAGAACTTTTCATTCTGAAATAGACTTACGGTCTTGTCTCCCCCAACAACACAAACTCCAGAGCCCCAGTTTGTCTGGCTTTTGTTCAGTAGAAGACCACCTGGCACAAGAATTGTTCAACGAATCCTCACTAAATCTTTTCTAAATTAATAAATCTCTACTAGAGGAAGGAAACATTAGAGCTCATTTCTTGCGCCTACTTTGTGCCATTCTTCGTCATCTTAGAGCGGAGTTGCTTACACCCTCTTTTTTCTTAGACTGCGAGCTGCACAGAGGAAAGGAATGTGACTAAGGGCTGGTATTATTGGAGATCACTGTTGGTCTTTGCCTATGGATTCAAGAGTTCTAGGACCCATTTGAGTACTGGGCAGACGCAGCAAGCCCATTTGGATGATCTGTTTTCACGAGTCTTCTGTTTTCATGTAGCCTCTAAGAAGTACTTAGAAAGGCCAGTTTACATAAATCGGACAGATTGTGTGACGGGAAATTTGATTATGAGGAATGTTCATTGCCCAAACTGAAAGCAGATTTTAATCAATAAAAACAAGTATTTGGACACAGATGCGAGGATCACCTAGCTAACTTACTGGTAACGCGAATGGCTGGGCGCCTTGAAGGTGGAGGCTGTCGAGGAAGGGCGCCCACTGGGCGACGGGACTGGTGGGAGGCCAAGAAGGCATCGTAGGTGTCCACGCAGCCGAGGCCGCGGGCAGGAAAGCGCAGGAACAGAAGAGATTTCTAGCAACCGCTCCAAACTCCGCTGTGTTGAGTCCAGCGACCTTCGTGAACCGCGCAAAATATGGAACGCTTCACGAATTTGCGTGTCATCCTTGCGCAGGGGCCATGCTAATCTTCTCTGTATCGTTCCAATTTTAGTATATGTGCTGCCGAAGCGAGCACGTCTAGACCTCCGTCCACAGGCCTTATAAGGCACCGGAACGCTCTCGCCTGCTTTACTTACGGTGACCGAACCGTGCGCTTTCCTATACACCTTGGAGCCTTTAGGGAAATTTCATGCAACGGAACCTCATTACCAGGCTTGTACGTTTGGTGCTCTGACCGCCAGGCCGTAGGCGGCCACGACTGACCTGTGAGGTTTACTTGTTGGGTGGGACATGCAAATGAGCGCCCGGGGCACCTTGGGTAAGGGGCCCCGCGAGGGACCCAGGCCCCGGGCTTTGAGTTTTTGGGCCGCGGAGCTCAGCCCGCAGAGCATGCCGGGAGCCTGCAGCCCTCGCGGCTGCAGTGGAGCACTTGGCGTCTCTCCGAAGTCACTGTGGGAGCTGAGGAGGTGGTTGGCCCGCTAGGTCACTAGGGCCCTGGGTCGAGTAGGGGTCCGCCCCAATACAAGGAAGGTTTCACCGATATTTCGCTGGTGACATTGGGGCCTGTGCCAACAGACTTTTCTGAAGTGAGACCAGAGTTCAGCCCTCCGAGAGAGACCTTCCAACGATTCAACCACTCAGTTCTGGAGCGGTCAGCACCACATTCGAGGTTGCCGTGGACTCCGCTGGCATCTCCGCGACTCTTTCCAGCCGGTCGGGTTGGGGGCTGAGCACCTAGCACAAGACGGCCACCCCCGCCTCCCCCACTTCCCCTGGCCTCCAGATGGTACACCTTTCTACGCAGGCGCCTCGGAGGTCAGGGCTCTTCAGCCACGCCCCTTCACAGGTGTCTTCCTTTCGGCGCTGAAGTAGCCACGCCTCTTCACAGGTGTCTTCCCCTGACCGCTACTTTCGCCCCGGAACGCTGAAAAACCGGCTGACAGGTGGATTTGAGGAATTAACAATAGTTCACTTAGAGAACTGGTGAAGCATTATTGTACGACCCATTACCTCCTGGCACTCTAATCCTAACCCCATTAGGATCCAAACGTACGGGACAGACCTACTAGCAAGAAATACGCTGTTAGTGCTAAATATTCTGATTTTTAACTACAGCAAAAATCATATTGTTCATATACCTGACCGTTGTGAGATGAGGGCCCAAAGATCAAAGCCTCTGGTATTTATTTGGTTACAGTATTTCATTTATTGAAGTAAGTGAAGGGCAAATGTTTGCCGGTGTTGTATTAAAACGGCACCTTGAATGAGGAATATGGCACATTTACCAATAGCTGGAGTTTTGCTGCTTTTTCTCCTTCATATGGTCCTTTTACCCCTTCCTGTAACAATACTTTGATGTAAAAACCTGCTAAAAAATCAGTAATTTTGAGAAAAACTTTAATTGGTATCCAATTTTCTAATGTACCAAAATAGTGTGAAATCATTTAAGGGTTCCTGGTATTGCTGATCCAGAACCAGAAAAAGGAACAGAAAGGAAAGACAGGAATCACTGCTAAACCTGTCTTATTCTGTGTTTGTGGTTATAATTCTTTTCTTGAACAGCTTTTGAAAAATAATAAAACACTACGTTCTTTCCTCACTCAAAATAATTAGGCAAAAATGATATTCCTGTTGAGTTAAATTGCCCGATTACAAACAAAATGTGCTTTGGTATATTTTTTCTAACGCCCTGTCCTTCCAATAACCTATTTCTGCTTTGTGACTTCAAAGCTATTAGGAAGCAGTAAATTGATGTTCAATTTCATTGTTTTGAAGAAGTACATCAAAATTCTTTCATGTTCTCTTTTAAAAACTTTACAACTAATCTCTTAAAAACTTTACAACTAATTAAAGAATACACGGTTGGAAGAATCTAGAATACATTGTTAGAAGAATCTATAGTTAGAAAGATGTTCTGAGTTACAGAGTCATGAACTTGATGTCCCTACAACCTATATGCGCCTTCAGAGTTAGGCTGCACTCACAGATGACCACTCAACCCCTTTCCATTCTAAAAAGAGGGAAAAGACTTAGCACATACAAGAAAAAAAAAAACAATGGTTGAAGATTGGCAGGAGATAAATCCATTGGGAAAAATATCTTTATAAATGGTTGTAGGCCTGGTGAGGTCCCAGTGTTTTGGGAGGCCAAGATGGGAGGAGACCCCTTGAGGCCAAGTGTTCAAGACCATCTGAGCAACTTAGTGAAACACCAGCCCCTCCCCCCCTCTACACACACACACACACACACACACACACACACAACATATACATACTGAGCCCAGTGGCATGCTCCTGTAGTCCTAGCTATTTGGGAGGCTGAGGCAGGAGGATAGCTTGAGCCCAGGAGTTCAATGCTGCAGTGAGCTATGATCAAGCTACAACACTCCAGCCTGGGTAACAGAGTGAGAACTCTGTCTCTTAAAGGAAAAAATGAAGTAAGTGGTTTTAAATGTTCAGATGTGTACAGAAATAATAAGAAAACTTAATTTTAGAGTCATGGTATTACTGAAAAAGGCAATGTTGAAAGAAGAAATAATAAGAAAACTTAATTTTAGAGTCATGGTATTACTGAAAAATGCAATGTTGAAAGAGCTAGAATGGAATTTTTCACAGGTGATTTATATATGTCCTCTTTTAAAGCACAAAATTCTCCCAAGGTCTCCAGTGTTCCTTAAATTCCTTCTATTGTTCTTTAAATAAATATAAACACAAAATACCATAAACTCCTTTTTCTTTTACCTGTTATACAGCTCTAAAACAAAAGAAGATTTACAAATTTGACACAAAAGTACAAATCAGTAAAATTCAAATTAACAGTATTATTAATTTATTGCAGTAGATAATGCATTTGGCTGAAACTATATCAACACTGTTGAGTTTGCCAACATATTAGCAGTGTCTTTTATTATTATTATTATTATTTTTTTGGAGACAGAGTCTTGTTCTGTCACCCAGGCTCACTGCAACCTCTACCTCCAAGCCTCTGGCAATTCTCCTGCTTCAGCCTCTCGAATAGCTGAGATTACAGGCATGCACCACCACACCCCACTGATTTTTGTATTTTTAGTAGAGACAAAGTTTCACCATGGTGGCCATGCTGGGCATGCACCACCACACCCCACTGATTTTTGTATTTTTAGTAGAGACAGGGTTTCACCATGGTGGCCATGCTGGTCTCAAACCCCTGGCTTCAAGTGACCTGCTCACCTTGGCTTCCCAAAGTGCTGGGATTACAGGTGTAAGCCACCATGCCCAGCCTAAAGCTGTGTCACTTAATTCGACATGGAGTTAGTATAACAATATAATTTGAATCACCACTAACTATATATCCAATCAAATTTTGCCAAAATTTGGAATAGGAAAGATTATCTGAAATTAGTTTTAATTATTAGTACTATTTTTAAGCTATTTTAAAAGTTTCAGCCTTGAATTTATAGTTAGACCACTGAAGGTAAAGAAGAAACAATGCTTCTCATTGTGTTTTATTTATATCTGTGTGGGACTCTATTTGGCCAATACTGCAACAATAGTTGGCAAAAGACAAAAAGATTAATGGGGATAGTCTGTGTCCTCAAACATTCCCTCTCACTCTCAAAACAGGGTAGACAGGTTTCTGTAGTGAAACAATTCTGACACAGTCATCACACAGCTTGTGGTTTTTCAAACAGGCTCAGCACCATGTCTGCCATTTGAATGAGGCTTGAGAGGGCAGAATTTCATAAAGATGATTAGTAGATATTGAAAGTCACTCATTTACACCATTTCAAAATTAATCATAAATCAAATTTTATTATTATTTCTGTTCTGTTTTCATCTTAGAATATTCAAATTACTGTTATACCTTTATTGGTACATGTCTGAAAGCATTTGGCTTTTGCTTGGTGCAAATACATCACTTACCCATTATTCAGTCTGTCTCTGTTCATTTCTTATTAGCCCCTACAAAGTAATACATTACTCAATCGTATGTTATTTTCATCATGTGAAATCAAAGTATTGATTTCACAAACCAAAGTATTGGTTTCACAAACAATAAGAAACTAAAGTCTTTGTAATTGAAAATGTTATTCATGTGTGCATCATCACTGAGAAAAAGAAATTTTGACTTCATTAACAAGTAATTCAATGTAAGCATAGTAACACAGTAGCAGAAACTAGCCATTGCTGTCATTTAGATAGCAGTACATGCCAACCTAAGAGCAGCCAGTTACAAACACTGTCACATTGACGGTCCTTTAGCTAAGTAAGATGACATGGCAAACAATGCAGATTCATATTGAAATCTCATGGCAATATTTAGCTATAAGGTGAATATTCAGATGTTTTAGACACTGCCTATTTTAATATTTTAAGATGATCATCTCAATAAAAACAATTTCTTTCTAAAAATCCTCTAGATAACCCTCTAACCCTTAAGAATCTGTCTGAAGACTCCAACAGGTTCTAGATCCTAGCCTGAGGAACACTGTATAGGCTGATACAGAAAATTTTAATTCCTGGAATTACTCAAGAATTAGAAATAGAAACTGTGGCAGAAAGGTGTAATATTTATGAAACATCAAATACTTGACAGGTATTTTACATACAAGATTGCATTCAGTATTTGCAATACTTCTGACCTAGTTATTACTCATTCTACAGCTGCAGAAACTGATGCTCAAAAGAATTATGTACCTTGCTTAAATGCATACTGGTTATAAAAGGAGGTTAGAAGAAAGACAACGTTCAAACTAAGGAACTTCAAAATCCTAATCTCAAGCTTTTTCTATTATTCTGTGATTTAATTTAACATTAAAGATAACCAAATACACGTTTTACAAGGAAAGTCTTTTTTATTTTTATTTATTTTATTGCATTGCATTTTAGGTTTTGGGGTACATGTGAAGAACATGCAAGATTGTTGCATAGGTACACACATAGCAGTGTGATTTGCTGCCTTCCTCCCAATCACCTATATCTGGCATTTCTCCCCATGCTATCTCTCCCCAACAAAACCTTTATGAACTGATTTGAAATTCAATCAATACATAATAAAAAAGGAAAACTTCAGTCAAGTCTAGGTGTTCTAGATTATGAAGGCCAATCTCAGATTTCCAAAATGTTTCTGGGCTACCTTCTTCAAACCACTGATGCTTACACATGAAATCAAAGGTAATATAATTGTCATAGAAATAAAAACAAAGGAAAAAACCCTGCAACTATAAACAACAATAATGAAATTATCCTACACATCATCTGTACCCACGTTAGTCTCCATTAATACAAATGATTCAGAATTGACTTACTGTTCAGTTCTCAAAGTGACTAAATAATAATTTGATTTTTTGAATGCAGTTTCATCAATCAAAATCACCTTTATTTTAGGCAATAAACTTTTGTTTTACTAAAATAGTTTTCATTACAGGATCCCAGTATAGTTACATAGTCTCCCAGCATTTCTGAGAGCTTCTACAAAGATAGATAAAACTGTTCACCTTTTTTTGTAAATGCACAAAAATTAATTTGAGATGGAAATTCTAAAAGAAAACATAGGAAAATAATTGTGCAACTTAGGGCTTAGCAAAGATTTCTAAGACAAGACACAGAAAGCAGAAACCATTAAAAAGTTAGTAAATTGACTTCACACAAAACTTCAAACTCTGCTCATTAAAAGATACCCCACAAAAAAGAAAAAAAGGCAAGCTAGAGACTTGGAGAAAATCATAATCAAATATCAGAAAAAGGAACTATATCAAGAATAAATCAGGAACTTTCACAACTCAACAATAAAAAGCAGAACCCAAAGAAAATAAGGCCAAAAGTCTTAAACAGACACTTTATCAAAAATACACAAATGGTTAAGAAGAAAATGAAAAGATAACGTCATTAATCATCAGGAAACTGCTAGTTAGTGCAATGAATACAACACCTGCTAGAATGGCTAAAATTTAAAAGACTGATAATACCAAATACTGTAAATTACATGGAATAACTAGAACTTTCATACATTGTTGGTAGGCTTGTAAAATGGTAAAACTTTTGAAGAACTATTTGGCATGTTTTTATAAAGATAAACATACACTGACACTGTGCCCTAGCAATTCTACTCCTACATATTTGTCCAGGATAAATTAAGACACATGTCCACAAAGATTCACATATTAACGTTTACAACTGCTTTATTTCTAATAGTCTCAATCTGGAAACAAGCTAAATGTCCATCAACAGGAGAATGAATAAATTGTGATATATTGATAGAAGGGAATGATACTCAGCAATAAAAAGAAACACATTCGTGGTATGCACAACATGGATGGATTTCACAGAACAGAACAGCAATTGCTTAAAAGGGAGGGGGGAAATGAATTGACTAGAAAATGGTACAGAGGAACTTTCTGAAATGACTTAAAGCTGTATATCTGGATCAGCATGTAGGTTACATGTGGGTGTTGGGTATATTCATTTGTCAAAACACATCAACTATATACTTGAGATCTGTGCATCTCACCATTATAAATTATATCACCAAAAAAGCATGCTTAAACAAAAAGAAGAAAGCATCAAAAACAAAAAACAAATCTGTTGCTGAAGTCTAATGATGCCAAAGGATTTACTGTTTCTAATCAGAGTACCACGGTTTTTGGAACTTTATACTCTACCTGTACCCCTTCACTGAACGTGTATTGATCCCATCATTGGAAAACATTTAGCTAAGCTGGTAGACATTGTGTCTGTGGAGGCGTCAGTCAAGTCAAGAAACATATAAATAAACTTCTAAAGTAGTTCATGGAAGGCTTTTTATTTCATATTAATTCCTTTATTTAATAAGTATTTACTGAGCACCTATTTATATGTCAGGCAATATTCTAGGCACCAGGGGTTCAGCAATGACCAAGATACTACACCCCGTGCCTCATGGAGTTTCACTTGAGTATGGAATAGACAGATAATTTAAAAGTATACAAATAGACCCAGCACAGTGGCTCATGCCTGTAGTCCCAACGTTTTGGGAAGCCGAGATGGGTGAATCACCTGAGGTTAGGAGTTCAAGACCAACCTGGCCAACATGGTGAATCCCTATCTCTACTAAAAACGCAAAAAAATAGGGCTCAGTGGTGCACACCTGTAAACCCAGTTACTCAGGAGGCTGAGGCTCGAGAATAGCTTGAACCTGGGAGGCAGAGGCTGCAGTGAGCCAAGATAGCACCACAGCACTCCAGCCTGGGCAACAGAGCCAGACTCTGTCTGAAAAAAAAAAAAAAAAGATACAAATAAATATGAGATAATTTCAGTTGGTGAAAAATACATTGAAGAAAATAAAATATTTAGAAAATGAAACATTTGATCATATTTTACTCATTTCTGAGGGTGTGTGAATCACATATTTGCTTGTAATGTTATACTTAGTGCCATTGATTTCAAAGATCAACTCTACTTTTATTCTCACTGTGCAATAAAAACAGTCTCAGAATGAGAACATGAGGCCATATTTTACCAGTGCACATTTATGTACATCTTATTTTCTTACATGCTTTTTTAAAAAGGACAGATTAGCCGGGCGCGGTGGCTCAAGCCTGTAATCCCAGCACTTTGGGAGGCCGAGGCGGGTGGATCACGAGGTCAAGAGATCGAGACCATCCTGGTCAACATGGTGAAACCCCGTCTCTACTAAAAATACAAAAACTTAGCTGGGCATCGTGGCGCATGCCTGTAATCCCAGCTACTCAGGAGGCTGAGGCAGGAGAATTGCCTGAACCCAGGAGGCAGAGGTTGCAGTGAGCCGAGATCGCGCCATTGCACTCCAGCCTGGGTAACAAGAGCGAAACTCCGTCTCAAAAAAAAAAAAATAAATAAAAAATAAATAAAAAGGACAGATTGACAATTCACCAGATCATTACACACAAATTAAGAGCATATGGACTGTGTATTTAACTAAAGCACACCACAGTGTTAAGATCCAATATCATCCCTCAATTTCACTGGGAACCCTCACTTTTTCTTCAGGGCTCAAGTATTTAGAGAGTTATACTTGTGACTAGAGGTATTTAAAACCTACTGGCTTGAGATAGCTCATGAAAATCAGACTACATACCAACCCCTCATTCATAACATGCATAGTATAGAGAATAAAGGTTTCAGACTCTAGAAGTCTTATTAGCACCTAGCACATTAGAATTGTTTGAGAGACATACAGTTGTCCCACACTATTTCACCAGCTTATGCATCTATTACCACTCAATAGTATTGTTGCTTTTGATCTTTTAATATTTATATTGGTTCACATGGAAGTAGAAACAGAGATTCCAGACATTAAAATTTTAGCTATGTTTAACTTCATTGAAAAGCTAAAATTGTAGTAATCTTGACTAAGATCTCAAATCTCATAATAAAACCAGCTTTCTCAAAGCCAAGCAAATTGGTGCAAGGCAAAATATTGGTGAGATTATTTCCTATTTTAATTTCTACTATGGTTTATACCATTTTGAAAAATGGTGTTATCTTTTATTAGTTAAACTCTATGAGCATTTCATGGAAGACAACAGGTGACAAGCATCATTAGTCATTGCCTGCTTAGAAACAGAGACGTTACCAGAAGGCAACATCGTCAGCCTAGTGGCTTACTAGTAGAACTGAAGTTAAGCCAGAGTGCTGAGTTGTCCTTTCTGGGCTAATCTTCTATCATCCCTTCTGTGCCACAGAACTCATGGAAGAGAAACTGTTGCTGATTGTTAGCTGATTCTATACATGATGAAAATCTATATTTATTTCATTTGCCTTGCAAAATGATGACAGTGATGGTAGCTCTTGAGAAACCATAAAACAGGTGTTCAAGTGAAGGCAAGCAATTGAACAGAGACGGACACTCAGGCTGCACAGTCACCTGAACAAAAAGAAAATTAAGAGTCAAAATGGCCCCTTATATAACAATGAAAATGAAAATGGACCCCTACAATTTATACAGGAAGGCTGAGTTGGGTTTTTTTCCTCTATTTTATGAAAACATATTCAGCATGTTGGTAATCACATGAAAAGCAATCACTTGTGTCTTTTTAAAGCAGAGTTTGAAGCTGATGGCAGACGCATGAAAATGCCCATTAATCAGATCTTGCTCCATGTTTTCCAGTTGAAATGTGTCACACTCTAAACTGAGAAAATAACTCCAGGTTGCCCTCCTTGGAAGGCACACATGATGATGTCTGAAATCATCATAGAATGTTTTATCCTCCTTGGTCCTTTCTCATCATTCTGAGAAACATGGTCAATAAATGACCCCCTTTTGGTAGATCACAAGGCCCTTAAACCTTTGGAGTTGTTAGAAACACATGCTTTGCAGCAGGACATACATGGATTTGAATCTCAGTGTGCCGTTTACTAGTGTAGCTCTGGGTAAGTTACTTGTGGTTCCCTAGTTCCTTTGGTTGGACGTAAGACTTAATTACTGATGACCTTGACTAGGGGAATGGGTGGAAGTACAAGCTGGAGGCGCAAATCATAAAGGTGGGATGTTCAGTTAATGAGAGATAGAAAGTGAAAATGAAATCATTCTTTCAATAAGCCTGGTCATGAAGGAAATGAAAGCTGTAGAAACAGATATAAAGTAAAAGAGACCTTTGGTGGTGGTGGTGGTGGTGGTGGTGACGGCAGAGAAACTTGAGCATGCTTATATGCTGACGGCAAAAAGTAGAGCAGAGACTGAAGATTCAGGAATAAGGGGAGATCACTGATGGAGCCAGGTTCCTTAGGAGGTGGGATGGAGACTGGATGACAGGGCAAATCTACTCTTTCTCTTGCCTTTGTTACACCACCCTGGGATACATCTCCTTTCCTTTGTCTCTCAAAAAGCTATACATTCTTTATTAAGACCACTTGGTATTGGCACAAAAGATAGACAAATAGATTAATAGAACCAAAAAGCCACCTGATTTATGACAAGATAGCACTGAAGGGCAACGGGGAAAGGGCAGTTCCTTCAATAAACAATATTAGCGGCCAGGTACGGTGGCTCACACCTGTAATCCCAGCACTTTGGGAAGCTGAAGTGGGTGGATCACCCGAGGTCAGGAGTTCAACACAAGCCTGGCCAACATGGTGAAACCCTGTTTCTACTAAAAATACAAAAAAATCAGCAGGGTGTAGTGGCACATGCCTGTAATCCCAGCTATTCGGAAGGCTAAGGCAGGAGAATCACTTGGACCCTGGAAGCAGAGGTTGTGGTGAGCTGAAATGGGGCAACTGCACTCCAGCCTAGGTGACAGAGCAAGCCTCCGTCTCAAAAAGCAAACAAACAAACAAAAACAATATTGGCTCACCTCTGTATCTGTAGAAATTTTGATTGATACCTCATGCAACACTTGAAAGTCATTTCCAAATAGAATGTGTATCTAAAGATAAAAGGTAATAAAGCTTCTAGATTATCATAACATAAGAAAATATCTTAGTGACTTTGAAGTAGGGAATGTTTCCTTAGACTGAAAGCAAAAAGTATTAACTATTGATAAGGAAAAGATTAGCTACATTAAAATTGGGAATTTATGTTCCTTCAAAAAAAAAATCACCATTAAGATGGAAAGGCAAACTCAAGAGTAGAAGATATTTGTAATACATATAACCAACAAAGGGTTCAGATATAAAGAATTCTAGCAAATTGGTAAGAAAAAGACAACTGAATAGAAAAGTAGGCAAAACACCTGATTAGGCACTTTACAGAAGAAGATATCCAAATGGCCAGTACACGTATGAAAAAGTTTCATTGTCACTGGTCATAAGTGAAATGCATATTAAAACTATCTTAAAATACTGGTAACCCAGGGTTGGCAGAGATGTAGAGTATTCTAATTTTCATACAATTGCAGTAAGTATAAATTGATGCAACCACTTTGAAAACTGTCAGTATCTGTTAAAGCTGAATGTACACATACTCTGTGATCCAGCAACCCACATTTACATTTACAGATGTTTATTCATAGAAGCATTGTTCCTAATAACCCAAGTATCATGTCTTCAGAAAGAGAATTAATAAATTAATTAAGAAATATGTATACAGGCCAGGAACGGTGGCTCATGCCTGTAATCCTAGCACTTTAGGAAGCTGAGGCAAGCAGATCATGAGGTCAGGAGATCAAGACCAACCTGACCACCATGGTGAAACCCTGTCTCTACTAAAAATGCAAAAATTAGCTGGGTGTAGTGGTACATGCCTGTAGTTCTAGCTACTCGGGAGGCTGAGGCAGGAGAATCGCTTGAACCTGTGAGGCAGAGGTTGCAGTGAGCCAAGATAGTGCCACTGCACACCAGCATGGCGAAAGAGTGAGACTCCATCTCAAAAAAAAAAAAAAGTATACAATACCACAACAACATAGATGAATCATACAAACATAACATTGAGTAAAAGAAGCCAAACACAAAAGACTCTTTCTGCCCCATTTTTATGACGTTCCAAAACTAGTCTACTGTGCAAAAATAGTCTACTCTGTTGGAAATCAGAATAGCCATTATCTTTTAATGAGGAGTGTAGAAAATGACTAGGCATAAGGTGGGCTTCAGGAATTGTAATATTCAATCTATTTAACTATGTGGTAGTTATACTGGTGTGTTTGTGTGTTTATTCTTCAATAATTCATCAAGCTATATACTTCTGATTTGTGCAGTTTTCTATATATGTGTTAAACTTTGATTACAATGTTCATTGTGAAAAATTAAAGCTATCTATTGTCATAAACAGCATCATCCACATAAACATTTTGTACTTTTCTATTTATCTTACTTATATATCTAGTCATTTCTCTATTAATCTTGTTCTTCTAATTGCAAATATGAGATTAGAGGATGAGTGTTACTTGCCTTCCGATTTTCTGTGGGTCTTTGCACACAACAGGTGTTTAATAAATGTTTACTGAATTGAAATTTTAAAACAATATATTGGAACTCTCTCTGGGAAGTTTTAGGCAAGCATGTTATCAAACAATTACTGCTGATTCATCTTTCTTCACCAACTGATCTCTCCATTATAATGTCCTGAAATGAGATGAGCATCCACAAACACTAAAGAATCTATTACTATTGCTTTGGAACATAACTCTTTTGAAGAAGTTTCTCTAAGTTTTGTAAATTTTTTTCTGGGTCATGGACCAGTGGGTGTATATGATCTATGGGTATGATTTGTCCATGTACAGAAGTCAGGGACAGCAGCAAAATAATTTTTAATTGTCAGAATATTAAATATGTATCTAAATGCTTTACTGAAAAGCCAAACTGTCTGTTCACTAGAATAAATATCTTTTATTCTTCACTTAAAAAGATGTTCCTATCCACACTGCACCACAAGGCCATCTGCTCTAACCTATTTCTTCTAGTAAGAGTAAAAATGTGATGGATACATCCATCTCTCTTTTTCTAGGCCTATGGTTATCATATGTTGCATGTGTTTGCAGGAAGTCTGATGTAGGAAAAGAGTAACATTTGTGACCACAAGCTATAGCTAAGATAAGAAGCTTCTGTAACATGTTGCATACACACACACACACACACACACACACACACACACACACACACACACGATAAAATAGGATGCTTCGGCTGGGCACTGTGGCTCACACTTCTAATCCCAGCACTTTGGGAGACTAAGGCAGGCGGATCACGAGGTCAGGAAATCAAGACCATCCTGGCTAACATGGTGAAACCCCATCTCTACTAAAAATGTAAAAAAATAGCTGGGCATGGTGGCACATGCCTGTAGTCCCAGCTACTCTGGAGGCTGAGGCAGGAGAATCATTGAACCCGAGAGGCAGAGGTTGCAGTGAGCCAAGATTGTCCACTGCACTCCAGCCTGGGTGACAGAGAGACTCCGTCTCTGCAGAAAGGAAAACAAGAAGTTGGCCTCAAATACAACTTATCCTAATCAATTGGCCAAATCAGATTTTGTTAATTACGTTGCTGGCAGCAACTTTTTGTGCAACCAGGCCCTCTAAGAGAGTCCTCTCACTTTTACTGGAGTGTGGGTTATGTGACTTTTTCTGAGCTTCCTCACCCCCCGGGGAAACAATACTGAACTGTAATTTTCTCTTTATTGGTCCATCTCCCTCTCTAGATCATGAGGATCTTGGGGATCATGTCTTTTAAAAAATTTCTCGAATTCCTAGCATTGTACCTGGAACAAAGTTGGCATTTACTAGAATTACACATTACAAATGCAAGTATTAACTGCAGACTTGATCTGTCACATTCCTAACTTAAACAAGGCTCCATTGTTAATATTTAGCCATGCCTGGAGATTATTAACTCACAAATCTGAATTTTTAGTGAGGTGTTTAATAGTATAATTAAACTGAACATCTCGGAAGCAGAATATGAGAGGGTATTGACTGCTAATCATATAAAATTAGACTTCTGTTTTGGCAATATGAGAACCAGATACCCTGAGGAATTCTCTTAGAACAAAACACCATGGGGGGAAAGATACATAAGTATTATTTAAAAGTTTCTATGAATGCAGAGATGATCTGGCAAGAAAGTTACCTCCAGACAGATAATGAACATTGAAGATGATATATGCCTGAAGCATCTGGCAGTCTCTGGTGGAATGAAGCTTTTGGTTTTAACCAACTGCATGTAAGAGTCAGGAGACAAAACTGAAGGCTTGTAGAATGTGGGAAGTCAAAATAAAACCTTGGCATAATCTGAGATTCTAAAAGGCATCATTTTAGTGTAAGGATGAAATTGGGGGAAACTCTCACCACATAGTAGAAGATGATTAGAAAACATGTCAATCTTAGCCTTATTTATAAATAGAATGGGGAAAAAAAATGTTCTCTTGAGTATGGGTTCCAGGACTGAATTCATATTAGATAAACTAACTTTTCAGTTTAAAGTGCTGCCAGGTTGACAGTGACTATGTTTGAAAAATTAAGTGGGTATCAAGGCTATGCCCAAGGAACAACAGACAATAAAAAATTATCAAGTAAATAGATCTAGTAAAAAAAAAATTAAAGACAACATCTAGAAATAAGATGTGAAACTAAGATCAGACACTCAATGATTAGATTAAAATATCAAATTGTCTATAATTAAAAAGAGAATTACTAAAATAGAAATTAGAATGAAAAAAGTACACAGAATGTAGCACAAAGATATTGAAACTTATATAAAAGAGAGGTTATACAACCTGGAGAATAAAGTGACAAGTCAAAAATACATTTTTAGAATATAGGTATATTAGTCTGCTAGGATTGCCATAATGAAATGCCACAGACTGGGTGTTTTAAACAACAGAAATGTTCTCATAGTTCCAAAAGCTAGAAGTCCAAGATCAAGGTGCTGTCAAGGAGGCTGGTTTCTGGTGAGGCTTCTCTAGAGTATCAACAAGCTGTCTTCTCATTGTGCCCTCACCTGGCCTTTCCTCTGTTCATGTGGAGGGATTGGAGGGAGAGTGAGCACAAGCATACTCTGTTCTCTCTTATTCGTCTTATAAGGTCACCCGTGCTATTGGATGAGGCCCCACTCTTATGTCTTCATTTAACCTTAATTATTATATCTTCCTAAAAGCCTATTGCCAAAATTTAGTCTATAACAATAGACAAAACTAGATAGAACAGGAAAAAAGACAATATTTAAAGACATGATTAAAAACTGATGTTCCACAAACTTAAGAAACTTAAAGCAGTATAAATGAAAAGAAATACTTGCTTTGACACATCATACTGAAACAAATAGAATACCAAAGACAAAAATAATATTAAGAACAAATAACGAAGACAGATTATCTACAAAGGAAGCATTATTAGGACAGCCAACTTATTATCACTTTCAATAGAAGTAAAAAATAATGATATATTATCTTCAAAATTCACTGCCAAAAAAAAAAAAAAAAAATGAAGCTTGGTTGTGGTGGCTCACGCCTGTAATACCAACACTTTGGGAGTCAGAGGTTGAAAGATTGATTAAACCCAGTAGCTCAAGACCGGCCTAAGCAACACAGTGAGACCCCATCTCTAAAAAAAATTAGCTGAGCATCATAGTTTGTGCCTGTGATCTTACTTAGTCCTGAGGCCGAAGTAGGAGGATCCCTTAAGTCCAGGAGTTCAAGGCTGCAGTGAATTAGGATCTCACAATTGCACTCCAGCCTTGGTGACAGAGTTAAACTCTGACTCTAATTTAAAAAAAAAATTAAAGTATAAAACTCACAGGTCTTACAAAACAATTTTACAAAGGAGGTTGAGAAAGAAATCATATATCAACACAAGAGAATTCCATCAAACCACAAAGATAAACAGAAAGAAAAAAAGGAAACAAAGATTCTAGGAAGCAACTAGATAATAACATTATGACAGGATTAAAGCTTCACATATCAATATTAAACCTGAATATAGTTGATTAAATGTTCCACTTCAAATATATAATTGGCAGAATGGACTAAAAGAATTTCAAAACTTGAATCTTCAAGGCCAGTGTTACACCAATGTCAAAACCAAAACACATCAAAAAAAGAAAACTGTAGGCCAATATCAACGATAAATATTGATGCACATATTCTCAGCAAAACTCTAGCAAACTGAATTCAACAACACACTACAAAGCTCATTCATTATAACCAAGTGGAGTTTATTCCTAGGATCTAAGGATGGTTCAACATATGCAAATTAATTAATGTGATACTTTATAGCAACAGAATGAAGGACAAAAACCATGTGATCATTTCAATTGATACCACAAAAGCATTTAATAAAATTCAACATCCCTTTATGATAAAAACCCTTAAAAAGATCCCTGGATATAGAAGGAATATACCACAGCCATATATGACAGACCTACAGTTAGTATCATATTGAATGGAGAGAAAGTAAAATCCTTTCTTCTAAGATCTAGAACTGACAAATATGTCCATTTTCACCACTATTATTCAACATGATACTGAAAGTCCTACCTAGATCAATCAGACAAGAGAATGAAATAAAAGTCATCAAAACTGGGAAGGAAGAAGTCAAATTATTCTTGTTTGTGGATGAGGTGACCTTATATTTGGAAAAACCTAAAGACTCCAGCAAAAAAAAAAAAAAAAAAAAAAAAAAAAAAAAAAAAAAAAAACTATTAGAACTGGTGAATAAATCCAGTAAAGTTGCAGGACACAAAATCAACATGCAAAATCAGTAGCCTTTCTATATGCCAACAGCAAACAATCTGAAATAGAAATAAAGTAATCCAATTTACAATGGATATAAATAAAATAAAAGAGCTAGGAATTAAATTAACCAAAAAAGTGAAAAAGCTCTACAATGAAAACTATAAAACACAATGCAAGAAATTGAAAAAGGCACATAAAATTGGTAAGATAGTCCATGTTCATGAATGGAAAAAATCAGTATTGTTAAAAATGATCATACTACCCAAATCAATCTACAGATTTAATGCAATCCCTATCAAAATTGGTAAATGGCATTGTTTGCAGAAATAGAAAAAAAATCACAAAATTTATATGAAACCACACATACACACAAAAAAACTCAGAATAGCTAAATCTATCCTAGGCAAAAACAATAAAAGCAGAGAATTTATATTACCTGACTTTAAATTATACTACAGAGCTATCATCACCAAAACAGCATAGAACTGGTACAAAAACAGACAGATCAATGGAACAGAATAGAGAACCAGAGAAAAATACATACATCTACAGTGAACTCATTTTTGACAAATATGCTAAAAACATACATTGGGGAAAGGACAGTCTCTTCAATAAATGGTGCTGAGAATATTAGATATCCACATGTAAATGAATGAAACTTACCCCTGTCTCTCACAGTACATAAAAATCAAACCCAAATGGATTGAAGACTTAAATCTAAGACCTCAAACTATAAAACAACTATGAGAAAACATTTGGGACACTCTCCATGACACTGAACTGAACAAAGATTTCTTGAATGGGTCTTCTGTCCCACAAGCACAGAGAGCTAAAGAAAAAATGGACAAATGGGATCAAATCAGGTTAAAAAGCTTCTTCACAGCAAAGGAAGCGATAAACAAAGTGAAGACACAATCCACAGAATGGGAGAAGATATTTGCAAACTATCCATCTGAAAGAAATTAGTAACTAGAATATTAAGGAGTTCAAACAACACTACCAGAAAAAAATCCCAATAATCCAATTAAAAATCAGCAAAAGACCTGAATAGACATTTCTCAAAAGAAGATATAAAAATGTCAAACAGTTATATTAAAAAGTGCTCATCATCACTGATCATCAGAGAAATCCAAATCAAAACTACAATGAGATATCATCTTACCCCAGTCAAAATGTCTTATATTCAAAAGACAGGCAATAATACATGCTGGTGAGGATGTGAAGAAAAGGGAACTCTTGTATCCTGTTGGTGGGAATGTAAATTCATACAACTACAATGGAGAACAGTTTGAATGTTCCCCCAAAAAACTAAAAATAGAGCTACCATACAACCCAGCAATCCCACTCCTAGGTATATACCCAAAAGAAAGGAAATCTGTATATCAAAGAGATAGCTGAACTCTCATGTTTATTGCAGCACTGTTCACAATAGCCAAGATTTGGAAGTAGGCTAAGTGTTCATAGACAGATTAATGGATAAACAAAATATGGATTACCGTACAAGATTATAAATTAAAGCCAAAACACTGGAAAACAATAATATATAGGTGGAGATGGGGATGATCAGAGTTATAGATTATAACTCTAAGCTTTTATAATGATCAAGAAAAGGATAAATGTATTGACAAACTTTGGAATTTGTTAAGAAAATGTTAAAATTCCAAGAATAACACAAAAGAATAGACATAGAGTGCAAAAATTTACAATTAATAAAGGAGGGAAAAAAAACAATAACAAAAATTCAGTCAAAGCCAAAAGAAAGCGAGAAAAGAAGAAAGACAAAGAGGGAGAGAGAGAACATGGAACAAGTGGAGAGCATAAAAGGAAATGATAAATATAAATTCAAGCACATAAATGATTACAGAACATATAAACAAGACTTTTAATCCAAACACAAAAAAACTGTTACCCTTGGTTAAAAAACAATTCATCTCTATGCCATTTACACAAGCAGCATCTAAAGTTTGAGGACACACTATGGTTGAAAGTAAAGGGTGAACAAAGACATACCTAGCAAATGTTAACCAAAAGAAAGCAGTAGAACTTAATAATGAACAAAACAGATTTTGTGCCGAAAGTCAGACACAGGTCTATGGAAAGACATTATAGGATAATATTATTATCTACCAAGAAGGTTTAACAATTATGACCTTTTATGTACCTAACAAAAGGACTTCAAATTACATAAAGTAAAAACTGAAAAAACTGAAGGAGCAACTGGCAAACTCCAGTTCTGTAATTACACGAAAACTTTAGCAGACTTATCTTGGTAATTGCTAGCAACAGACCAAAAAAATCTGTAAAAGTATCAAAGATGGAAGAATATCACAATTGAATGAACTTAGTATAATGAACATGTATAGACCACTGCATCCAAGAATTAGACATCTCATATCTTCCCAAGTGCCCGTGGAAAGAAAAGTGACCACATACGCAAAATATATCTCAACTAATTTCAAAGAACTGATATTAAAAACACTGTGATCTCTAAAATATTAAAGTACAAACCGCAAAAAAATATAACTACAAATTTTCTGTACACAAAACATTAAAATGCTTCCAACAAATACAAAATTAGAAAATATTTTAAAATAATGACTTAAAACACTTATGTCAAAATTTATGAGATACAGCTAGTGTGCTACCCACAGGAAGACTTATTTTAAGTGCATATTAAAGAAAATAGAAGAACTAAAAATTAATTGTTTAAGCAAACAACTTGAGGAATTAGAAAAATAACATGACAACCTGGAAGCCAGTAGGAGGGAAATGATAAGGTAAAAGCAGAAAATAATTAAATGAAAACAAAGACACAGTAGCAAGAACCTAGAAAGTGAAAGGTCGAGTTTTTAAAAACATTAATAGGCTGAGCATGAGGGCTGACACCTGTAATCCAAGCACTTTGGGAGGTTAAGGTGGGAGGATCACTTGAAGTCAGGAATTTGAGTCAACTGCACTATATCCTGAGCTCAGAAAAAGACGCTGGTCTAAAAATGAGTAAATAGATAAATAGAAACATTAATAACATCAGCACAGTTTTGGTGAGACAAAAAGAGAGAATAGGCACAAATAATTTTTTCTCCTTTTTTTTCAGGCTGGAGTGCAGTGGTGCAACCTCAGCTCACTGCAACTTCTGCCCCCTGGGTTCAAGCGATTCTGCCTCAGCCTCCCAAGCAGTTGAGATTACAGGCGCCCACCACCACACCTGGCTAATTTTTGTATATTTAGTAGAGATGGGGTTTCACCATGTTGGCAAAGCTGGTCTTGAACTCCTCACCTCACGTGATCTGCCTGCCTCAGCCTCCCAAAGTGCTGGGATTATAGGCATGAGCTACTGTGCTCAGCCACAGATAATCATGTTTAGAATATAAGGGAGTGCATTGCAGATTTAGCAATAATACAAATTATTATGAAAAATTTTGTGCCAAAAAATTTGAAAACTTAGATGAAGGACTATTTTCTTCCCTAGATGAAGGAAACTTTCACATATGTGTTGTATGTATGAGTGTATAGGTGTGTGTGCACATATGCACACTGGGTCATAATGTCAAAGTATACTTTCGGAACTTTTGAATCTTGATCGAAATGAAAGTTGCAGCTTCGTGTGAACTAGCAGAAAGATTTGAGTTTCTTGCCCAGTTTGTGGGCCAGGGATAAGATTCTCTCCTGTGGCTGAGGTGAATATTTCGGAAAAAAGATTCTTAATCATATCAGATTGACATGACTACAGAATGGTGTAAATTGGAAGTTCACTTAAGAATGTTCAGGCTCACACCAAAGAAGAGATCTTCAGTTATCACTTAGATGATCTTCTAAGATTGTTTGAATAATTTCTGAGAAAAAGGATTGACTGAATTCTCAAATTTACTGTAAGCCTCTCTTAGGGTATTGAAAGACGAACGCAGTGGCTCACACCTGTAATCCCAGCACTTTGGGAGGCTGAAGCAGGCGGGAGGCAGGGGATCACAGATCAGGACTTCAAGAGCAGGCTGGTCAATATGGTGAAAGTCTGTCTCTACTAAAAATACAAAAAAAAAAAAAAAAAATTAGCAGGCATGGTGGCACATACCTGTAATCCTAGCTACTCAGGAGGCTGATGCAGGAGAATCATTTGAACTCGGGAGGCGGAGGTTGTAGTGAGCCGAGATCTCGCCACTGGGCTCCAGCCTGGGCGACAGAGCAAGGCTCTGTCTCAAACACACACACACACACACACACACCCCAAATATTATCTGAGAGTGAGGTGGGAAAGGGCTAAATATCAGCGCCCACCCCCTCAACCATGAAAAGCAATATAAGAATTATATTAGTGTTCTTAGTGAAAGAATATCCTACTGCTCGTTTTCTTTTCATTATTTTGTGCAACCTCAGAAATTCAAAAGTTTCAGCCTTAATTTATTTTTAGAGTTGGACTTCTTTTCCAATTTCATCAAAACTGAAGCAATATCACCTTTGCAGGCTTACCTGTCACTTCCTGATGCAGTAAGAATTCGTAGCATTGTAGACATTATCACATGACTGAGGTTTCTATCACCTCTACCCAATTAACGAATCAAATGATTGGAGAAGTGGATGCGGCTGTGCAAAACATGGGTTTTGACGTTAGAAAAACCAGGGTTGACACCCACCACGTATTTTGCATGGTTGTATGAAGATAGCATTGTTGATAGGATTACTAAACTCAGAAGAGAAAGTGTTTAGCCTGTAGATGTTCTACATAAGTTCTTGTCCCTGCCACTTCTCAGTCTTGGTGGAGATGAACATGTTTCTAAGTGGATCCTTCTCATAGGATCTTGCCTAGGAAATTCTAAACATCACATATTTAGTAATCCTATTATTTGGACAAAAGTTTCAGTTTCCAGGAATTTTGCATTTTTTGTTTTGTGTGAACTGGTAGAAAGATTTGGGTTTCTTGCCTAGTATATGAGCCAGGGAGTAAGATTGTCTCCTGTGGCTGACAGCCCTCAACACATACTTCACACACATACCTGAACATACAGTAGGCAGTTTCCAGTGTTCAAATTTGTTTGTAGGGGAGTTTTGGGGTGCTCAGAATACCTTATAAAAGAGAAAGTCTTACTGAAGGAGCCCACAAAAGCCTCTTTAAACTAAAATGTGCTGCCGCAATAGTAGTAAATACCCCAAGAACAATGTGCAGCAATGTTCCATAGGGACAATGCAATCATTTTCAATTTATGAAGTGAGAGACACACTAACCTGGTGATAGCTGCTTAAAGCAGTTATGTCTCTGGACTCAGCTCTCTTGCGGTGAAATATTGGAGATCCTTAATGTTTCTTTTCTCTCTATGACAGTCCAACATCTTACTGTGCAGACTTCCTCCCCACAATAGAGTCTAGTATATGGGTAGAGGGAAGAACACAAACTTAATGCATTAATTATGAGCCACTTTCTACATCCACTGTCATTGGTTAGTTAGTTTCACTCTTTGCTATCCCAGAACAATCCTGAGTTTTATTACTACCAAGACAAAATAAATTTCTGACTCAAGAGACTATCGTTCAATATAGAGAATAATAATCAATTTAGCCATAATATTATAAAATGCTTTTGAATATTGATACTTACAAATGTTACTTGCATTTGACCAGAGTTATTATTCTAGACTGGGAAAATGAAAATTAAAATGCCAGGTGTCAAAATTTGAAATATTCTGTTAGCAAGGAGTTGGGAAAGCTTAAAAAGGGAGAATAAGAACAAAGATGATGAAGGAAATGTCTTCCAAGCCTCCAGCCTGGCTGGTGTTTCCTGTTGGAGAGAAGATTGTTGTAAAGAGATAGCGTGCCTTGTTGCTGATTACAACATTGAGAATTCATTCTGATTTGGCCATGGCCTCACTGCAATAGATGATGCATTTGGATTTATGACATGAATTGTATTCTGTACAAACTTGAGTCTCAGACTCTGGACTTATTACTTAAGACAGGGTCTCAGTTTCCACTCTCATAGAATAGGTACACTTAGATCTCTGGACGTTGTGAAAAAGAACTTCAGTACTTATTTGCAGTTACCAAAGCTATCTAAAATCTAAAGCCAGGGCCGGGCGCGGTGGCTGAAGCCTGTAATCCCTGCACTTTGGGAGGCCGAGGCGGGTGGATCACGAGATCAAGAGATCGAGACCATCCTGGTCAACATGGTGAAACCCCATCTCTACTAAAAATACTAAAAATTAGCTGGGCATGGTGGCGCGTGCCTGTAATCCCAGCTACTCAGGAGGCTGAGGCAGGAGAATTGCCTGAACCCAGGAGGCGGAGGTTGCGGTGAGCCGAGATCGCGCCGTTGCACTCCAGCCTGGGCAGCAAGAGCGAAACTCCGTCTCAAAAAAAAAAAAAAAAAAAAAAAAAAAAAAAAAAAAAAAATCTAAAGCCAGGGCCATTTAGTTTCTCCTATAAGTTCAGCTTTGCTCCAGACTCAAGCAGCTCTGAATCGACCCAGTTTAGGATATTGTCCTACCTCAAACTATCCATGGCTTCTAGACATTAGGCTCACATATAGTTCCTTGTGATTAAGCCATTGCCTGAATTCTAGTTCCAGTATCTAAAAGGCTGCAATGTGTCATTTTTTTTTTCAATTTCCTGCTCTACTACTCCTTCACTTGGCCCTTATCTTACCCTTGCTAATACTCTAGGGTACTAGAGTCCTGACCTTGAACCCAGCCCCATGCCCACATGCATTCTTCTTAGAAGTCTAGGCCCATTTGATCAGACTACTACCTACAGCCATCCCTAGTCTCTCCAAATGCATCTTTTCCTTGCTACCTCAAAACACCTGCCCTACTTAGCAATCAGTCCCACACCTGAGGCTTTGCTTTCCCTGCTCTAGGTTCTTACTTATGTACTAGGGTGACCAACAGTCCCAGTTTACCTGGGACCGCAAGGATGTGGGATCTTCCTGGAATGTGGGACTTTCCACGCTAAATCCAAGGAAGTCTTGGGCAAACCAGAATGAGTTTGTCTTGCTGATTTTGCAAACCACTTTGCCTTCTTACTAACAAATTCTGATTTGAATTTGTCCATTCAATCAAGGACCTCTTCTTGTGCCTCATTGCTATGTATGAGGTTGTTGATATAAAGATCCATTACCACCTGAATATTTGTGTCAGAAAACAGATTCCCTGGATTGCAGACCCAGACACTGATTAGCATATAGGAATTTTACTATGGAGTGCTCTTGTGATCAACACCTGTGTGCAGCGGCATGTTGGTTTTGCTGATTTGCAGGGCTTGCTGATGGCCATGGTATAAATACCATGACTGATTTTAAGCTGCCAACTTGACATCAACCAGCTGGCAAAATTAACAATCGGCTCCCATAATCCAGTACAAACCAGCTCCAGGATGCCGTTGCCAATGATGAAAAAGAAGAAAGCAGGATTGAACAGAGGGAGGAGGTGGGTAATGATGCAATCACAACACAGGCCTCAGCCAACTGCACCAGGAGGTCTGAAACCAACATGGCCCTTCAGTATTATCCCAAGTTGGAGTGAAGGTGAAATCTTGTTGCTCGGCATCACTGCTACAATGGGGATGTGGGCAGTGTGGCATGGTATCCACCACAGCCCACACTTTCACAGTTCAGACCATATTTTCTGGTAAGTTCTAAGAGCATCTATTCTTCCTTTGCAGAGGGCTTCTTTTTCTGGGGAAAACTTATAAGAAGATTAGCAGGGGGACTGTAGTATTTGTAACTACAGCCATTCTTGAAGCCACAAATTATCATCATAGTCTTTCTCATCTACATTCCACTGCAGATTGCCCTCACCCTGAGATAGCACCTCAGGTAGTACTAGTACTCAGGTGTTACTAAAAAAGGAGTACCAAGAGACACCCGGGTAGATCTCTTGAGTGCCAAACATATTCCTTCCAGATCTCACTGTATAAGAGCCGCTCTCCTTTCTCTGTCAGGATAGGGATTAATTTTCTTGTCTGCTGGATCACTTGGCACTGAAACATGGTCACTGGTGGTAGCCATAGCTCACATTTCAACAATGTAAGCATTCCTCTTTGGGAAACACAACCTCTAAATTCACAGAGCCCAAAGTTATAGAAATAGGAAGCACAAACTCCCCAAGATCACTAGGAATAACACCAAGGTTTCTGAACTCATGCATTCTAACAACAGGTGGATCAAACACTCTGTATCACTCAGTGAATCCATTCTAAGAAAATGTGTCTTTTCTAATCAAAATGAGTCACTACCCCTTTCAGAGTGATACAAAATAATCAATATGCTACAAAGTAGTTGATTGGTCTTTTTGAGAGATGATCTCCTTGAAAAATGGGAATGGGGACTCTGTGGCTAGAAGACTGGACAGGAAGGACATTTGGAAGAGGTGGTAATTACATCAAACTTGATAATTGGGATCATGTGTGGTCAGACCCATGAACAGCCTCCAGCACCGCCATCACAGCAATTCTGTTTGTGTGTCCATTGTGCCAGACTGGAGTGGCCAATGTCAGAGCCTGGCGGATGTTAACCAGTCAAATCATTCTGTCTAATTGGTTGTTCAGTGCCTCTTCCATGGCATATGCACTCTGATGGACATCAACACCCAATACAAAGATCTTCACATTTTGTGTTCACTTCAATAAGTCCATCCACAATTCTCTGCCCCAGGCATCTGTGTTCCTAATATTTTAATTCTTGATCATTTGTCATTGCCCATGGGTCTGTATATATGCTGAACTTGAGCCACTTCTTTTATGAAAATGGATAACCAGGTAAACCACCTATCTGAACCTCTGCCCACCAAGAGGATTTCCTCTCACTGCTACCTATAAATGCCACTCCTAAGCGAAGCTGAAAGGAAGTTTCCATTCACTATTGGTTTGTACCTACATACAAAGACAGCCCACTTATGAAACAAGCCTAGATTTTTTTTTCCTATTCCATGCTCTGGTTACGTGGGTCCTCCTTAAGCAGCCTATGTTAGTGTGAGGTTTCTAGGAAGTGGACACCAAGAAAGAGTTGGAAATGCAAGGTATTGATTGGGGGTAACTCTGTGAAAGATAAAAAGAGGGTGCAAGAGTAGGCAGGAAAAGCCTGTTAGGCCTGTAGCTTCTGGATGATGTGATAAGTGATAGAACTAGTGGGTCCCTGGTCATGGGTGCATTCCTGCACCTCTTTCACTGGATGCTATGTTATATGGGATTTCATGTTTATTGACCTAGCACTCCTAAGTCCTCAGATAGTGGTGCTGCTGAGATTCTGGGTATAGAAAAAGACAGTTTTCACCATTACTTTTCTTTTTCTTTTTCTTTTTTTGAGACAATCTTGCTCTCCTGCCCAGGGTGTAGTGCCATGATCTTGGCTCATTGCAACCTCTACCTCCCAGGTTTAAGCAATCCTCCTGCCTCAGCCTCCGGAGTAATTGTGATTATGGGGGCACACCAACACTCCCAGCTAATGGTGAAAGCTGCAATTACTTTTGCACCAACCTAAATAGCTTACTCGTGCTGGGTAGTCCTGTATAGATGCAATCCCAGATGCATGATTTCCATCTTACAATGGATTGCTGCTGGGCCTGCCTATTTTTGTGAATTGATGGGTCTAACAAAACCCAGTCATTATGGGCCACTCCAGACACATGGCCAATGTTCCTTTCTGTTAGGGTCCAGGAACATACCAGGAACTGTTTTTCAAAGCCATAAGAATCTCCACTGCAGCTGGTGTAGGCTTCCTCCAGAACCCCAGGGGCCTTCATTGTAATTGTCCCCATGGGGCTTTCCATGATTTCTACATTATATCTTTCCATTACTGACACTTAAAACACCTTAGGGTCAGCTGGATTATATGGTCCAGGCAGTAGAGTTGCTTGTACTAAAACCCCTGACCTTCTGCAGAGTTCTTTTCCTGTCTGGACCACCCTGAAATCTGGCAGCCTTCCCGTCACTTGGTATATGGGTCAAAGCAGAATTCCTAGGTGTGGAATACTGATTCTAAACCAGACATAATTTTGTTCCCCAAGAGACATCTGGCAAAGTCTGGGGCCATTTTTTATTTTTATGACTGAGGTAGAGGGAGAGCTATTGGCATAAATTTGGGTAGAGGCTGAGGATGCTGCTAAACGTCTTCTATGGTTTGGATGTGGTTTGTCCCTGCAAAACCTCATGTTGAAATTTAATTGCCAATGTAACAAAGTTGGGAGGTGGAGACTAGTGGGAGGTGTAAGGATGAATCCTCATGAATGTCTTGGTGCCATTCTCGGGGGACTGACTAAGTTCTTGCTGTGGAAAGACTGGATTAGTTCTGAAGGGAATGGATTAGTTCCCACAAGAGCCAGTTTTTGCTTCTTCACATGTGTTCTCATTCATCTCATGGGCTGGTTCCCACAAGGGCCTCTTTGCATGTGTCCACTTCCCCTTTGACTTTCCACCCATGTTATGACACAATGTGAAGCCCCTCACCAAAAGCTGAGCAGATTCCAGCACCATGCCCCTTAAACTTCCCAGCCTAAAGAACCACAAGCTAAATAAACCTCTTCTCTTTATAAATTACCCAGTCTCAGGTATTTTTGTTATAGCAACACAACACAGACTGAGACAACATCCCATTCTACAATGCACAGGATGACTCTCTACACAAAGAACTATCTGGCCCAAAATGCCAGTAGCACCAAAGCTGAAAAAGCCTGAGGTAGAATGTGTTGCTTTCGAGGCCTGAAGAAGCCTGTGAGGTGCTGTTTCCTTATTTACAGAAGGGGATGCAAGATGCAGCACATCTTTCATATTTTAGAGGGTCTCTCCTGGCATGTGCCTGACCACTGACCCCCCTAAAAGCTCTACTAACGTGGCAGCTCCCTGATCTTCATAGGACTTTCCCTCCATCTCTGGAGTGCATTGTCTTATCAAGGACTCCAGAATGCTAGCTACCTCTTGATCATTCTGCCTGATGAGCATATCAACAATTTAATAGATCAAAGTGATGTTCCATGGAATGCTTAGACACTCCTATCTCTTCAAAACATATTATGATAGGAGAGTTAGCATAAGTTATGAGGCAAAACTATAAATGAATATTGTTGTCTGCTCCACATGATGTCAAACTGTTTCTGATTTTCTTTCCTAATTGAAATGTATTCTCTTACTTGCCAAATCAGTGACCGTGTAACATGTACCTGAGGCCTCATTAATCTGTTCTGTCAATGATATCATGTCTGTCATTGCATCTGTGATTAGTGCTACCACTTGGCTGAGCTTACAGGTTTATAATCATTATCCAGGATCCATATCATTTCTTCAGGACCCAGACTAGTGAATTAAACAGAGATATGGCAGACACTACTCCCTCTGCAGTCTTTGCATTTTATGGGTAGCACTAATCTCTGCCGCCCCTGTCTGTGAGATGTAATGTTTCTGGCTTATGTTCTTGGCTGGGTCTTGAAGATAATATCATAGGTTTCCACTTGGCCATCCCCACTATAATGGCTCTTCCCCCAACAGGCAATGACCATGTGGAGGTTGCTTCAACACTTAGAACTGGTCAAATAACCATGGGATGGGTTTGTGGAAACAATGAACCCACTATAAGCTGGATTTTGGCCAGGAATCCATGTATTACTTGGCCCCTAGATATCTCCATTTCAATAAATGGGTGTTGATAATACTTTGGGTTTCCAGGTATTGAACACCAACTCAGTCCCTATGTCCAATATTCCTCAAAATGTAATATACTCCTCTGTCCCAAGTATATAAGCATCTGAAGGCCTAGATCACTTTGGAAAAGGCCTAGAAAAATCTTACAGTATATATTTGCTGGAGTGTTGCATGATCTTTCCTTGAGACTTGTTCAGCTTTTTTTCTTTCTTTCTTTCTTTCTTTTTTTTTGGATAAACAAGTTTATTTGTAAATTTAGTCAACATAGCTAAAAACTTCATTAGAAGGATAAATTTTAAAACCACTTGGAAGGGCATCTCTGTAAAAGTGATTTTCCCAGGACAGTAACTAGTTGTAACCTAACCCGACACCATCTTAACTGGTAGAGGTTCAGCAGGCTGGAGCTCTGCCCTCCTCTCTACACCAAGTTTGTATAATACAAATGCCACAAGAAAGAGAACACCAGCAACTGTTCACCTTTTCAATTGGCTGAGTCTGAACACTGGCTCAGGTTAGGGAACTGAGCAAGAGATTTTAACTTTTATTGCAGCAGTTACCCTTGGCCTCTTTCTTCTCCACACTTGCTCTTTTTAAAATTTCAGATGTTTGGCTGGGCATAGTGCTTCATGCCTATAATCCCAGCGATCTGGGAGGCTGAGGCAAGCAGATAACTTGAGGCCAGGAGTTTGAGACCAGCTTGGTCAGTATGGTGAAACCCCATCTCTACTAAAGATACAAAAATTAGGCATGGTGACGCACACCTGGATTCTCAACTACTCAGGAGGCTGAGGCACAAGAATAACTTGAACCCAGCAGGCAGAGGTTAGAGTGAGCTGAGATCGCACCACTGCACTCCAGCCTGGGTGACAGAGTGAGACTCTGTCTCAAAAATAGTCATCATCATCATCATCAACATCATCATCATAAGGACTACTGCCAAGACAGCCGAATAGGAACAGCTCTGGAGCGCAGTTCCCAGCAAGAGTGATGCAGAAGGCGAGTGATCTCTACATTTCCAACTGAGGCACCAGGTTCATCTCAATGGGACTGGTTGGACAATGAGTGTAGCCCAAGGAGGGCAAACTGAGGCAGGATAGGATGCTGCCCCACCCAGGAAGTGCAATGGGCCAGAGAAACCCCACACCTACCCAATGGAGGCCATCAGGGACTTTTCCAGCCACTTCAGTGCTCCAGTTCAGATATTGTGCTTTGCCCATGGTCTTTACAGACCACAGACCAGGAGATTACCACTAGACCATCAAGTGCCGTGGGTTTCCAGCACAAATCTGAGCAGCCATTTCAGCCAATGCCATGGGTTTCCAGTACAAATTTGGGCAGCCACAAAGACCATCGACACAAAGAAGAAACTGTGTCAATGAATGGGCAAAACAACCAGCTAGTATCGAAATGGCAGGATCAAATTCACACATAACAATATTATCCTTAAATGTAAACAGGCTAATGCCCCAATCAAAAGACACAGACTGGCAAATTGGATAAAAAATCAAGACCAATTTTTTGGTGTGCTGTATTCAGGAGACCCATTTCACATGTAAAGACACACATACACTCAAAATAAAGGGATGGAGGAAGATTTACCAGGCAAATAGAAAGCAAAAAAAGCAGGGATTGTAATCCTAGTCTCTGATAAAACGGACTTCAAACCAACAAATATCTCAATAAACTAGGTATTGATGGGATGTATCTCAAAACAATAAAAGCTATTTACAACAAACCCACAGCCAATATCATACTGAATGGGCAAAAATTAGAAGCATTCCACTTAAAAACTGGCACTAGACAAGGATGCCCTCTCTCACCACTACTATTCAATATAGTATTGGAAGTTCTAACCAGAGCAATCAGGGAAGAAAAATAAATAAAGCATATTCAATTAGGAAAAGAGGAAGTCAAATCGTCTCTATTTGCAGATGACATGATTGTATATTTAGAAGACCCCATTGTCTCAGCCCAAAATCTCCTTAAGTTGATAAGCAACTTCAGCAAACTCTCAGGATACAAAATCAATGTGCAAAAATCACAAGCATTCCTATACACCAATAACAGACAAACAGAAAGCCAAATCATGAGCAAACTCCCATTCACAATTGCTACAAAGAGAATAAAATACCTAGGAATACAACTAACAAAGGATGTGAAGGACCTCTTCAAGGAGAACTATAAACCACTGCTCAAGGTAATAAGAAAGGACACAAATGGAAAAACATGCTCATGGTTAGGAAGAATCAATATTGTGAAAATCGCCATATTGCCCAAAGCGACTTATAGATTCAATGCCATCCCCATCTTCTTCCCCCTTCTTCCAGTTCTGTGAAGAAGCTACCATTGACCTTCTTCACAGAACTGGAAAAAACCACCTTAAACTTCATATGGAACCTAAAGAGAGCACAAATAGCCAAGACAATCCTAAGCAAAAAGAACAAAGCTGGAGGCATCATGCTACCTGACTTCAAACTATACTAAAAGGCTACAGTAATCAAAACACCATGGTACTGGTACCAAAACAGAGATATAGACCAATGGAATAGATCAGAGGCCTCGGAATTAACACCACACATCTACAACCATCTGATCTTTGACAAACCTGACAAAAACAAGCAATGGGGAAAGGATTCCCTATTTCATAAATGGTATTGGGAAAACTGGCTAGCCATGTGCAGAAAGCTGAAACTGGACCCCTTCCTGACACCTTATTCAAAAATTAACTCCAGGTAGATTAAAGATTTAAACATAAGACCTAACACCATAAAAACCCTAGAAGAAAATGTAGGCAATACTATTCAGGACATAGGCATAGGCAAGGACTTCATGACTAAAACACCAAAAGCAATGGCAACAAAAGCCAAAGTAGACAAATGGGATCTACTTAAACTTAAGAGTTTCTGCACAGCAAAAGAAACAATCATTAGAGTGAACTGTCAACCAACAGAATGGGAAAAAATTTTTGCAAGCTACCCATCTGACAAAGGGCTAATATCCAGAATCTTTAAAGAACTAAAACAAATTTACAAGAAAGAATCCCATCAAAAGCAAAGGATATGAACAGATACTTTTCAAAAGAAGACATTTATGTGGCCAAAAAACATGAAAAAATGCTGGTCATTAGAAAAATGCAAATCAAAACCACCTTGAGATACCATTTCATGCCAGTTAAAATGGTGATCATTAAAAAATCTGGGCCAGGCACGGTGGCTCATGCCTATAGTCCCGGCACTTTGGGAGGCCGAGGTGGGTGGATCATGAGGTCAAGAGATCGAGACCATCCTGGTCAACTAGGTGAAACCCCGTCTCTACTAAAAAAATATGAAAATTAGCTGGGCATGGTGGCGCGCACCTGTAGTCCCAGCTACTACGGAGTCTGAGGCAGGAGAATTGCTTGAACCCAGGAGGCGGAGGTTGTGGTGAGCAGAGATCGCGCCATTGCACTCCAGCCTGAGTAACAAGAGCGAAACTCCGTCTCAAAAAAAAAAAAAAAAAAAAAAAATCTGGAGACAACAGATGCTGGAGAAGATGTGGAGAAGTAGGAACACTTTTACACTGTTGGTGGAAGTGTAAATTAGTTCAACCATTGTGGAAGACAATGTGGTGATTCCTCAAGGATCTAGAAATAGAAATACCGTTTAACCCAGCAATCCCATTACTGAGTATATACCCAGAGGATTATAAATCGTTCTATTATAAAGACACATGCACAGGTATGTTCATTGTAGCACTGTTTACAATAGCAAAGACCTGGAACCAACCCAAATGCCCATCAATGATAGACTGGATAAAGAAAATGTGGCATATATACACCATGGAATACTATGCAGCAGTAAAAAAACAATGAGTTCATATCCTTTGCAGGAAGATAGATGAAGCTGGAAACCATCATTCTCAGCAAACTGACACAAGAAGAGAAAACCAAACACTGTATGTTCTCATTCATAGGTGGGTGCTGAACAATGAGAACACAGGGACACAAGGAGGGGAACATCATACACTGGAGTCTGTTGGGGTGTGGAGGGCTAGGGCAGGGATAGCAGGGGTATGGGATATTGGGGAGGGATAACACTGGGAGAAAAACCTAATGTAGGTGACAGGGGTATGGAGGCAGCAAACCATAATGGCATGTGTACACCTATGTAACAATCCTGCAAGATCTGCACATGACCCCAGAACTTAAAGTATAATAAAAAAAATAGATATACAAAAATAACAATAATAAAATTTGAGACCTTAAACAGTACCAATATTGAATGTCCATCCCTTTTGCCCTAGGGATCCCATATTCTATTAACTGTCTCCACAATTCCCTACAGGTCACGCTTTGTGGCTATTCCTCCAACTTTGTAGGTTATTATAATAATTATGGCCTGTGCCTTTGGTAATTTAGTGTGCCACCTGCTTTGCAGCACCATTGTTCCTATTGCTATTAATGAACACAATGCTGTGATCATCTCTATCATCATTCTCAGCTCACAATGAAAAACTGCATCATGGACCCATGAAAATCATAATGTAGTTCTTTATTGTATTTATATTTATTTTTGTATTTATATTTATTGTATTTATATTAATTTTTGTATTTATACCAGTAAAAATATAATTTTAATACTTTATTAAAAATAATATAATTATTATATTTAAAATAATAAATATAACAATTAAAAATATTATCTTTAATACTTTATTAAAAATAGTAAAGTATTAAAAATTATATTTTTACTCATATAAATATAAAAATACTAGTATTATATATTAAAGCATTTTCTTTAATCTAAAAGTTGTTTTTTTCTTCTGATTTTAAAAGGAAACATTTTTGTGGACCCCTAAATTGCTGTGGGTCCTAGGCACTGTGCCTACTGTGTCTGATGGAGAATTAGGCCCAGGTGAATAATGTGTTCTCTGGACCCTCTCGTGAAACATTCTTTTTGCGGGTCTGGCCTTACATAAATAATCTTTTCCAGCATGTTTATGCTCCTCAACCTTTTAATCATTTCCTCCACTGTCTGCCATGGCAACTCAGGCATTTCAATTTTGCTCACTGTGGGTTATTGCTTTCTTTGGGCTTCTAACAGCCAACCTTAGTTTGCCCCATCCCCTGGGGCCTGCCAGAGTATTAAATCCCATATTGCTACAGAGTGCCCTGTCAATGAATTACTGCTTATCCAGTTTTATGATCTAGCTTCCTTTATATAAAGCACACAGCTAAAGGTACTCACCTAGCTCTTGCTTGTACGTGCAAGGTAATTTTTGCAGCTCTTTTGGGGTATAATCTGTCCTCTTTCAGGCCCACAAGTCCCTAGCCAGGTAGTGCAGAGATGTGACACTGGCTATTGGCCTGACAACTGACAGGAGGTGGGAGCTGCTTCTGAGGAGAATACCTGTTGCTTTACAGGGGTAATATTTTTGTGGTGTCTTCTTGCAAAGGCAGAACATTAATTCTTAATCAGGAAGGTTGAGATACCTCTGTCACCTCTGTGAGTTCAGGGAATCTGCACAGCCACAATTCTTTGGTCATCCATCCAGATGTCTCCATTCTATTTTCTGGGTTTCCTGTCATTAACAACCAGGATGCTGGCCTTAGCATAACAGATTTTTATTTGGTTGAGCATTTAATTTCCTTTGAAAGTCTGTGATCCTAAGTATTAAATCCTGAATTTACTTCTTAGCTGTGTCCACTCTTTCACTGTGGGAGACTAGTCTCTTTGTAAATTGCTAAAGGCTCTTAGCCTTTGTTTGTTATCCATATTCAGCTTCTCACTATCGTTTTGTAGGGCCAATTGTCTATAATAGCCTGCCAGTCTCATTGAACTAGTATGCTTTGTTTTCTATGTATCTTTCAAACACTAGAGTCATTAAATCCAACATGGCATTCTCCACTGGAACATTTTCCCAAGTCACCATGGGTGAAAGTGGCCTGCCATCTTATGCTAGGATCTGTTCATATCCAACATACCACTCAAAATAGGGTCTTCCTTGCCAGGTGGGTGGTAAGTGATCCATGCCCCCAAAGCCTCATTTTAGCACCTGCTTTCTCAGAACACTCCTAGTACAGAGAAGCAGACACCAAGGTAGAGTAAGAGGTACAAGAAATGTATCTGTGAAAATGTCTGTGAAAAATAAAAGTAAGAGGAAGCAGGAATAGTTAGCAAAATCCTTTAGATAACAATGCAAGACTGATACATGTGATAGTGGGAAAGAGAGGATTGGAGAGATTTCTCAGTGCAGCTCTGAGAAAATCTTGGCCAATCCAAAAGGAATTTAAGCATAAGAATTTCCCAAAAACAAGACCATGGTGGGCAAAAATGTTGAGATCTTAATACCTGTCCCACTCCCACCCCATGCTTGATTATTGGCTATAGGTGCTCAGGTATAGTATGTCTTGAGTTTAAATGTCACAGTGGATTCTGAAAGGGCTGCAGCTGAAGACTGCAACTGACTGCAATCCAGTAAGCAGCTTTTTCTCAAAAGGAGATCTGAACAGTGCACTTCCAAGTCTGCCCCACGGATGTGGTTTTGAGCTGAGGAAGAGGCACTAGTGCAACAGTGATTGATGAGATGGGGGTCCAAACTACTTGCTCATGCAGTTTAATTGGGTTCTGTGTCCCTGCAATTGCCCAGTCACAGATTAATATTTCAGTCTTAACAAATCACACTGCCATGTGTGTACCTATGCAACAATCTTGCATGTTCTTCACATGTACCCCAAAACCTAAAATGCAATAAATAAAATTTCAGTCTTCTGATAGACTGTTGCTCGATCTATCTGAAATTATGACTTAATGAATTTGAAGGAACTAAGCTCATCATAGGTAGTTCTAGCTCATGGTCACTTGATAGCCCATGTTCATGCTGTGTTTTCCAGGGGACAGAAAGAAACATGCCAATAACTGTTTTTCAAAAGGTATATAATTCTCAGCTGCAGATGGCACAGACTGCTACACAACTCAAATCTATGTCATTTTATTGGGGACTGCCATAAGCTCCAGTACCATTTATTATGCTGTCGTAGGTAACAATATAGGTAACTCTCCTTATTTTTCTTTTCAAAAGTAAGGGTGATGTCTTTATTCTGTACATTTATTTTCTATTTCCTTCATCTTTATTTTCTGATAATTTTTTCAGATTTCCTAATATATGCATTCAAAGCCATGCATTCTCCTAAGCATGGCTATAGCTACCTCCCACAATTTTAACTCACACAAGATTGTTTTCACTATCTTTTAGTTCCAAGCATTTCTATTTTTCATTTTCTGTTTGATGCCTGATTTCCAAACATTGGGAATTTTATCTTCTTGTGACTGATTTTTATCTTAATTCTAACATGACCAGAGAACTGTGCAGATCTCAAACTATTCAATTTTTTTGTGGTTCAGAATATGATCAATTTTGTAATTTTTTTAATGGAAATTGCTACAATTATCATTATTGCTACAAATCATGGAAATGCATTGTCTAATATAAATCCATTATGTCATGTTTGCTGTCTGGTTTAAATCTTTTATATCATTACTGACTTTTTAAAAATTGCTTGTTCCAGTCATGAGATGTGTTAATCTCCTATGTGGACTTTTCTCTCATCTTGTATTTCAGTTTTTGCTTTATTTATTTTAATGCTGTTATCAGATGCTACAAATTTAGAACTGCTGTTTCTTCCTCCTTAGTTGATACTTTCATCATTATCAAATATTCTCTATCACTAGTGATGCTTTTTGCTTCACTATTATGAGGTATTCGACTCTGTGTCATAATGGTATGGCAATACCAGTTTACTAGTATCTGTGTAATTTTTTAATAAAATGCTTTTGTCTGTCAGCACCATACTTTCTCCTTATTCTGTAAATGTGATGAGTTACAATGATTGATTTTTGAAGTTAAACCAACTATTTTTTCCTTTTAATACCTTCCTAAAGACTTTTGAACATGAACTAGTTACATCTCTTCTGATTTAGATACTTTAATTCATTATATATTTAAATCCATAAGAAATTGTTTTTAACATTAACACTTAGATTTAACCACATATTTGCCATTTCTGTTGCTTTTTATTCATTTTTAAATATCAACATTCCACCTGGGGGTAGTTCTCTTGCCTGAAAATCTCTTATTCCTAATAAACCCTCGGATTTATAAAGGCATAATTTAGTATTTCATTGCAGAATTTTCTACTTTTCTTAAAAACATCTTTTATTTTACATTTTTAAAATTTATATATATATATTTTGTTGCATTCTAGGTTTTGGGGTACATGTCAAGAACATACAAGATAGTTGCATAGGTACACACAGGGCAGTGTGATTTGCTGCCTTCCTCCCTTTCACCTGTATCTGGCATTTCTCCCCAAACTCTCTCTCTCCAACTCCCCACTCCCCGCTGTCCCTCCCCTATTTCCCCCCAACAGACCCTAGTGTGTGATGCTCCCCTTCCTGTGTCCATATGTTAAAGATTATTTTTGTTAGGCATTAAATTCTAGGTAAAGACACCACTTCATTATTTTTTGGTTTCTGTTATTAAGTATCTTTCAGTGAAGGTACAATTTTGAAGATAATTTCTCTCTGGTTGCTTTTAAACTTTTTTTTCCTATTTTTCAGTTTTATTATAATATGCTTAGGTATGGATTTTTCTTTCTTGCTTGGGATTCATTCAGAAGTCTCCCCAGATCAGTTGCTTATCTTGACAGCTATGGAAAGATCTAATTATCTATTAATATATTACTTCTGCCTTACTCTGTTTTGCTGGAATGTGAAATTTATGATAAACATTTCTTATCTTCTATATTTTATGTTCTTTCATTTCTTGTTCTATTTTCTTCTCGCCAGTCTTTCAGTTCAAGAATTCTATCTTCAGCTTTAAGTAATCCATCACAATAATGAGTTCCTGATTTCAGCTCATATTATGTTTGGTTCTTAAATATTGGCAACTTTTCTGTATTTTCCAGATATGTTAAATTCTTCATTTTGACTTTTATCTCGTTGGACTAAGTAAGCATATTTTAAAATCGGTATTGTCTTTGATTCATGTTGTCTTGTCTCCACACATGCCTTATTTTGTGGTAAACATCCAATTTGCAAAACTGTAGAAACACTTTAAAGCTTTAAAAGAACTCCAATTCCTATTCACTTATGTCTGTAGGACGCCATCAGATGTGCTGTGATCCTCTGGGATAGCTCCTCCAGCATTCTCCAAAAAACCCAAGGAGAAAATGGCCCCCAAAACATGCTCATCTATCCTGGGTGTTCTCTCCCAACTTCTGGTCGTAACTTTGTGCTGTCTCACTAGCTTTCTAATGGCCTTCAAATGGATTTTTTGGGGGAAACCATTTTCTCCATTTTGTCTAGATGCCTTCGGTTGGAGGGTTGGTCCAAATCATCTTACATTACTGTAAGTGGAAATCCCTTCTTGTTGCTGTAAGCCACTTATATTCTAACTACATAGGAATTTGGCTTTCTGCAAGTAAAGGTCGTCTGAGACAGGTGTAAGTATCTGGGAGCTGTGGTTAAAAAACAAACAAACAAACAAAAAAACATGCATAAACAATTTTGGCTTCTTTTAAATTCCATTTAAGTATTCACAAAAAATGCTTGAGGTCATAACCAATTTTGGTACACTGAAGTAGGGGACCATGCAAGTAGTTAACTAGGAGCTAGGATCATTTGGGGCCATTATAGAGGATGGCTACCATTCAATAAGCAAGTTTAATTTGCGGTTGACAGCCTTTCCACACTATGTGAGAGTCTGCTGTCTTCAGTATGACATTCTGGTGTACAATGAATTGTGACTTGCCAGTGTGAATGCTCTGATGTGCAATGAGACCAATTTATAGGTGAAAGCCATTTTAATACATTCATAGGTCTCTATAGCACAAGCATTATGGTACAGATATGTAATCTTCTACTGACCCTTTCCCCTGCAATATTTAACACATATATATTCCTCACTTTATGATTAGACCAAGTCCTGATAAACCCATTGTAAGTCAAGCAGTGCACTGAGTGTATATGGCTTTCTCACCATTGTAAAGTTGGAAAAACCTTGAGTCAAATCATTCGAAGTTGGGAGCATTATAAAATTTCTTTCTCTGGGATGTTCGCCGACATTCACTGAGGTGTGACTTGGAAGAACTTCCCACAATTACCAAATTTATGTTTCTCTCCATTATGAATTCTCTTTCAAATTTATCTTCTGAATAAAGGCCTGCTAACCATCAGTACACATAGTTTCCCTTCTATATGCATTCTCCAAAGGAATTTGCCTGGTGAGTGAAGCCTACAACATTGGAGAGACCACCCATTAAATAATGATCACATACTTTTAGATTAATTATGGACATGATTTTGTTAAGTGTTAATAACTTCATTAATCTATGCCATAATTTATTGAAATACTATGTGGTCATGATGTATAGAATGCGGAGATGTAATTACTGCCTGGAAAAATCATTAAGTTATCCTTAATAAGGCTGTTGAAAACAAATCAGTTCTGATGTGTATAACTGTATCACCAGTCCTACCTTTCAGATGCAGTTTTTAATAAGAGCTTTTAAAATAACCATTTCACGTAGCTCTCATTTACTTAGTACTAAGTAAACTAAAAGAGAATTTCCATTGGAAACAAGAATAAAAGGAACAGACGGTAATTATTCTGTGTAAAATTTTACTCCAACCTATATTGAGTTAATCTATCATAAAATATTCCATAGATAAAAGTTGGAGAAGCTAATTTTACTAACAATCTATACCAGGATCAGTCAATAATGTCTGTGGACCAAATCTGATCTGCTGCTAGTTTTTTATAGACAGTTTTATTGGAACAGTCATATTCCTTTCATTTCTGCATTATGGCTGTTTGTGCACTACAACGGAGTTAAGTGCCACAGAGATCATATGGCCTGCAAAGCCAAAGACACTGTCTTTCCCCCCAAAAAGTCTGCTAATGCCATAAAAATTTTACACAATAGTCACTTTGTAATTATAAAGTACCGGATAAAACATTTTAGTGGGTATTTTTTTGAGACAGGGGTCTCCCTTTATCTCCCAGGCTGGAATGAAGTGGTTTCATTTTGGTTCAGTGTCACCTCCCCTAACCAGGTGCAAGCGATTTTCATGCCTCAGCCTCCTGAGTAGCTGGAACTATAAGCACCCACACCATGCTGGGCTAGATTTTATATTTTTAGTAGATACGGGGTCTTGCCATATTGGCCGACTGGTCTCAAACCCCAGACCTCAAGTGATGTGCCCACCTCACCCTCCCAAAATGCTGGGATTACAAGCATGAGCCACTATGCCTGGTTTTAGTTTGTATTTTAAAAGTACATTGCTGGTAATGGTTTCTCTCACTTCAAATATTATAAACCAAAAAAGTTTTGGCAGCTATGCCTGTGATTGCCAACGAATGAAAAATCTTGAAGTAAAATTTCCAAGAAGGGTATCTAAAGACTACATTCTGATAGGTATTTTTTTATCCTTTCACCTACACACTTAAAAATAACCCAAGTCCTACACAAATAATAACAGTATAATAGTGTGTACTGCTTCTGATTTTACTTATTTTAGGGAATTAAAAAGAAGTCTTCTTCTTAGAACAGCTAAATGTTTATTTGGATAAAATAAAATACCAAGAATCTGGAGAAAAGAAACTAAGAGCTCCAAAGTTAAAGCTGGTAAAGTAGTTCAAGAACTTGCAGGAAGTACCTAAAAAATATTAAATGGTTAGGACAAAACATTCACAGTTCAAGGTCCCAAGAAAATGATCTGGCGAGCAAATACAGATACACAATTAAAACTAATCTGTATGAATTAGTGGAGCAATGAACAGATAAGTCAATTACTAAACCCACATCACTTATTCAAATAAAATCTAATACAAAAATAAACTTGAAAAAATAGGTTAAAACGCTAAGAAAATCTTAACTATTAGGGAAACTAGAACAGGAGGGCCATTATTAAATTGTACACAACAACTTTTACTACTTGAGACAAAATTGAATAGAAAATCTGAATTGTGAGAATAAACAAGGTGTTTCTCAACTACAATTCTTTGACAGCTACTCAAAACGTGCATACACTGCAGGTCTTAATACTACTAAGTACTGGTAACAATGACTAAACCAGAACTGCCAGCACCAAATTAATTTCAAGTATTATAATTCTATGCATTTAGTAATAACTAAAATGCTAATTAACATTGGTTAGTTTTTCAATTCTAACTGCCTACAGAATTTCCACAAAAGACTAATATAACACAATTAAATAAGATGTGAATATGAGATTCTGTGGCTCTCCCCACCTCTCTCCCCCGACAAAGAAAATTCACAGTGAAGGAAAAAAATGGAGTCATGCAAATAGGACAATGACAAAGTTCAACTGACTAGTGGAGACTCCCAGAGTTAATTATATTTTAACTGCTTTGAAAAGACCAGGGTGCTTGGATCACATCAAATAACTGGATGTTGGAATATATTATATTAATGCTTTACATACTATGTAAAGATGCTATCATGAGAAAATGATTTTGAATAGTACCTTCCGTTATTAAATCTTAGAAAATTATACTTTCAGATATTTGATAACCTGAAAAGGCCTCAAGAGTTCTAATACAATAAAAAAAAAATGAAGCATGTTCCATATGCACTGAAACAAATTAGAGACTATTAAGTCTAAGAATTTAAGTAACTTAAAACTATTAAATTCAAGACAACACAAAGATTCAAGTCAAACAGACCTCACCAGATCCACAAATTGACAACATATAGCATAAAATTTGGATTCATAATCACAAACCATGAAGAGAAGACATACATTCTTTAATATTAGCAGCTCTGCTATAACTAAAAGTCTTCAAAATATTTCCAGTGGCTCAAAAGAATGTCTAGCCACAGCTCAAAAATCAGATCCAGGTAAAATTTGAGTCTTACAAATTCGTGCATTACCTTGTTTTCCTAACAATTAAAAAAAATTGAATTTTCACCTACATACATCCCGAGAAAAAATTTTGAATCTCCTTTCCAGATACAGTGAAAACTCAATAATACATCTTCTTAATAAAATTTCCATATTGATAAATTTGCATTTTTATTTTTCATATTTTACTTGAAAAAATTAGCTAATTTTTACCAATGAAATGGTAAAAATAGAGGCAACTATAACTTAAAATTACACAGCTTCTTAATGTTTTATTCATAGCATTCTTTATACATCAGAAGCTTCACTGATATTTAATTTACTGCAGCATCCTGTGGGTGAAGCACAAAAATTACATTAATTATAAACAAAGAAACAAAAGCACTTTTGACTTTTTAAAATTATATATATATTTATATCCAGTTGACAAATAGCATCACAATTATTACTGTATAAAAAACTAAAAATCACCATGGAAGCTAAGGCCTAAATTCTTATTCCAATTGTTCCCTTTTGTTTATATCTAAGAGATATTATTAATTAGATTCCAGTACCTCAAAAACAAAACAAAACAAAACGAAACAAAAAAACAGGTCTACATTATTTACATACAGTATGAAAAAAAGCTGCTTTTTGGCTAACTTAGATTGCTGTTACCTGCAGTATTTACACAGTAAATGTTAAGGGGAAGATGCACTACTAACATATACCATTTCAAAAGAAAATACACTGTGCCTGGAATTTTATCTTAAATTAGTTGTATATCCTAGTAAGTGTCTGTTGAATAGAATTTGACTTCTAATAAATCTACTGAAAATGTGAAACAGAGTACCACTATGCTTCTTTATATTGCTAATCTAGATCCTGTTAGGTCCAATATTGTATTAACTATAAGCACTGAACCTTAAATGAAACAATGGCAACATGTGTGTAGATGAAATTTTATTCAGTATTGTAAAATATAATGCCTTGATGTTTATGCACAATTATGAGACTATCCTACTAGTCTTTTAAACCTTTAAGAAGTCTCACATGACAGGTCCCTAAACAGTGAAACCTTCCAGTCACTTACCAGAAAAAAGTTTAATTATGTTATTCTGTTTTTAGATGTTTCTAGTATTTAAAAACATATCTAAACCCTTGGCAAAAACAAACACAATCAATTCAGTGTAACAGACTGAGCTTTAAACTGTACTTTAATTTTCAATAACTGTTACCTACTGGTTAACTGAACCAAATGTAGAATATTTAAATGACTCACTATGAAGTGTATCCAATCAATGATAGAATGCATAGAAAAGTGGAGGTAAGTTTGGGGGAAGGTGCAAGGTGGGTTAATGTGAAAAATGGTAAATGCTAGTTTTAATAACAAAAATGGTAATAAATGCAGATGAACATTAAATTAATACAGTATAAAAGAACAGCTTAAATAAACTGGTATTCACATATTACAATAGCAAAGTTATGACAGAATGAACTGAAGACATGAACAGTTTTGAAAATTCTCTTTTTCAGCCTACTTCCAATAGAAATAGTCAGGCTTTTTTCCTGTACATAGTTTGATGCTTTGTCTATACCATATATAGTAGAAAAATAAATTCTTTAGCAACCTAGAAACAGTTTATAAAACTCTTAAAGTTTAATTTTCTTTGCCAGACATGCCAATAGTTAAACTGACAACTATAAATTAAAGCTATATAGACAATAGGCATAAGTAATATAGAACAGGTTAAGAATACTACATTTACCGGATTTTTTTTAAATTACTGTATTTTCTTAATTCCTGTGTGCTTTGCAATAGGAATAATAGGGACTTTGTTTTCTTAGAAAAGATAACATGTAAGAGTATAACACAAATAAGATAATTTATAATATACATGTACTTCAACAGCAGCTTGGTGCACGTCAACATCTTCGTTCTGAAGTTAAAATTGGAAGTACAATACCTAGAACATAATGGTTGGGAAAGACAATATTTATTTTAGAAAAAAATGGAGCAAATCAAACTCTTAGGAGCCTTGAATCTGAAAATCATCTATTTACTATAATACATGTAAGATAATATTAAAATTGTAGTCTCAATTAAGATTATAACATTGACCAAAGATTTTTTTCTTTACTACACAAAATATAACCTAGCAAAATTTACCTGTGCCACCTATTCTGAAAATTTTATCCACAATTTAGTGTTCTGGTTTTATCTGCACTAACAAAATGTTTACCCCCAAAAGCAGCAGTCATTTATAGTAATTCTGGTACCAACATCAAAGGAAAAAAATTGGCTTAAAAATGGTGCAAAAGCCGTTTTAGATTTTAGTACAACACATCACAGAAAAGAACATGAATACAAATTTGTAATATAAACACTCCAAAGAGTCTGTCAGTACCCAAAGTATTTTTATTGCTGTATTAGCAATGGGTTTTTTGGATATGTTTTTAAGGGCCACATAAAAATAGATTCAAGGAACAAATTAAATTGAAGTTCTAGATTTAAATGTTTGGTTTAAAGAATTTTCTACAACAAATTTCATGTTTATGTATGAAAAGTTATATAACCTTATATGAAAATGTCATGAAGTATTTTCTACACTATACTAAACGTATTCCCCAAGAGGGAAAAAATTAAAATATCTAAAATATATTAGATTAAGATTACAAGACCATCATAGATCTTTTGAACATGCATCTGTTTACAGAATTAACAGTATACAAAATGTTTATCTCATTATGGACCATAAAGAAACGAGTTGGTGACAACTATCCTTTGCACAACATCATCAACTTACTTTAGCCACAAGCATGTCCTTGGTATGTGTATAAAAGAATTAGGTTCATTTATCCCTCATCAAATCAACCACAGGTTTATTTGGAAGTAAAGATGAAGGTACAGAAATGTGAAATATGTCAAGTGTATTTTTCCGTTCTTTCAAACAACATCCCAAGCATGGCCTCAGTAGCCTGAAATTTTAAATGCTTAACTGGGCTTTTAGTTATCTACACTGACTGCCAGAAGGTAAATTAAGTTGCCCAAATTAGCACATCAAATAACAAAATCAGCCAGAAAGCAGGCTGAAAAGCATTAAATGTTTCATATAGGTGAGTTTTTAAATCATTTAATTTCTATAGAAAAATTTTATTCACAATATAATGTGACAGAAATTGCCACAGGAATGATATACTGATTGCAATAAGGTTGCATGCAGCAGCAGCTTTGTATTTTATAGCTATTTTTGTTTATAAAAATTAAACCTCTCCAGTCATGCTTTTCACATGTTCTTAGATTTGTAATGTAAGTGAATAAGGAATACCATCTAGTTCAAAGAGAAAATGTCATCATTTTGAATGTGAATTATCTGTATGAAACATGAAGTATACTACTTGAACCCTGAAACATGCATGTCTAGATTTGCTTTTTGTCCAAATCCAGCCTGTTTGCAATCAATTCCTACTCATATAATACCAAGAGGATCCGTTTGTAATTGTGGTTGTATCAGCTGAGGTTGCAATGGTGGCGGCAACTGAAGTGGTACCATTGGTTCCACCAACTGTCCTGGATTCGAAGGTGGTGGTGGAGCCACAATGTTGGTTGTTTCTACAATTTCTCCATTGTAAAAGAAAAACTGACACTGTTGAATGAATGTTTCAACAACAGACTGATGAATCTTAGTAGTAGACAGAAACTCTCGATTTTCAAAATCAGGTCTCATCAAAGTTGGCCAAAAACAGATGGATAAGTTGTCTGCTGTCATTAGGTTGATTTTATTTTGCTGACTAACCCTGAAATTATGAAAGGAAAAAACATTTAGAAATCAAAACTCATTACAATCACAGAATTCCAGAGCTAGATATGATCTCAAATTTAGTGTTACCTTTTATCCTACTTCAAACATGGGATTTAAAAATTTACGCAAGGAAGCATCTTTAATTCGTATGTAAAAAACTTTTCCTGATGTGACAGATTTTAATGAATTTCTGGAAACAGAAACAACAAACTCTAATCGTATATGCAACTTCTTTGACTACTGTGGGAGATGAAAAGATAAACCGGAGTAAGCCATCTCTCTCAACCAGCTTTGGAAAAATTACTATCATAGGTATTTAACACTAGTATCAGGCTAATTTTCCTTCCTACCTTTCCTTCCTTCCTTCCTGCCCTCCCTTCCCTCCTTCCTTCCTTTCTCTCTTTCTCTCCTTCCTTCCTTTCTTTCTCTCCTTCCTTTTGTCCCATCCCTCTCTCCCTTCTTTCTTTCCCTCCCTCTCTCTTCTCCATTCCTTCCCTCCCTCCCTCCCTCCTTTCTTCCCCTCTCTCTCTTTCCTCCCTCTTCCACTCTTTCCCTCCCTCCCTCCCTTGCTTTGAATTGAGTCTAGTTGCTCAGACTGGTCTCAAATCCTGGTCTCAAGTGATCCTCCAGCCTCCCAAAGTGTTGGGATTACAGGAGTGAGCCACCACACCCAGCCAATAATTTTTAACTTAAACAAAAACAAAAACCAACAACTGGTTGTCGGCATTCCATAAGACAATCTTTTTTTTTTTTTCTTTTTTCTTTTTTTTGACACCAAGTCTTGCTCTATCAGCCTGGCTAAAGTGCAACAGCATGATTTCTGCTCACTGAAATCTACCCCTCCTGGCAATTCAAGCAATTCTCCCGCCCCGGCCTCCAGAGTAGCTAGGATTACACGTGCTAACCACCATGCCCAGTTAACTTTTGTATTTTTAGTGGTGATGGGGTTTCATCATGTTGGCCTTGGTCTCAAAGTCCTGACATCAAGTGATCCACCCATGTCAGGTGTGAGCCACAGTGCCTGGCCAGAACAATTTTTTAAATCTTTCAGTATCTTGTTTATCAATTTCATCTGAAGGATAACTCTGAGTTTCTAACACTTGCCACCTTAAAATTCTTATGGACTAACAATTTATAAGTGGTTATACATTTATGAACCGATTTACATCTAGTCCTTTAAACCTGAGAAAGAATTTCTACCATTATCTTTAATAAACAAGAAACATAAGAGGCAAATCTTGGACTATAATTACAAATTATTACACTGAGAAGGATCTTAGTGAGTTTATCCAGCCCCTTCATCTCACACATAAAGACCACAATCAGAAGTATGCAGGAACCACGCATGGTGACTCATGCTTATAATTCCAGCATTTTGGGAGGCCAAGTCAGGTGGACTGCCTGAGGTCAGGAGTTCGAGCTCAGCCTGGCCAGAAGTGGTGAAACCCTGTCTCTCCTAAAAACACAAAAATTAGCCAGGCATGGTGGTGCGCACCTGTAATCCCAGCTACTCAGGAGGCTGAGGCAGGAGAATCTCTTGAACCCAGGAGGCAGAGGTTGCAGTGAGTGGAGATTATGCCACCGCACTCCAGTCTGGGCGACAAAGCAAGACTCTGTCTCCACCCCCTGCCCCCTGCCAAAAGAAAGCATGCAGGGAAGCATGAAAAATCTTACGTTTTATGGTTCAAAAAATTTTTCACTTGAAAGCAATAGAAAACCCGCAAATACAGAAGTTGCTCATCTAAGGTCAAGTATGTGGCTTACAAACATGTATTATATGATAAAAGTCATAGCTATTTGTTAAAAGACTAAATTAGAATATTCAGAATAAAAATAACTTTTTGTTTAAAGATGCAAAGTGACTACTAGGCCCAGTTTGGTGTTTCTATGTAGTACACAAGTGCTAGTTTCTGCAAATACCTATAAAGTTGAAAGATGTAAGGGTATGGGCATCAGGTCTAACTAAAGAGTCAGAAAGTACAAAAAAGGGGTACTAAATCAGTTAAAGATGAGGGTGGCTAGGAAAGGTTTCCTGAAAGAGGTAATGTTTCAATTGAGTCAAGGATGACAGGCATGAGAAGAATGGTAGGAAGAAAGGGAAATTCGGTAAAAACAGTGGTTAGTGTGTATCAGAACTTCCTGGAGGGCTTGTTAAAACAGCTTACTGTGGAGAAACTTCTGGTTAACTGTTATTAGTTTAATATAGCAGAGCTTACTTGTTGTGTAGGGGAAAAGGTAAAGAGATGTAAACGAAGTCAGAACCAGATCACTCAGTATTAAATAATTTGGATTTTATCTTAAGGAAATAGGGTGCTATCTAATCAGATGTGATCTTTACAGAAAGATCTTTTACAAAGATCATTCTAGCGTCAGGATCAAGGGAAGATCAGAAGAGAAAGTTGGCAGAGAAAGAACTCCATTACAACTAAACTGGAGGCCCCTAAATGAGAAATGATAAAGCTTGAACTAAAGCAGTGGCAAGGGAAATAAAGTAGAAAAATAATTAGGAGAAAAAACTGATTTGACACTCACTGGATGTGAAGAGTAAAAGAGAATATACTGAAGAATAATAACACCCATTAATTTTTACAACCTTTTTGATTTGCCAGTCATCCATTATACATTTATATTTGTTTTTCTCCCATACTAGAATGTAAACTCATGAGTATTTGCTTCACTGCTGTGTCCCTAAGCACTTAGCACAGTGCCTGGTATTATCCAATTACAGTCTGCTTGAATGTTCTTTCTAAAATTTAAGTCTGATTATATATTCCATTGTTCTACTCTCCAGTATCCCATACCACTCAGAGTAACAGAGAGAATCATACTATGCTTCTTCCATTAAGAAAGCCTTCCCCTCCCTAGCACTTTGGGAGGTTGAGGCCCACAGATCGCTTGAGCTCAGGAGTTCTGGGCAACATGGCGAAACCCCGTCTCAAACAAAAATACAAAAATAAGCCGTGTGTGGTGGCACCTGTCTGTGGTCCCAGCTACTCGCGAGGCTGGGGCAGGAGGATCACTTTAGGCAGAGGTTACACTCCAGCCTGGGTGACAGAATGAGACTTCATCTCAAAGAAAAAAGAAAAAAAGAAAAAAAGAAAGCCTGCCTTTCCCTGCCCAATAAAATGTCAGCTGAACTCAACAGTATACTTAGGGATATGTGATTTACATTTTGCATTCTGAAGCAATCTCTTTATCTTGTTAATACACAATTTTAAGGAATATTAACCAATGTTTATAGCTATACTGTTTACTATCAATATAGTATAAAATTGTTAACATTTCTTATAACCTTTCCCTACGAAAATACCAGCATATATAATATTGTAGTGAAATTTCCTTTTAAAAAAAGTACAATGCTGTATGACTGGTTGGTGGTATGGACCACACTCTGAATAGTTCTGTCCCTCTTCCCATACTGACCCTTATCTTTTACTCTGCCCATCCTTCACTCTGTTCCAGTCACAGAGGCCTCTGCTGTTCCTCAATGCATCAAATATGCTTCTGGCTGTATTGTTAACTGCTGTGACATTAGAGCCCTTCTGGAATAGTCAGTATGTAAAAATAATGCTGATGGTGACCAGTACTGATTCTTTGAACATGCTTAGCCCTTTGCCGATGAAGTCAGACACTCTTCTTTCAGTTAGACAATAAACCATCCCTACAATCCATATTGGACAAGGTCTCCTATTTATAGTACCCTGTGCACATCTGTTGCCACACCACCAACCTCTCATACAGCATTGTACTTTTCAAAAATGAAAATTCCACTAACTATACTACAGTATTATGTATGCTGGTATTTTCTCAGGGAAACGTTGTAAGAAATGTTAACACAATTTTATAGTACATTGCTAGTAATAGTAAGCTTTAAACATTGGTTAATCCTCTTTTAAGAGGTACAGGCTAAAATGTACTTGGTTTCGGTGTTGATACTATTAGTTAGAAAAAAACTTAAACTACAGTTCATTAAAATGCCAGTAGAAAATACTATGAAGAGGAGACTTTTGAAAAAATTAGTATAAATACTAATAATTCCATTTAGTCCTCAGAACAACTTTGTGAAGTGTTGTTATTCTCATCTTTACAATTAGACAATTGAGACTTAGCAAGAATACGTAATTTGCCCAAGGTCACAGAACTAGCAATTTTTCAAACCAAACCCTTTTCCAATTCCAAATAGGTTGATCTGGTTAATTATCAAAGTGTCATTTCATAACTAAAATTCTAAGATCCTACAGAGAATGTGGTAAAAAAAGAAAATATACTTGCCACACATACTATTTATATAATCATTACATGTACAAAACTAATCACATCTTTTTAGATATAAATTAGAAAACTAAAATTCAACTGTATGCTTAGTCTGAGTCCTCTTTTCTGTTAATTATCCAATTTATAAAGTTTACATGTTTGAAATGTGTAGTGCAGTTTATTTGCCAAAAAAAACCCCCAAAAAAGAAAAATACCTGTTTAGATGTGTTATCACGTATCTGAATACATCATAGTTTACAGGATGAAATTTCTTAACAATTTCTTTCAAGGCATGAAGACGTTCTGTTTTATCCAGGATTTCTGTAGAATTAAAACAGTGAATAATTTTTATCAAAAATATCTGATAAAGCTTCCTGCTGTATTTACTATAACAATCAAAAATGTGTTTGAAGCATATTAAGACAGGTAAGCAAAATCACGTAACATGTTCTAAGGCAGCAGTCCCCAACCTTTTTGGCACCAGGAACCAGTTTCGTGGAAGACAGTTTTTCCACAGATGGGTGGGGAGATGGTTTTAGGATGATTCAAGTGTATTACATTTATAATTAGATTCTCATAGGAAGTGTACAACCTAGATCCCTTGCATGTACACTTCACAGTAGGTAGGGTTCCTACTCCTATGCCGCTCCTGATTTGACAGGAGGTCGAGGTTGGCTTCACTCACCCACCTGCTCACCTCTTGCTGTGTGATGTGGTTCCTAACAAGCCAGGCTGTGTGGCCTAGGGGTTGGGAAGCCCTGTTCTAAAGAATCTGCTAAATTATCTAAATTAAGAAATCATTTCAACTAACATTATTTCTATTAATGTTATTGTTTATTACTATAGCTTTTTAATAAGGAAAGCTAATCACTGAAGATCAAAGTGACTCAGCACTAACAAAATGAGAAATGGTATACTGGCAATTTACATAACTAAATATTGATTCAGAATTAACTACTTACAAATCTGTTAGGCTCTTAACAGTCATGCTACAGAGAGTAACTACTGCAGGCTTTATGGGCACACTTACTCAACCCTGTGCTGCAGCACAAAAGCAGTAATAAACATGCAACAAATGGGAGTGGCTATATTCCAATAAAACTTCTGAAATTTGAATTCCATATAATTTTAATGTGTCATAAAATTTTCTTTTTTTCTTGGTGTAAAACCAATTCTCAGCTCAAAAGTCTGCCACAAACTGGCAATATCCTAAATATGGCCCTTGGGCCATAGGTTTGTCTATACTACAATTACTTGTAATCCATTTTGCTTATAAAAGATTTTCCTTTACAGGCAGGGTAAGTATTTAACTTAGTTACTCTCCAAATCTATGCAATTATGAAACACAGTAACTGAAATGGGACACTGAAATAAATGAGATAGAGTGTTTTCCTCCTTTTCCTTATTTTGGAGACCAGTGTGTATACCCCACATCATGATGATAACATAACTGAGTACTACTAACAAAATCTCATTTGTTACATATTATTTCTAAATCAGCCCTCAAAAATTTCCTAAGTAGGAAAGTTCTGAGGTTCCTATTAATGGTCAATAGCTAAGAAAATCTAAGCTATCGATTAAATCATTTTCCCACTTTACCTGAGTGTATGTGTAAGGCAACTATACCTTATGACAATATACTGAATTAACAAAAAAAATCACTGAGAACTGTAACATAATCAGAACTATAATGAAACTAAGTGAAGTAGTCTCACTTAAAAGAACCTGAAGACTTGCAACCAAAAGGAAATAGGAGAGTGAAGTATTCAGCAACTACCTTAAGTTTTTGCCACTGAGAAATCATGTGGATGAAACCGATGCCCAAACAGACTTTAGGTCTCATTTTCCAGGTAAATGACTATCTGTTTACTGGAAACATCTAAATGAATGATGCCAAAGTAGGAATAAATAATAAATAAGTATTCATGTTCTTTCCCCAAATGACTTACAACATGTGGTCTGCTATGGTTTGAATGTGTTCCCCAAAGTTCTTGTGTGGGAAACTTAATCCCCAAGGCAACAGTGTTGAGAGATGGGATCTTTAAGTGACTACATCATGAGGATTTTGTCTTCATGAATGGATTAATGCTGTTATCTCTAGAGTGAGTTGGCTATTTTGGGAATGAGTTCCTGATAAAAGGCCCTCACCAGATGAGGCCTCCTTGATCCTGAACTTACCAGCCTCTAGAACTGTAAGAAATAAATTACTTTATAAATTATGCAGTCTGTAGTATTCTGTTACAGCAACACAAAACAGTTAAGACAAGGCCAAAGTAAATTTCTTTGACTTATAATTTGAAGGATTTGTTTAATTTTCTTACAATGTCCTCAAGTTTGAATTAAAAACACAAACATCAAACTTCTAGTACAATGATTTTCTAACCTCTAGGAGCATTTAAGTCACCTAGGTGGCTAGGTAAAACAGAGTATTCTTGGAGGCAATCTCCAGGGATTCTGATTTAAATTTAGAGGAAAATACCTTTAAGAAATAGAGTTCTGGTAAGCTAATTTTTATTTGCTACATATTCTAGTACATGACAATTTTAACACTTAGCAATCAATATCCAAAACTGTCATTATCATCCCTCTCATAAAAAGGAAGTTTATACTTACTTGCTGCTTCCAATAGCTCTGGATGAAGAGAATATGGAATTAAAGGATCTGGCAGATCTGCAAAGAAAGCTTTAAGAGCTCCAGCTACAGCATTTACTGTTACTTCCATTGACACGAGATTGATATTATGATCTACAAGACAAAAATTAAATAAATTATATAATAAAACTTTATTATAAAAGTAAGTTTAACGGTTACTTCTCAATCAAAAGATAAATTTAAGTCTTGGCCACTTTTCTTTTTCCTTTTTCTTTTGGGAGGAACTTTCACTCTTGTTGCCCAAGCTGGACTGCAGTGGTGCGATCTCACCTCATTGCAACCTCCACATTCCAGGTTCAAGTGATTCTACAGCCTCAGCCTCCCAAGTAGCTGGGATTACAGGCACCCACTACCATGCCCAGCTAATTTTTTGTATTTTTATTAGAGACAGGGTTTCACCATTGTTGCCCAGGCTGGTCTCGCACTCCTGACCTCAGGTGACTCACCTGTCTTGGCGTCTCAAATTGCTAAAATTACAGGGGTGAGCCACCGTACCAGGCCCCACTTTTCTTTTTAGGCTGACAAACTACAGAGATCAGGGAAAAGACAACCAAGCAAGAAGCCTTTTCTGTTACTAAAAAAAAAAATGCTGCTAGGCTTATTAGTATATTGGGGAACTTTACCAATACCTATCTTTGTTTGTATATATAGCTATTTAAAAGAGGCCGCAAGAGGCAAATGATGAGTACTTATAGTCCCAGCTACTCAGGAAACTAAGGCGAGAGAATCACTTGAGTCCAGAAGTTTAAGTTCAGCCTGGGCAACATAGTGAGACCCTGTCTCTTTGGGACCGAAAAAAAAAAAAAGAGGCCATATGTAACTAGAGAGACAAAAGAAATATGCATATGGGTTGATCCGAAACTTGTTCACTGGTCCATTTTGTATCTGGGATGATAACTGCTAAGTAAAATGGACATATTCCAAAATTTGAAAAAAATCCAAAATCCAAACTACTTCTGGGCCCCAAGAATTTTGAATAAGGGATACTCAATTTGTATAAATTTAAATTAGCACCTTTTAACTGAACAGTTTAAAATTTTATGTAAAATGGTTTAAATTGAAGTAGTTAGTGAAGTTCTGACTAAAAAAAAAAATCAAGAATGGAACATACTAAAGGTGTATCATAAGGTTAATTTCCTATCAGTAAGTCATTTGAATATAAAAATATAGATCAGGGAAAAGAAAAAAAATTTTCCCGTCACCTAGAGAGAAATGTTTACATGTTAGCATGTTTCCTTTCAGCCCTTTTCTGCTCATTAAAAAAATTGCCAAACCAATTATTAACATTTTGTCCTGTATAAACAATTTTAATGGCTGTAAAATATTTCCTTAGATTATATAATTTACATAATATTCTATTACAGAACATTTAGATTTCATTTAAATATATTACAATAATATAAAAATGATATGACACTATGCTTTAATACATATAAGCTTGTTTCCTTAGGCTACATTCTTTGTGGTAATAGCTAACCAATGAACATATTAATATGGTGCTTGGACAGAAAACCCTTCATATGCATTACCTCATTATCCTCATAGTTACTCTCATCACTCCCATACTAGATATGAAGAAACTGAGATTTAGAAAGATTAATTTGCCAGGGGCACAAAAATAGTGGCAGGACCAGAAAAAACAAAATCAAATGCAAGAGCCTTGGTATTAACTACAACCATGCATTCATTATTGGAAGTGAAATTCTTTGACAGGCGTCCCCAAACTGTGGCCCCGAGGCCATTTATCTGGCCCCCCCGCCGCACTTCAGGAAGGGGCACCTCCTTCATTGGTGGTCAGTGAGAGGAGCACAGTATGTGGCAGCCCTCCAACGGTCTGAGGGACAGTGAACTGGCCCCCTGTGTAAAAAGTTTGGGGATGCCTGTTCTATGAACTTAATATCATTAAGTCTAAACAGTTTTTTAAACACATACACTCTTTCTCTCTCTATATATATTTTTTCTTTTTTTTGAGATGGTGTCTCGCTCTGTCACCCAGGCTGGAGTGCAGTGGTATGACCTCATTTCACTGAAACCTCCGCCTCCTAGGTTCAAGTGATTCTCCCACTTCAGCCTCGTAAGTCACTGGGATTACAGGCGTGCACCACCAAGGCTGGCTAATTTTTTGCATTTTACTAGAGATAGGGTTTCACTATGTTGCCCAGGCTGATCCTCAACTCCTGAGCTCAGGCAATTCACCCACCTCTGCCTCTCAAAGTGCTAGAATTACAGGTGTAAGACACCATGCCTGGCCAAATTTTTAAAAAATGGGATACCAGACTATACAATACTCTTTGGCAACAAGATGCATTGCTGTATACACTCAGACACGCATTACTCAACAACTGACGTTTTGCCATTTCAAGAGACAATCATCTTTATTTTACATGGCTTCTTAGTATTCATTCTACTTATTAAAACTGAGTGGTATTCCACCAAAACCCTTTTTAAAAAAAACTAACAATACTGCAAGGAAGAGTCTTGTAAGTATATCTTGGCATATTTATGCAAAAACTTCTGTAACAAATTCTGAGAAGTGAAATTTGTCTAGCAAAGCTATCTGAATCTTGATATTTACAACTGCCTCTCAAAGGCACCTACAACCAACAGTGTACAAGATACATGTTTACCCATGCTCTACTAACAATTCTCTTCATTCTAATAAAATGAATAAATATAATCTTTTTGTTTTAATTTTTATAATTAATAGAGGCTAAGCATATTTTCATTTATTTATTGGTTGCTCTCTTCTGATGTGAATTACTTAAGCTAGGTATGTCACACCCTGTTTTAGCCACACTGTGATACAGAATTTTTACATTTTTTATAAAATTTTAACATGTACATAGTCCAGTCTATCATCTAGTTCATGCTTTTTAGGTTTCATATCAAGTTTAGGCTTTTCTCTACTCCAAGACTATAAAAATATTCACTCATTTTTCTCCCTAGTACTTACGGTTTTCATTTTTTACATTTAAATCTTTAATTGTATATAGAATGCACTTTAATATAAGTAGAAAATTCGTCTTTTTTATCCCTAATGGCTAAGATGTCAATTATAAGTCAAATTATTGCTTTTCTAAATCTAACAGATTTATATAGGTACATTCACAGTCTCTTATTTGTGTAATAGTTTAATGTATTAGGAATATGAAATTTGGAAAGAAACTAAGAGTATCTGGGCCATAAAATATCTAATCTTACATCAAAATATTTTACAGTATTCCCTTCAGTCTTGGTAAAAGACAGTTTCTCATTATTTCTTTTTTTATTTTGTTTTTTAATTTTTTTAGTTTCTCATTATTTCAAAAACAAAATCTATTCTACTGCATTCCATTCCTTCTGGGCCTGATGGACTTTGCTTCAATAATGAATGCCTGCTTTTCTAGTACCTCCTTTCTTATTTACTAAATCCTTTTCTGTCTTCATATTTACATTAAAAACACATATAGTATTGTATTTTCATGATTCAACTGTCTTTTGTTTTCAATCTTTTCTTCTATTGCAAATGTATTTTAAAAGTTTCATATCATCTACTTCCTCTTATAAGTCCCTAGTACCGACGCCCCTTAATTCAAAGGCTCTAAAGTAATCAGTGACTTCCTTGCTAGTGTAAAAACAATAGACTTTCCCTAGCTGTTCTGTACCTTTATTGTGATATCTATTAGACTTAATGCTTCTAATCCCACTTTGAAACCCTCTCTCTTCAACATCCATATCCTTAGGAAGTTTTCAAATGAAAATCAATCTTCCAACCATGAATTCTAATAAGGGAAACATAAAACAACAATTTTATTTCACGTAATTATCTTCTTACCCTGATCAAACTGCTTTTGAATATTGTCTTGGTCAGTTTTGTTCCCGCTAACACGGTAGAGTCCTTCGGTACATAACCCTAAGAGAATGAAGAAATATACATACTTTAATAAACACATATACATGGCTGGGTGCAGTGGCTCATGCTTATAATCCCAACACTTTGGGAGGCTGCGGTGGGACAACTGCTTGGTCCAGGAGTTTGAACCCAGCCTGGGCAAAAACACAAACAATAAACAAAAACTTAGCTGAGCATGGTGGTACCTGTAGCCCAGTTACTCGGGAGGCTGAGGCAGGGGGATCACCTGAGCCTGAAAGGTCAAGGCAAGAGATCAAGACCTGTCTCCCAAAAAACACCCAACCAACCAAACAAAAAAACCCCATAAATTACCTATAATAACGAATGCACTTAATCTTACGTATACCTCAGTTACAAATTTATAGGGGTAAAATATTTTTAAGATAATATTTTTTGAGCATTTAAAAAAAGCAAGTTCTTAATGGACTACTTTCTATTTTAAACCATTTAGGACATTCAGCTCCAGACAAAATGAATAGACTTATTTCTTCCTACTCTCCCACTAAATACAGCTAAAAATCCTGAACCCAACATGTAAAAAAATCAAACCTAAGTAGTCTGTGAATGGTGGAGAGAAGGTGGACAAGGCTAATGACCTAGTAGGAAAGACATGACAGTTAGTTCCCTCATTTTTGGGGGGTCAGGGAGACGCTCATATCATGACTGGGCACTAGAGAGGCCTGCAAACCAGAAATACTAATGAACAACAACAACGAAACATCTCAAACTAACAAAAACAAAAAACTTAACAACAACAGCAATAAGAAAAGTTTGCTTTCCCTAGTGAAAGGATTAGAAGAGGTATAGACTAGCAAGACAAAAAACGCTTTTTAACTGTAATTGACCTACTTAAGCCACAAAGCATGGAATCCCTCCTCACTCTTGTCAGTGGAGGCCAACTTGGAAGCCTAGACTTCTACTTCTGCTACTCAGTAACAAGGAGCTATTTACCCTTTCTCAACTGTCAGCAGCAGCTGAGTGGAGAGTCTAAACTTCTATCACCAATCCCAGGTAAGAAATGCCCTACCAGCCAAGCACAGTGACTCATGCCTGTAATCCCAGCCCTTCGGGAGGGCGAGCTGGGTGGATCACCTGAGGTCAGGAGTTCGAGACCAGCCTGGTCAACACAGTAAAACCTTGTCTCTACCCCCCAGCAAAAAATAAAATAAAATAAAATTAGCTGGATGTGGTTGTGGGTGCCTATAATTCCAGCTACTTGGGAGGCTGAGGCAGGAGAATTGCTTGAACCTGGGAGGCAGAGGTTGCAGTGAGCCAAGATTATGCTACTGCACTCCAGCCTGGGTGACAAAAGTGAGACACTGTCTCAACAACAACAAAAAGAGATGCCTTACCTACCCCACCATGCTATTATTAGTGAAGGCCAGTGGAAGCCAACAGGGAGTCTGAACTTCCACTCCCACACTGCAGACCCTCTCCCTTACACCTTCAGGTGTAATGTCAGAGGAGGCCTGCTAAAAGAGATTTAAGTAATATTCAAAAGTCTCAGAACATGATATCCATAGTGTCTATGATACAGTAATAAAACCAAAATCCCTCACATCAAAAACCAAAAAAAAAAAAAAAAAGTCAACTTGAATGATAAATGACATTTAACAGACACGAAACACAAAGGTGGCCGTTATGGAATTATTGAACAGGACTTTAAAGCAGCTGTTATAAAATACTTCAATGAACAATTATAAACACAAACATGAAAAAACTGGAAGTTTCAGCCTAAATGGAAATTTTAGACCAGGAGTGGTGGCTCCCACCTGCAATCCTAGCACTTTGGGAGGCTGAGATGGGTAGATCACTTGAGGTCAGGAGTTCGAGATCAGCCTAGCCAACATGGTGAAACCCCACCTCTACTAAAAATACAAAAATTAGCTGGGTGTGGTGGTAGGTGCGTATAATCTCAGCTGCTTGGGAAGCTGAGGCAGGAGAATCACCTGAACCCAAGAAGCATAGGGTGCAGTGAGCCGCGATCACACCACTGCACTCTAACCTGGGCAACAGAGTGAAACCTATTCTCAAAATAAATAAATAAATGGAAATTTTAGAAGAAACACAGTGACAGACACAACTCACCAAATGTGCCCAACAGTGAGATAAAGATGAACAAAACAAACAAACAAACAAACAAAAAAACTGAACTTGAATATAAATCTTTAAGAATTACCCAATTTAAAGCCAGGCACGGTAGATCACACCTGTAATCTTACCTACAAAATAACTATACCTCACTGTTCTCTATATAATATTTATCCTGACTTTGTGTATGTATTCTTTCACATTAAGTAATAAGAATGAAAACTTCTTATTAAAACATTTCTTCCTCATTGACACATTCCCTGCTATCTCCAATTAGAAGCAATTTTTTTTTCCTTTGAACTCTTGTAGCACTTTATCTATAGCTCTATTACCACTCAGTAAAAGTCACAGCAGTACCTTTACATTCCCAGGGTTCTTCACACAGTGCAGAGGTTCTCAGCTGGAGGCATACTGCACCTCAGGGAACACTTGGTAATGCCTAGAGACACTTTTGGTTGTCAAAACTGGAGGAGGGCCATCTAACAGCAGAGGACAGGACGATGTTAAACATCATCCTAGAATGCACAGGACAGCCTCTAACAGCAAATAATTAAATCGTCTCACATGTCAATAATGCTGACATTGGGAAACCCCTTCCATCGTGATAAACACTTATTATTTGTTAAATGGAAACTATAAGGCCCTATCCACACTAAAACCTTGCCCTTTACTCACCATTAACAGTGATTTGAAAAAACAAAAACATAGACTAAATTATACAGATGTGAATTATCTAAGTTTTATGTGGCCTTAAATCACCCAAAGTATCTATCCTGAACCTCCAAGCAATAAAGGGATTATAAACCTATCCAAATATTCCCAAACTAAATATAAAATTTTAGTAACTTAAAATGTTGTATTTTAACCATCGTTTTTCCCTTTCATTAGAAAAGGTCACTATACCTTAAGTAACCCAGAATATTACTGTTATCTGAAGTTTCAGAATGGCCTAAGTTCTGTTTGAGTTGCTAACATATAAAACCAGGGTTTCACTGCCTGTTCCCTTTCACCTTCAGGTTGCAATAATTATTTAAGTCATTTAATAGATTACAAAGGTTAACAGAGACGCAAGGTGTGTAAATAATCCACAAATTTGATAAACATGTCCATGGGGCATGATGTCATCAAAGGTGGTAGAGAAGAGGGCTCAGTCCCCCAACAAAAGTGACTAATGAGCTGCCAAAAGGGTAGGAATCAATGTTTGCAGAACTCTGGAATCCACTAAAAAAATTAAGCCAACTGTAGTCTTGGTGAAGAAAGAAGGTTTAAATTACCTGCCATTCCCTATACCCCAGATTAGTGACAATTATGAGGACAGTAGTCTGCACTGTGGGTGCAGGTTACAGATGCCAGACAGAGCAATATGAACCTTATTCTCAAAGAACTGTCGTCGTGGATTTCAACCTGTCTGTTGGTCTCTGAAGGAAAAGTACAAGGGCTTGCCTTTGTTTCACCCACAAGACTTGGAAAGTGTTATTTAAAGACACCAACAAATCACCACCAAGTGAACAGAACTGACTTCAGTGGCAACAAATGACAAAAAATGCAGACTTTACAAAAATAGTTTACAGAAGTCTCTAAACAAGCAAACAACAAAATCGACACACAGCAAAAGCAGACCCTGGTGAGGGTAAAGAATCTCATTTTTCAGGGCTGCCATATTGTAATATTTTAAGTGTCTTTATTTTCGACAAAAAAGAGGCATATAAAGAAACAAGAGGGTAGAGTTTATTACAGGAAAAAAAGAAATTCAGAGAAACTGTCCACAATGAAGCCCAGTTGTTGCACTTAGTAGGCAAAGACTTTAAATCAAAAGATTTTTTTTAAAAAATCACAAAGAGAACCAAAGACAAAAACCATATTATCTCAATAGATTCAGAGAAGACCTTTGACAAAATTCAACAGCGCTTTATGTTAAAAACCCTCAAAAACTAGGTATTGATGGAAAGTATCGTAAAATAATAAAAGCTATTTACGACAAATCAACAGCCAATATCATACTGAATGGGCAAAAACTGGAAGCATTCCCTTTGAAATCTGGTACTAGACAAGGATGCCCTCTCTCACCACTCCTATTCAATACAGTATTGGAAGTTCTAGCCAGAGAAATCAGGCAAGAAAAAGAAATAAAGGGTATTTAATTAGGAAAGGAGAAAGTCAAACTGTCTCTATTTGCAGATGACATGATTGTATATTTAGAAGACCCCATTGTCTTAGCCCAAATCTCCTGAAACTGATAAGCAACTTCAGCAAAGTCTCAGGATACAAAATCAATGTACAAAAATCACAAACATTCCTATACACCAATAACAGACTTAAAGAGAGCCAAATTAAGAACAAACTGCCATTTACAATTGCTACAAAGAGAATAAAATACCTAGGAATACAACTAACAAAGAACGTAAAGGACCTCTTCAAGGAGAACTACAAGCCACTGCTCGACGAAATAAGAGAGGACACAAACAGATGGAGAAACATTCCATGCTCATGGTTAGGAAGAATCAATATTGTGAAAATGGCCATATTGCCCAAAGTAATTTACAGATTCAATGCTATCCCCATCAAGCCAACAATGACCTTCTTCAAAAAACTGGAAAAAACCACCTTAAGCTTCACATGGAACCAAAAGAGAGCCCGCATAGTCTAGTCAATTCTAAGCAAAAAGAACAAAGCTGGAGGCACCATGCTACTGGACTTCAAACTATACTACAAGGCTACAGTAATCAAAACAGCATGGTACTGGTACCAAAACAGACACAGACCAATAGAACACAGCAGAGGCCTTGGAGGCAACACCACACATCTACAACTATCTGATCTTTGACAAACCAAGCACAGCTGAACCGGGACGGTCCGGCTCCGTGGGGGAGGGGCTTCCGCCATTACTGAGACTCTCCACCACTTCCGAGGCAGGCTGCCGCTGCCGAGGCAACCCGCCATTGCCAAGGCAACCTGCCACAACAGAGAGAGTCCAGAGAGTCCGCCATAACAGAGGCGGGGCCACCATTGCCAAGACAGTTCTAACTACGCCCATATAAAAAGGACTACAGGGAAGAGCTCAGGGCAGCTGGGCGGAGCCCACAGCAGCTCAGCAAAGCCCCTGCGGGCAGGCAGTGGCTAGGCCTGCTGCTAGCTAGGCGGGTCAGACCTGAAAGAAAAATCAAAAAAGGCAGTAGTGCAACGGAAACTCATAAAGCTCCAACTCCCTGGGACATAGACAGACAACAGGTGGATAAACCCACAAAAATGGGAAGAAACCAGCGCAAAAAGGATGAAAACTCACGAAACCAGAACACCTCTCCTCCTAAAAGGGATCACAACTCTCACCAGCAAGGGAACCAGACTGGATGGAGAAGGAGGGTGATGAAATGACAGAATCAGACTTCAGAAGGTGGGTAGTAAGAAACTACAGTGAGCTAAAAGAACATGTTCTAACCGAACACAAAGAAAAGAGGAACCTTCAAAAAAGATTGGACGAACTGCTAACGAGAATGGACAGCATAGAGAGGAGTATAAGTGAATTGATGGAGCTGAAAAACGCAACACGAGAACTTCGTGAAGCATGCACAAGCTTCAACAGCCGAATTGACCAAGCAGAAGAAAGGATATCAGAGGTCGAAGATCAACTCAATGAAATAAAAAGAGAAGGCAAGAACAGAGAAAAAAGTGCAAAAAGGAATGAACAAAATCTTCAAGAAATGTGGGACTATGTGAAAAGACCTAATCTACGTCTGATAGGTGTACCTGAATGTGATGAAGAGAATGAATCCAAGCTGGAAAATACTCTTCAGGATGTTATCCAGGAAAACTTCCCCAACCTAGCAAGGCAGACCAATATTCAAATCCAGGAAATACAGAGAACACCACAAAGATATTCCTCAAGAAGAGCAACCCCAAGGCACATAATCGTCAGATTCACCAGGGTTGAAATGAAAGAGAAAATGCTAAGGGCAGCCAGAGAGGAAGGTTGGGTTACCCACAAAGGGAAGCCCATTAGACTCACAGCAGATCTCTCAGCAGAAACCCTACAAGCCAGAAGAGATTGGGGGCCAATATTCAACATCCTCAAAGAAAAGAACTTTCAACCCAGAATCTCCTATCCAGCCAAACTAAGCTTCATAAGTGAAGGAAAAATAAAATCCTTTGTGAACAAGCAAGCACGCAGAGATTTCATCACCACCAAACCTGCCCTACAACTCCTGAAAGAGGCTCTACACATATAAAGGAACAACCAGTACCAGCCACTCCAAAAACACACCAAATGGTAAAAGAGCAGCAACACAATCAAGAATCTGCATCAACTAACCAACAAAACAGCCAAGTAGCATCAAAATGACAGTATCAAATTCACACATAACAATACTATCCCTAAATGTCAATGGACTAAATGCCCCAAACAAAAGACACAGACTGGCAAATTGGATAAAAAGCCAAAACTCATCAGTGTGCTGTATCCAGGAAACCCATCTTACATGCAAGGATACACAAAGGCTCAATATAAAGGGATGGAGGAAGATCTACCAAGCAAATGGAGAGCAAAAAAAGGCAGGAGTTGCAATTCTCATCTCTGATAAAATAGACTTTAAAGCAACAAAGATCAAAAGAGACAAAGAAGGACATTACATAATGGTAAAAGGATCACTGCAACAAGAAGAGCTAACGATCCTAAATATATACGCACCCAAGACAGGAGCACCCAGATACATAAGGCAAGTTCTCAATGACTTACAAAGAGACTTAGACTCCCACACAATAATAGTGGGAGACTTTAACACCCCATTGTCAATATTAGACAGATCAACCAGACAGAAAATCAACAAGGATATCCAGGACCTGAATACAGACCTGGAACAAGCAAACCTAATAGACATTTACAGAACTCTCCACCCCAAATCCACAGAATATACATTCTTCTCAGCACCACATCACACCTACTCTAAAATTGACCACATAATTGGCAATAAATCACTCCTCAGCAAATGCAAAAGAACAGAAATCATAACAAACAGTCTCTCAGACCACAGTGCAATCGAGTTAGAACTCAGAATGCAGAAACTAACTCAGAACCGCACAGCTTCATGGAAACTGAATAACTTGCTCTTGAATGTTGACTGGATAAACAATGAAATGAAGGCAGAAATAAAGATGTTCTTCGAAACCAATGAGAACGAAGACACAACATACCAGAATCTCTGGGACACATTTAAAGCAGTCTCTAGAGGAAAATATATAGCAATGAGTGTCCACATGAGAAGAAAGGAGAGATCTAAAATTGACACCCTATCATCAAAATTGAAAGAGCTAGAGGAGCAAGATCAAAAAAACTCAAAACCTAGCAGAAGACAGGAAATAACTAAGATCAGAGCAGAACTGAAGGAAATAGAGACACAAAAAACTCTTCAAAAAATCAATAAAACCAAGAGCTGGTTTTTTGAAAAGATCAACAAAATAGACAGACCACTAGCCAGATTAATAAAAAAGAAAAGAGAGAATAACCAAATTGATGCAATAAAAAACGATAAAGGGGATATCACCACAGATTCCACAGAAATCCAAACCATCATCAGAGATTATTACAAACAACTCTATGCACATAAACTAGTAAACCTGGAAGAAATGGATAAATTCCTGGACACCTGCAACCTCCCAAGCCTAAACCTGGAAGAAGCCGAAACCCTGAATAGACCAATAACATGGTCTGAAGTCGAGGCAGCAATAAAGAGCCTACCACCCAAAAAAAGCCCAGGTCCAGATGGGTTCACAGCTGAATTCTACCAGACATACAAAGAGGAGCTGATACCATTCCTTCTGAAACTATTCCAGACAATCCAAAAAGAGGGAATCCTTCCCAAATCATTTTACGAGACAAACATCATCCTGATACCAAAACCCGGCAGAGACTCAACAAGAAAAGAAAATTTCAGGCCAATATCCATGATGAACATAGATGCAAAAATCTTCAATAAAATTCTGGCAAACCGATTGCAACAGCATATCAAAAAGCTCATCCACCATGATCAAGTAGGATTCATCCCGGGGATGCAAGGCTGGTTCAACATACGCAAATCCATAAACATAATTCACCACATAAACAGAACCAAAGACAAAAACCACATGATTATCTCAATTGATGCAGAGAAGGCTTTTGACAAAATTCAACAACCCTTTATGCTAAAAACCCTCAATAAACTAGGTATTGACGGGATGTATCTCAAAACAATAAAAGCTATTTACGACAAACCAACAGCCAATATCATACTGAATGGGCAAAAACTGGAAGCATTCCCTTTGAAATCTGGCACGAGACAAGGGTGCCCTCTCTCACCACTCCTATTCAATATAGTACTGGAAGTTCTAGCCAGAGCAATCAGGCAAGAAAAAGAAATAAAGGGTATCCAAATTGGAAAGGAGGAAATCAAATTGTCTCTATTTGCAGATTACATGATTATATATCTGGAAGACCCCATCATCTCAGCCCAAAATCTCCTGAAACTGATAAACAACTTCAGCAAAGTCTCAGGATACAAAATCAATGTGCAAAAATCACAAGCATTCCTATACACCAGTAATAGACTTCAAGAGAGCCAAATCAAGAACGAACTGCCATTCACAATTGCTACAAAGAGAATAAAGTACCTAGGAATACAACTAACAAGGAACGTAAAGGACCTCTTCAAGGAGAACTACAAGCCATTGCTCAACGAAATAAGAGAGGATACAAACAGATGGAGAAACATTCCATGTTCATGGTTAGGAAGAATCAACATCGTGAAAATGGCCATACTGCCCAAAGTAATTTACAGATTCAACGCTATTCCCATCAAGCTACCAATGACCTTCTTCACAGAACTGGAAAAAAACACCTTAAACTTCATATGGAACCAAAAGAGAGCCCGCATAGCCAAGTCAATTCTAAGCAAAAAGAACAAAGCAGGAGGCATCACACTACCGGACTTCAAACTATACTACAAGGCTACAGTAATCAAAACAGCATGGTACTGGTACCAAAACAGAGATATAGACCAATGGAACAGAACAGAGGCCTCAGAGGAAATACAACATACCCACAACCATCTGATCTTCGACAAACCTGACAAAAACAAGCAATGGGGAAAGGACTCACTGTTTAATAAATGGTGTTGGGAAAACTGGCTTGCCATGTGCAGAAAGCAGAAACAGGACACCTTCCTGACACCTTACATCAAAATTAACTCCAGATGGATTAAAGACTTAAACATCAGACCTAATACCATAAAAACCATAGAAGAAAATCTAGGCAAAACCATTCAGGACATAGGTGTAGGCAAGGACTTCATGACCAAAACGCCAAAAGCAATGGCAACAAAAGCCAAAATAGACAAATGGGACCTAATCAAACTCCACAGCTTCTGCACGGCAAAAGAAACAGTCAGTAGAGTGAATCGGCAACCAACAGAATGGGAAAAAATTTTTGCAGCCTACCCATCTGACAAGGGGCTGATATCCAGAATTTACAAAGAACTAAAGCAGATCTACAAGAAAAAAACAAACAAGCCCATTCAAAAATGCGCGAAGGATATGAACAGATACTTTACAAAAGAAGACATACAGGAGGCCAACAAACATATGAAAAAATGCTCATCATCACTGGTCATCAGAGAAATGCAAATCAAAACCACATTGAGATACCATCTCACACCAGTTAGAATGGCGATCATTAAAAAATCAGGAAACAACAGATGCTGGAGAGGATGTGGAGAAATAGGAACACTTTTACACTGTTGGTGGGAATGTAAATTAATTCAACCATTGTGGAAGACAGTGTGGCGATTCCTTAAGGACCTAAAAATAGAAATCCCATTTGACCCAGCAATCCCATTACTGGGTATATATCCAAAGGATTATAAATCATTCTACTACAAGGACACGTGCACACGAATGTTCATTGCAGCACTGTTTACAATAGCAAAGACCTGGAACCAACCCAAATGCCCAACGATGATAGACTGGATAGGGAAAATGTGGTACATATACACCATGGAATATTACGCAGCCATCAAAAACGATGAGTTCACGTCCTTTGTAGGGACATGGATGAACCTGGAAACCATCATTCTCAGCAAACTGACACAAGAGCAGAAAATCAAACACCGTATATTCTCACTCATAGGCGGGTGTTGAACAATGAGAACATATGGACACAGGGAAGGGAGCACTACACACTGGGGTCCGTTGGGGGGAATGGGGGAGGGGCGGGGGGTGGGGAGGTGGGAAGAGATAGCATGGGGAGAAATGACAGATACAGGTGAGGGGACGGAAGGCAGCAAAGCACACTGCCATGTGTGTACCTATGCAACAATCTTGCATGTTCATCACATGTACCCCAAAACCTAAAATGCAATAAAAAAAAAAATGTGGAGACATTTGAACCCTTGCACATTGCTGGTGGGAAGTAAAATGGTGCATACACTGTGGAAACAACTGAAAGTTCCTCAGAAAGTTAAACACAGAATTACTATATATAATCCAGTATTCTACTCCCTAGAAAGATACCCAAAATAACTGCAAACTGGTACTTGAATAGTTGTACACAAGTGTTCACAGCAGACGGTTCACAATAGCCAAAAAGTGGAAACAACCTGAATGTCCACCAAACAATGACTGAATAAGCAGAATATGTTGTGTGTATATGTATGTATGTATACACACATAATGATACATGTTGCAACACAGATGAACCTCAAAACAATAATGCTAAGAAGCAGAACAAAAGGTCATACTTTGTATGATTCTACTGATATGAAATATACAGAATTAGTAAATTCACAGAGCAGATTAGCTACTGCCAGGGACTAGAGTAAGGCGGAAATAAGTAACTGCTTAATGTGTACAGGGTTTTCTTTGAAGAAATGAAAATGTTTTGGAACTGGATGAGGTGGTGGTTACACAACACTGTGAATATACTACCTGCCACTGAATTGTACACTTCAAAATGGTTAGTTTTATGTTATTTATGAATTACACCTGAGAAAAGGCAATGCAAAAAAATCATTCTCATTCAAATGTTGAAAATCACCCTTCTCTCTTAAAATTTTTCTTCTCTGTAGTGTTTTAGGGCTCCACTCTTGTATAGCCTGTTTGCATTGTGAACTTTTCTTCCCACACTAGATATTTACCCTGAATTATATCAACATATAGCTTACATTAGTATCTTGACACTGACAATTTCCAAAATCATATCTAAAGACCAAACCACTTTCCAGAGATCCACAGCCATATATACAACTGAGTATCAGGCTTTTATATGTTCCATAGGCACCTCTGAAGATTTAACATGTCCAAACATGAATTCACTAAGAAACTGCCATTTCATATTATAATTTCTATTTTCATTAAGGGAATACCATCTACAGTCACCCTAATACAGCAATCTGAGAGGCACTTCTGAGCCCTCTTTCTACCCCACATCTATCAGGTTTATCATCCGTATTAACTCCTCAAAAAGACCTATTCCCTTTCTCTTCAGTCTCTCTCTTCCATACTCCTCCTGTCTATTTTAACTTATATTAATATTTCAAGAATCACTTCCCAAATGGAACCTAGTACAACTTATTAAGATAGTATTCTTATAAAAATAGGGACATCTGCTTCCACCACGATGCCCTGATTAACTGCTATGGAAACTGCCCTCCCACAGTAAAAAACCAAAAACTCGAAAAACACCAGTTTCCAGACACTGAACATTGATCACTGAACAGGAACATCAATTACAGTTCAAAACCACGATCCATGATTGAAAAAGCAGCAAATGAGGAAAGCAGTTTGAATGCTCCAACGCAGAGCCTGTAGAGTTTTGAGGTGGTAGTGATGGAAGGTGGAATCCCAATAGATTACAATGGTCTACAAGAGCTGAGGAGAGCTAAGAGTTCAGAAAAGCTGAGAAGGCTAAAATTTGTGGGGTAGAACACCAAAAAGATGAAGAAATACACAGAGAAAGAGTATCAGATATGCAGAAGAGGCTCTGGGGTCTTTGGCTGAATACTGCACACGTATGAGAGAAAACTTCCTGAGGCCAAGAGCTGCGAATAGTTTAAGTTTTATTCTCAGAATATCTTTCAACATATGGGGCACAGGGTCAAATCTCAAGCTTTACTGTAAGTATACAAGTATCATAACAAAGGCTGCTTTAGAACTGCCATAACAAACTTACAATGCAGCTTAGAAAGGACCAACTAACTCACAAAATACTTAACACATGAAAAAAAAAAATCAAATACTTGTAACTTTTTTTTTCTCCACCAGCCAAGCAGAAGCACCAAGCAAATCTAACATTCTTTAAAGAAACACTAGAAACATCACCCAGTAAAAATTCAGAAGACTAAATAATGTACAATTCAGAATTCTGACATCAAATCAAAGCAAGTAGAAAAACACAGCCCATACGAGAAAAAAAAGAGACCCAGAAACGATATATGACAGAATGAGTAAACCAAAAACCTTAAAACAGCTATTATAAATCTTAGATATCCAAAGACATATATATACACAGGAGACTATCGATATAATGGGTACAGAAATGAATATATAAAAAGAAAACTCAAATGGCATTTCTACATTTGGTCATACAGGAAAAGAAGTTTTAAACAACTCCTAGAGGTCTAATACATGAGTAAGAAGTGGGAAATGGGAGAAGAGAAAATAATACTTCAAGAAATAATGGCTCCAAATTTTCCAAATTTGAAAATTATAAACTAAGAGCTAAGATATTCCAGAAACCTCAAGCAGAAATAGTTTTTAAAACACATATTCTAAGATTATTAAAATTAAGTAATAATTTTATTTTTAATAAAATTGCTTAAAACTAGAGAGAATAAACTTAAAGTAGTTGGGGGTTGAGGGAGAAAAGAAAATAAATCACATTCAGAAGAATACAGATTAAGAATTATAGCAAACAACTCATTAGGTATGATGAGATATCATAACAAGCAGTCTTTACGGAGATGAATGAAAAGGAAGAAAACAAACCGTCAGCCTAAAACTCTGTACCCAGAAGAACAAGTTGAAATAGTCACACTTCTCGATTTCAAAACTTACTACAAAAATAATGAAAACAGACAAATAATAGCATACATAGATAGACATATAGATCAATAGAATGTAAGTCAGTCCAGAAATAAACCTCCACATTTATGGTCAACTGATTTTGAACAATTGTGCTGAGGCAATTCAGTAGAATAGTCTTTTCACGTACAAAAGAATCAAGCTAGAACCTTTCCTCAAACCACACACAAAAATTAAGTAAAAATGGATAGTAGACCTAAACGTATGGGCTAAAACCATAAAACTCTTAGGAGATATATGGAATAAATCTTTGTGCCCTTAGATTAGACAAAAACCTTCTGAGACATGACACCATGCACACCATTATAAATTTTAGAAATAGACAAAATGTACTTCATCAAAACTGAAAACTTTGTTTCGAAGCATATTATCAAGAAATTGTATTAAAAAAAAACTACCCAAAGAATGGGGAAAATTTTAGCAAATCATATTTGAAAACAATTTGTCTCCAAAATATACAAATAGCCCTTAAATTCAACAGTAAGACAACCCAGCTAAAAAGTGGGCAAAGGATCTAAATAGATATTTCTTCAAAGATGTATACAAAAAGCCAATAAGCACTTAAAAAGATGTTCTGCATCATTAGTCATCAGGGAAATGCAAATCAAAATCCTATGAGATACATTTCACATCACTGCTTATATGGCGATAATCAACAAGAGAAAAATAAACGTTGGCAAACTGTGGAAAAATTGGAACTCACTTTGCCGATGGGAATGTCAAATGGTGCCACCTCTTTAAGGAACTGTGGCACATATACACCATGGAATAGGAATACTATGTAGCCATAAAAAAGGATGAGTTCATGTCCTTTGCAAGGAATGGATGAAGCTAGAAACCATCATTCTCAGCAAACTGACACAAGAACAGAAAACCAAACACTTCATATTCTCACTTAAGTAGGTGTTGAACAATTAAGAACACATGGACACAGGGAGGGGAACATCATACAGTAGGGCTTGTCGGGGGACGGGGGCTAGGGGAGGGATAACAGGGGGGTGGGGGGTAGGGGAGGGATAACATCAGGAGAAACATCTAATGTAAGTGACAGGATGGATGCAGCAAACCACCATGGCACATGTATACCTATGTAACAAACCTGTATGTTCTGCACATGTACCCCAGAACTTAATAATAATAAACCAGTCTGGCAGTTCCTTAAAAGGCTAAACATAGATCCAACAATTCCACTCTAAGTATATACCCAAGAGGTGAAAACATGTCTATATACAAACTCTGACAGTAATGTTCACAACAGCACTCTTCACAAGAGTTAAAAAGTAGAAACAAACCAAGTGTCCATCAATGGAAAATTATTCAGCAATAAAAAGAAATTAAATGCTGATAGATGCTACAATATGAATGACTTGAAAACTTTGTTAAATGAAAGAAGCCAGTCACAAAAGACCACATTATATATGACTCAATTTCTATGAAATATCCAAGAATAGGAAAGTCTATAAAAGCAAAAAGTTAATGGGGAGTGAGAGTGGGAAATAGGAAGTGACTGCATAATCGGTATAGTATTTCTTCTTGGGATGATTAAAATGTTCTAAAATTGATTGTGTTGATGCTGGCACAACTCTGTGAATAAACTATACACTTTAAATAGGTGTATTGTATAATGTGAATTATATTTCAATAAAGCTATTACATAAAAGAGAATTCTAATCTAAGAAAGAATCTTTCAAAAACAAGGACACCAATCTGTTTAAAGCAAAAATTATAAACATGTCTTGTGATTTTAAAACATTATAGATTTAAAATATATAACAATACAACAAGGCATGGGGGAAGTATACCGTTCTAAGATTCTTATAAAACACATTAAAGTGGTATATTACTTGAAAGTAAACTATGAAGATGTATACCACATTAGAAATGAAGATATATAAAACCATAAATAAGCAAAGAAAAAGATATACCATGAACACTACTCAAAGGAAAAAACATTGGCTATATTAATACCAGGCAAAGTAGACTTCAGAACAAAGAATATGACAAAGCATTAAAAAAAAAATGCTTTAAAATGATAATAGGTCAGTTCATAAGATAATCCTGGCCAAGCATGGTGGCTCACACCTATAATCCCACCAGCACACTGAGGGGCTGAGCTGGGATGAGGCTGGGCAAAATGCCAAAACCCTGTCTCTTACTAAAAGCAGAAAAGTTGGCTGGGTGTGGTGGCATACTCCTGTAGTTCTTGGGAGGCTGAGTTGGGAGGATCACCGAAGACTGGGAGGTAGAAGTTGCAGTGAGCTGAGATTACACCTCTGCACTCCAGCCTGAGTGTCAGAGAATCTTCTTTTTAGAAAAAGAAAAAGAAAAACAAAAAAAAACAAAAAAAAACAATAAAACCATAATCCTAATGTGTATGAAATGATCTTCAAAATACATGATGCAAAATTTAATAGAACTGAAAGGAGAAACAAAAATCTATAATCATTATTGCAAATTTCAACAGTATTCTTTAATTTAAAAAAGTAAACAAGAAAAATAGGATACACAAGACTTGACCAATACTCTCAAAGAATTGATCTAGCTGACATTTATAAAACCCTTCACACTATAATATAATAAACATTCAGTTCAAGGTCTCATGAGATTCTTCAAAAGAGACCATATTCCAGGCTGTAAAACAAGTATACTAACCTGGAATCAAACTCTTTTTCAAGTGCAAAAGAATTAAACTAGAAATTAACAAAAAAGATGTGGAAAACCACCAAATATTTAGAAATCTAATAACCGATTGGTTAAATTTAAAAAAGGGAAATTACAAATTATTTTAAATTAAAAGTGGAGCACAACATATCAGTATCTATGGAATACAGCTAAAACAATGCTTAGAGGAAAATCTGAATCATTAAATATTTACAGCAGAAAACTGGTCTAACACAGTGATCTAGGCTTCTATTTTAAGAAACTTCAGAGAAATGAAAGAAGAAAGAAGAAGTAGAATTCAACGAATTAAAATATGGAAAAAAAGGAAAATCAATAAAAGCAAAAGCTGGTTCTTTGATCAGTAAAATTAAGAAACCTCGACTATAACAAAAGACAATTTCGGAAAGAAAGACATCACTACAGATGCTACAAGGCACTAAAAGGATAATAAGGAATTTTATTAAAATCCTTTGGTCAACTTAGATGTAATGAACAAATTCCTCAAAAGACACAACCAACGGTTCTCAAGAAGAAATAAAAAATCTGAATAGCCCTATATCTACTAAATAAATTTAAGTTAAAAACCTCCTCACAAACAAAATTCCAGGTCAAAATTGTTTCATTGATGGAATTCTACTAAAATTAAAGAAATAAATATTACCAATTCTACACAAACTCTTCTAGTAAATAAACTCAATCTATGATGCCAGCTTTCTACTCTGATACCAACCAGACAAAGACACTGCAAGAAAACTGCAGACTAAAATACTTCAGTATGCAAAAATCCTTAACATTTTAGAAAACTAAATCCAGCAATACATAAAAAGGATGAAACATGACCAAGTGGTATTTATTCTAGGAATGCAAGGTTAGTTTAACATGTGAAAATCAACTAATGTAATTCACCCTCCACAGTAAAAAAGGAATCATAAGATCGCCTCAACAGATGCAGAAAATCACATGACAAAATCAACACCTATTTTGCATACAAACTCAGCAAACTAGGAATGTTACAGTACTTTCTCAACCAAATAAAATTCATCTACAAAAATCCAACAGCTAATTGTATACTTAGTAATAAAAGACTAGATGCCTTTTGAGGTGATGAAAATAACTTAAATCTTGATTGTGGTAGCAGTTATAAAACTATGGATTATCAAATTCATACTATACAATTCAAATTAGCGAATTTTACTGTATGTAAATTATAACAATAAACCTAATTTTAAAAACTATCAATATATTCTTCAGGATTGTTTTAAAAAGTTTAGTCTTTTGAACAAGAGAACTGATTGTAACAACACAATTACTAATCATTTACAACACTTTTCTAAGGTTCTATAAACAGCAAAATATCACAATTTAAAAATAATGGCTATCTGCAATATATTTACAAGTTGAACCTTAAATATTAAGAAGGTTATGCTATAGTCCATTTTGAGAGTTGTAAATTAAGCTCATAGGCAATTAGGAATTTCGGCTAAAACTGCTTGGTAACTTTTAAAATCAGCAATAAAATCAAGCAAACTACTACAATGACAACAGAAGAACTAGATTAATCTTTTACTCGATTTTATGATCTACATTATCTTTCTATCAAAGCATTTAAATATATGTCACCTGAGGGTTGACCTAAACTAATTCAAGTTGTGTTAAGAATTAGACTAAACCTGCATTTTATTCTCTCTTTGAAATTCATTTATTTTCCTCCAACCAAATCACTCTACTATGAAATATTCAAGAAATGGAAAATTTAAATAATAAATGTACAAAATGCTAATTGATCATTATTTTATTATTGCTTTTCAATCACTAAAGGAGAGTATTTTCTAATTGTTCAGTTGTAGCCACAGGCCTAATTATAATCCTAAAGAAAATGATAATTCTTTAAGTCCAAAGCAGGAAATTAATATTTTAATAACCTTTGCATTTGTTACATTAAAGACAGACAGAATCTTTAATTCATCTAATAACACTTCTCAAGTATTTGTGGAAAGCAAAAATAAACGATAAAGAGCATATCCAAATGTAGCCTGTATACATCAACACTAATTAACTGAAGGCAGAAGACACATGCTATTTCAACTACATCACTAGTGGATAACGGAATTTCCTTTTTTTTTTTTTTTGAGATGGAGTCTCGCTCTGTCACCAGGCTGGAGTGCGGTAACATGATCTCAGCTCACTGGAACCTTCACCTCCTGGGTTCAAGTGATTCTCCTGCCTCAGCCTCCTGAGTAGCTGGGACTACAGGCACACGCCACCACGCTCAATTGTTAGTAGCAACGGGGTTTCACCATGTTAGTCAGGATAGTCTCGATCTCTTGACCTTGTTATCTGCCCACCATGGCCTCCCGAAGTGCTGGGATTACAGGTATGAGCCACCGTGCATTCTACCTTCTTATTAAAACTGAAAGTCAACACTCCTCACCAAATAGACAACTCAGTATGTATACAACTTAGCTGATAGACTGAAGGGCAGGGTGTACATGTGAGTAAAAATGAGCATGATTTTTTAGCAAGGACAGGAGTATCCTACTTCGTTTTTTAAATAATGCTTATCTATCAAGGGATCATTAGTAACAAATAAAGCCAAAACTGACTTAGCTCATGTTTTTAAAACATTAAAATGTGTAGTACATTCATTCACCAAGGTTTCATACTTAACTCATGTTCATTTTAAATGCACTCAAAAACAACAATTTTCTGTCACTATTTCCCACCTCTAACTTGCCTATTTTTTTGTTTGTTTGTTTGAAGGGATTACATTAGGCAAAGTAGACATAAGAGCATGCTTGTGCTGAAAACAGTGAGGCTATCTATGCATTCCTTAAAAATACAACTCAAATCATATAAATCATGTCAAGCTCGAACTGTTGAATAGTAACATCACAAATAGAACAAGTTGCCTTTTACAACTATTGCTGTAAGTTTTAAAAGAAAAATCCATGTATAAAATGGGTAATGCAAATAAACAGTATTGAACTTAAAAATATTGAAAACTTAAAAATTATTTAAACCATAACTGTATCTCTTCATTTAACAGCATAACTTAATAAAGTTATTCTGAATTCCAGAATAAGGTAAGTTTAACATTTTTGTATTCAACTTTATTACTTCAAGAGAAGTCCAATACAAGCATTGTTGTTCAACAACAAAAACTGCTTTCAAATAGCAGATGGAGTTAATATAAGACAATCCTAATGAGAACTATATACCGCTTTCAAAATTTACTTTTAACAAATCACAAACATTTGACAGACTGTTGGTGTAGCAAAAGTGAAACTTCAATCTCTTGCAATGATTTTTCTTCTATCCTACCTGTATCTTCAATAAATTCCACACATTTCTCAACAAACAGTGGTACGGGCTTCTCAGCTGTAACCAGATCCTGGAGGGGCATCCCAAAGTAATTACTTTCCCAATTTCTACGTGTTGGTGGATTGAAGTTCTTAGTTTTCTTTTTCTGTTATAAGAAAACATATTTAAGTTAACACTATTAAAATTATTTTCTTTCAGAATAATAGTTTAAGCAATGTAAACACACAGTTTGGATCAAAAGAAAAATTTTAAAGCCACATCCAACCTAAATATCCACCGATGACTCAATAAATAAATTCTGCCAGAAGTAGCAACTTGATTGGAGACATAAGTGAACAGAAAAAAATGGCTTACGAGGAAAAAAATGTTCTCTTTGGAAAGTAACAGAAAACTTGATAGGTCAGGAGAGAATAGAAAATATCACTTTTCAATGCCAACACAAGGAACAAACTAGGAGTAAACAATACTTGATTCAGTTTAGGTGTCATATATTAATTTCATTTGGTCTTTGAGGCAGGTCCAAGTGAGTTTGTGTCTATATTTGTAAGAACATAAGAGCTCTAATTACTGATTATATAATGATGTTATGTAACTCCATGAACCATTAGTTCCATTAATTGTCCCTTCTTAATTTTCCATTTTCTTCCTACCTACTGACGCTTTCTTAAATGTTAGGATAACATTCTCAAGTAATTTACAAAACGTTTTCACAACAGTAAAAAACAAAATTAAATACGTATTGTCACAGTTTAGTTTCAAGGTAGCATTAAAGGGAAAATGATTATTAACCAAAGAGTGAACATCTCATAAATTTAAGGAAGTATTTTTGGGACTCAAACTACTGAGGAGATTCTGATTGACTCTTCTAAAGTAGGGTATAGCAAGGATTCCAACAGATGACTCTACTGTGCACATCCCATTGAGAATTTCTGAAGTATACAAAGATGGGAAAGTTGTCAGAAATTCAAAGGATATTAGGGCACTTTTATTGACAGACTTGATTCGTTTTTCAGTTTCCTCTTATCTACAAATTTTTATTTTCTCTGGCATAAATCACAAATCTATTACTTGTCCTAAGTATCATTAAGGGGTTACAAATTGGACAATGTATCATTTTTAATCAGAAAAATATGCATGTGTGGGCATGGGAAGGAGCACAGGCAAGGCTTTCAATGCCTGAAAACAATGGTCTTCATCTTACTTTCTCATTATTTCTAGAAGTCCTTCTTTTGAATGGATAATTCAATGTAGTCTTCTGAGTCTCTGGATATCTTAAATAATAAAATCCTTTCGATTTCAGGTCATTCCACCCAGCAAACTCTCAAGAGCTCATGAAATCTAACTTCTAAGTCCTCTTATACTATCATTCTCTGGTAATATAGATTACATGCAACTCTGTATAACGCAGATTAGACCAAATACAACTAGTGTCTGGAATGTTATCAAGGGGGCACTGGAGTGTTTGTTTCTGGCTCAAGACTTAACAAGCCAAGTGCCAAGTCAAGTGGTGTCGATCTTTATTCCTTAAATTATCCCTCCACTTCCACCATCAATAAAACAGAAAAATGTACAAGGAAGTGGAAATGAAGAGACTGTAACCTCAAAGCTGAGGTAGGGGTATGGTTGCTGAGTTATTTTTTTTCTCAGGAACACAAAGGTGCTTTGCAGCCTGCTTACTATTAGCTGCATTATCATTTGATTAGAAAAATGAAAACAAGCAAATATGTTTTCTGTTTGGAGATAAATGCAGTGGTGAAAGAGATGACACTTAGGTAGATTAATGAAAATAGCAATGACTAGACTATGGTGGGAACAAAAGGAAGGAAGAGATCTAACAGTCTGCAATACTATCTGAGGAATATAAAGTTTTAAGAAAAGCAAACTAGCTAGCCAGCCTTACATGTTCCAATCTCCTCTTAAATCATCCTCTTTTTAGTACTAGCATTTAGGAGTCAATTTAAACTTTCCAATGATTCTGGAATAAGTCTATCCCTATCCATGGGGTCATAGGAAAGAGGAAAAAGTGAAATCTAAACCTAATCCAGACAGCCCTGAATACTTAATTAAAATTAGGGGGTTGTAACAGGAAAGCAAAATGATAGATTATCTGGCTTATGCCAGTAAATATGTCTCAAGGTCCATAAAGTTATAAGGGCAAATTACTTAAATCTGCAGTTACACCAAGGATTCAGAGCCAGCAATCCAATGTAATGAAAGGCTAAGCAGCCTATAGTAAGGAATTTCTGGCCAACTCAAAAGAGATACTTTAGAAGCACAGAACTGCTCTGACAGTCAAGTTACAATCCATATACATAACAAGGGGAGGGGAGCCCACGTGACTTCTATTTTTTCCACTAATTAATGACACTGTCACAAAGGAAAATTCTATGCAGAAAAATAGTTTGGGATTAGATACCCCTATACTAGCTTTTATAATGAACAAAAGTGTATACAATTCCTTTTTTCTGTAAGTCATAGTTCTTAATCATCATAAAATCACTTCAAGGTGCTCTTTTAAAGCAGGTGATTTTTGAAAAACTCTCCACAAAATTCTGATATGCACCCTTTGGTTAAGACAACCCAAAATGAATTATATAACTAGAAACCTATTTCATCAAGTATCTAAGACTAGATGATTACAACTGCTAGAAAATGCCATCAAAGTTCTGAAGTGCAAAAGAAAAATTAGTAGCATGGTATTCTGTTTATATCTAGTTTTTGATAAACCTTTAGTTAGAAATGGTACCTACAATTAAATAATTGTGCCAGTGGAAAACAAATTCTGATATATGAAAATCCAATTTTTTATTCATTCATATCTGAACTTCTACTTAAATGCAAATGGCTGCAGTCTTTTTTCCAGCCACTTAAGCAGATTTCCTACCTTCAAAAGCACATCACAGTGCAAAAAACATTCCATTCAGCAATTACATAAGTGTCCAACATATTAAAAACTGTCATTTGTATAAGTAAATAGGACTAGGAAGAAAACAGCCCTTTCCAGAAACTGCTCTTCCTTCTTTAGCAATATCAGCAACACAAGGGGTCACCTAAGTAACATCTTCAAATAAATATTATAGTAACATAAAAAAAAAACACCACCACCACCTCAAATGCTTCACCAGTAACCAAAAATTGAACAAAACTTAAATACAGTTGACTAGGCTCTCAAAGAACCAATTCTGGAAACAAGAAAATTGGATCTCTATTTTCTTACATGTGATTCTTGAGAAATTAAAAAAAAAAAAATCAAAGAAGAAACATGACAACAGGAGATGAAATGTAAACAAACTGAAAGAAAAAAATCCATCACAGAAACAAAAACCTTTTTAGAAGTAGTAAATAAAAGATTGAATATGATTAAAAAGATCAAAATAAAATGGAAAAGACCACCAGTTTCTCTGCCTACGATATCATTTCTATTAAATACGTCACAAAAGACTGGGTTTTGCTCTCATTTTAAAAAGTCTCAATCTTTTACTACCTTTTGCAGACAAACTATGTAGAAGTAATCTATGTAAGATGTCACCAATTCCTCTCCTTCCATTCATTTCTAAATATGCTCAAATTAGTTATCACCCTCAAAACTCCACTAAATGAATCTGCTCTTATTAAAGTCACCAAAGATTGTTTTCCATAACTAGCTTTCAGTTCTCATCTTGACCTTTCAGCAGTCACTTCTTCAAGGCACTACGAAAGACACCACCCCTATTATCTCACTTCACTTGCTCTTCCCTTTTTAGTCTGTTTTTCTAGTCCCTCCTCCTCAACACTGTAATGTTGTGAATATCCTAATCAGTCTGTCTTTTGCTGCTCCTGTTTGAGACAGCATCTTGCTGTGTATTCAGGCTATAGTGCAGTGGCACGATTACAGCTCACTATAGCCTCAAACACCTTGGCCTTAAGTAATCCTCCTGCCTTGGTCCCCTAAAGTGCTAGGATTACAGGTTGTGCCACTGTGCCAGGCCTGATTGTCCTCTTTTCTCCAACTATACTCACCCTCATGGTAACATCATCTATATGCTGATAAGCTAAATTATTATTTCCAGCTCAGCTCCTTCTTCTGAAGCCTAAACTAACATAAAACATCCAAACAACAGTTGAAAGTTTAAGAAAAACCTCTCAGGTTTTCCTTGAAATGTAATCTATCTGCAGCCTTTTCCATCTCAGTTTTTGGGATTCTCTCCTTTCAGTTGCTTGGAATAAAAATCTTCAATCATCTTCGATCTTTCTTCTTTTTCTCTCATACCCTACTTCGAACTGTTAAGCAAATAGATAGACATAAAATCTGTCTACTCTTTACCCTCTTCATAGAAGTTAACTCCCTGGCCCATAAAGCTATCATCATTTCACATACATGGATTATTGCATCAACTGCTTAATATCCCCTACTTCTACCATCATTCCCTACTGGCCACAGAGAGCAAGCTGGCTCCTTGAAAAGACATACACAATTTGCACGCTTTGGACTCTGCTCCTTTATATTTTGACCTAATTTCCCTCATCACTTACTCCCTTCAAGTCACATGGTTTCTTTGCTATTTTAATATGCCAGGAATGCTCCTGCCTTAGCACGTTTGTACTGGCCTTTCCCTTTACCTTCTCAATGAGGCCTATACTGAACACCCTATTAAAAACTGTAATCCAGTCCCAGGTACTTGGGAGGCTGAGATGGAAGGACAGCTTGAGCCCAGGAGTTTAAATTCTAGCCTGGGCAACAAAGCAATATCGCATCTCAAAAAATAAATTATTTTTTTAAAAAAAGCAATCCTACTACTGTCTTTCCCAGCCCCTCCCAGTACTCTGTTCCTTTTACTCTGCTTCTTCGTCCTACAACACTATGTAATTACTCATGTATCAATGTATCATTTTTGTTGTTGTTGTTGTTCTCCCCTTGCTGTAATTTAAGCTCTCCACACAAGGGCAGGAATTTTTATCTGCTCTGTTCATAAATATACCTCAAACGTCTGGAACACTATGAAATCAGTACAAATGGTAAATTAGTACAAAATGGTCCAGAAAGAGATACTGGAGGTCTCTTCTAAAATAATGAGCTTAATTTGTAGATTAAACAACCTTACTATGTACTAGGAAAAACGAACAACGAATAAGAGTGAATCACCAAGTAAGGGGCAAATCATGCTGAACTTCGTAAGCTATGAAGACTCTTAAAAGCATCTAAGCAGAAGAAACAAGTGACCAACAATGGGGGGAAAAATAGCAGGACAGCCTCAGAGTTCTCTGGAAAACTGGAAGCCAGAAGATTCATCTACAGGAATATTAATGGGAAACGTAAGAGTTCAAGAATTCTTAGCCAATATGTCATTCAGGTGTGTATAACTCGCAATTTATAACATTTTTTTAAAAGCTTACAGATATGTAATAATTATATTTAAATTATAGCAGTCTCAAACTCCTGAAAAATCTTAACTACATGACACATCATCAATTAAAAAAACTTACACTGGAGAATTTATGTTATGAAAAATGTAAGAGTAAACACTGAATATTGTAAAACTAATTCTAATTAACAGTGGTAGGGTAGGGCTAATATAATTTATAATTTTGTAGGTAAAGCTATAAAATGTAAAAATAATTTGGTAACAGGCCAGAACCAAAAGCCTCAACCTACTGTATATAAAGGATGAGGAGGAATGAGATGTGAGAGATAATGTAATTATGCACGACAGGTACAATGATGTACTATTTGGAAGGTGAAGTAGGGATGATAAACTGAAATAGGAGTGCAATATATTTAAAGATAAAAATATGAAGCACATAAATTAATAGCTCCTTCCCTTTTTTTTGGCCACTGGAAAAAAAAAACAAACTAAAGAACAAGAACAAGCAAGCCAAAATTTATAAAATAAATATATATGTAACAGGATCAGATATAACAAAAAGATTCTCAGGCTTGGTGAAAAAGTAAACTCAACCAACCATGTGCCATTTAAACAAAGAACTCCAAAGAATTAAAAATCAATAGGCAAAAGTAACATATACATATATTTTAAAAGAGCAATGTTAACATTGGAGTTTGTTAAGGCAAAAGGCCTTTAACCATACAAACAGACTCACTTGACAAAGATCTAGAATTCAATCTATCAAGGAGTAACAAACTATAGCAGAAATAAGTAAACATGGATGGAAACAAACAGTCAAAAATTTTAAAGAATCTCCTTTACTTTGTCAGCTCAAGTATGCCCAAATTAAGTATAAGCACTGAATGAAGGTTAACTTAATAGATTCACACATAAACTCGATAAATTTTAAGATTTCTCTCATATTCTGCTAGAGTATTTTAAAAACCCAAGTAATACATGCACTACCTACTTTCCCCTCCCTTCATAATAGCCTGAAATCACATTTAACTGAGAAGTAGAAAAAATATGAACTCCCTCTTTTACTGCCAGGACTAATCTAACTATAACCCTACTCTATTTCATCTTTTCCCTCTATAATAAACACAGTACAGTTATTATACACATCACCTAAATCCTGATTCTCCTTCCTCTCTTTCTTCCTCCAGAATCACTCCTATTCCCCATCACTTTTCTCCTATAGCATCAATGTGTCCCTCTCCTGCATCATTCTTGGAACATATAAATACTCTCCAATCTCTCTCATCTTTAAAAACAAACACAAAAACCCTCCTTTGATCCCACATTGTCTTCTAGTTACTGACTCAATTCTTGCTTCCTTTCACAGCAAAGCTTCTTGAATATGTCATCTACATCCATTGTCTCTACTTTCCCCATCACATTCACTCTTCAACCCACTTCCATCTGGCTTTCCCAACCGTCCCTTAAACTGCTTGTCAAGATCGGGTAATATGAAATGAATAAGAAACTTTTTTCTTCATCCTTGAGCTCTCAGCAACATTCTTTCTTGAACTTACTCCTTAAACACTTGCTCTGTTGGCTCCCATATCATACTCTTCAGTGGCTTTTCTCTTTTTCCACTAAGGATTTCCTTTTCAGTCTCATCTACCAACAACTCTTTCACCCAAACTCAGTCCTGAGCTCTCTCTTCTTCTCTAGCTGTACTCTGCCCTTATGTGAATTTATCTACTCCCAAAACTTTAAATCATTTATACATACTGATAACTCTTCCTCTGAGTACCAGACTCATACATCTAATTTTTAGATTTTGTCACTTCCACTTGCATGTCAACATATATATTTTAAACATAAAAAGCACAGAACAGATGTCTTTATTCTTTCTAGTCTGAATTCTTTCACCCTTAGTCTTTGCTATCTTAATAAATCTACACAAGTGTTCAAACCATAAATCTAAGAGTCCAACCTTGATTGTCCTTTTTCCTTTACTCTGCACAGCAAATGTCATCACAAGCCCTATTGGTACAACTTCCAAAAATCTGTTCCTATTTCTTTTTGTTACCTGTAATAGGCACAATATCCAGCACGTGGTAGACACTCAGTAAACGTTGACAGAAGCAAGCAACTAAAGACAGGCACCAGAGGAAAGCCTTTACCATATAAGATTTCTGTTAATATACAAAGTACTATTGGTTTATGTACCATTTATGGTAACAGTTTCATTTACCTATTTCTTAATTCCTGCAGGAGTTATTAGACAGGTATGTCTAAGCTTAAGCATTCTAACCTAATCAGGATTCATATAAAATAATGATTACTCACATCATCAAGTTAGAGGAAGAATAGCTAACTCTATGTGAATTCACTTGGAAAAAGGGTGGTGTACTTTCAATAGTCTGTAAGAACTGAGAAATTACTATGTGCATAGCATGTTAGGTTACTGTAAAGGATATTAAAATCAGTGGGATTTAATGTCCTTGAGGAACATATAATCTGATATAATGAAAAAACACCTACCAGTCATTTTATTAATAGCACAAATGAAATAGTATGTGGTTAAATGTCAAAATAACTAAATATAAGACTTAAACCTGGATTCAAAGGGTGGAACTTATATATGAAGGGATGAGGTCAGGGACATTCTGGAAAGTTAAAAAAGGATCTAGGCTGTAAGTCATTTACTCATCTAAACATTTGAGTGCCTACTGTATGTCAGGATGAAGACTAAGAAATCACCAGAAATTGCCATTTATTTACTGCTTACTATATATTAGGCAGTGGCTAATACTATGTGCAAAATCTTAACCTTCACAACAGCTCTGAGCCAGCTACTATTTTCTATCTGTTTTGACATACCTGGAACTTAAGAATATGTGTGTGAATGAGTAAGGATAAAAAGTTTGGCAAGGGCCACGTTGCAAATGGCTTTAGATGCCTAACTGAGGAATTTGAACTTTATACAGAAGTTACAAATACACTTCGTAGGGAGAGGGATCAGACACTTCTATTTTAACATTACCCTCAAGAAAGCAACATAAACAACAGTTGGTGGGGCCATGCACCCTGGCTCACACCTGAGATCCCAGCACTTTGGGGGGCTGAGGTGGGTGGATTACGAGGTCAGGAGTTCGAGACCTGTCTGACCAACATGGTGAAACCCCGTCTCTATTAAAGATCAAAACTTAGCTGGGTGTGGTGTGTGTGCCTGTAATCCCACCTACTTGGGAGGTTGAGGCAGAAGAATCGCTTGAACCCAGGAGGCAGAGGTTGCAGTGAGCCAAGGTCATGCCACTGCAATTCAGCCTGGGCGACAGAGCGAGACTCCATCTTAAAAAAAAAACTAATAATAATAAAAATAACAGTTTGAAAAAAATGGTGAATGGAACACAGAAATTTAATTAAAAATTTACTGCACCACAAATATAGGTGAGGATGTGGAGAAAACTGGATCCATCATACATTGCTAGTAGGGATTTAAAATAGTATACCCACTAAGGAAAACCGTTTGGCAATTTCTTATAAGACTAAGTACGAGATTATTATCCAACCCAGAAACTGCAATCTTGGGCTTTTATCTCAGACACATGACAACTTTTATCTCAGACACATGAACTTAGGTTCATATGAAAAACTGTATTTGAATGTTCATGGCAACTTTATTCAAGATGGACAAAAACTGGAACAACCTGACGTCCTTCAACAGGTTAAATAACTATATCCATATTATGGAATATTATTCGGCAATAAAAAGAACAAACTGTTGATACATGCAACAACTTGAGTGACTCTCAAGGGCATTATTCTAAATGAAAGTCAATCCCAGAAAGTTATATGCCTTGTGATTTCGTTTATATAACATTCTTGAAATGACAAAATTACATAAATGAAAAACAGATTAGTGGCTGTCAGGAGTTAGGGATGGGTGAGGAGAAAAAAAAATCATGTAGTTATAAAAAGACAAAACAAGTAATTTGCTAGTGATGGAATTGTTTTACATCTTGACTATGGTGGGGGACACATAAACTTATACACATGAAAAACTGCAAAGAACGAAATATATACATGTACAAATCAGCACAACTAGGAAAATCTGAAGGAGATCTGTAGATCATATTAACGTCACGTTGATCTGATGTCCTGGTTGTGACACTGTACTACAGTTTTGCAGGAAGTTACTACTGTGGGAAAATGGGCAAAGAGTACATGGGTCTCTCCGCCTTTTTTTTTTTTTTTAAACTATAGCATGTGAATCTACAATTAGCTCAAAATAAAATATTTATTTAAAAATAAGTCTTTGTGATAATGCAGGTAAGAAGTAACGACAACCTCAACTAGGATTATGAAAATGGAATGGAAGCAACATATTTTATAGCAGAATAAAGAATGATATACAGTTGAGTATGATAAATGACAACAGCATGCAGCTCTGGCCCACAGCTAACATACTCCTGAAAATAAATTCCTACCAAATCATGGTGATGCTAGGAAAGAAAACACTATGAACTGTAAGGAAAACCCTGCCTTTCTTATTGAACAGATACAAACATGCCTTATATGACTGACTTCTAGAACTTCATATTTTCTTAAAGACATTATTTTCCTACACCAGGGTTTCTCAACTTCAGGATTATTGGCACTTTGAGCTGTATAATCCTTTGTTGTGGGAGATGGTCTGTGAAATCTGCAATGTTTAGCAGTAACCCTGGCTTCTACCCATCAGACGCTAGTAGCAACCTCCTACCTACAGTAGTGATCACAAAAATGTCTCTAGCCATTGCCATTTGCTTCCTGGAGGGCAAAACTGACCCTGTTTGATAGCCATTGTGGTAGACTGGTAAAAACAAGGACCAATAACTCAAGTTTGGAAAATGGCTACAGATATATTGCTGAAAAGTCTGAGAATTTTTACTTTAAAAAAGGTCCACACATGACTCAAGACTGAGAAACACTACTGCAGGTTATACAAAGGTGAATGATAACGATAATTGCCCTACAAAAGGTTGTAACATAGTGCAGGCGTCCCCAAACTTTTTACACAGGGGGCCAGTTCACAGTCCCTCAGATCGTTGGGAGGGCCGCCACATACTGTGCTCCTCTCACTGACCACCAATGAAAGAATGAAAGAGGTGCCCCTTCCTGAAGTGCGGCGGAGGGCGGGGGCTGGATAAATGGCCTCAGGGGGCCGCATGCAGCCGTAGTTTGGGGACCTCTGACATAGTGAGTAAAACAAAAAAACTACAATATAAAGTGAGTAGGCAATGAGAAGCAGCACTACATTATGGTTTAACACACAGGTGGTAAGAAAGAAGCCTTTAGGGGACCCAGCACTCTAAAGGCTTATTTAATCCCCCTTTTAAGCCTATAAAAGCTGTAAGTGCTGGCTCAAAGTCCAAACATACTTTGGAAAACATACTTTGTGAAGACTCTCTCACACTCTTTATGCTAACATCGATGAAAAGAGGAAATAAAAAATAACAGCGAGTAAATAAATGTAGTCTAGGTTTTTGTATATACTTATCAAGCAAACTAATTACAACCTTGACTCAGGAACCTTTATTCTCTAAGATAACATCTTCCTAAAAAGAATTTCAACATATATATGTGGCAGATATTTTATTAATGCCATTAACAACCTAACAAAAAATAAACCTGGAGTCACTTGGAGAAAGTTCTAGCAAAGCAACTCGCTATTTAAATGAAGGAGTGGGTTTTCCCAGCTTCCCCAAATTTCAGTATCTTCCTCCTCCCTCTCATCTTACAACAGGAGTTTCTTAAACTGGGGTCCACAGGCCTTTAGGACGTATTTGAAACTGTTAAAACTCCCGTAAAATTCTGTGCATGTGCATTTTTCTAGGGAAAATATCCAGATCTTTTCTCAGATCTTCAAAGGGTAAGAACAATCTCCAAAAAGTTCAAAACAATTATGTTACACAATGCATGCAAGTCGTACCCTTTATGTTGACTAAGATACAATCATAAAATCTCTTTTGTCATATCCTTATATTTTGTTGTAAGGATTCTAAACACTGGAAATTATTATAACTTTTTAAACAGCAACTCTCTTATGCTCCAGAGTTTTTCTTTAAAAGTCACAGATTAAGCCCTATTTACTTGAGTACTCCAAACATTAGCTGAGATGACAGAAAAACATTACAGAGCAAGAAATCATAAAAGTGTATCTACTGTAAAATACCTCTTGTAGGACTGACACATTTTGTAGTATACAAAATTTGGGTGTACATAAACTGGCAAACCTATAAATTTACCTATAGTCTTGCAATAGTAACAACTGTCCATTAATATAAGAATACAATTATCTATGTCAGGCATCCCCAAACTGCAGCCCCCTGAGGCCATTTATCCGGCCCTCCGCCACACTTCAGGAAGGGGCACATCTTTCATTGGTGGTCAGTGAGAGGAGCACAGTATGTAGCGGCCCTCTAACGGTCTGAGGGACAGTGAACTGGCCCCCTGTGTAAAAAGTCTGGGGACGCCTGATCTATGTTATAGAAGTGCATCCTTGATACATATTTAAGAATTACTATTAATCTGCTGCAAAAATGAGTAACTTCAATAATTTGTACTATGCTAGCTTTTGCTAAATATTCAGTATGCTGCTATAAACACTAAGAAAAAGTTTGTATAGAAAGCCACACTGAAGAAATTTGACAAATTTAATTTAGTAAAAATGTATGTCACCGACATAATCTTTTAAATTAAGTCTAAACAAAATATATAAATCAGAAATATACTTTAAAAATTAACCATCTAATTATATTTCTGAATTTGAAAAGCAATAAATCATGCTCAATGTACAACACAGAATTCAAAGAAAAGACAAATAGTAAAATACTGCCAGAAATACCTGCACTATATATCCATGTTATAAATTGGTGTAGCCAGCACCAAAATACTACTGAAGAAACAAAATTTTAACTTTATGAGAAATTATAGAAACACCATAGATCTAGTTAATCAGGTGGACCAAGTTAGCCAGTTAGCCTGGAAGAAAGCAATAGAAATAAAGAAAGCCTAAATAAATTGTTTTCAGGAAAGCTGAGATATGAGAAAGAACCAGAAGTTTTCCTAAACCTTGTTGAAAATATAAAACATATTTAATTTTCATCAAAATCAATTTTACTGGACTGAATTTCTTGAAAGCAGAGCCAATGAATGACCAAGTCATCCCGTATTAGTTTCTAACAGTGTTCAGGCATAGCAGGCATTTACCAAAACGCTTGCATTTACCAAAACGCTTGTTGAATAAAATGACAGTTTTCTTGAGTCAAAAGAAATTGTAATTATTAAACAAACCCATGAACAGTTCTTTTCATCACCACTACAAAAACAAAGGCCATACCTTTATGCTGACTTCAACTGATCACAGTACAACACAGAGTAGGCCACGGAGATCAACTATAAACAAGATACAAATCTTGCCTGTGTGTTTTTCCCACCTTAGAAATTACTTTAATTTCAAAGAAAAAGAATTTCACCCAGAGCTCTCTGGATAAAGGCACAAACCAAAACTCATTTTTCTTTTCTTTTTTTAAGATAGGGTCTTGCTGTATTGCACAGGTTGGAACGCAGTGATACAGTTACAGTTCGCTGCAATCTCAAACTTTTGGGTTCAAGTGATCCTCCAGGGCTTATCACCATGCCTAGCTGAAGTTTTAAATTTTTGTAGGGATAGTGTCCCACTATGTTGCCCAGACTGATCAGATCTAAATTCAATTGCACAGTTCTACTCCCCTGGACAGACTGTACTGGTTAGGAATAGATGCAGAACCTAACTCAAGGCATACTAGAAAAGATGCTGGTTGAAGGGTCTAGAAAAGAAGCTTTCTCATTTATCATTCTTCTAAACACACTTCCTATACAAAGGTGACTCTCACTTTCTATTCTAAGGGGATGTTTTCAAGGTAACCATGGATAAAATGAATATTCCATATCAACTCTGAAGAAATTAACCAAGAAAATAGGTACAAAAAAGAAAATCTAAAACTATCAAGCAGTTCAAGACTTTGTTGAAGAAAGAATCTTTGCTCATTAAACAAGGTATAAGCCTACCCCATCAGATCTGTAAATATTGTTCTTCCTATAGTAAGTTTTTAATTTTTAAATTTTTTTTTAGAGGTCTCGCTCTGTCACCCAGGCTGGAAGAAGTGCAATGGCATGATCTTTGCTCAATGAAACCTCCACCTTCTGGGTTCAAACAATCCTCCTGCCTCAGTCTCCCAAGTTAGCTGGGATTACAGACACACACCACCACGCCTGACTAATTTTTGCATTTTTAGTAGAGGACTGACCATGTTGGCCAGGCTGCTCTTGAACTCCTACCCTCAGGTGATCCACCTGCCTCGCCCTCCCAAAGCGCTGGGATTGCACCTGTGAGCCATACACCTGGCCTGCTCTTTCTATACAGTAAGCTTTTTACATCCAATTTTTTTTTTTTGCCTTCATTAAAATTATTTAGAAAACCTTATTTCTCTCAGATATGAACACTAATAGTCAATCTAACGATTATCAAGAGGTTAAATGATACACACTAAAAAAACAAAAAGCATGTTTTTCTCATAACTTATGCATTCTGATATAGACAAACAACAACCGAAACATTTTCATATATTTCATTACTTTTATATCTTGAATGAACAATTTACAGAGTGAGGGTGTAGAAATCAGAAGTCAAATAATGCTAAACCTAAGATTTACTACATTAATATAATGGCATGGTATCAAGTCATGATTTGCTAATATCAAATTAATACCTTGTGACTCTATACATACATATTAATATCTATCTTCGGTTTTTTAAGAAAATGTACTTATTTTGGTTTCATTCTTCTGCCAGTCTCCAAACCCCATTACAATGGCTAAAGCAGCAAAATCTTTTGAGACACTAATTGATGGTGGATTTAGATAAAAAGGAAGCAGTAAAATACAAAGAAAAAAACACTGACTCAAAGGAATGCAAGTTGGTAATTGCTAATATAAAGAGGAGTAAAATATTCAGGGCCTCGAAAAACATAACAGAACACCCATTTACACTAACACACCATAAAATTCACCAAATATTTTACTATTTATCTGAATCAAGCTAAAATTAAAATGGACAAAATAGATACTGAAGAAAAATCAAACCAGCTTAAACACAAGTGTTTAACACATTCACTGAATGTGTTAAAAATTGGCAATTTTAATAATACAAGTCAAATTTTCTCAGAAAATTTCAAGCAGTTCTTTTAAAGGGCTGCTTTTCAAATACTAGCAGGTTACTAATTCAGTAGATTTTAAGAAGCAAAAAAGTTCTTTTTTTTACTGTAATAGACTAGAAAATTAAAACATACACATTTGTCTCACAGCATCCAAAGGGGATTGCTTTCAGGACCTCTGTGGGCACTAAAATCCGAGGACACTCAAGTCCCTTATATAAAATGGTATAGTAGTTGCATATTATCTATGCCTATCCTTGCATATACTTAAATCATCTCTAGATTACTTATAATACCTAAAACAGTATAAATGCTGTGTAAACAGTTGCTACACTGTTTTTTAAATTTGTATTATCAAGCCAGGCATGGCGGCACACACATGTAGTCCTAGTAGCTTGGGAGGCCAAGGTAGAGGATGGCTTGAGGCCAGGAGTTTAGATCAGCCTAGGCAATATAGTGAGACCCCCATCTCTACAACAACAAAAAATTAGCTGGGCATTATTACTACTAATATCGGTAGTCCTGGCTACTCAGGAGGCTGAGGCAGGATGATCACTTGAGCTCAGGAGTTTGAGACTGCAGTGAGCTCTGGGGGTACCAGTGCACTCCAGCATGGGCAACAGAGTGAGATTATATCTCATAAACATCCATTTCTGTTATTGTATTGTTATTTTTGGTAGTTTTTTTCATGAATTTTTCAATCTGCAGTTTCTGGAATCTGTGAATGTGAACCCCATGGATACAGAGGGCACAATGTATAATAAAGTTAAGTATTATCTTATGAAATTGCATTTCAATTATGTAGAAATATTTGTGTGTATAATGGGTCATGATTTTAAAAAATAATCCTCATTGCCAGTTGCAATCACAAACATCTTAGAGGTTTTGTTACCGTAACTAACACTAACTTCCTTTGGGTATAAAACAAAAGACAGCCAAAACTAAAGGCTTCTGACTAGTAAGAATGACAATGAAGCTCAGTTTAAGAGCAACATATCTGAATCTTCCTTAGATGCTACTAATGCCCAAAAGCTATGGTTATTATCCAGGTTTCAAAGAGTCTGAGAAAAGATTCCTAAACTATGACTCAAGCGAAGCGCATAAACTTAAAACGAAAAATTACCCGAGTATTTAACTTAAAAATGAGTCAAGAAAATGAATCCAGCAAATGGGGCAAAAAACTGTGCTGAGATACAGGCTAAGTATATTAAGATATTTCAGGCCTGATACACATTATAATACTATTTATTGAGCACTGCTCTGTTAGACACAACACTCATTTCTAATGTCTACCACAACTCCAAGGAAAGTATTATAATTCCTAATTTATAGGTGAGGGAATCAGCTAAGAAAGGGTAAATGGTTTATTCTGTCTACTGTTTTTAAGGATCATCTCTCTGCTATTTGGCCATTCAATATTAACAGATCCTCAAAGGTCTGTGTTAAGCAAGTGTCTATATTCACTCTCTAGGAGATTTCATCTATTACCATTTTTAGTTCGCTGTCTCCTATGTATCTTCAATTCAGACCTCTGCTGAAGACCCATAACTGCCTACCTGACTGACATCTCCACTTTAACTCTAAAACCAAAGTTGTAATTTCCACTCCCCAATTCCAAACTTGGCAAATTTCTAATGCTCTGTCTCTTGAACAGCATCCTAACTCATGAAGCTGAACAAGCTAGAAACCTAACAAGCTAGAAACCTAGGAGACATTTTTCCCATCTTATTCATTAACCTTACCTCCCCCTATATGCAGCACGCCTTATGCATTTTAAGTATCTCTCATATCCACTCCATTCTCCATTGTCACCACTCTCCCTCCCAACTCCAACTGTTTCAAGTTTTCATCATGGTTCACTAAGATTACTGTAATATACTAAATAGTCTTCCACAGTCTCTCTAGCCCTCACTCAAACCATTCTTCATACCGTTAACTAAGTGACCACAAGAAACAAATCTACTCACTCTCTATGTTCAAATTACTCTTAAATTAAATAACAAGAATTTCTAACATAGGTAACAAGTCTCTCATCTCTCCTTACACTACTCTTCCCCCTAGAGAGTTAGCAAATTATATGGCCTGGGGGGCAAATCCAGCCTGTCATCTTTTTTGAAAATGGTTTATTATAACATAGCTATGTTCATCAGTTTACATATGGTCTATGGCTGCCTTCACAATACAACAGACATGACCAGTTACAACAGACTGTATGACCCTCAAAGCCTGAAATATTTACTATCAGGCCCTTTACAGAAAGTTTATCAATGTCTGCCCTAGATCAATGACTAAACACATTGAACTCCTTTAAGAACATACTATGTTCCCCTCCTACCATGCGTACATACTATTTATTCAGCATTAAGTACTCTCCATTCTATGCCACCAACCGCTTAGTTAACTATTTAGCTATCAGATGTGACTAAAAATGACTTTTCAAGAAGGCCTTTCCTCACCATTTAGACTAGCACATCTGAATTCAAACTAGCCACATTTCAAGTGTTCAGTAGACCCATGTGGCTAATATGTTCAAAAGATGGCTATAAACCAGAGGTCTGTTTGTTTCCAGACTTTATTCTGTTGTTCAATATGCCTATCTCTGTCCCAACATCACAATGTCTTAAAGTTTTCTATGATAGAATGAGCACACACACCACCATTCCAACCTGCCTTTCTTCTTCAGAGGTGTCCATGCTATTCTATTAATAAGTCTTTTACTCTTTCATTTATCAAACCAGCATGCAATATTTCTTAAAAACTTTTGAAACTTCCAATGAAACAACACTGAATGTGGAGCCCAGTCTGAACAACAGTGACTTCTCTATGATATCCCATATTCATGGACAGGAAGGAAACAGCTCTGTCATTTATTTAGGTCTTTTAAATGTCTTTCAGTAACATTTTGTACTTTTCAGAGAAGTTACACATGTATTAATTATTCCTAGGAACTTGATAAACTGCCATGTTTTTGTAAATGATGTCTTCTATAATTACTTTTGCTAGTTATCTGTTGCTAATGCATAGAAATGCAACCTATTTTTTATTACTGATCTTGTATCAAGTTAGTTTCTTAATTCTAATAGTTTATCAGTAGATAAATACTACTTTATTAATACTAATCCTTTTTGGCTTTTACATTCATAATCATCATTATGAGCTAATAATGATAATTTTGTTTCTTCCTTTCCAACACTCATGCTTTTCTTTTTCTTATCTTTTGAGTAGGATCTCCATATAACACTGAATTGAAGTGGTGATGTTTTATCTGTCTTGTTTTTTATTAAAAAGAGAATTTATTTCCCCATTTAGGATGACAGATGTTTACTATAAATTTTATCTGTGTACACATGTATTTTCAAGAAAGTTCTTACTTGTTCTTAATTTATTAAATTTCCCATGAATTGCTAAATTTTATCAAGTGCTTCTTCTGCATCTATTGCCACTATAGTATTTTTCTCATTTAGTTTGTTGATGAGGTAAACTACATGTAGAGCTTTTTCTATTAAGAGCTACCCTTTGCACATATGATATAAATCGAACATGGATATGATTTTCCTTTCCATACTGTTCAATGTTTTTCTGCTATTACAGGCCACAAATCCCTTATTTACACCCTAGGAATAAGCTGTTTCAGAAATCAAACACTTCTAGTCACTAGCAATAATGCATGGTGCAAAAACTGTATTTTGTAACAACCTTAGTAAGCCGAGGGTCAGTCTCCAGTATTCAAACACATTCACAGTGAACTGTGTAGATGTTCACTGTAAACAATGATTGTAAGCAGACTTATATCCATTCAAGTCAGGTTTTCCCATCAATGAGAATAGGCCAAATCAGGTTACATTGCTAAGTTCCGAAATCTTTGGTTTTCAGGTTAGACGATTTCAAAATTGTGCTTAAGGGTCTGTAGACCTGTATTTCATTTAAGACTTTGGTACATACACTCATAAGTAAAATAGGCCTATAATTTTCCTTTTTTAAGCTATTCTTGTCTGGTTTCAGAATTAAGGATAGATGACTTAGAGAATAAATTTAAGAATGTATTCCCTTGTCTTCTATTCTCTGAAACAACTTTAACACTGGAATGACCGATTCTCTGAAACAACTTTAACACTGGAATGACCTGTTTCTTGAAAAATCTGCAAAACTGTCTGGGACTAGTATTTCCTTGGTGAGAAAATTTACTACTTCACAATTTATTTAATACTTACAGGATTATTCAAAGCATTTTTGCTTAAATTACATTTTTCCAGGACTTTGTTCATTTTGTTTAAACTTTCAAATTTGTGGCACAGAATTGTTGATAGTATTCTCTTTCATCTTTTAATCTGATCTGTCTGTAATTAGATTCTTTTTATTCAGTGTTTATTTATGCCTTTTCCTTTTTTACCAGAGGTTTGTCTATTCTATTTTTTAGTCTTTTCAAATAATCACCTTTTAGCCTTGATTTTTGATATGCTCTCTGTAACTCTTTACATCTGCCTCCTGACTAAAAGTATATAAAATTATACAAATACTGTAATTAGAAAGACTATGCAGCAATACGAAAAAATATGACTGTACTACTGCTATTAAGGAGAATGTTCCTGTTCTTAGGAAACACACGATAAAATATTTAATAGCAAAATGAGTCCAATATCTCCAGCTTAATCTCAGAGGGCTTAAAAAAAAAAAAAGCAATAGACATGAAAACACACACACACACACACACACACACACACACACACAGAGCGCTCCATCAAGTGGGGTAAAATGTAGAAAACTCGTAAATCTAGGTAAAAAATATATGGATTCCCCTTTTACTATTCTTCCAACTTTCACTGAAATTACATCAAAATAAAAAGTTACAATAGCAATTAGGCCTGTGAACAAAAATGGAAAAATAACACAAAAATAAAAGCAATTTAAAAATGGATAGCCTGTGTTATATTAAGCAGTTTTAAAAATTTAAACCAATTAAGATCAAAATATTAAAGTTTTCTGTCAGTGATAAAATGTATAGATGGGACTAGTGATAACAGGATAAGTGTGAAGAGATTCCAGGGAGCAGCATGTTATGACTTGAGTATGTGCTGTTAAGTCTAGATTAGCATTACTTTAAAAGTTTACATGCCTCATCCAGAAAATTTGCTAAAGACAAAAAAAGGTAATACTCAAACTTAAGAAAATAAAGCAGAGTCTATCCAACTACAGTGGGCAGTTACTGTATGTAGGAAAATTACCCAGAATAAGCTTACTCAAAATATCTTTAATTGGGTCTGATAAATAGCAGTCAGCTGTAGAAAATAAATATTGGTAATCTACAAGATTATGGACTTAACCTATGAAGAAATTACCAATACATTAGCATAAAAGCCTACTGAATGCTATCATAAGACCATAAAATCCTTGAATAAAAGTTTGTGTACAATTAAACAGTATTAAAAGTGAAGTTGCTGAAAAAAAAAAAAAGTGAAGTTGCTGAAATACCCCATGAAAAATATCCAATAAAAGTTAAAATTATTAAATACAACTTAAACAGCATTTATATTTAGGTTTCAAATGCTTACTACCATCAGATGGATTAATACCTACTGAAAATGTAAAAAATGAAAGAATGTTTGCTATCTGGTTAGAATTCTGCAATTCAAATTTCAGAAACCTTTCTGTATACCTTTTCAGTCACTAAACCACTATCCACAAAGAAGCTGCCTGAGAAAGTTAATAAATATCCAAGACTATAAACTGTCATAATTTTATCGTATTATTAGTATCCTTGAGTGAGACAGGTATCAAATTAATACTGCAAAACTGGTAGGTCAGAAGAGAAAAACAGAAAAATAGGATGATTACAAATGGAAAAATTAAGAACCAAATCACTTCATATCTGGGTTTCTGTAAAAAGAAAAACCATTCAACCAGACTTTTTATGCTGAAGAATATGAAATCAAACTCTACCCCAACAAAGTACAAAAATAACTTATCTCCACAAAATATTCAGAAAATTAAAAAGGGCTACAAGTTATATGGAACAAATGATACTAAATTCTAACACTGATGTCAACATTTTAAAAAACAACAAGCATTTTTATAAACATCACTGACCATAAATTAACCTTACCTTTTTATCTTCTTTCACTTTGTGGGTTTTCTTCTTTATCTTCTTATCATCTAACTCCTGGTCAGAAGTGATTGCAGGATTATCAATGCCACCTTTCCAAGTTTCAACAGGAGAAAGAAGTGGATCTTCTTCACTTCCACGATGTCTTCCTTTTCTTTTTGTTTTAGAAGTGGTGAAAGCCTCATCATCACTTGCATCTGAATGTGTTCTTCTATAGTATGACTTGGCTTTACTAAACAAGGTTTTAGATTTATATTTGTATTTTGAAGGCCTCCGTTCCCCATGACTTTTTGAGGTTCTATCAGAAAACCCATTTTCTTCATCTCCTTGAGTGTTATTTACAAATGAGTTTCGAATTTTAATACGATTTTGACTATCATCTGGGACAACATAAATCTCATCAGAATAGCCCTTCTGTTTGAAAATTGTATCAATGGGTTCCGCATAGTTATCTGAAGGATCCATGTCTTCAGGATGTGCCAAAGGCACCCGGGAAGTCTGCTTTCTTGGGTTTTTACCAATACCAGCTTCAATTGTTTTTAAAAGGTTTGGATCCAGTTTTTTCACATTTGTCTTAGGTACAACTGGTTTAGGTTTAATAGGTGGAGGCACTTTATGGTTGCGTTCATGGTCATGACAGTTTGGGGTACTATGAATAGGATATTCATTTCCTTCCAAATCTAATTTATATCTGGAACGGTCACTAGGTGTTGGAAGCAACTGTACATCATCCCCAATTGGACTATAAGGAGGTGGTGCTTCTGTGTCATCATCTGAATCAGGGTAGTTGTTATAGGGAAAACAATCTCTGGGAGATGGTAGAAAAACATCTTCACTTTGATGGGTTGAATCCCTTGTATTATCAGACAAGTAAGAATTTTCTATCATGTTTTTTTTCTCTAGAACATCACTAAAAAACAAAGTAAAGACCTCAGTTTGCCTATGATACTGAGATAAAGAATACAATGCTGTAAATTTAGCAGTGATCTCAGTTGCAATGTGTTCTCCTTCAGTCATTAACTCTTTGATAGCCTCATTTTCAAAAAAATCTGCTTGGCTGTCAGTAACTGCCACCAGCTGTACAGGAATGGTGTCTTGAACTTCTGATAGAAATGCTCGAAGCATTCCCATTGATGCTTTCCGTTTTGCAGAGTAAACTAATATATACCCATGAACTAGTTCATCTTTTCTTACTCCAATTGAAGAGTGGTATGATAATATTGTGATCTGTATTCGTCTCCTTTTTTCACCAATGATTTTATCAAGCATTAGGGAATTATTCTGTCCAGCTTGAGCAGCACTGCAAGAATGAGAATCAAGGAAGGGTGAAAGAATAAGATCCACACTAAATGGATCTCCACACATGGCACACATGACAATTCTCAAGTCAGCTTCTGCTATGTCCTTATTGGCAGGAACCGGGCTCACCACATCCAAATTGTGTTTAACTGATTCCAATACTCCTCTTAGAGCTTGCTTTATTTGAGTTTCATTAAATTTACGAGGATATGTCCCAGTAGGTACATCTACAAAAGGACATTGTAACTTGTTTGCCAACTGCTGCCCTTGGTGCCTGAGAATTGGTAGATTCTTACTAACAGAATCTCTCTGATTAGCCAAAATTAATGTAAATGGAAGATTAGCCATGTATTTATCTTTTCTGATCTGAGAAGCTTCAGTTCTTATTTTCCCAATAAATTCCCCAATAAAACTCAATGACTCAATGGAATTAAACACACAGAAGCACCCATGTGGTTTAAAGGCGGCAGTCCATAATTGACTCAAAAAGTAAGGCGATTTGGCATCAACCGGCCGAAGATCAAGTTCATAAATTTTTCCATCTAAGGCATACTCGTCATCAGTGGATTGTGTCCTTATCTCATTTGCTAGTTCTTGGGCAAGGCCATCCTTCCCTAAAATGAAAAGGTTAACTTTATCTATATTGGTACTATCATGATATAATCTTAAGCGGCCACGATCCAACTGTAAAAGACTACTAGCAAGTAACTGCTCCACTTTAATGTCAGTACAATTTTGGCCACTAAGACATGTTTCTTTAGTGGGATGATAAACAAATCCTATATGCTTAAGTAGAAGAGATTCTCTATCAGGTGCAAGTTTCTGTAAAGCTTTATATCTAGGTTCTTCACTCAGAACTGTATGAATTTCACTCATTTTATCTGAACTAGGTGTTGCATTAAGATCTAAATCATAAAAAAGTTCGGAATGCTCAAAAAGCATTTCTTGAAACTCTTCTTTGGCTTTTTCAACTATTTCTCGCTGATGCCTACCATATACCTCTTTGCTATCAGCTTCAGTGATATATTTGAAGGCTTCATCCTCCATAACAAAGCACATAACTTCCTCCCACGGCTGCCCAGGTGAAATGAACTGAATTTTTTCCAAAGTCTTTTTGAATTTTTCCTTCATTTCTACCCTCCTCTTCTCAGATATAAGATGTTGTACATGGTTCTGATAGACTTTTTCAGCTTCTAAAGTGCTCAGGAGGTCAAATGGAATCCGCCTATCATTAATTTTGTCTATATGGTCAGTTTCATCCCAAGGTGTTTTTTCTAGCACCACAAAACATAACTGGAAATCTGCTCTCTTTTCCATTAACTTCAAAGCTTCTGACCAATTCAAATGTTCAATCTCTTCTAGATTTGGCAAAAGAGTATTAAAAGCTCTTGGTAAAGTATTTATATACTCTTCTCTCCTTTTTCTTATATGTTCCTGTTTAAGTTGTTCTATATGTTTAGAGAATGTATTTCTGGCCTTTCTTGTTCCCTCTAAGTTGATGTATTCTTCGTAATCGGGATGATTTTTTAATTTATTACTAACAGTTTTCCAAGTTGCATGATAATCTCTCACAGTCTGTACAAGTTTTTCAAACTTATCTGTTGCTGTGACAACAAGTTGTCTCTGTGTTTTATAAGCATCCAAATAGGGAATAATTTTAGGCTTGCTACGAGTTTTATCCAACATTTGTACCAGTGCAGTGAAACATGTTTCAATGTTGACATTAAATCGTGCTGATGTTTCCACTACAAGAAGATTCTTTTTGTTTGAAGCAAATGCCTGAACTTCTCTAAGATAATGATCCACACATTCATCACATTTAGTTGCCGCTATTATTACAGGTTTTTTTGATTTTGATAACTGGACAAAAAGGTTATTCACAAATTTAAGTTGATCATCAAACTTCCTATTGCATCCCTGACTTACGTCAATGCATAATAAAAATCCATCTACATTGAGCTTCCCTTCAGGCATCTGCTTCTGTTCAAAGTCTTGTTCTAAACCTAGTTGATCAGTGCAAATGTACATTAGTTTTTCTGCTGACTGCAGTTTAGATGCAGCTGCACGTTTTATATATGGTTGCAAATTCGTACTCCGATGAGGCAAGAAAGTCTGGTCATCAATGAACTCTGTTTGTTCAATGACATGAATTTTGCATTCTACTCCATCTTCACCATTTTGTGTTATGTCACCCCAGTACAAAAAGTGATCATTGTTTACTACTCGTCCTCCAAAGTCAATGGTGCTAAGCACAGAAGTATGCTCTGGATAATATTCATCTGCTTTTGAGCGTACAAATCTATTGCACAAACAAGACTTTCCAACACCACAGTTACCTTTGTCTTTTTCAGTCCCAGAGAGTCCAACTACACTGATAGTATAGGACGGGGGACGAGGCTCTTTGTTTTTTGCCATCATAACTCTCTTCTCTTGTCTCTACATTCATAAAGGTAACTAGATACGCTTCTCATTCTGAAAACAAAATCATCTCAAAATACAGATCCCAAATTTCAGAACTGTATTTGGTTCTTTGTATTTCCCTCATTTCTGTGCAGAAACATCTTCAAGATCATAGGGATCATCTTCCTAGAAAGAGGGGAAAAAAGAACAAATCATAATCGCAAATTACATACACTGAATTACAAAGAAAGATGTTTTCAACAAAGCACCATGCAAGTTAATAATGATATGTATATTTTAAGACATAACTACATGAACAGTTTATGATTTACTGTTATAAATACAAGATGACCTCAAAATGTAAGACAAACCTAAAAAATACAAAATCTAATGTAATATCTCACAAACCTTAAAATAAACCTCTATTAAACCAAATGTGCATTTTGCTTCTAATTACCCCTTCCTATGAGTTTGAAGAAACAGCTAGTCCTTTCTACTCCCTTAATTTTCCTGCCTTCTGTCACTGGAGGCTATGCTGGTGATAACTAAAATGTATTAGTTGCCTTGCAACTCTCTCACAACTTAAAAATACAAAACAACCTGCTTCTTCTATTACCTGCTATTTCTATTTGAGGGTTCCTCAAAACATATTCCTTAAAACAGAATTTCGTTAAAACTTGACAAGATTTTACAACATAAAAATTTTTTAAATAAATTTCACCAGTCTTGTTTTTAAAATCTATCAAATGTTACGCCTCAAAACAAAAACATTTAAATACTTAAACAGAGAAAACAGAAATAAGTGAACAGTTAATATGACTAATGACAGCATTTACATGGATCACTGCCTCTTAAACTCTCTAAGGACCAAATTTTATTTCAAACCTACAAGACCAATTGCAAAATATAATGAAATTTATTTTTACATCCAAGCCTTGATTTTTTAATTAGATTCAAGAAACATAAAATTGCCAAACTGTTCCTGAATGCTCTTAATTTCTGGATATATTTCCTCTCAAAATAGTTACAAAGGACACAAGAACCACATTTTGAGTAGCACCAAGCTAAATAATTTTAAAATGATTTACCTGAGTCAATCTTTTAGAAATATTTGATATACCAGCAACACAAAATAACTTTTAAGAATTGCATAAAATTTAATTTTGATTATTTATTTTCATGTAAGCAATAAATAAGTCATTTAAAAAAAGTTTTTAGAGATTCTTCACATTCTTTTGAGGCCAAATTAAAAGCACTACATCATTTCTACCACCTCCAAATTTCATAATATGGGAAACAAATCTCTAGAAATGTACATTAGTACATATGAAAAGTATCTTCAATCCAAATAAAATAAGGAACAAAAAAATCTAAGATAAGTAAGAAGGGACTACTTCCTCCCCTCTCCCACAAATAACTGCTGGTCCACTGACTTGTTTCAAGCAAGTATCTGTTTCAACTACATCAAATATGTTATACTAATGGTAAAGATAGGCTGTTCTTAATTTAAAATCTTGACTAGTATTTCCAGTAAAATTATAATACATTTTTTAAATAAAATTTCAGATTTATTCTCATATTTTAGAAGTTTATTCCATCAACATCAACTAAATATTAACTTTAATAGCCATCTGACAGTCAAACAAAAACATATATTAGGTTCACTTTTGCCATACATATTACTATATTGAAGCAGAAATACAAGGATGTAAAAACCATGTGTAAACAGAACTAATTTCAAAATCCGATTCCCATCATTTCCTAGCTAAGCCCTAAACCTCTTAAGACATAGTTCCCTCATCTATAAAATAGAGCTTTTTCTATAAATCATTTTTTAAAATGTGAAGTGCCTAGTGAAGGGCTTAACAAATATTAGTTCCAGTTCTTTATTTGATTCTTGGAACCATGGAAAGCTGTTGAAGATTTACGAAAAATAATGTGATGAGACTTGTGACGTACAAACATTTATGTGGCAGCAGTGTATATATGCAGTAAAGGAAACTAGGGCAGTCATATCCAATCCTATTAACTTTTTTTTAATTAAGCAAAATTTTTATAATCTGGCCAAATTGAAAATTTGTACACAGCATCAAATTTAACATTCTTCGCCTAAACTGTGTAAAAGATAAAGTTAATACTTTATTTATAGATATTTACAGAGAACAAAACACAGTACATTAACTGGACAACAAAGTTATATACAGAGTGATAGAAAGGGAACTTAGTACATGAAAATAGCACAATGATTCCATAGCTAACAATTATGGAAAACATTGAAAACACAAGAGAATACAAGATCTATTCTTTTTTATTAAAGCAAAATCTGCAGACGATATGCTTTAAAAGGTACATTGAAAGAACATTTATCTGGTATTACCGTGGGGAATTTTTACAGTACAGTAAAAACACTTCAGTTACATAATGAAATATAACTCTTTATTAAATAAACATCTATTCTGAAAACTAAGAGCAATTCAAAGATGTGTAAAAGTAAAACTGTCCCTTGTTTTCCAGTTTAAGAAATACGGACTGGTTAACAGAAGAGTAACGATACGATATAGTGAGGACTTGAGAATCGTACAAAATTTTCAATTACAAACCTAATCCTTACCCTAACAACCACATCTTTATTAATTTCTTATATATGCTTATACACATAATGTAGTTCTGAATCCTATTATTCATTAAGACTCACTTCTGCTCTTCAACAGCATAAACCCCAAAATACTGAGATGTGCTCTATATAAGATAAAAAGGTAGAGTAGAAATGAAAACACTCTACCATAAAATACATTTTTTAAGTTTCAGAAAGAAAAGGGTCTTAAATGAAGAGTGGAGGCATAAAGTCATCACCTTTTCAGTGCCATTGGGTCACTGAAAACTGTAAGGGTTTTTATTTGAGTGAAATAAAACTGGAATGAGGTTAAAATACTAAGGCTTCAACACATCCTATTTGACAGTGGCAGTTTGAATCTTAAATGTTAAAGTTCAAATTAAAAATAAGGTGGTTTCACATGACTTTTATGGTTTCCACAACAATTAACAGTAAAATGCCCATTAGATACAGGGAGGAACATTCTTATCCTTCTAACAAGGCTGTTAGGCAGACTACCCGCTGGTATTTTGAAATCAACTCCAGAGCTTACGTCATGAGTCACTATACAGTGATTTTCAAACTGTGACAGAAAAATTCTTCCACCTAGAGGTGGGAAGGGTACTGGAAGAGTCCTTCCAACTCTCACCAGAGGAGTGTCTTCCTTATCTGATTTATAGCTTTATTTAACTCAGGAGGCTTTGGTTTGGGGAAGCGGGGGACAGGGGGTGGGGGAAAGGAGAGTTTCAAATTTAAAAAAGTTTGAGAAGGCCCAGAATAGGGGGGAAAAATTGTTGTCACCTAACCCTCAAAACGATTTGGCTATTTGTTTGGATGACTATGGTATTACCACCTCAAGGGACAAAAGATCTCATGTGAAGTTGGCTGTGGTTTTAAGGGAATTTCATTTCAAACACCAGGATAGTTTATATATACATGAATTATCCATTGGCCCCTAACATCCAGATCAAAACTGTCCTCTATTAACCAAGGAATTTTTTTTTTCAGTGCTAAGAACAACAACAACAAAAAATCATCATTTTTTTCATGTTCTCACTAATAAACTAATGGCCAATGTCTTCAATCGTTAAGTAGGCTGTTTAATTTAAAAATTCCTTTCAAATAGGCTTAATATCTACGTCAATCATGCACATCTTTTCTATTTTTGACCTAAGCTTACTTTTACGTAACTTGTTCATATAATATCCAGCACCGTATTTATTTTTACTGATGAAGAAACCAAGATAAAAGTAGCAATAACTTACTAGAAATTATAAGGTTAGGAAAAAAAAAATCTCTTCATGCCTAATCTTTACCTTGTTAAGCAATAGTGCTACTTTTAAGTCTGCAATGCAGTCTCTCACTCTGCCTTTAAGATTATCTTATACACTAATATTTCAATGAAATAGTTAAGTATCCTTACAGAAATTAAAATTGTGTCAAAATGAAACTATCTTCACAACTAAGTTTCCTAAGATATTTTACTAGACCATTTCAACACTGCATCCTCCTTTGCAAATCAAGAAAAAAAAAAGTTCTACAAGGAACCTAAAAAATATATACTATCAGTAAACCAGAACAAATTAAAACTTGTACCTTTTCACAAAACTGATGCATTAATAAAAGGTATATATTTAAAAATATTTTAGGTTTTTAAATTATTACACCATGCCAGGAAATTCCTAATGGTCCTATCTTCAAAATATATCCATAACTTTTCAGTTTTTTTCTACTTTTACTGTTCTCCCTCATCAATATCTCTGTCCCAAGATTGCACCAAAATCTTCTAAACTAACTCCTATGCTTCACTCCTGCTCCCTTTTCCCAGTCTATTCATATCAGAGCGGCCAGAGTATTCCTTTTAAAACATAAATCAAAGCTTCCCATTTTTTTGTTTAAAACTCTAGAATACTGCTAAAAGTACAAGGCAAGTCCTTTCAATGGCCTACTACAACATCTTCTCCAACCCTCTCTCACCTCTCTGGCCTACCCTTATACTATTCTCTCCCCTTCTCATTCTGCTTCAATCACACTGGGGAAAACATGCTAAGACATGTTCTTGCCTTTTTACTTAACTTTTCACAATAACCCCGGAGACCCCCATTGCTAACTCTTTACTCTCCTAACTTACTACACATCTTATTTATGTTATTAACTCTATCTGTCTCTGCATCCCACTCTTAATAAAAGAGCCACAAGGCACAAATCTTTATTTCACCAGCATATCAAAGCCTACAACAGTGCCTCCCACATAACAGCTACTAATTAATGCATGAATCCTAATTTAAATTCAAATATTTAGTGAAAAATGCAATCATCAGAATGAAAGCTAACTATAATGTATAATAATGCATTTAGCCAGCATAACACTCTAATTTTTATTTATGACATCTTAAAAAAATTTTTTTCAAAAGTCAAATTAACCCCAAATATAGTTAATTCAAAATTTTTGGCTGTTTAAAGACTTTTGTAAAATCACAAAATTTATTATAAGAAATTACATTTCTAAGACCTAATTACAAGGAAGAAACTTTGTAATTACATGCTCTATCTTCTTTAAATCAAATAAATATCCCTTATGTAAACAAGTATTCAAAAGAAACAAGAACAAAGCCCAAAGATGATCATATATTCTACAGTCTTAGGCAAACTTGTCTAAATCAGTTTACGAATAAAAAAATCAACTGCACACTAAACAATGAATAATTTGTTCAACCCCAACAGAAAAAAAAAAAAAAAAAGATGAATAGAGTGTAATGCTAATGCATTACTTTTCTGTTTTTTGTTTTTGAGATAGGTCTCTTAACCTGTCATCTGGGCTGGATTGAAGTGGCAAGATCATAGCTCACTGCACCCTTGAACTCCTGGGCTCAGGTGATCCTCTCATCTCAGTCTCCTGACTAGTTAGGACTACAGGTATGCAACACCACTTCCACTAGTATTTTTAAAATTATTTTGTAGAGAGGGGTCACCTTATGTTCCCCAGGCTGGTCTCAAACTCCTAGGCTCAAGCAATCCTCTTCCATCAGCCTCCAAAGATATGGGAATTACAGGCGTGAGCCACCTCCCAGCCTACCTTTTCTTAATGTTGCTAATTCTGGAAAATTTATCAATGCTGTGAAAAGTGAGAAGAAATCAAAAAGTCACTGTGACACACGTAAAATAGCTAAGTAATTCAACAATACTTGTAGGAGAGTAAGTCATATTCCACAATCTTTTCTCTTTTTTAAAAAACAGGGTCTCATTCTGTTGCCCAGTTTGGAGTGTAGTAGTGGGATCACAGCTTAATGCAGCCTCAAACACCTGGGCTCAAACGATCCACCTTCCTCAGCCTTCTAAGCGGCTGGGACTACAGACGTGCACCACCACACATAGCTAGTTTTTAAATTTGTTGTAGAGATGAGAGTCTCACTATGTTGTGGTGTCAAAGTCCTGAACTCAAAATAATACTTCATCTTTGAACCAAAGTTTATACCACAAAGCACACAATCTTTATGCTGAAATGAGCCCTAAAAAGTCATTATTCCTATGAATTGGCCTTGAAACAAGACTACAATCAGGCAAATGAAGAGAGAACCTACGAAAAATTTGAACACTTTAGTGACTAAATAACCTAGAAGCACTGGGATTTTGTTTGGGAATTGTATCTCCAGCAACAGTGCCTGACACACAGTGAGTGCTCAGTAAATATTTGATGAATAAATGAATCAATCTCCAGACTCAGAATACTCAGCTTCTAAACCACTAGGTAATCCTGAAGTCACATTTGTAAACACAATTAACAAAAATCACGTATTTCTTTGGGCCCATTACGTCTAGTACAGCAAAACAGACGTAAAAAGTCCAGTTTTTTTCCCCAAGATTATAATGTGATCATTAACACACATGACGGGTATATAAACAGTACACCTAAAGGTTTGAATGAAGTGCTGCCAAGCAGACAGTACTCTGGGACTCCGCAAATCCACGCAGCGAACATAATTGTACTTTTACCCATTCTTATCTTCTAATAATTCAATTTGTTTTAAAAAAAACTTCACTGCTGAAAATACGTGAAAAACCAGTGACCAAAACTTCTCCCAAACACATGAACTGCCTACCCTATTATTTAATCTACACTCATCTCCGATAGCGCATTATGTCCCAGAGGACTTGGTGTGCAAGTCATTCTAAATTCTTTCATTTCTGTATGGAAAATAGAAGGACCAAAGGTCATGTTCATCAACCTAGGTAAACAACCCATAACTATTCATTTGCTGTACTTAGCTACTATCAGCTTAACTTTGTTAGATATTTTGAAGGTATAAAAGTACACATAGGGAAGTCTGCCAACCAAAAGTATGGCTTGGTAGTTCACCTCCCTTCCAGTGCCTGGGTCCTTTTCTCTACACCTTGGAAAACCGTGAAGGGCGTAATTTGATATTCAATATTATAATGCTATATAGTAGATGAACCATCATTTTCATTACACAAACTTTAGGAAAGCCTTAATTTTTAAAATAATGAGAGCACCTGACTGAGTAAGAATCTCAGCAAGAGGTATAAGCTTTAAAAAGAAAGCACAGATTAAGATTTTTTTTTAAAAGACTGAAAAGCACTTTCCATACTATATTCTTAAGAAACTTTATAGTACTATAACTGAGGAGATAAAGGCAATGTGCTATACCATGGTACTGATAAATGCAACAGGGCTATACCATGGTACTGATAAACGCAACAGCAATTCAAAGAAATGAAAGTACAAGTTGAAATAAATCAGAATTTGGAAAGCCTTTTCTGTAAAGGGCCAGGCAGTAAATATTTTAGGCTTTGCATGCTGCACAGTATCTGCCACACTACTCAACTCTGCTGTCATACTGCAAAAGCAGTCACAGACTATACTTCAATGAATGATCATGATTATGTTACAGTAAAACTTTATTTAGGAAAATTTGAATTTCATATAATTTTCACATATCACAAAGTATTATTCTTTTAATTCCCTACCTCCAACCATTTCAAAATGCAGAAAGTTATTTTACAAAAATAGACAGCAGGCAAGATTTGGCCCAGATGCCATAGTTTGCAGACCCCTGAAACAGATAAATGGTTTCAATAAAGAGGGAGGATTTGAATGAACCTTAAAAAACAGACTAGATTTAGATTGTAAAGAAGTCTCTCCAGGTATAGGATTATGGTAGAATGGTCGAGCATAGCAGCCATGTTGGAAACAAACACTGTTTTGAACATATAAGCTATGACTTAGGTCTAAAGGGAAAATAAGAGTTAGACTTTGTCATAAGCAATAGAGAAGCCACTACAGATTAGTCCAGAAGAGGAATATAATATTGGGCACAAAGGCCAAAAGACAGACAAATACTGCAGGCTAAAAGCACCTGAACTATCACAGAATTTAAAAATGCAATCCAGCAGGGCACAGTGGCTCATGGCTGTAATCCCAGCACTTCGGGAGGCTGAGGCAGGCGGATCACTTGAGGTAACAAGTTTGAGACCGGCCCTGCCAACATGGTGAAACGCCATCTCTACTAAAAATACAAATATTAACCGGGCATGATGGCACACACCTGTAATCCCAACTACTCAGGAGGCTGAGAGAGAAGAATCGCTTGAACCCAGAAGGCGGAGGTTGCAGTGAGCCAAGATCATGCCACTGCACTCTAGCCTGTGCGACAGAGCAAGATGCCATCTCAAAAAAATAAAGAAATAAAAATAAATAAAAGAGCAATAAAAGACAAAGAGAGCTTGGTAACTGGCTACTGGACATAAGAAATAAAAGACAACACATTAAGCCAGTGTTTCTTAATGAAAAAAAATCAGTTTTAGCAACAGATGGTGGTTCATCTGACTTTCGAGTGTTACAGGTGTTATTTCCAAAGACAAATGAAACTTCAGTAATGAAACAATGCAAAGTCAGGATTAGTAACATAAATTTCAGCATCATAAACTTCAGAAAATTACCTATGAGACCATTTGGTAAATATTCTTATTTTCTAAAGAAAAGAATTAGATACTTGGTTAATACAGAAGAGTAGAAATCCAGATCTTAAATTCTCTGGATCAGGGGTCCCCAACCCCACACTGGTACCTATCTGTGGCCTGTTAGGAACCAGGCCACATAGCAGGAGGTGAGAGGTGGGCTGGAACGGGAGAATTAGGGCCTGAGCTCTGCCTCCACAGCAGCAACAGATTTTCAGAGGAGCCAAAACTGTAGGTTCTTTGCTCCCTTTGAGAACCTAATTAATGCCTGATGATCTGAAGTGGAACAGTTTCATCCCAAAACCACACCCCTACTTCCATGAAAAAACTGTCTTCCACAAAACCAGCCCCTGGTACCAAATAGGTTGGGGATCGCTGCTCTAGATTATAGTGATGTTATTTTTTTTAATAGTTATCTAAAAAAAAAAGACGTATCACTATGGCTCTGAAAAGGTAAGTATAAAAAGAATCACACAATTCTGAATCAGTAAAAGAAAATGATCAACAAGAAGAAAATGAACAAATCATGCCATATCAGAAGCCAAGGTAAGAGTTTTTCCAAGGCTGTTTGACAAGCCAAATACAGTAACTAGACAAACTTATGCCAGTATTACATGTTTATTTCCACATCACCCCTTCTATCACTCTTGCATTAATACCTTCCCCAAATCTTTCACTCTGGCTCATAAGGCACAAAACTGATGCTCTTACATTTTTATCTTATGTTTTCTCCCCACCTGTTAATCCGTCCTCTACTTACCTGTGCTTTTAATCCACACTGTCATTAATTTTCCTAAATGTTTTTTTTTTCCTTCACTATCCCAATTGTATGCTACTTCCAGGTAATACTTCCTTTAGCTAAATTCCTTTATACTAACTTTTAAATCAGTATATATAGCTCAGATTCTTTTTTTTTTTTTTTTTTTTTTTTTTTTGAGACGGAGTTTCACTCTTGTTACCCAGGCTGGAGTGCAATGGCGCGATCTTGGCTCACCGCAACCTCCGCCTCCTGGGTTCAGGCAATTCTCCTGCCTCAGCCTCCTGAGTAGCTGGGATTACAGGCACGTGCCACCATGCCCAGCTAATTTTTTGTATTTTTAGTAGAGACGGGGTTTCACCATGTTGACCAGGATGGTCTCGATCTCTCGACCTCGTGATCCACCCGCCTCGGCCTCCCAAAGTGCTGGGATTACAGGCTTGAGCCACCGCGCCCGGCCAGCTCAGATTCTTAAAGTGTCATGCTTGCAGTCTCTCCACAGAAGTTATAAGATCTTTCAAGGGGGCAATAATTTACACTTTTTATATCACTCACAGTGCCTAGCTGCTCAATAAAATACTGGTCAGGGATAATAGGCTAAATCTAATCTAACATTAGAAAAATGAATATCCATTTTTACCATTAACTCTTCATGATGAAAAGCTTGAGACTCGCTTAAGCAAGTGACATAATAGTCATATTTTAACCATGAAATTACAAAGTTATGCTCTTTTTCCCAAGTAGTAATTCTAAGAAGTAAAACATACATATATGACTAAACATTAACAATCCGTTTCATTTCACTGCAAAGCTAAAGTATTGTAGACAGCTTCCAAAACACAGCAAAAAAAAAAAAAAAAAGATGATCTTTTTTGGTCTCTCTTACATTTAAATTCCTACTTGCAGTTAAAAGTCAAATTAAAATGTTTCTTCTGTGAAAGATTCCCAGAGGTCCAGAGAAAAACAGGCATTCTCTTTTTCTGCACGTCTTTGTACTTTTTAACTATTTACTCCTTTGTACAGCTTGAGCTATTATATCTATCTATGATTTATCTTGGTATTTCCAGGGCTAGGCACATAGTATGTGCTAAATAAAGGTAATCTTAACTAACGAATAACAAAGTAGAGACTTAAAAAAATTTTAATGCAGATGAAATTTTTTAAAAAGAGGACTTTTTTTTTTTTAAGTTCAGGGGTCCATGTGCAGGTTTATTATAAAGGTAAACTCCTATCATGGATGTTTGTTGTCACCCAGGTATTAAGCCTAGTACCCATTAGTTATTTTTAGAATTCTTATACTTAAATACAATACATACAATACATAAAAATAGAAGCTGTCCTGGTTTGGGAGGGTGGGTTATCATAGCAAGTCTCAAGGCATCTAGGAAAAAAAACTATAGGAATCCAAGGAGCAGAGTTTGAAAACCAATTAAAATTCATACTTAAAATTTTTAGCATAGAAGTATCTCTCTTAATTTCTAACACAGTTTTTCCTACTTCAACAAAATGATCGACAATAGTCTGCACTTAAGAGCTTGATTACTCAAATTACTGAATGATGAATCACTTTATTGATGTTTCTTCACAGTTCTCTTAGAAATTAAATTCCTTTGGGGTACTTGAAATATATATTACAAATATATTTTAGGAACACATCGTTAGAACACTACAATGCTTCTTCAGTCAACTATATTACTGCACACCTTCTTGGTAGGCAAAGAAAAAACTGTGGACTATACCCAAAGACATAGTTCTTAAAATAGTATCTATGGAAGCTACAGTTGTGACAAAACTTATTCTGTAACTACCAAGAAAATCTCTAATTATGCCATTTCATATTTAAGAAATGACCACTAAAAGGCAACACTCATCTTACATCCTGCTAATGTTGGAAAAGTTTAGTAAAGTCTTTATAAGACATAACTTTTTCTTCAATTAAAAAAGTAAGTTAGAAAACTTATTATAAGCTGTTATCACAACTTCAAATCCAAAACAGGAATGCAAATACATCCTTAAATAATCTTAACTTCAATATTAATTCCTTAAATAATCTTAACTACAGTCTCTAAAAAAATGACTGTACTAATATGCTTTTCAAACACAAGAAAGGGAGACGATTTTCAAAACATTTAGGATAAGTATCAGGTGACAGAATTAAGGTAATTTTGCAACGCATTTTAAAAATGGATAAAGTTGTTTAAATGAGGGACACTACAAAACTGACAAAGGTAACAGAATTCTGCCACAATTCTTACATCAAAGTGTAACCCACCTCACTCCCCAGTGCTCTTAATAATTAATGTACAAAGAATGACAAAATAAGACATGCTGATCTGAGTTTTAAAATGTAGCCTAAACAAGACAACCAAATCAATAGTTATTTAATCATCTGAACGGTCTAATTCTGTTTTAAGTCAATTAGATCAATAGTGCTATCTCTTGAAAGTTAAAAGCATAGGTATGCGCAGCCTTTCACTCCAGTGTGTTTAGTCATAAACCTGCTCCAGTGCCTTTGCAAGTTTTTGGTGACCCGCACTTACCATTCTTTTTGTACTATAGATAAAAGTAATGGAGGCCAATTATACAAAGGTTAGATGAAAGGAAAAAATGAGAAAGGAATTTAAAATGAAAGCAAAATCTTACTCAGGAAACTGTCTAGTAGGTTACCTACACGGTAAGCATGTTCATCTACAAACACTGAATAAGAATACTGTTTTATCGTATTACAGTACAAATAAACTGTAATTGACAGCAAAACGTTTCATTAACATATTTTTAAACCAAACATTATTCCAAATGTCTAATCATTGCATCTAGATAAAATTTTTGTTAGGAGAACCATTTTAAATGGAAATGTAGAGCAATCTCCCATGAAGTGAACGAGATCTTTCATGCGGATAACCACCACCTAACATTCTGTTCTAACTGAATACTGGTTCTGGATTTAAGTGGAACTGACAAACCCGCCCTCCCCTGCACTCCCACCCCCCGCCCACACACACCTGTAGAAGGCAACATAAGCAAATACAATACTACTAACTACAGAGAAGCATTTTACTGTTTCACACTTGAACATTAAAAAAAAAATTCCGTTTCCTACCCATCACAAAGGAAAAAGCAAAAGATCGATGAGAATTTAAACTTAAAATTGTGAGCACAAACCCATCTATATGCCTATCTTGCTCTGTCTCAAAATATTTATTCCCATTTATTAAGCAATGGTCAAAGCCGAATTTCTATCACATGGTAGAAGTATAACCGTCTACTCTACAACTTTCTCGGAATTTTACTAAACGTCCTAATAACAGTTTGCCCTTACTTCCGTGCACCTTTCAGCCTCAGCTACACCCCGAGCCTCCAGCTCACTTGCATTTCTAATAACGCTGTAGAGGGAGGGAGAGGGAGTATTTCTGTGTGGATAAGTGCGCGCGCGCTCCCGCGCGGCTCCCCACCCCCACCCCGATACTTTTCTTCAGTGGAAAGAGAAGAAGAATCTGGACGTTATTCTAGCGAAAACTCAGTATCAAATCCTCAACCCAGTCGCAGTTAACCCACAGGACTCTGGGCTCCGGTTGCGCAGCCCAACTTCTCATATCTTACTCCAAGCTTCAAGAACAGATGGAAAATTGGTGAAGAGAACCCAGGGAGGAGTCGGGGAGACGAGGGAAAGTGAAAGGGCCGATCCTCCTAAAAGGCGTTTAAGTTTGCAACCGAGACTGTGTTTCCGCGAATCTGCACCCGCCCCTTGTCCCCCCTTCCAGGTGGAACTCGTTAACAGCAGCAACCCGGCCAACTGACACCGCCACCTCCCTTCCCCACGGACCACTCGAGACCCGGGCAAGTGAGGGCGGCGGGCGAGAGCGGACGCCTGGCGGGGCCGGCCATCCGAGGCCAGCACTAGGCCTTTGCCGACCCCGGCCCCGTCACCTGTGGAGAAAGCACCCCTCCCCCGGCCTCTCTGCCCTTCACGCCGACCGTATCCCTAACGCGGCAGCTGCTGCCCGCCTGGCCTGCGAAAACCTAGCGCGGCGCCAGGCTCCCCTCGGCGGCCGCGGGGCCCCAGCCCCTTCAACTGGTTACAACCGGCGGCGGCGACTGAGCGGGGCAGCTAGAGGCGGGAGGGTCCCCGTCCGGGAGGGGGCGGGCAGGCTCGGAGGAGCGGGGGCCTCAAGGTCCTACCTAACAACGTCGGTCTCCTCCGTCTCCTCCTCAACGGCAGCGGCCCCGGCGGTGGCGGCGGCAGCGACATTCCTGGGGAGCGCTCCCGCCGCCGCCACCTCCTCCTCCACTCTCTGCTCGCCTCTCTTCCCCGGCGCGCTCACCGAACCGCGCGTCCCTTCAGCCACCTCCCCCCGCCCTCCCCGACACACACGCCCCGAAACCCTGAGCCCCACGGCTCCAGCAGCCTGCTCACCCACCCTCCCTCCCTCCCCGCCACCAGCGGCGGCCCCGTCCCTCCCCCCTTCCCCAGCGCCCGCCGCCGCGCCGGGCTCAGTAATGGCGGCCACTCGGGCTCCCTCGCGCTGACGGATTTCTCTCCCTCTCTCCCGAACTTTACCTCAGCATCTCTCCCGGCGCGCGCAGCCACACACCCGACCGGGGGCGGAGCGGCGGCGCAGCCTGGACGGGACGCGCGCGCGCGCGCGCGCACCCGCGTCGCCCGCCCCACAATCCTCCGCCCCCGCCCCCTCACCTCGCGACGCCTCCCGCGCCGCGCGCCCGGCACGGCCCGCCCCTGCCCTCGTCTCCCGGGAGCCTGGGAAGGCGCAAGCGATCCCGCCGGAGGGAGGGGAGCGAGCGCGCGAGGCCGCGTCCTCGCTCGCGTCCCCGCTCCCTCCTCCCCTCCGTGTCCCCCTCCTCCCCTCCGCTCCCCCATTGGCTTCTGCCCCTCCCCCTTCTTCCTCCGCCTCTCCCACCCATTGGTTCCCTCTCCTACTCCATTCCTTCTCACCTTTTCCCTTTTACCCATTGGCGTGAGTATTTTTCCTCAGCTTCCCTCTTTCTCCGTATTCCGCTCCTCTTCAGTGCCATCCTCCCGGCTTTGAAAGCTGCTGCCGTGCTGCCCGGAGCGCCGCCGTCCCTGAACCTCGTCTGCTTTCTCCCTTCCTTCTGTTCCGGTTTCTGGTGGTAATTGAGAGCAAGCCACTGTACTGCAAAGGAACCTGATATTGTGCTAGCCGTTCCAAACTGGGCAGGGGCACCGAATGCTTCTCGATAAATCCCCTTGTAGTCTCTGAGCATTAGAGAATGCAAAGGAAGAAAACAAGCGCCCAAGCTTGTTCGCAGGGACACGTTCGCTTGTCTGCGCCTGTGTGCAGCCAGTTTTCTGGCTGAGGATCGCTCACCAACTACAGACATCACCCGCCCAGGACCTGGTGCCACACTCACCCAGAAGACGAAACTCCACGGGAACGAGGAGTCCATTTCTCTGTCGGCGCGGCACGGGGATGCAGGCCCCTGATTCACTAGGTTCTGTGGAAGTGGACTGAGAAGCCAAGACGTGGAGCGAGAAGCCAAGACTTGGGGCGGGTTTCAGGGTGGCCCAGAAGAGCCCAACTTTAGGAACTGTCGGCCACCTGGTTTTTATTATACTGCCTTAAACATATTTACTTTTTTGAGACTTCTAGAAATTTCATAAATTTGGGGGTTGAGCACACTGGGCTTTGGGTGTGTTTCTCACGAGGACACTGACGCTGAATGGTACAGAGAGAAAGGACGGTGGAAACGGCTGCCTTTGCTTTTACCATTGAAGAAACTGAGGTCCTGTGACTTTCCCGAGGTCATCGGAATCTGCATTACACAGGAGACTTAAAATAGTTGCCAGCAGATAAGAGAATGAGCAAAACCACATCTATTCCAATTTGTTAGGTCTAAAAGAAAGTAATTGAGGGGGAATTCCTCTTTGGGGAAAGATTTATTTCCTGCATTGAGAATAGTTTATTGTCAGTTAAGTTAACATATAAAAAGTATTTTAAATTCAAGTTATTCTTTATGTCACATAAGGTACTGAAGTTAGCCAACGTTGCTTTTTAGTGTTATAATGATGCAGCTGCTGCCAACCAGAAGTACATTTACGGTCTGTTAGTAAAGAAAACAAAAACTGCCTGTTGGTAAAAATCTGTTAGAAAATATTTTTCAGTAAATCTGTCACAATATTCCAGCAGAAGTTCTGTTCATTTTTCCATCCTCCTGCCCCTCTTCATATTTCTCAAAGGTAAACTTAATAGATAAAGGCAAAAGAGACATTTCTAATTTTTCTATATGTCTCTTGCTCCCTAATTTCTAAAAGCCATGACTATAATCCCTTACTCAAGTCGCTTGCTTGAATCTGAATGCTGCCTACCAAGTAGGTTAAGAGTAGGTTAAGTAAGGTCTGTAGGTACTTCTTTCTTTCAGTTACAAATTGTAGGTAGGAAGGAAGGATGCGGAAGGAAACTTTAACAATGAAAGTAAACAGAAGGGAGAAAAAGAAGTAAAAAAGGAGAGAAGGGAATTTGATGGGTAGTCTAACCATCAAAATATGGTACTAATGTCATAGGTATCTACACCACTTACATAGCTTGGAAAGTTAATGCATTCCAACGCATGTTTTTATCTTTGTACTAAAAGCCCTTAGGAATACATGAAGCCAGTTCAAAGTCATAACCTGAATAAAATGTTAAGTACTATAGAGTGTATACCTTAAAGATACCTTAAAAATTATGTCCCAAATAATCAGAAATTTTAATAACCATGAACATGTATCAACATAAACCAAAGCCAAATATATCAGGGCTTTTAAAGAAAACATTAAAAAGTTGTAATATTCAGTTATAGGACATGATATTAGAGGCAGAGAAGACTTGAAATCTCATTTTCTCATAATGAAGACACCAGAAGATGGTTAAAAAAAAAAAAGTCATGATTTCCATTATAGTCGACATTATTTTTAGTTCTTTATCTCGATTTAGGGAGCTTGGAAATTTAGGACTTTGTTTCTTACTAATATTAATAGTCTAAAGGTGCTTACCAGTACAAATAAGTTATTGTATGTAATTTACTCTTCTCAAAAAGCAGAGTTTTCTGTATCAATAAAAATCTGACATGGGAATTTGAGGCCACAATTCTGTGGCTAATAATGCGTATTTATCTATAAAAGGCATTAAAGAGCAGGAGGAGAAAAGATTTAAGATGGCTTCTATAAAAATTTATTAGGAGCCATGACTTCAGAGAAAAAGCTTTAAAACACTCACCTTCCCTACTCAAAAGGAGAATTTTTAAGAAAATAGGGAACTTACTATTTACACACGCAGACACACACACACACACACAAATATGGGAGAGAAATGGAATATTACCAAGCCCTCTCAAATAAACTACTTTTCGTATCTAGAATAAAAAAGTTAAGCATGTGTACTGCTGTTTTGGGTAATTAAAATCACTAGAAGCTTTGTTCCTCGTTTACTTTGAAAAAATTAGAATAAGATTTGTCAGTTTAGGTTTTTAATTAAAATTTTCTTCATAAATCTCTAGTTCTTCATCACATCCTAATAAAGTATTAATATGCATGGTCTTTTACAATCAAAAGACATGACAGTCATAAAAAATGTTACCATAATTCCAGCTTCTACCATTAGTGGTAATACTGCAGTATTCAAATGTTTCATATGATGTGGCTTCAAAAGAACTTACCCTATGGAGGCGGCTACACCCCCTGCTGGAAATCTTCAATCATAACAACTTTGGCTTCTGCAGTCTTAACCAAGAACATATGAAAAACCAAATAAAGGGTCTTTCCACTCATGACAGAATTTCCAATACTTTTGCCTATCTATTACAGGACAGGCTTTTGGAGAACAAACTATCTCAGAATACCACCTTGATTACAGACAAAATACACAAAGAGGATGGAGAATAATGATGTAAATCACTAAATAGCCAAAACACTTGTAAGCTATTTGCTTAATTTCCAACTGTGTTTCCACTCTTTACCTTATCCCCATCTCCTGCCTAGACTTCTCTTTTTCTATCTCATAAAACTGGGCTACTTGGAAGAAGGCAGGATAAGATGGGATGTTAATCCTTCAGGTAGGCAAATAATGGTGTATCAATCCCCAGTAGCCACTTGCTGAGTTAAGGTGTTTAAGAGCTTTCCCCAAATTTCTTATATGTTTACCAATGATATTTTCAACATGAAGAAAAGGTGCTAATTATGTCTTGGCTGTTACTGTAGAAAATATTTTGACAAGAGTTAAGGTAATTGTGAGCATGGGACTGGAACAGGAGGAAAGTAGTGCATGGACTTCTTGGCATTTTGTTCCACAGAGCCTTGTTCTGTTGATTTCCTAAAACTGTATTTTCAGACCGAAATCCCAAAGTGGTATCAGAGTCTAGCTTCAAAATGCCAGGCTCATGGAGCTCTAGTCCTGGGCCATAACTGAAACAGTGAAAGCAGCACACTATTTTTAAATAATTAGTATTTTGTAAAGATTATTTGTAATGCAGACTCATTTTAAAGGAAAAACAATTCATTCAGATCCCACCATCACAAATACTTTAATTAGACAAAAATCTTCAAGTTATTTCCTCTCACAAAAGGAGGTATTGTTGGGCCATCTGGACCCTCTATTGAGTTTTTATGAAAGATCACAGCTTGAATTTAATCAACCCCAATAAAGTTAACCCCAAAGCTAAAAAATAATTGCAAGGGTTGGTATCTGAAGGATTTGAATTTTCTCTTTGAGATTGTTACCACTGTCATTTGTAAATCATTACAATGGGAAACAAGAACTTGTATTGTTTGACTATTTAACCTCAAGAACATACTTTTTGTGAATTTCCCACTCTCTTTAGACCAAATTTAGATTGTGAGTCTCTCGAGGTAGGAATAACAAAATGAATGTTTGGCTCTATATAACTGGAAGATCATTAGTAGAAAGTTGAATAAAATGTTTGATAATAATAACATGAAAGGTTTTATGGATTTCTGTGGATTTGTTGCTAACAGAAGGCTTTCGATTATATTTTGAAATACCAGCTGAGATAATCACTTTGGAAAACAGAAATCACTTAAAGGTATCACTGAATTTACCTGTGAAAGTTGAGTTAGATGTCCTTCCTCAAGTACAATCGACACATCTCCACATAACATCTCTCTAGTAGGTAAATGTGAGTGACTAATAACAAATAACTATGGGTCTGAAACATCTGGAAACATTCTAAAGAACTGGTACAGTATAATTCCTAAAACCAACAATAAGAAGGCTAATCACTTTGCAATTAAGTCTCTGTCAGTTTTCCCTATTATTTCAAACTGCAATAGATGGTAAATACTTGTTTGCCAATTCACACTTTGCATTTTCTTTAAAAAGGCAAAATTATAGCTATTTTTCTAGTTCAATAAATACATACATACTTTAAAATACAGATGGTCCCTGACTTACTACGGTCCAACTTAAGATGTTTTGTCTTTATGATGGTATAAAAGCAATAGTAACAGCATTTGGTACAAACTGTACTTTAAGCACACATACAACCATTTTTGTTTTTCACTTTCAGGACACTATTCAATACATTACATGAAATGTTCAACATTTTATTGTAAAATAGATTTTGTGTTAGATGATTTTGCCTGACTGTAGGCTAATGTAAGTGTTCTGAGTATGTTTAAGTTAGGGTAGGCTAAACTATGATGTTTGGTAGGTTAGGTGAATTAAATGCATTTTTGACTTTACAGTATTTTCAATGTATGATGTGTTTATTTGGAAGTAACACCATCGTAAGTCGAGGTGCATCTGTACTTCTGTATGTCTCAAACTACAATGTGATTCTTTAGATGGACACATACCTTCTTTCATATAGATCTGTTATACAGTGATAAATAAGAGTACTCACCTGCTTTCTCCAAGTAGGCTTCTTACTCCTCTTCAGCACAACCCAGGACAGGCCTATATCACATACATCATTTTTTTCTGGTTCTGATACTTACAGAAATAGACATTAAATAATGTTTTTTATGCTGTGCCACAAAAAATATTTACATTAGTTATTCTGAGACTTTCCAAACATGATAATAATGTAAAAGAGATGCAGCAAAAACTTACAAAGAGCTATATATATCCTATAAATTAAATTCTTATAAAATTAAATTTAGAAGGAAGCAATTATTTAAAATGATATTTTAGAAACATGTATTTATTGAGGTAGAAAAATAGTTTTAATATTTATGTGAAAAAAAGGTACAAAACAATACAAGCTGTATGATCCTTATAAAAAGAAAATGTCTGAAAACAAGATGACAGTATTATTGACCAATATGTCAATAGATTTTAACTAGATGGTGAGATCATAGCTAATGCTTACTTTTTTCTCCGTGTTTTCAATTTTCTACAATGAACATAGTATTTCTTGTACAATAAAAATTTGAATTACAGTGGGGTTGAAAATTGAGAAAGACAAAGAGACATTGTGTTAAGCAGGATAAAGTAAATTGTCTTGAAGAAACTGCGGGCCTACCATGTGTATCTCTATTTTCTCTTTTATCCTTCTCTTTTCTTCTCTCTTTTTTTCCCTCTTACTCCTACTTTAGGTGTTTCTTCCTTCTTCCTTTCTTTTTACTTTTTAATTCTCTGTCTTCTTTTCCTTCTTTCTTAATTATCTCTTGGGCCTCTTAGGTATTGCCCAGTTCCGTTTGCAGCAATCTGTGATACTGCCTGGAATGAAATAATCTATGCAAACATCTTCTTGCCACTGAATTCTTTTGCCTTTAATGACTTTTTAAAAAGTTCTTTCACAGCAAAACATACCAAGCAAAAACACACATTTTATTATATTTAATGACTCTCCTTTTATTTTTAATTATGTAAATGTGCCAATCAGTAGCATTGCCTATATTGTAGGTGGCCTCACTGTGACTGTGTTAAAAAGCTTTCAGATACAGACAATAGGTAGTTTTCTCCAGTGCTAATAAAGCTGAGCTGATCTTTCCATCTGCTTTAGTCTTTCCCTTTTGGACCACAAGGTTTATGATAAAATGTGTCCCATCTAGATTTGCTGACACTTAAATTACCCTTGAATTCCACCACATTGGTAACTAATGGTTGTGGCATTTCTTCAATAGTGCTCCTCCTCTACTACATTCTCCTTAGCAGAGCACAATCAATTACCAGCGTAAAGAAAAGTTAAAACTGTCTTACTACAGTTATTCTGAGATTTTACAAACATGCTAAATGTAAAAGTGATATAGCAAAAGCTGATAAAGAGCTATATGTATCCTATAAATTAAATTTTTATAAAATTAAATTTAAAAGGAAGCAATTATTTATGAGGAATTATTTTATTCCTTTTATAATATTTTTATTTTTATATAATTATTATTTTATTCCTTTTATAATAATTCCTGCAAAGGAATTATTATGTATACAGTAGTCTGTAGTGGAAAGACCACTGAACTGGGGAGTCAAGAAATCTGAATTTTATCTCAGGTTCTGAAACCAACAATAAGGTGTTCACTTCACAGTTAAGTCTCTGTTAGTTATCCCTATTATTTTAAGCTACAATAGATGGCAAATACTTGTTTTGCCAATTCACACTTCTGCATTTTCTTCAAATGCAAATACTGTGTGATCTTCAGAAGTTACTGAATCTCCCTGGGCTAGTTTCCTCATCCACAAAATGGTCCCTTTGCTGCTCTAACATTATTTAGTTTGAAGTGATTTTGCCCAAAGACCAGGCTTCCCTTCTTCCTGGATTACCCTAAATTTAACACTCACCCATACCCACCACCACACCTGTAACAAAACTATTACTTTTTGCTCCAAGTTTGGTTTTGTCTATGGCCCTTACCCCATCCCCCTCCACAAAGATAATTTTTTAACGCCATATGCATGGAACCCAAGTAAATCGATATTCATCTAAATCTCATTCCTAAAGTCTATTTCATTAGGTTTGGATCTCTGGATTTCCCATAACATGCCTGTCCCATTCACATTATAAGGCTTGTGATTTTGCACCTTCCTTGCTAAAAGGTTGCCTTGTACTTTCTAACCCATGGTTCTTTAAATTTTCAAAATTTAATCATCACTTTGCATCCCCACCCTGCCCCACAGTACAATCCAGAGCATCCAACAGCCCATCCTGGGCCCCCTATATAACCCTGTTTAGTAATCTATTCAGGTTGTATCTTTTTTCCCTTATGCGTATTTACAGCTAGTCCCATTTTTATCCTTAGCCCCAGGCAACCACTACTCTTGCTGTCTCGAGAGATTTGCCTATTCTGGACATTTCATATAAATTGAATCATACAATACATGATCTTTTGGATTTGGCTTATTTTACTTAGCATAATACGTTTAAGTTAATGTATGTTTTAGGATGCTTCAGTGGTTTCTTCCTTTTCACTGCTGAATAGTAGTCCATTGCATGGATAAATAGTTTGTTTATCCATTCACCACTCAACTGATGTTTAGCTTATTTCCATTTTTTGGCAATTATGGATAATGTTGCTATGAGCAACCAAATATTTGTGTACATATGTTTTAATTTCTCTTGAGTAGATACTTACAGGTAGAATTGATGGATCATATAGTCAATTTATGTTTAACCTTATAAGAAGATGCCAAACATTTTTTCAAAATAGCTGCATCATTTTATATTACCACCAGCAATGTATAAAGGACCTACTTCTTCTATCATCTATAATATAATATGGCCAAGACTTGTTGTTGTCTTTTTTATGTTAGCCATTCTAGTGGATATGCAGTGGTATCTCATTGTAGTTCTATCATCTATCTATCTATCTGTCTATCTATCTATCTATCTTAGAGACAGGGTCTCCCTCTGTTGCCCAGGCTGGTGTGCAGTGGCATGATCATAGCTCACTGCAGCCTCAAACTCCTGGGCTCACATGGTCTTCTCACCTTGGTCTACTGAGTAGCTAGGACTATAGGCATGTGCTGCCACATCTGGCTAACTTTAAAAAAAAAATTGTTTTTGTGTAGAGACAAGGTCTTGCTTATGTTGCCCAAGTTGGTCTTGACCTCCTGGCCTCAAGTGATCCTCCCACCTCAGCCTCCTGAAGTACCAGGACTACAGGTGTAAGCCACAGCACCCAGCCTCTCATTGTAGTTCAAATTCATATTTCCCTATATGACAAATGATGTTTGGCATCTTTTTATATGACTATTAGCCATTGGTATCTCTTTTTCCATAAGGTATCTATCCAAATCTTTTGCCCAGTTCAAAATTGGGAAGTTGAGCTGGGCTTCCTTGAATTGTAAATTGATTGAATTCTTTAAACAAATCCTTCATTTTTTTTCTTAATGCAATTATGACTTATTTTTTAATTTTTAAAAAATTTTTTGAGATAGAGTCTCACTGTGTTGCCCAGGCTGGAGTGCAGTGGTGCAATCTCAGCTCACTTCAACCTCCATCTCTCAGGTTCAAGTGATTCACCTGTCTCAGCCTCCTGAGTAGCTGGGATTACAGGTGCACACCACCACGCTGGCTAATTTTTGTATTTTTAGTAGAGACAGGGTTTCACCATGTTGGCCAGATTGGTCTCAAACTTCTGACCTCAAGTGATCTGCCCACCTCAGTCTCCCAAAGTGCTGGGATTACAGGCTTGAGCCACTGTGCCCCACTGATGACTTTATTTGAATATTTTCCTTGTACCACTTCCCAAGAATCATTGCTTGTATTAGCAGTACTTCTTTTTCCCAAACTGCAAAAAGTTATTAAAGATAGATACAAGGTCATTGAGTAAAATGCTCTCTATGAGGGCATCTCACAGTCATTCTACTTCACTGATAACACGCAGTTCTTAAGACTTTCTGTTATCTTTCCTTCCTCAAACAGGATAGCTTCACGCTAGTTATCCTATTTGATTTTGTTGTAGAAGTAGTGCATTCATTCTATCAGAAAATCTAGGTTAAGAACTATTAAACAGTAAGCAATATGCTACCTGATCCACTTATAATTGGGTTCTTCATCGCATTAACATGAGCCTTGAGCAGAACTTTTGAGGCATATCAATCAAAAGTGAATGACTACCACTAGCCTTCTTCTCCTTGATGCCTAATTCATTTTCAGTTAGTAAATGTCTCTGAAAGTGAGTTAACTCTTTTAAGCCAAGAGAATATAAATTTAGTAGTAGTTCAAAGTAATCTTTTCATTTGATACCTCAAAATAATGCCATGCCTTTTAATATTTTGCAGTGCAAGGCAACTTCTTGGCCCCAAAGAAGTCATGTGCCACAATGATTTAGGGATTAGAAAGAAAAGAGGTTACCGCAGTTTGGATACTCACTTCTGATTTACTGTGTGTACATCCACAGTGTGGCCCGCAGGTTCATATTATTGTGTTTAGCATCCCAAGTGTCATCCTAATTCTAATAAAAGAGCTCTGGCTTTGACAGTGTTCTGTATGTTTGCTTCATAATGGAATAGGCTACTGACAATTCTTTGAACTTACCTGAGAGTAAAACTCTTCACCCTACCCCACTTCTCTACCAGTCACTTCATCAGTTAACTCAGTGTAATCAACTGTTGCAATCCACCATTCAGATAAGCTTTTTTAGCTAAATCATTACAATAAGTATTTGCAAAGGTATTTTTTGATCAGATGCCATTTTGTACACCTGCAATTTAGTGAGAACCCTTGTCTATCAATCTCACCTAAAACTCAGAGAATAAATACTCTGTAAGTTACTAAGAAAAAAGTCCTCATTTGAAAGAAGGAAATCAAATTGTCTCTATTTGCAGGTGACATGATTGTATATCTAGAAGATGCCATCGTCTCAGCCCAAAATCTCCTGAAACTGATAAGCAACTTCAGTACAATCTCAGGATACAAAATTAATGTGCAGAAACCACAAGCATTCCTATACACCAGTAACAGACTTAAAGAGAGCCAAATCAAGAATGAACTGCCATTCACAATTGCTACGAAGAGAATAAAATACCTAGGAATACAACTAACAAGGAATGTAAAGGACCTCTTCAAGGAGAACTACAAGCCACTGCTCAACGAAATAAGAGAGGACACAAACAGATGGAAAAACATTCCATGCTCATGTCTAAGAAGAATCAATATCATGAAAATGGTCATACTGCCCAAAGTAATTTACAGATTCAACGCTATTCCCATCAAGCTACCAATGACTTTCTTTACAGAACTGGAGAAAAAGCACCTTAAACTTCATATGGAACCAAATAGCTTCATATGGAACCTGCATAGCCAAGTCAATTCTAAGCAAAAACAACAAAGCAGGAGGCATCACACTACCGGACTTCAAACTATACTACAAGGCTACAGTAATCAAAACAGCATGGTGCTGGTACCAAAACAGAGATATGGACCAATGGAACAGAACAGAGGCCTTGGAGGAAACACAACATATCTACAACCATCCGATTTTTGACAAACTTGACAAAAACAAGCAATGGGGAAAGGATTCCCTGTTTCATAGATGGTGTTGGGAAAACCGGCTAGCCATGTGCAGAAAGCAGAAACTGGGCCCCTTCCTGACACGTTACACTAAAATTAACTCTAGATGGATTAAAGATTTAAACATAAGACCTAAAACCATAAAAATCTTAGAAGAAAATCTAGGCAAAACCATTCAGGACATAGGCGCAGGCAAGGACTTCATGACCAAAACACTAAAAGCATTGGCAACAAAAGCCAAAATAGACAAATGGGACCTAATCAAACTCCACAGCTTCTGCATGGCAAAAGAAACAGTCATTAGAGTTAATCAGCAACAAACAGAATGGGAAAAATTTTTTGCAGTCTACCCATCTGACAAAGGGCTGATATCCAGAACTTACAAAGAACTAAAACAGGTTTACAAGAAAAAAACAAACAAGCCCATTTAAAAGTGGGTGAAGGATATGAACAGACACTTTACAAAAGAAGAGATACAGGAGGCCAACAAATATATGAAAAAATGCTCATCATCACTGGTCATTAGAGAAATGCAAATCAAAACTACATTGAGATACCATCTCATGCCAGTTCGAATGGCAATCATTAAAAAATCTGGAGACAACAGATGCTGGAGAGGATGTGGAGAAATAGGAACACTTTTACACTGTTGGTGAGACTGTAAATTAGTTCAACCGTTGTGGAAGACAGTGTGGCAATTCCTTAAGGACCTAGAAATAGAAATTCCATTTGACCCAGCAATCCCATTACTGGGTATATATCCAAAGGATTATAAATCATTCTACTATAAGGACACATGCACATGAATGTTCATAGCAGCACTGTTTACAATAGCAAAGACCTGGAACCAACCCAAGTGCCCATCGATGATAGACTGGACAGGGAAAATGTGGTACATATACACCATGGAATGTTATGCAGCCATAAAAAACGATGAGTTCGTGTCCTTTGTAGGGACATGGATGAACCTGGAAACCATCATTCTCAGCAAACTGACACAAGAGCAGACAATCAAACACCACATATTCTCACTCATAGGTGGGCGTTGAACAATAAGAACACATGGACACAGGGAATGGAGCACTACACACTGGGGTCTGTTGGGGGGAAATGGGGGAGGGGTGGAGGTGGGGAGGTGGGGAGAGAGCATGGGGAGAAATGTCAGATATAGGTGAAGGGGAGGAAGGCAGCAAATCACACTGCCCTGTGTGTATCTATGCAACAATCTTGCATGTTCACATGTACCCCAAAACATAAAATGCAATAAATAAATAAATAAATAAGAAAATGTGCCGGGCGCGGTGGCTCAAGCCTGTAATCCCAGCACTTTGGGAGGCCGAGGCGGGTGGATCACGAGGTCGAGAGATCGAGACCATCCTGGTCAACATGGTGAAACCCTGTCTCTACTAAAAATACTAAAAATTAGCTGGGCATGGTGGCGTGTGCCTGTAATCCCAGCTACTCAGGAGGCTGAGGCAGGAGAATTGCCTGAACCCAGGAGGCGGAGGTTGCGGTGAGCCGAGATCGCGCCATTGCACTCCAGCCTGGGCAACAAGAGCGAAACTCCGTCTCAAAAAAATAAATAAATAAATAAATAAATAAATAAAGAAAATGCATTATAAATACTGCCTTACATTTTTAAATATCCATAGGGAAATGCACAGCAAAACAGTGGAAAAAAATAAATCAAAACACAAGTTAAAAAAAAAAAAGAAAGAAAGAAAAAGAAAAGAAAAAATGTCCTCATTTGAAAGTGGAATCTTCTTACAAAGTAGAAACACTTTAGGAATACTGACAATCTAGAGCTCCAGAAACACTCCTGTCCCCCCTAGTTCTATCACATCGATCCAAATCTTATTTTGTTTTAGTTTTTACTTTAATTTTGTTGAGAGTTCTTAATTTACAGTGCTATGTATTAAGTATAAACTGGTCACAGGGTAATTAGTTTTAGTTTATTCTGCATTATTTTATATATGAGATCTACTTGTGGTTTTATATATTCTGGACATTCAGTATGGTCCCAAATTTATACAAATATTAAAAACAAGTATGGCCTGGGAAACACAGCAAATCCTCATCTCTACAAAAAAATATAAAAATTAGTCAGGACTGGTGGTATGTGCCTGTACTCCCAGCAACTCAGGAGGCTGGGTAAGAAGATGGATTGAGCCAGGAGGTTGAGGCTGCAGTGAGCTGAGATCACGCCACTGCATTCCAGTCTGGGTGATGGGAGTGTCTCAAAACAAAACAAAAAGGTTAAATAGCCAGAAAGGAAATAAATCAAAATATTAACAGTGGCTATCTCTGGGTAATTTTCTTTAAAATACATTTACCTTATATGTTTTCTTTTATATTCATTTTGCATTCTTATACATCTTTATACTTTTTTAAATTTTAAAAGAGTGTATTTTTTAATGCTGCACATGTTAATCATGTCTTCTCATTTAAAACATTCCTAAAATTACAATGATTGGTAGAATACAATTAACATGAGTTTGGAATTCTAGGTAGACTTTCTCTTTAGAATACTACTTTGAGACATTCTCTCATTCAACAATTACCAGTTTGCATCCACTGTGTGCCAAATACTATGCTCAAACAAGTATTTGAGCACAGTATGTATTTGCCTGCAGCAAGCTCATTTTCGTGTTCTAGGATTGGATCTTAACCGAGAAACTGGCCAATAGATTACATTTCTGTTACAGTATAATAGCGTCATCATTTATAATTTCTCATTTAAATATGACAAGCATAAAAAAGATAGATAGATGATAGGTAGGTAGGTAGGTAGGTAGATAGATAGATAGATAGATAGATAGATAGATAGACAGATAGATAGATAGATAGATAGTAGAGTCTTGGAGAGTGACAAACTTGAATGGAAAATAATACTTTAACAAACTGACCAACTAACTTGCTCAAATTACTTATTAGTGTGTTTTTAAAACTCACATTCTGAATGTTAGAAGCGCTTTGAATCAACTCTGTTGTTTTTCTTTTCTACTTTCAGATTTGTAATCTCATGGTTTTGTTTTCTGTAGTCATTAGGGTTAGCGCCATGCCACCAAATGACATAGAGGCCATTCTGAGACTGAGTGAAATATTGTTTTAACTAGCATATAACTGTTTTTATTTGGGTTCCTGTGGAATTTGAAAGTCTGCAACTCATCTAAAATAAGAGCATTCCACAAATTCCGTTTCCTAAAAGCCATCCCTCCTTCATATACTGTTTCAATTTCTTTCAGTGTAACTAAATGTTTAGCAGAACATTCTAAGAAAAGTTATGAGGGAAGGTGTTTTAAGATGAGTAAAACACAGATTTTATCCACAAGTCTTCCTGGTAGTGTTAATAGTACAGTTGTAGCAGTAGAATCAGTGGTAATATTAGTATAGAAAATAAAAATAGTAATACAGTCAAACACTTAAAACATCAACCTTTTTAAATGACTTTAGGAAATTCCAGAATTAAAAATATCAACACATGTACATGTATTGGTTGACTTAATAAAAATAATATTCATAATTCTTTAGTAATATGTGCTATTTCTCAAACTGTTTACACAAAAACTGTGTTTCTATATTCCCAAACTTTTAGCCTAAAAATCTGTTTTTATTTAGTGTGTGTGTGTGTGTGTGTGTGTGTGTGTGTGTCACAGAGTCTTATTCTGTCACCCAGGCTGGAGTACAGTGGAATGAACTCAGCTCACTGCAACCTCCGCCTCCCAGATTCAAGCAATTCTCCTGCCTCAGCCTCCTGAGTACCTGGGACTACAGGTGTACACCACCATGCCCGGCTAATTTTTTTATTTTTAGTAGAGATAGGGTTTCACCATGTTGGCCAGGCTGATCTCGAACTCCTGACCTCAGATGATCTGTCTACCTCAGCCTCCCAAAGTGCTGGGATTACAGGTGTGAGCCACCGTACTCGGCCTGTTTTTCTTTTAAGTGCAACAATTTATCTGAACTCTAAACACTAAATGCAAGGAGAGGCCAGTTTTGGTGGCTCACACCTGTAATTCCAGCACTTTTGTAGGCTGAGGTGGGAGAATCTCTTGAGCCCAGCAGTTTAAGACCAGCCTGGGCAACATGGTAAAACCCTGTCTGTATAAAAAATTCAAAAATTATTCAAGTGTGGTGGTACACACCTGTAGTCCTAGCTACCTGAGAGGCTGAGGCAGGAGAATCACCTGAGTCCAGGGAGGTCGAGGCTGCAGTGAGCCATGATAGTGCCACTGCATTCCAACCTGGGTGACTGAGTAAGACTCTGTCTCAATCAATGCAAAGAGAAATGGAGGGACATATTCTGCTATGGGGAGAAAGCCTTAAAGAAGACCTTGGCTGGGTGTGGTGGATCATATCTATCATTCTGGCACTTCAGAAGACCAAAGTGGGAGGACTGCTTGAGGCAAGGAGTTTGAGACCAACCTGGGCAACAAAGTGAGACTCCTCATCTCTACCAAAAAATAAATAAATAAAATCATCTGGGTACTGTGGTGTATGCCTATAGTCCCAGCTACACAGGAGTTTGAGGTAGAGGGATCTCTTGAGCCCACAAGTTCAAGGCTACAGTGAACTATGATTATACCACTGAGATTCAGCCTTGGCAACAGAATGAGACCTTGTCAATTAAAAACATTTTTTTAATTAGGAAAAAAGAAAACTCTGGCTATATTTCAATGTATCATTACTCCTGTGGCATCCTGTTTCCTGAGAAATTCTGCTAGTGGCAGCTCCCCACATGGGAGTCAGTCTCTTCTGATGTTCTAGTGAAACTCATGAATATTAATGGGTATGAGGCATGTACATCAAGGTAAGCATGGAATCCACAGAATATAATAGCAGAGGAGATACTGAGAACATTCCGATTGTGAATGTCTAATTGGTTTACTGAATGGTAATAAATGTTTTATTCTGGTCCTTGTTTCATCTAGGAAAAAGCCTTGGCATGTTTTTCCATTTCTGTCTTTGTGCAGGTTCGTGGCAGGATGTTTTGTTGTGGTGATGTGCTGCTGCTCACTGTCTCTTCACTGAACACAATTTATTTTTATTATTTTTGAGACAAAGTCTTCCTCTGTTGCCCAGGCTGAAGTGCAGTGGCACAATTAGAGCTCACTGTACCTGGACCTCCTGGGCTCAAGTGATTCTCCCACCTCAGCTTCCCAAATAGCTGAAACCACAGGCGTGTACCACCATACCTGACTAATTTTTAAATTTTTTGTAGAGATGAAGGTCTCACTACGTTGCTGAGGCTGGTCTTGAACTCCTGAGCTCAAGTGATCCTTGAGCCTTTGTCTCCCAAGTGCTGAGATTACAGGTGTGAGACACCACACCCAGAATTGAACACAATTTAATACAAATACTTCCGAGTACAGTAATTTGTGGGAAATATGTTCTATAAGAACTCAAGCAAATTGAATTCTTTTGCTTGAGGAAAAGAAAACTATTTTTAAGCATATAAAGGATACTCTGATGAACAAAAGAAAATGAGCTTACATGCCATAAAGTTAAAGAGAAAAGAATGTCCTGACAGTGCTAAGTATAAAAATTAGATTCCTTAGTGTTTTGTAGGCTTCTGCAGAGGTGTTTTTAAAAAGTCAGAGAAAATCAGGTGTGCTGCTGGTAAGTCAGGATAAAAGATGGTGTATGTTCCTATGATAGACACTTAAGTGAAAAATCCCATTAAAATCAAATGTTTGTATCTTAACATGCCTATAAAACAAGGACATTACCTTTCACTTGGTGTGAGCTCATGGTAAATAGTGCTGTAGTGACACATTGTACATACTGATATCAAAGTACTTGTCATATTATAACATTTCATTGGGTTGTCTGAGTTCTTGGTCTCAGATTCACCTTTGCAACAGTACTACAGGTCCTCTGTTCCCATAGTTAATAATAATAATGATAAATAATAGTAATAAATGAGGGACTAAGTAATCATCCCATTCCACATTTGTAACTTTTTTTTAAAAAACCTACACTATTTGTGGCATTTTGAATCATCCAAAGTTGAATAAATAGTCAAGAGAAGGGATGCTGTGCCATAGCTACCAAACTTTTCATATTCACTTCAAGAAATTTCAGTAGTTACCATGTGAAATTTTGTATTTTGACAAAATATAGGACAAATACAAAATGACAAAAAACCCACAAATTTCTTATTTTACAAATGAGCAGATTTTGTTCACTCTAGTGACATTTAGGTACATTTGAAAAATAGTGTCTTTGGGACACTATATGTTAAGTCTCCAATGCTTGGTAGGCATATATAAGGATTGCTAGCAAAAGTCTCAGGGATCTGGATCAACAGGTTAGAAATAACCAGAGCTGAGGAGACCTGGATCTGCAGTAACTCCCTAAACACATATGAATGTATCTTCTCTCTGAATCTTAATTTTCTCATACATAAAATAAGGAGGTTGAATGGACTAGCTGCTCTTTCAGAATCCTTTGAGCTCTAAAAATTCTTTGATTATACCAAGCCCTTTATTTAGCAACCACACACAAGTGAATTTAAATGTTATATATGGATGTAAACATCAATATGTGCCAATATTAATGTTTTTCATGCTAGGAGATTTCTTATTAAAAATCTATCAATACTCCTATACATTCATGCTTAGTGAACCCATTAATTTAAGTGAACCCATAAATATTAAGCATGACTATTCTTTTTTTTTGAGATTGAGTCTCGCTCTGTTGCCCAGGCTGGAGGGCAGCAGCGTGATCTCAGGCCACTGCAACCTCTGCCTCCAGGGTTCAGGAGATTCTCCTTCCTCAGCCTCATGAGTAGCTGGGATTACAGGCATGCACCACCATGCCTGGCTAATTTTTGTATTTTTAGTAGAGAAACAGTTTCACCATGTTGGCCAGGCTAGTCTCAAATTCCTGACCTCAGGTAATCTGCCTGCCTCGGCCTCTGAAAGTGCTGGGATTATAGGCATAAACCATCTCGCCTGGCCAAACATGACTATTCTTAAATGATGCTTTATCTTTTATTTTTCATTTAGGCAATGTCTTAGTCCATTTGGGCTACTATTAACAAAAATACCATTGACTGGATAATTATTAACAGATTATTCTCTACAATTCTAGAGGCAGGGGAGTCCCAGATCAGTATGCCAGCAGATTTGGTGTCTGATGTGGGCTCATTCCTCATAGATGGCACCTTCTCACTATGTCCTTACATGGCAGAAGGGTCAAACAAGCTCCCTTGGATCTCTTTTAAAAGGGATTAATCCCATTTGTGAGGATTCCACCCTCATGAACTAATCACCTCCAAAAGGACCCACTACTTAAGTCTACATAGGAACTTTGATGGGACACAAACATCGGACCATAACAGTCAGTACACCTTAAAATTGGGTTTCAACATTTTTATCCTTATATTTTAGATGGAAACATTGAAGTCTGTCCAAAGGATCACACCGAAAGTCAGTGACAGAGATCAGAACAGGGCTCTCATTAGGATGTGATTTCTGCAAAGAATGCTAAAAGTATTTGTTTATCCTCTTCACAGTAATAAATTTAAATAATAATTGGTGATTTTCTTCTCTAAAATTAATATTTTCATAATTACTGATTATTATTAACAGTATTTTCTAGCTTATGCTATTTGATTAAAATGTATTAAAATATTATAATGTTGCTGTATCAGGGTTGTCTATGTTTTTTAAACACTGAAGTTGAACTATACCTTAAAATATTGATTTAATATTATTATTACTTATGTAAATAGCATTTGCAGGAAAATTTTGAGAGTGAATTAGTTCACAAAATTCTAATAAGTGCTTTCTTAGTAAATTTCAAGAAATTATTATACTTTTTAATTTAAAAATATCAAGTTGCATTTAATTCTAATGTTTACAGACCTATTTCATATGTTTACTTTCCTTCAGCAATATGATTCCATAGTTATCACTAGCATTTATTTTATCTTTCTTACCATGTTTTTCTCAAAGTGAGTTTATATACAAATTGAATGTAACTTTATACACAAACATACATATTTAATATCTAAATGCCATGCACAGATTTCTTCTTTTTCTTGATCATTTTGAACCCTCAGTGGATAGTCAGGCACCCACAGGAATACATTTGCTGTGTCACTGTAAAACCTAACAGGAAAGCATATTTTGTTTTAAAATACTGGGAGTCTAGAAGTGAAGAGATTTTTACTCAGAAATTTGGGATAGCCAGTATTTTAAAAGCACTCAATGTACAGGGAAGAAGAGTAGCTTTCAATTTGGAGCAATGGAACTACTGTTCGGAATAAACCAGTACCAGTTTAACAAAGGCTTAGTGTGTTTATATTTCACACTAAGGTATAATACACTGCATTAGGAAGCTAAGAAGTCACGTCAAGCTAAGATAAGCATGATAAAGGTCCAGGGGTTTAGCTGGCCATGGCAAGGAGAAAACTAGAGCCTAAGAAATGAGGAACTTAAACCTAGAACAATTCCACCAAGCCAGTGAGTATGGCATTGAGACATTTGTCACCTCAGCCTGCCCTTCTTTTTATGTTATCTCATTTCTGAATGAAGTAGAAAGACTGGACCACATTGTAGGTCCTATATGGGGTCAGCCCCCTTTACACTCACTCTTGTGTGGAGATAGATGCATTTATGGAAACTGACTCTCCAAACCAGAGGAGCAGGCTTTGCATACCGATTAAGCACTTGCCGATTTAAGTCTGCTGAGCAGTCTCTTCAAGAAGCTTTCCCAGGATTGCTTGGCAGAATCAGCAGAGGAGGATTTTCTTCAAAAATATACTGAATAGGGATGGTTCAGATACAAACTGAAAAGTGCTGCATGAGATAAGTAGGGTCAGAAGAAACTCATTAGAAACTCACAAGGGTATAAATAGGCCCTTGATTGGCCACTGCACCATGAAGAGGAAGCCAAATGGGATTCTAGATATAAACACAAATAAAACTTTCCAACTCTTTAGTTGAGAAACGCTACTATAGTTTTTAAGGCTAAAAGAGAAAAGTTCAGAAATTAACTTCAGCTTTATATAATCACACAGGAAGCAATTAAATGAAATGAGACAACCTGCTTGTTCAGAAATTAATTTCTATGCTAATCTTGAACCCCAAGTTTTTGCTAATCCTGTTTTACTTTAATTACCTTTCAAAAGCACACACACTTATCCATGTTTTCCAAATGTCACTGTTTAGCAGTTTTCACAACATATTTAGTTCTGATACAGACCTTATCATTCTTACAGTAATCTTAACAAATAAAAAGGACAATCAAACCTAAACACAATCACACACAAATTTTGAAATGCTTCCTGGTATAGATGCCTCAGAAAATTTCCATTTTTAAACATCAGTTAGGCCCAGCCCAATTGATCAGAGGACACTGCAATAAGCCTCTAAAATCAATTCTATGGGCTGAGGGGGAATACAGCAAATTACCAAATGAAGGATGGACAATTGCTGTCATGATGCCTTTTAGCCCATCAGCAATGGTAGATCATGCAGAAGTCATTTTCCAAGGTAATGGTTATTCCCCTCTATACAAAGTCTTAAAAAGATATATAAGTAAAATGACTATAGCTTTAATATAGATTCAGATGGGGATCTCTAAACCATTCTTCTTCCTTTAGGTTGAAATACATGTATGACATCTAAGAATTAACAATTTGTCCAATTAGTTTATTCAGTCAGTTGTTCATTCATCCATTTCTTTAACCAACATTTACTGACTGTTGGATGTTGTGCTTGGTGCTGAAGATGTTAAGATAGAGACAAATCTCCTATCCTTGTCATTTAATGTGACAGGCAAAGAGGAAAACTTCAAACTATAGTGAGAATCATGCTAGGACACTTTTCCTGGGCATGAAGGTGCACTGAGGAAGGCCTCCCTGAGGAGGTGAAGACTAGCCAGACTCTGAAGGAGGAGAAAGAGTCATCAGATTGAACAGAGTAGGGAAGGGCCAAGGGACAGGCACTTCTCCAGAGGGTATACAGAGCGGTATATACAGTTGTTAGTTTTGATTTAATTTCATTCTGTTCTCATTATCTATCCTTCTTTTTTTTTTTAGACGGAGTTTTGCTCTTGCTGCCCAGGCTGGAGTGCAGTGCTGTGATCTTGGCTCACTGCAACCTCCACCTTCTGGGTTCAAGCGATTCTCCTGCCTCAGCCTCCTGAGTAGCTGAGGTTACAGGTGCCTACCACCATGCCCAGCTAATTTTTGTATTTTCAGTAGAGATGGGGGTTTCACTATGCTGGCCAGGCTGGTCTCAAACTCCTGACCTCATGATCTACTTGCCTTGGCCTCCCAAAGTGCTGGGATTACAGGCATGAGCCACCATGCCCAGCGTATCCATCCTTTTTTAATGAAAAAAAAAAAAAAAAAAAAAAGGTAAAAGAAAGAAACTTAGTAGGAAGCATTTGGAAAGACGAACTGTGATTGCACTGAACTTCAGAACACAGTTTTATTGCTTCAGGCCAGAGAAAGAAATTAGTGGTCTCCAAAGACTCCTTTTCTATTTTAAAATTTTCTGATTTTTGAAGCTGTAGCACAGGCCTAACGATAAAAGTGATAAAGAAGATTGATTTGCATTTATGACTAAAGCAGACAGGTTAGGTAGGAGAGGATACAGGGATAATACAGGAGGAAGTCCAGGAAGCATGGCCAAATGGCCTACAGTTTAAGTCATCATCCAATATTTTTCCAAAACTATATGGACCTAGTTCCTTAGTCCCCTTTGAACATTAGTTATAACTTCCCATGTGAGAGGTTGCAATACACCCCATTCTTAGAAAACTCCATAGCCATTTAAAAATAGAATTCAAAACATGACCCCTATACTTGTAGCCTGAATTTCTCATTTTTTCAACACTTTAAACTTCAGACTTTTTAGATGTCTCTCTTCATCTATTAGAAATGAAATAATGCAAGCATTTGGTCATTTTTTTAAAAAAAGGCTCATGTCTGTAATCCCAGCACTTTGGGAGGCCAAGGTGGCGGATTGCCTGAGCTCAGGAGTTCAAGACAAGTCTGGCCAACATAGTGAAATCCTGTCTCTACGAAAATTCAAAAAATTAGCATGGCACAGGGGTGCGCATCTGTAATTCCAGTTACTTAGGAGACTGAGGCAGGAGAATCACTTGAACCCAGGAGGTGAAGGTTGCAGTGAGCTAAGATTGTACCATTGCACTCCAGCCTGGGCAACAGAGCAAGACTTCATCTCAAAAGCAAAAAACAACCAATCAAACAACAATAAAAAAAAAAAAACCCAGAAAATATACATTAAGTTTAGCAGCAATCATGTCACGGAGCTTCAGTGGAACTGAAGCTGAAATTTTCTAATCTACTGAAATTCCATTTTTGCCTGTCACCCTCAAATCCATGCCATGGAATAATATTTTAAGGGACTACTTCATTTGAATAGTTAAATTATCCTTGGATGTAGTACAAGATAGAATAAATATAAAACTGAAACTGAACTCAGCATTAAAACAAATCATTATGATAAAAACCCAAGTAATAAGACATCACTAAAACTTTCTGATTAAATTAACAGAAGTGGCACAATTTTTCCTTTGTCTTCCTTCTTTATGAAGCTAAAGTTTCTTTATGATGACATCTCAATGTATTTGAGGGATCAGTTAAACCAGAGTGGAATTTCAACCTCCTATTAAACAGGGAAGAATAACAAAACAAAGGGCCATTGTTACTAAGTGTTGCAATAGACAGTTCAGGCACTCAAAAAATTGTTATGTCCTTTAACCATTTATGTGAGTAATTATATGTATATGTACTCATATCTATAAATGTAATATATGGGAAAAGGTTTGGATGGATGCACATTTGTAGAGGAAAGTGGATAGAGTGCAAGAAAAAGGGGTAAGGAGATGGCAAAGAGGAATTTGTAACAGGCTTTTATGCTGTTTAAATTTTTATGATTAAAACTTGTTTAAAATTAAAAACCATAAAACAAACAAACAAACAAAAACTAAGGTTGGGAGTCATGATTGCACCACTGCACTTCAGCCTGAGGAACAGAGCAAGACCCTGTCTTAAAAAAAAAAAGAAAGAAAGAAAAAACAAAACACATCAAACCAGTATGCATCAATTATTAATCAAGAGAAAAGGACAACATTACCAGACATGGTGGCTTGCACCTGTAGTCCCAGCTACTCCAAAGATTGAGGCAGGAGGATCAGTCAAGCCTGGGAGGTAGAGGCCACAGTGAGGTGTGATTGTGCCACTGCACTTCAGCTTGGGTGACAGAGTGAGACCCTGTCTCAAATAAAAAAATATCAGTAACAAACTGATAAATGGAAATGCATAAATAGAGTCTCGTTTAGATTCAATAACTCATCAGGGTATAGGCCAGAGCTCTGTAGCCCTGAACTCTGCCCTAAAATCTGTTAAAAAAAAAAAACCCAAACTGGCCCCTGCACTTTGGGAGGCCAAGGTGGGAGGATTGCTTGAGGCTAAGAGTTCAACATCAGCCTGGACAATATCGTGAGACACTGTCTCTACGCATACACATACACATACACACACACACACACACACACACGCATGCACTCTTAACAAAACAGAACAGAAGTAACAAAAAGCCTAACACAAAGAAAGTTAGGGTCCATAGTACACATTAGGGAAGGGGTACTAGAAGTCTGTTGGAAAAGGTTGAAAACTATCTTGGTAGCAGCTTCTTGTTCTTTTCTTGCTATCGGGTAAGCTATTTTCTTTTTTTCTTTCTTTCTTTCTTTTTTTTTTTTTTTTTTTTTTTTTTTAAGACTAGTCAAGTGCAGTAGTGAGAAGAACAGGGCAAGAGTAGAACAAGGAGTTCGATCTGTAACTGACAGTGAACAATTAATTGAGATAATTCACTACCTTCGTACCTGCCGGGTAAGCTATTTTCAAACACTGAATTAGGTAACCCAAAAGCATAACATCTCTGATTGGTATGCATTGCAACTTTATACGATACAGATTGTATCATTTTGTATTATGTGTCAAGTATGTCACTGAAAAGTCATAAAACACATGCATTTTACCTGTGGTAAATCACCTTGACTAGGTTACAGAAGAAGTAGATTGCATACTGCGGAGTTTTCTAAGTGCCATGTAAGAGCCCTGAAACTTAGTGACACTTCTCTCATTTTGCTGACATAAATGACACATACCATCAAAATCATGGCCCCATCTCACATATGTTACATTTTTGACAAGCAAGTTTCATTCAGTAATGCTTGTTCATGTATATTTGCATAAAACAAAAGGAGACATATAACAGTTTTTTTCATTCATAATTGTAAAGGAGTATACAACTATATATCATATAAAGTTGGTCATTTCTTAGAATTATTAGAATTAATATGATAAAACATAAATAACTAAACTATAATAACTTATGTAGGGATTTTTATTCCATGGTTCCCAATTGTACCTAGTACTTAATTCCCTCATTTCCTCCCTTTTTTTTTTCCCCCTCTTGTATTAGTCCCAGCACTTTGGAAGGCCAAGGCAGGAGGATCGCTTGAGGCCAAGAGTTCAATGCCAGCCCAGACAACATTGTGAGTATTAGTCCATTTTCATGCTGCTGGTAAAGACATACCTGGGACTTGGAAGAGAAAGAAAGAGGTTTAATGGAGAACTCACAGATCCACATGGCTGGGGAGGCCTCACAATGATGGCAGAAGGCAAGGAGGAGCGAGTCATGTCTTAGATAGATGGCAGCAGGCAGAGGGAGAGAATGTGCAGGGAAACTCCCGTTTTCAAAACCATCAGATCTAATGAGACTCATTTACTATCAAGAGAACAGCGCAGGAAAAACCTGCCCCCATAATTCAATCACCTCCCACCAGGTTTCTCCCATGACACATGGGAATTGTGGGAGTTATAATTCAAGATGAAATTTGGGTGGAGACACAGCCAAACCATATCACCTCCTAGCCTGTCTTCCTGCCTTCCTTCTTTCCATAAATATGTCTTATATATCTATTATGCATCAAGTAGTACACTGGGTGCTGGGAATTCGAAGATGAGTATAACATAATCTCTGCCTTAGATGATTTTACACTGCAGTGGGGTAGTCACATATGTAAACAGGTAAATCTGAATAAACATGCTGTCATAAACAAAATCTTGAGGAGAAACAGAATAATATTTATTGGGCATGCCACACACCAAGTTAGATTTTTTTTTATTATTATTAATAGCACCAGTTGCTCTGAACCTAAGATGGTTTATGTTCATTATTCACTTAGCCTTCACACTTAACCTTCATACCTTCACATAAGTATTTTTACCTTCTTTTGGCAAATGAGGAAATTGAATTTCAAAAATCATAAATTGTGTTAAAAAATTTCCAAGCATCTAACAAATAATCAGAGGTACTATTAGGATGTAAACTATAAACTTGGCTTGATTAATTGGTTTGTCAACACTTGCTCCTGAACTAGAGCACATTGTTAAAGCTCACTTTTAGACAGACAGAAAGAGGCTGCTATAGTTCATTGCAAGGAAATACAGTATTCGTTTTAATCATTTAATTTTATACTTCAAGTATAAGAAGACAATAGTATCATTTTATTAATAATTAACTAAGAATAGAAATGAATTGATAATTGGGTAACTAAATTTTCCTGAAGACAAAAACACTGATACTCTATATGGAAAACAGAGGACTCTAGAAATGCTATCAAATGATGATATAGTTTGAGTATTTGTCCTCTCCAAATCTCATGTCGTAATGTAATCTCCAACATTGGAGGTGGGGCCAAGTGGGAGGTGTTTGGGTCATGGGGGAGGATCCCTCCTGAATGGCATAGTGCTCTCACTGCTGTAATAAGTGAGTTCTTGTTTTATTAGTTCATGTAATATCTGATTGTCAAGATTCTGATACCTCTCTCTTCCTTTTTTCTTGCTCCCTTTCTCACCATATGACATGCTAGCTTTTCTTGCCTTCCATTAAGAGTAAAAGCTTCCTAAGGCCTCACCAGAAGTTGAGTAGATGCTGGTCCCATGCTTCTTGTATAGTCTGCAGAACCATGAGTCAAATAAACCATTCTTTATAAATTATGCAATCTCAGATATTCCTTTACAGCAATGTAAAACAGACACACAGATGGCCTATCTGGTCTCCATTTTACCAACATTCTTTAATTTCACAGTTTACATGCATCTTTAAAATGGGAGATAATTTTTCTTCCTTTTGGGGAGCAGTACTGGTATAGTTTCTATAGCCAAGAAGTATCCAGAGGCCTTAAGGCCCTGTAATTGCTTGCATATTATATCTTATAAGCTTTTTTGGAAGTTGGGGCTGGCATTTTATAGCTGGTAAAAGTGAAGAGCTAAGAGTATTAACTAAAAGGTGAAAGAAAGGACAGTTAATGAACCTGTCTCCTAAATATAATGTAGTTTAACATTTTTTCTTCTTTTTAAATATAGATGAAAGGTACCTTGCCTGCTTTCTTCTTTCCTTACAACAAACATATATTAAACGTCTCCTGTGTTCTGGGCTTTATGCTAGATATTGTATGTATAAAAATGAAATATCTCACAGCCTAACAAAGATAGATCTACAAAGAGTTTATTATACGATAGTAGAGGTACTATTGAGCAGTCACCACAGTTGCCATCTTCTAGACACTGTACTATGTGTTTTACATGGATTATTTTATTTAATACATGAAACAGTTCTGTTTAGGTGGTTATTAATATTGTCTCCCTCTTACAAATGAGGACAATAAAGTCAACAGAGGTTAAGTACTTGCCCAAGATCACATATCCATAGGGTGGCATTGCTCTGTGTGTTTGTATTTTAATTACTACAAGATGCTGTTTTAATAGAGATATAAACAAAAGAGCTAAGGGAGCCAGAAAGGCCTAAAGGGGACTTGGCTTCCAGGCAGTCCAGAGATGCTTTACAGAGGATCCCATATTTGAGCTTTACTTTGAAAAAAGAAATAGTAGATATTCAATGGGTGGAGAAGAGAAGAGTATTCCAGGTTGTCAAAAAAAGATATGCTAGGCCGGGAGTGATGGCTCATGCCTGTAATCCCAGCACTTTGGGAGGCCGAGGTGGACAGATCACCCTATGTCAGGAGTTCAAGACCAGCCTGACCAACATGGAGAAACCCTGTCTCTACTAAAAATGCAAAATTAGCTGGGCGTCATGGCCCATGCCTGTAATCCTAGCTACTCGGGAGGCTGAGGCAGGAGAATAGCTTGAACCTGGAGGTGGAAGTTGTAGTGAGCTGAGATCACACCATTGCACTCCAGCCTGGGCAACAAGAACAAAACTCCATCTCAAAAAAAAAATATATATATATATATATATATATATATATATGTATATGTATATGTATATGTATATATATATTCTAAGGCACAGAGGTGTAAAAGAGCACAGCAAGGTTGAAGAAACAGTTCAGGATCTGTAAAAAATGAATAGATCAAAAGCTGGATGTGGAAGATTTTTCAGGCTTCAACAAGGAGCTTGGGCTTTATCTTCAAGCCTGCAAAAAACTAATCAAGTAGAATAAAAAATGTGTGTGTGTGTGTGTGTCTGTGTGTGTGTGTGTAATCCCACAGATTATAAGTGGGAGCTGAACAGTGAGAACACATGAACACAGGGAAGGGCACAACACACACTGGGGCCTGTCAGTGGAGCAGGGGGAGGGAGAGCATCAGGATAAACAGCTAATGCATGTGGGGCTTAAGAAATAGGTGATGGGTTGATAGGTGCAGCAAACCACCATGGCACACATTTACCTATGTAACAAACCTGCATGTCCTGTGCATACATATATCCTGGAACTTAAATTAAAAAAATGTTAAAGTGTGGGTGTGTGTATTTGTGTGTGTGAGTATGCACATATCTGTAAATAATTGTTATGGCAATGTCGAGAGCTGGCTAGCATACAAAGTTTACCTGTATGCTACCTGAGATCCTAGTTCTGGAGATGTCCAGGTATTCAGGCTGTCCATACTGTGCAGGATGCTGAGAGGGCAAATAAAACTAGGTAATAAGGCAAGCTTTGTTTAATTATGTTCACACTTTATACATTCCATGTTATTTTGCTAATCATTTATACATATATGATTCCAGTTGACCCTCACAACAACCCCAAGAAGTTATTTCTTTCTCCATTTTGCAGAGGAGCAATCTGATCATTAAGAAAGTGATCTATGGTCCTATATGTGATCACTAGCTGAGCTGAAATCTAAACCACCCAAGTCTGTCTACCTCCACAGTCCCATGGCCTTTCCACAGAGAACATGTTCAAGGACACTCCAGTTTAATGGTTCCATTCATTCCAGTTTGCCTACACTGAATTTAAATAAATTGTCTTCAAAAGCCAAAGTATTAAAGCAGCAAACGGATGTGATAAAGTAAGGGTCACATAGCAGATCTATAAAACACAAGACTAGTTAAAACTCTTTTTAAAAATGTGCTTTATATTTCATCTTTGTTGGCATATTGCCATCCTCCTAAAAGGGGAATTTCTACAGATGAATATGTCATTTGCATTCATAGTTTTGGAAACTTCCCAGAAAACTGTGATTTGAATAAAAGGATGTAGTATTCGGGTAAAAATTACACTTAGCTTTACCTAGCACCCCAATTCCCAGAGTCAAAGTTACTACCGAAATGATTTTGAATAGGCTTTGTGCATTTATACACACACACACACACACACACACACACACACACACACAAAGCATTTGCATGCACATATACACACAGTGTCTATTTAGGGAAACCATACTAGCCCACTGCCCTTAGGACCTGTTTGCAAGAACACATTCCTGTAACTGAATGCCCTTGAGACCACAGTATATCAAGTTTCACATTCCTGTGGCAAATTGCCATCACACTTATTATCATTCATCAAGTTTCACAAATAGATTGGGGAAGATAGTCCACATTGTGTAAGTGCTATGTAACTGTTAATTGCTCCTGTTGCTATTTTGGTTACTCACCATCATTATCATTACTATTACTTTTCAAATCCACCAGCATTAGTACTACCAGGAGTAGACCCTAACACCTTGTTTGGAGGGTGTAGCTGTAGCAGGAATTCCATATGCCTTTGCACAAAGAAATATCTTCTTTTATCTGAAAAGGGCATTTTCTTCAGATTGGCTCAATCAGGCAAATATCATTCCATGATATGATTTCCCTCTTTCAATTTTCCCCCTCTTCCTTTCTTTCAACGAGTATCTTTTAACCCTGATGTTTACTTCATCTGTTTATTCAATAAATATTTATTGGGTACCTATTCCAGGCTAGACCCAGTTCCAAATGCAGTGGATAAAGCAGACAAAAAGACCTGTCCTCAGGAAGCTGCTATTCTATTGCATTGGTCATGCCACACATCAGATTGTCAGTCAACCTGAGGGCATGTGTCAGACATTCTTTCAGGACCCAGTACTGGCAACAGGAGAAAAGTGAGAGGACAAAAGACGCACCCTCTAGATAGCCCCCAGTCCCTGCCTGCACCCTCCTGCCAGAGTCTGGCTACAAACCAGAATGCCAGAGGTTAAGAAAAATTTTCCCTCTTGCCACACTCACCTTTGTGTGATCCTTTGGGTTGTTACTGACTCTGGAGTCTCCCAATTCTTGCAGTTGCAGATGTGGCTCTCTTACTTTCCAACTGGCAGATGCCTAATACCAAGTACCTAGGACACAAAGCTTTACCTGAGGAAAAATCTGAAGATTTGAAGGAGCTGAGGGCATTTTACATGAAAATCAGGACTTGTAGCTGTAGCCCTTGTGCAGGCACCTTCTCATTAGGTTAGAGCCCATGCTGCAGTCTAGGAATCCATTCACACACAACCCACCTCTGCTGAGTAAGAAGCCCATGTCAGCAATGCCTGAAGGGCATTATCAGGGAGATTAAATTTGACCTACTTCATACTCAGATTCCATCTCTGTAGGATCTTAATGAGCTTTGTTCAACCAAATCTTCTCACTTCCCCTAAAAATTAAGGAAGGAAACAAGATTCAAAATGATTCATTTAGTATATTTTTTTCTCATGCAATGTTGATTAAAATTACTGTTTTTAAGCAAGGATATTTCATTATAAGAGCCAGAATGGAAACTGTCTAAAAAGTGGGTAAATTAAGATCTTAGAAAACACAAAAATGTTATTTTGGCCAGTGATTCAGCCTCATCACTTCAAATCAAATCTTTTACCAAGAGTAATAACAAACGAAGAAAATAAGTGTTATGAATTGCACTTCTTATTTTCTCTTTCCTTCTTCTAGTGGAGGCGTCTAATGAACAATGAAATGGCCGAGAGGTAGGCAGGAAGCCACAGAGGTGAGGAGCAGAAGGGAACAACAGAAATAATCCACTAGGTCTGAAACAATGAACAATGAAGAATTCAGTGTATTTCTACTTTTCAAGGTAAGGAAAGAGGAAAATAACAGTTATATTAGCTTAGGTAATGACAGTAATTAGTAGTAGCATGCTTTTACTAGGCCAGGCCCAGTGCCTGCATCGTATTTTATTTCTATGATCTCTCAGCAGTTCTGCAAGGGTGGCATTATAGTTATTTTAAAGAAGAAAAGTTAAAGACTTAGAATGTTTAGTACCTTGCCCAGGCCCACATAGCAAGGCTAGCCTGGATTGGAATCCAGATTCAATACCCTTCACTTTCACCGTAGGTCTCCTCTGCACCAGTCCTTAGAATCTCGTCTCCAAATGGGAAAATATTAGTACATCAGTTTAAAACATACTAAATAACATCCTAGAGGAATACATAGGATATAATTAGCCTATCAAATGCAAACCTTAGTGTACATAAAAGTTATCTAGGGAGCTTGTTTAAACAGCATGTTCCTGGATCCCACCCTTGGAGACTGAGATTCAGTCTGTCTGGGAATCTAGGAAGAGTCTAGGAATCTAAATTTTCAAAAGGCATCCATATGATTAACAGAGGTGATCCTCTGATCATACTTCAATTTTACTCCAAATTGCCAATTCTCAATTTACCATTCCTTTGTCTCAGCCACTTCATTCTAACATATATGAAGCTCTGCCAATGAGATAGTCTAGCGTAGCTGGAAAAAGTACAACACTGGTAGACAGAAGCCTAGGATTCTAGGTAAAACTCTGTTGCTAACCAGTTGGGAAAACTCAAATAATTTCTTTAAATTTTGTGGGCTTTTTGCTTTCTCACATGTAAAATGAAGTGTTTCACACACCTATGATTTTATTCAGCTGAAGTAAGCCAAATTTTTAAATGATAACAATTCATAGAGTCTAAACATTTCAACGGTAACATGTAAGAAGCAGAATCTACTTTCTTTATAAATTTGTAATATCAACAAAGTGCTTCCAAATATCGTAGGTTTGGGAGAAGGAAATGGGAATCCGAAGATGAAAGCAGATAAAGCTTAAACTATATCATAAAGGCAATTCTTTTTTTTTTTTGCTTAGCAATGGATTTCCTCAATCAGGTAGCTGCATCTGTAACTAAGAATGTTTCAAGTATATAGTATTTCAAATCTTAAAAATCAAGTTTTTGGTCATCTTAAGAAATAAAAAAAAAAATCCTGCATAAAATAATTTTTAAAGGCAAAAAAATCAAGTTTTTGCATAATCATTCATTCTAATTTTCAATATCATCTTGAAGTTTAAAGCTATTTTGAGCTTGTTTAAAAAAAACTAAAGATACCTCTCCTCTTAATTTATATTAATACACTCCTGGATATTAAAAACACAGGTTAAGAACTGCTCATTTATATGCTAGATAAAAATGCTCACAATATGGCATATTGGGTGGTTAATGTCCATGGAAACCAACTTAGTGAAATGAGTCACACAAATGAAGTCACAAGTTATAAAGCAGAAGGCAGGCCACTGATGCCAAAAATATGTAGTTCTAACTCAATGAGGAAAACCACAAAGTGAACTTGCTGCACCTTCAGAAAATTGTATATATATTTACCTCCCTTGAAATATTCCTCTTTGCTGTGTGACTTATTAATACCTTCCCAGGAGGCACTAATTTGCTTCTTCAAACATCCTAATTTGGCAGCAGAATATGGCTGCCAAAAGAGACAATAAAAAGATGTATTTTTACATAGGAAATCTGAATTACCAGAAATGAAAGAAACAATTCACTCAATTATGAAGTTAAGATGCACTACTTATAGCAATGTTGAGGAAAACATTAATTTCACATTTAGAGAGTGTATAATATTTTCTCCAACATTTTGCAGTATAATTTAACAGCTCTTATTTAAAAAGGAACTTTTCAACTCCATCAATGCCAGTTTTATATTCAATGCTTTCAATTATACCACATTCCCAAAAGCATTCTATTAAGTAAACTCAATGCATTCATAATCTCACATAGCCTGTATAGCATAGTAAAGTCATTTAGGGAAGTATACCGAGATTATTTTGCATGTATCACAGGGATAAAAAATATATTTTTCGATGTATTTTCTAGTGATTTCTTTAGCAAGATCTTGGAGAATTCATAAATTGACTTTGACTTCTTCAGTTTATGATTTTGCAGCATCTATGAAAGATAAAATGTTTTCTGCTGCAGCTAAGGAGTACGATATTGCTATAGTCTATTTACTTGCAAGGTAAGCTCAGAAGTTAAAATGAAAAGATTGCTGTCTTAGGTCAACAATTCTAAGAAAAACAATTTTTAAAATATGTATATTAATCTTTAATAATATCCATGAATTCTAAGCCTTAAAAAATCAAAGCAACTGAATGTTTTCCTGACTTAAAAAAAATTCCAGCCAATAACCTCTAATTCACACACAACCCAAAATATGAAACATGAGAACCGAACCACTGACAAGCCATCAAAGACCAGCAAGGCACCAGGCTCTGTAGATGCTTAAGCACCTTCCTCCTTCACATTTTTCTGCATCTTCTAAAGAGAGAAAACAGTTCTGTGAGCCTGAAAGGAGCTGGTGGGACTGCAGAGCTCTCTTTACCAAGACAAATTAGATGAGTATGCCCTCAGTGGACCAAGGACTTCTATAATTATGACTTTCAGAAATCATTGGAATGCAACTTGGCCTGCAAAATTTGCATTTAATTACCTAATTTCTTAGAGACTCTGGCCCACTTAAACAATTTGGGGTATAATTATGGTCTAAGGATATCCTATCAATGCTGAGGGAAACACAGAGAGACAAGCCTTTGCTGGTAATGTGTCTATTTTATACCTAAAGTGTAAATTGGTAGACTAAGTAATTCTAAGGAATAATTCTAAGTAATTCTGGTGTCTGAAAGGCCAGAAGGACTATCAAAGTAGAAAAAATGAATTAATTATAATGGCAGCTAAAATTTATCAAAATGTTTGACATGAATGATCTTGATTAATCCTAATGGTAATCCTTTGAGCTAAGAATAAGTATATATTCTGTTTTACAGAGAAGGAAACTGAGGCCCAAAGAGGTTAAGTAGCTTGTCTAAGGATTCACATCTGGTAACATGGTAACAGCAGAATCAGCTTTTTTTTTTTTTTTTTTTTTTTGAGGCAAGGTCCTGTTCTTCCACACAGGCTGGAATCAGAGGCATGATCTTGGCTCACTGCAGCCTCAATTCTCTGGGTTCAAGTGAACCTCCTGCCTCAGCTGCCCAAGTAGCTGGGACTACAGGCACTTGCCACCACACCCATCTAATTTTAAAATTTTTTTGTAGAGACAGGGCTATCCCTATATTAGCCAGGCTGGTCTTGAACTTCTGGGCTCAAGGGATCCTGCCTTCTTGGCCTCCCAAAGTGCTGAGATTATAGACATGTGCCATCACACCCAGCCCAGAATCAGAATTTAACCCAGGCAGCTGGGTTCCAGATCTGACACACTTAAAAAGTAAGATATACTACCTTCCAAGAGTGAAGGATAGAAAGGAAATTCCTCTTCTGTTTACATAAGTCCAGCTGTACAATAGTTAGCTTATCTCTGCCTACACATCATTAGTTGCCAAGTAAATGAGACAATCTCCAAGGTAAGCATCATATAATGTTTAAAGGAGATTTAAATAAGAAACTTATATTTTTAGTTTATGCTACATTGTGCTTTACTAAAGGCAGTTTATTTCATTCAGTACTTCAGAAGTCATACTATTAATTTTGTAACATTAAATTATCATTGAAGCTTTACTTGCCCTATTCAATCTGTTACCTTTTTGATAGTTATTTCTCTAGCAATGAAGTTCCAAATTTCAGGGGGATGGAATTACAGCCTCTGTGAACACATTTCAAGTTGTAAGCTGCTTGCAAAGGGGTAGGAAAGACAGGGAAACTCTCTACCTAAAATTTGGGGGAATTGGCCTTAAGACAAATAGAATTCTCATTCATATGACTCTGACTGTGAAAATCTCACTGCCTGGAGGTGCCTAGAAGAAACTTCTTGCCAAATCTGACCAGTGAGCTTGGTTATCCCAGCAGCACCCCTTCAGCAGTGGTGACCTTACAGTTCATGTCTAACCTTTAAGGACCAGTGTTTTTCAGCCTGAGTAGAGATGCTAAGGAATCCCAGCAACCCTGTGTAATTCCTAACATCTTAGGGGCAAAGCTAAATAGTAAACACTATTTTCTTCCATAACCTTTCTCTTCTGAATTTTGGAGTTCTGTTATCTGCAATCATGCAGATTTCAAGCCTTGAAAAGTGATAATGACCAATTTATCTTACCATCTATTCATTTAAAGCTTTCAGTCAAAATAGACAAAGAAATGACTGAAAAAGGCTGAAAAGGAAGGTTAAGAAGGTTTTAGAAATTATATATTAAATTGCCTAAAAGTTGCATGTGCCTTTTCAAAAGATAGCATCCTCGTTTGTGATCACATTCTTATTGTTAGACACAAGTTCATCCTATATTTCATGAAATATTTTACTATTTCCTTATCTGGCAGTGGTTGCTTTTGAACCTGTGGTCAGTTTAGGAGGTTAGGCAGATGGTACCCTCAATTTAAATGCAATATTTGCCCTGCATAAGAAGAGAATTGACTATAAAAGTCATAGACCCTGGACCATTTCCTATGGGATTTTCCCACTATCCTTCCAATTAGTCAAAATGATGTTTCTCTAAACATGATCATTTATTTTTCTCTAGAGGGTTGCCTTCCATCTCGTTCAAGAAAGATGATCCTGGAAAATAAGGGAAGCTTTCTACTTTCCGTGCCCTGGTCCTGTGCAATATTTATGATTAATTGTAGCCCCTACGAATGAATGACGGAAGAAAAAAGCATTCAGTTTCCTTGTTCTTCTCACATAAAAAAGCATTTGTTGCAATTTGAGTCCCAGCCAACTTTCATTGTTTAGGCAATAATTAGTCAAATTATAGCAATCACTAGCAATCATAACAGAAATCATATAATTGTAATTTAGACCAATGACCTTGGACTTATGAAAATAGAATGTGGGGTATTTAATTGCATAATGTGGCACTACAATTCTATACCTATAAACTCGAGTTTTTTATATTCGTTGATTAATTTACAATACCCTGAACCTAAACATTTCTGAAAGTGACCAATGTAAGTTTTACAAAAGATCTAAATAGCACCTTGTTTCAAACAAACTGAGCCATATTAGAAGTAAAATAAGATTCTCATATAAATAATGACTTCAGATATTTCAGAAATGTGAATTAATTTGCAGCAAACATTTAAACTGTTTCAGGAAATTGGGTCTAGTTTAAATTATTGAACGATTAAGGCAAATCAACATATTTTCTAATCAGAGAAATGCTGAATGTGTTCAATACCTATCTCAGTAAAGTTCACCTTAAGAAACAGAATGGGCTACACAGACAAAAACAAACTTCAAGTTGGAGACTTCCCATCAACAAAACAATGAATAAAAGACTCTTCCAGCACAGTAGGCAAATTTCCCCTTTAATAAGTAGCCAGGAAAAAAGCAATATTTCAATGTTTGCTTTCCTTCCTCTGAGGGAGAAGGTTTCACTATGACTTATTTTACTTCCTTTTGATTCTGTCCTATTTTCTTGGCTTTCACAGACAGCTCCAGTAGCAACATGACAATACCACTTTGCACTTGCCGAAAGCGCCTTTTCTCTAAGACTCTCAGCTGTGGTCTATGCGAGGAGAGTATAAAACAGGGGAAGTGATACAAACATTGAAGTTCATCCTCTCGTACAAACATTTTGAGAAACCCAGAATCATCTTAACCCAAGGCTGGGAATGAGGGACACCCTCCAAAAACAAAACAAACAAAAAATTTTTTTCCCGGAGTTCATGCTTAGTATCCTTGAGGCCTCTGGCAAGATTTATCATTATCTTGAGCTTGGCTCACATAAAATAAGGCAACATCCATTTCCGTGTGAGGATGTGAAGAGTAAATAGACTGCCTTTTCTAAAGTAAAAGTTGTGAGTAAAAAAAAATTAGACTGCTGGAATTCTAAACATAAGCCTTAAGTGGGTACCTAGAGAGAATCAATCTTGAATGCATGTTTCTGGAGTAGGGAACACTCATATTTCTATATAAAAAGAAAAGAAAAGATTACTTGTCCAGGAAGAAACACCTCACAGTAAAAAATGTTTCAAAATAACAGTTTTCAAAAGATTGTTGATGCTGCTCTCCGTGTGTGTGTGTGTGTGTGTGTGTGTGTGTACGTGTACACACACAACTGTATCTATCTATATAGTATTTTTTAATGGAATAAAGAAAACTTTCTTTACAAATATCAGAGCTATCTGATGTATATTTAAGGTTATTACTTAAGGTTATCATTATAAGACAGATTTTGGACTTGCCACACATCTGGTGAGTGCCTGGATTTTGAAGATTGGTGCTCATCCCTTTGCTCTTAGCATTTATAATGACCTTCAAAACTCAGAGCAGTTACCTCTTCACATTTTGTCAAAGACACAAATTATTTCAGAGTTTATCAGCTAATTAGAAGAGTTGGTGAGTGGGGGTTGAAAATTTATCATTCCAGTTTTTGAATTTCATGAACCTGAACCAAAATATGCATAATAACTATCTACTCCCCTACTATAAGAAAACACAGTGAAGAAATAAATCTACTGGCATAACCAGAAAGAGCTTTTCTTAAAATTATAAATTTTAGATTAAAAATATGATTTTTCAAAAAGAGATTACAAATCAGTATGTATAGCACCATTCTGTTTTTGTTTTGAAAAAATGCTGCTTGTTTTGAAAGATATACAAGTCAAATACAGCAACATATAGAAGGGCAATATATCATGGCTAAGTGGGATTTAACCTGGGAATGCAAACCTGGTTTAACACTGAAAAATTAATTAATATAATCAGCCATATCAACAGACTAAAGAAAAATCACATGATCATCTCAATATTCATACAAAAGCATTTGAGAAAATTCTACATCTCTTTATGATACTCTCAGCAAACTAGAAAATGAAGGGAAATTATGTAACCTTCACCGATTAATAAAAGATGTTTACAAAAAAACCTACAGCTAACCTCATACTGAATGGTGAAAGACTAAATGCTTTCCCCTCAAGAAAAGAAACCAGATAAAGACTCCCACCACTTCTATTCAACATGATACTGAAGGTCCTAGCCAATTAAGTAAGGTAAGAAAAAAAATACATATGGATTGGAAATAATAAAATTTTCTCTGAAGATAAATGAACACATGTAAAGATGTTCAATGATATTAGTTATTGGGGGAAGTGCAATTAAAACTACCATATTATATACCTACATACCTATTAGAATTGTTTTTCAAAAAATGAGCATATCAAGTGTTGGTCAGGGTGTGGAACAACTGAAACCCTATACTTGCTGGTGGGATATAGATGGTACAGCTACTCTGAAAAACAGTTTGACATTTTCTTATAAAATTAAACATGTACTTAACATATGATATAGAAATCACATTCCTATTACTCAAGAGAAAAACTTAGGTCCAAACAAATTCTTTACTTTATTGTCATAGTGGCTTTATTCATAATTGCTAAAAACTGGAGACAACGCAAATGTTCTTCAATTGACAAATGGAAACAAGCTGTGGAACATGTATACAATGAAATATTACTCAGCAATAAAAAGAAATGAACTACTTACATGTGCAATAGCATAGATGGATCTCAAATGCCTTATGCTAAGTGAAATAAGCCAGACTCAAAGGGCTACATCCTATATAATTCCACTTATGTGACATTCCAGAAAAGGCAGTTACAGGAACAGAAAATAGATTGGTGGCCACCAGCGGGCTGAAGGTAGGAATAAGAGAAAGAGTTGACTACAAGGGCAGTGAAAGGAATTTTTTAAGGGTTATAGAACTTTTCCGTATCTTGACTGTGCTGGTGCTTACATGACAGCATATGTGTGTTTGTCTAAACTCATAGAATGGTACCCTAAAAGTGTGAATTAGTAAATACAGTAAACTTAAAAAGTGAATTAGCGCACACACAGATTAGCACAAATTTTACAAATTTCCAAAACTTTTACAAACGTAAAAGTTTATATGCCAAAAAACGGATGGTGTTTATCTCTTAGAGATGATATTATTCATTATTTTAATTTTCTTCCTTGTCCTTTTATGGAATTTTTAAATGATTCCCAAACAATAGATATTATTTTTGTTTCTACAGGGAAAATAAAGTTGCATTCCCTTCACATATTGAATGTGAACCTCCAGACCTAGTGAAGATGGCAACTGCCTCTTGGAGACTCTTGGATTCCAGTTTCCCTTCCATTTTCCCTCCTGTTCTTTATCCTTTATAATGGTTTCCACATATCAATTCATCAGTTCAAGAAGCTGCAATTGTTGCCAAAGGCCTTCTCAAGCATTCCCTAATTTCTTTGCTGCCATTTGAGTCTATTTCTGAGATAGTAATAAGATTAAACAAAGATTTATTGAGCTCTTATATGTGCTAGGCACTGCCAGGTATTCTACATGCAGTATCTTATGCATCTCTAACACAGCAACCTTAAATGTTGTACGTTTTTTGTCTTCAATTTATAGATGCCCATGGTCACAAGCTAATAGAGACAGAGGTTGGATAATTCCAGAGTCTAAATTCTCAACCACTGTAGTGAAGTGAGGTGGTGAAGGAGCATGGCATCTGGAGGAAAGCTGCCTGGGTTCTAAAGCTTGGCTCCCTTTAGTTGTAGGATCTTGGGAAATTACTTATCTGTTTCCAGAGAATAAAATAAGGATAATAGTAGTAACTACTGCATCAGTTGTTTAGGAGGATTAAATTATATTATACCTGTGAAGTACCTGGTACATAATAAGTGTTTCATCAATCCCACAACCCAGCTCCAAGTCTTCTTCCTTCTTCAGGTGTAGCAAGAACCTTCAGCTTCCATCAAGGTGATTTCCTAACTGTTCAGTAACAGCACCAGGCTCTTTTTACCTCAGGATCACTGGCGTATTATTCCCTCAGCCCAGAATATCCTCCCTTCTCTTTAAGATACCTTCTGTCTTGCCCTGTCCTGCAAGGTTTAGCTCAAGTTCCCCTCCATCCAAAACGACATTGCTTCATATACTTCCAAGTGGTCACAAACAATTTAATGGGCATTAATTTTGTCTTTGATTAAAATGGTCATCCAATAAAGTAGTCAGTAGCCTCATGTAGTTATTTAAATTTAAATTAATTAAAATGAAATAAATTAAAAATGTACTTTCTTGCTGGGTGCAGTGGCTCATCCCAGCTCTTTGGGAGGCCGAGGTAGGCAGATCACCTGAGCTCAGCCTGACCAACATGGTGAAACCTCAGCTCCACTAAAAATATAAAAATTAGCCAGACGTGGGGTGGGTACCTGTAATCCTAGCTACTCAGGAGGCTGAGGCAGGAGAATCACTTTAATCTGGGAGGGGGAAGTTACAGTGAGCTGAGATTGCACCACTGCACTCCAGCCTAGGTGACAGGGCAAGACTGTCTTTTTAAAAAAAAAAAGCCCTTTCTCAGTTGCACTAGCCACATTTCAAGTGCTCCCATGGCTGGTATCAGCTATTTGGATAGCACTACTATCCAGAATTGCCTTCACTATAGAAAGTTCTATTGAGTGCTTGTCTAAAATGTAAATGAGGGCAAGAACTACAGCTAAAGTTCTGGAAAACCAGCAGCGGATAACCCAGTGACTACATAGGAGGAACTTTGTTGAGTGCTTGTGTTTTGTTTCATTGATTCACCAAGGGGCTTCACATTTGATGTAAATCCTAATGTGTGCATGATCTTTTGACCTAGACTGCAAATTACTGATTGATTAAATCATTCACCCAATTTTAGCTTTGGACTTCAAGGACTAAATTTCCAAAAAGCTGAGCCCATCTTTCCTTTTTAGGATAATGCAATAATTATTCTGTTATTGACCTCTTCAGTTAGGAGCTGAAGTCCTCTATGACACACACAAGTCATACAAAATTTTAGATGTGAAGCTGCTTAGGTTAAATAATCTTTTGCAAAACTCAACCTAAAATAAGTCTCTTAAAATGAAAAGATGTCCATGTGCTTGGCAACTACTGTCCTGATAAATTGCAGCATTTCAATAAAGTATATTCCCCTTCTTTTAGTGGTGAAGAATCAAGGTCAAGTGATTTACCCAAGGTCACATTTCAGTGCTACTTCTGGATCCAGTTCCCTCTGACACCTGAGCCCCTATCTTCTCTCTGTGGAATCCCAGAGTTCTAAATCACTCCCATACCCTTAAGGCATTTAACGCCCACTAATGATACCACTTATTCTGAGTGCCTACAATTTGTAAGCTCTCTGCAAAAGCAGCAAAAGCTGAGGCTGCAGCATCCCCCCCGAAACCCCCAAACCCCATCATGTAAACATCTTGGCTCTATCCCAGCTGAGTCACTGCCACAGAGTAAAAGACTCACAAAAAAAATCAAACCAAGCTTAAAGCACTCCACTAAAGCTGCTGCAGAGAAGTAGGTCATTAAAAAATAAAACATAAGATTACCAAAACAGCATCCCCGCCCCCGCCACCATATGCTAAGAGGTTTCACTAAATGATAACACACACACAAAAATCCATACCCTAGACAGGAAGGTGAAGTGAGAAAGTGGCTTCAGGGCTACATTGATTGAGATACTCAAGCAAGATGAATTGTTTTTTGATAATTAGATTTGAGGAAATCTTTTCTTTTGTGATTCCACTGCTGTATGTATTGCAAAAAGACTTAACAGTCTAAGGAGGCAGAGGCCTTTCTCCTTGTGCTTCATCTCTTTGCACTTATATCCAAGACGTTATGATGAGAATTTTCATAAATTTTCTCTTAAGCTTATTTACCAAATATTTACAATGTTAAATGCTTCAGTTTTTCAACCAAACTATAATTAAGACTTGAAGAAGAAAATTATTCCGGGATACATCATTATTTACATTCAAAAAGAATAAAAGGGGGATAGATGTGAGTTTCAACAAATGAAATTAGCAATATGAACCTGATTTAATATTTTAGATATTTCCTGATAGCTGCTGGAGTCATGGAATAAGTAATGGCCCCAATTATTAACACCAAGAAATTTAACAAGGCACAAGATCACAGTGCACACACACTGGGCTAACTTCTGGGCTGGTCTCCCTGTGAACTGATTCGGGTAGGATGCTGGGGATTGGGGTCGGGGGTGTTGCTGGGAAGAGGAGACAGATAAGGACATTACAGAAGGTACACGGCTTGTGTCTAGTGTGTCCTTATATCATGACACACACCCATTTACTGTGCCCTGTGCTTTACACTCATTCAGTCACAATTACTAAAAAGTGCTTTCAGCTGGGCTTGCACTTTGAATTAGAGGAAATTTCTTAACTGACTGCAAATTTACAGTCTTATGGCAGCAGAGTTGCTTGACTTTTGGTTTTTATGCTGACATTTTGACAAACTAGTACTCCAGTTCCATCGAGAAATAGCATGATAATCTATGACAAACACACACAAATTTTTAAAAAGGAGCAAATAGCTGGATAACACAGAACTCTCCAGCATCAGAAAAAGTAATCAACAGTATCAACAAAAATTTACTGGCAGCCTCTTTGCTTTCATCCCTTTTAAAATCCTGCTGACCCCTATCCCCTGGGAGGTATGCTGGATGTTTCATTAAGGAGATTGGAATAGGGAGGGAGAAAGAAATCGATTCAGAGGACGTAGACGGTGATCAAGAGACAGAGAGATGCAGAGACAAAGGGGAGAGACACAGAAGCAGACAGAGCCCAAGACAGATGATGTGGAAAGAGGTGCGTAGAGATAATTAAAACTTCTAATTTAGAGCTAGTTAGTATTAGGTTAGGAGTTGAGTAATAATCTATTGGGAAGTCCAAGAAACAGTGAAAAGAAGACGGATGTACTCAGCTGAAACTGATTTGCTCAGAAGTCCAGTCATATTTTCCCTGACTTTTCCACCACATGCTCTCAGTTCACGCTCAGGGTCTCTCTTCTGAGGAAGAGCATCCAACCTTGGAGTTTTCACTCACCATGTTCCTGTAAGGTCAGTCTCCAGGAAGTGAAGAATACTAACTTATAACCTCCCAGATATTTGGGTGAGGAAGTTATTTTTCATTTGAAACCTCAACAGCCTGAGCTACTTATCCTTAATACCATTATATAGGACGTATGTGCCCCGTGGCTCTCAGATCCTGGCATTTCATTAATTACTACAAGAGATGATTGCCTTGTACACTTTCATTTGACAAGGCATGCTCTTCACCAGTGAAGCAGTAGGTAGAGATAGTGTAGGATATACTGATTCTGGCGATTGACAATATGAAGCAAGAGTTCATGTGATTCGTTCTATATCTGGGGGCATTGACCTGTTTGTTATTCACACCAGAATATACAGAGTATTCTAGTGAACTCTGTTTTTAAATGCAGGCCAATAGTATTTACTGTGCCAGTGATTCTCACACTTTAGTATCCAACAGAATCACCTGGACTGGAGGGCATGCTAGAACACACATTGCTGGGTCCTCCCCTAAGAGTTTCTGACCCAGTAGATCTGGGGACCACCATGAGAACAGCTGATCTAAGCAATCCTAGGCAATTTAAGAGGAGAATGCTGTGGGGGGAAAACCTGATATGTTCATGTATGCAAAGAGGGAAGAAGATGCCTCCTCTAGATCTGTGCTTTCTAAACTTGAAGGTGCCTAGGAATGCAGATTCTGACTGACAGGCATGGGATGGTCCTGAAATTCTACAGCCCTAACAAAACTCTCAGGTGATACTGTTATTGATGCTGCTGACCCAGGAACCACACTGAGTTTCAAGGCTCCACATTAATCAGGGGAATGTTTCTCAAAGTATATCCTGAGAACTATTTATAAGAAAAGAATAGGGTTGCTTGGGGGAGTGAAGGGGATTGTTATTAGTACTGATTCCTAGGTCCACCCCTAGATATACTGCATCAGAAACTCTATAGGCAGAGTCTAGGAATCTGCATGTCAAACAAGAGTTTCTAACATTCTTATACAGATTGAGAGAGAACAAGAGACGGGTGCAGGACATCAACAGGTGGATATTAAGAGATCAGTATTTCTAGGCACTGACTACTTAGGGCCCTAGTTATTTTCCCTCGGTTATTCCTTCTACTATTTATTTATTTATTGGCCGTTGATGACATCACCAGAAAAGACAAAGAGAATTTTAAAAGAAAGGGTGAGGCCAGGCGCGGTGGCTCATGCCTGTAATCCCAGCATTTTGAGAAGCCAAGTCGGGTGGATCATGAAGTCAGGAGTTTGAGACCCACCTGGCCAACATGGTGAAACCCTGCCTCTCCAAAAAAACAAAACAAAAATTATCTGGGCATGATGGTGTGCGCCTGTAATCCCAACTACTTGGGAGGAGGCTGGGGCAAGAGAATAGCTTGAACCCGGGAGGCAGAGGTTGCAGTGAGCCAAGATTGTCCCACCACTGCACTCCAGCATGGGCGACAGAGTGAGACTTCATCTCAAAAAAAAAAAAAAAAAAAAAAGCCAGGCATGGTGGTGCTTGCCTGTAGTCCCAGCTACTCAGGAGGCTGAGTCAGGATAATCGCTTGAACCTGGGAGGTGGAGGTTGCAGTGAGCTAATACGGTGCCATTGCACTTCAGCCTAGTCAACAGAGCAAAACCCTGTCTTAAAAATTTTAAAAAAAAAAGTGTGAAACTTCGAATGATCTGTTTTACTCTGCATTAGCCAAAAATTAGTAGGGGAAAATAAAATGGAAACTGAAGGTGATGTTTTAAAAAATTTCCATAGACTTAAATTTTTCTGTCTTACCTATCCTCTGTTCTATAGAAAATCACAAATTGTTGTCTAGACTGCTTTTGTTAATGGCAAGTGAAAAATATTTTTGTAATGATTACTTAATATGTTGCTAAATCCTGAAGACAGAAACCGTCTGCCAGCAAGTGCCATATTGAAGTTTCCTAAACACTACAGAAAATAAAAATTATTTACAGTTAGCATTTAACATTGGCAAACAAGTCATGCTATTAGAGATGTATTTACATATGTTATATTAAGAAGCATGCAAATGTATGTGCAAAACTACATACAATTGGGCATAATTAATCATTTCTACCAATGACAAATATCTCATTTCCCAATCTTGGCATCCAATCTTCCCTTTCTTTTGAGCATAGACATGTGTGTTTCTAACCTCCTGGGATGCCAACGTTAGATAAAATACCTCTTCCTCCACCACTAGCTTCTGTACCTACATCTACATTTCAAGGACTAACCACTGGATCAGTTTCATGTTTTCATTTAAAGACTAAGAAAATAAAATTTGAACAGCAGTAAATATGGACAGTTGTTTCTAATTATTGTTCTTATTAGAGAACAATAATTAGAGCTTGTTCTAGGGAGCTTTCTAAAAGTTCGGATTCCCCAACCATGTCAAGATTCAGATTCAGCTGGTCTGGGATAGGCCAGGAAATTCAGAACATCCCATGTGACTCAGCTGTTCAGCTAGGTTTGGGCACTACATAAAAGAACATTGGATAGAATCAGGGAACTTCAATAATATTGTAGTTACTATTTTGCTGTTAATGTTTTTTAATATTAATTTTCTGTCAGACATTTGTCAGACTAAGCACTTTACATGCATTATCACAGAATTATCAAAATAGCCTTTCATCTTGTGAATGAGAAAATTAAGACTTGGAGAGGTTAAGTAATTTGCCTAAAGCTACAGAGATAGTGAGTGGCAAAAGCAGGAATTTGGTTTTATCACTGAGTAATGTGCAGGTCATTTAAGTAGTTAGGTGACTCATTTAAATCATTAAGTTTTCTCATTTGGAGATGAGGGGCATTGAACTGCACACTAGATCACATCCAAGCTTCCTTGCAGCTCTAATGTTCAAATCTGGAATTGAACTAGAAGACCTGGGTTGTAGGCTGCTGGAGTTAAACAGGCATTGTTAAGTAAGCTTCTTCCCATTTTAGGTTTAAAGCACCACTTCACCTATGGCTCTTCATTCTCCACAGAGCAAAAACTCCTTCAGACTAGCCCTAACCCCTCTCTGGAGTTTTGGCTCCCAGCGCCTCAGGGCACACCCCCACAACCTCTAGTCCACTAGGTAACACGTGTTTTGAGGTCCATGCCCTTGCTCAGTGTTTGTCTCAATGCTCTGCCCTTCTTGGTTCAAAGGAATAATCCTGCTCACCATTCAGAGACAACCCACAGAGCAGCAACTTCTTTGTAAAGACCACTCTTTTCCTGGTAAGAATTAGTTTCTTCTGTTAAGATTTTGTTTTGTTCTGTGTTACCGATAGAATGAACTTCAGACCTAGCTCTCTGGCAACTTCAGTTTTAAATATCCTGTCAGCGCATCCATATAAGCATGCCAGTACTTGGCAGTCTTGATTTAGACAACATGGCAACTGTAGTTATGGCATATATCCCAAGAGGAGTGGGAATTATTTTCCTTCTGGTGAGATTCTAGAGGGCTGAGGCGCTTACCTTATCTGACTGTTCTTCCATCCATCCAACCATACATTCATTTATTTGCATATATGTTAAATTATGTATCCCAAATTTAAATTCCCTATACTTGGCACATAATAGACTCCATTTTTATTGCATTAATATTAAATGCTTTTATATTATTCTTTTAGTAAATCTTTTACAATCAGCTCATTTTATACCACCACTCCTGCTGTCATGGATTAAAAACTTCCTTCTGAATAAGTAGGTAACCAAGTAGCAAAAGAATGATAGCACTAGAAAATGAAAGGAAGGACAAAAATGTTATATTTGATTAGTGCAGGCTTCTGGCATAATAAAAGACACAAAGCTGATGTGTTTTGGTTAAAAGACAATGATGAAGGTCATACTTTTCAACTGGACCTGTGTCCAGGACTGCTTTGTAACAAGCCTAGAAAAGGAGTCAGAGCAGCATGCCACCAATATGATCTGTAAGATTAAGTGAAGGTAAGCAAGGGGCCACCAACAAGTCCTTGGGCTAGTCATCCAACTCATCATAGCACAGGGTGGTGGTATTCAGGGAGAAAAATCTAGTAGCTTCTAAAAGGGGTTTCTGTGCACTTGGACACCAAAAAACAACATGCATAAAGGGGAAAATTTTACTCCATTCTGAATCATCACAAGTCATTGTTGCTTGGCAACTTGTAGGAGCTATCACTAACTTCCTAAGGTCTTCTTAGGCATTTCCCTCTGAGTTCCCAGACATCCCCCCATTAACCACCAGGCTCTGGTTTCCTATGATTTTATCCATCACTCACACTAAACTGAAACTCTATGAGGATAAGGATTAATCCACTTTGGTATTCCCAAGGCCTAGCAGAGACATGGCAGCTATTCCATATGTTTGATGAATCGATGAAGGAAAAATTAGCTACCTGCAACGGTCACAGGTAGTTCCTTTAGTTCTTTTTAATGACCAAGGGAGACTTTTAGAGTGGGAAGAGTTCTGTTTATGTTATCCTGATGAAAATGTAGGCTGTTTCAGACTAGAAGTAGGTGTCTTACCCTGGGGAGGCCTAAGCTTAGTGGCAATGCGGTAGAAAGGATCAACGCATAGGTGGCCTAGTTGGACTAAATCTTCTTTAAAATAGAGAATATCAAATCTCTATTATCCCAGTCATGGCTGAAAAGTGGTTCTCATTCTGATTTTATCATGTATTTGTTTGTTGCTGTTTTAGAGGCAGGGTCTCGCTATTGTCACCCAGGCAAGAGTGCAGTGGCATGATCATAGTTCACTGCACCCTCAAACCTGAGCTCCAGTGGTCCTCCTGCCTCAGCCTTCCAAGTAGCTAGGACTCTGGGCATGTGCTATCATGCCTGGCTAATTTTAAAATATGTTTGTAGAGTTGGGGTCTTGCTCTGTTTGCCAGGCTAGTATTAAACTCTTGGTCTCAAATGTTCCTCCTGTCTTAGTCTCTCAATGTGCTGGGACTAATTCTGATTTTATTCTAGTAGAATAAATGTTTCCTTTGCAAGGATTTGTCCTCTTCTTTCTGGCTTGGGTGAGTATCCAAAGAATTTTTGTAGAGGTAGCAAATGGTCTTCTTGTTCCAGATGAGAACTAAGACTCTGATGCTTACTCTCTCTTACTCAGAGCCTGGAAATCCTGAGTCAATTATTTCAAAGACTAAATGAGATGGCCTTTGCTCTATAATGTGTTTTTCTATTTCACTATCCATATACCTTGCTATTTTTTTTTGCAATAATCGACAATTAGTCTTCTGTTATGCTCTATTTAGATCCATTGATCGTCTTCTTGAATAGTATATACTTACTCTGTGTTTGATGAAACCTATGTTTTAAAAAATAGGTGGACACAGATTTCAATGTTTTCTTATAGGGAAGCAGGGAACTAGTTTCTGAGGTTTGCATTAGGAGCTAGTGGCAAGTCATAAAAATGCTGGCTTTTGACATTCTCCCAGCAAGGCCTGTAACATATTTTAAGTCAGCCTCATTGTATCTCAGTCAGAAATCAAAGATACATGATTCCTGCCTCAGCTCTATTAAACAAGATGATATATTTAAAAGCACATGGTCTATAGTGGTTGGTCAGTACATTGACTCTTGCTCTTTTTTTTTTTTTTTTCCATTTCCCTAATGTGTGCCTAAAGAATACGACCCAGCCAACAGTCAGTCAGTGGAAGTGGAAAGAAAAATAATGGCGTGCGTGTGTGTGTGTAAAATGTTTCTCTCTTTTGTAGGAATATTACATAAGCTATAACACTCCCGAGTTCCTTCTGGTTGGAAAGTTTTAAAGTCAAATTAAATCTAGATTGAGTTTTAAAAGGAGTCTTCCAATGCTAAAATATAACAAAGCATTTATGAAAGCATATCTTCATACAAATGGTTTATACCTTCAAAGGCTATTTTGTTCTAACATTCAACAATCCTGACCATTTCAATAGGCCATATGCAGAAATTACAATCCTCCTTTCCCTACTTTATTATTTCTGCTAGTGATAACACAGACCAAAGGATCATCAAAATTGGGCCCTGGATTTTTTTATATTCTTCAAAGGGAGATGTCTAGATAAAGTTTATGCTTTTAAAATCAGCTTATCACTGACAAGTCACTCTTTAGACTGTTCAAGTTGCAAGAACTTCCACAAACGTCTTTTACTGTTTCTAGAAAAAATTTCATTGTTATGGTAAGAGGAAAATAATGGTGTAAGACTATTTGGAATTGTTGAGAGGCATAATTTACAAGATATTATGTGGTACTTTGCAACTCCATCACTTCTCAATCATTTGAGTTCCGGTTCTCCAGCCTGTGTATGATTAAAATCTTTTGCGACTGACTGTCCTATTAGAGCCAGAGGTCCTTTCTCCAGACTCTCTGGGACATTGTTTCTCAACTGATATTATGCAGAGTACTAGCCTTCAGGATGGTGGAAGTGACATAGATCCGAGTGATTGAGACCATATTGGTTATGGGCACGAGCTTTAGATGGATCAATGACAAGGTATGCAGTGGACCTAGGATACTGATTAATCCAATTCCATGAACATGATGTCAAAAACATTTGTAAACTTTAATGTAGATATTGTCCTAGCTCTGGCACTTCCAACTCTGATTTTAAATAAGGTACCCTCTCTAATCCTTAGTCTCATTATTTATAAAATAAGCATGATAAAAACAGTCCCTGTCTTGCTAGTTGTTGTGAGAATAAGATGATGTATGTCAATTTTTTTTTCATGTATTTGTTGACTTGTTTTTTGTCTGTCTTTCCTCTACCTCACTCTCAAGGTAAAAATCAAGAACTTTATCTTTTTCATGGAGGTATACCCTATGCCAGGAACAATGAGGTGTACACAGCAGAGTTCAACAAATATTTTTAAAATACACAAATGAACTAATGTATGAAATGTTCCTAGCATGATGCCTGATAAATAGTATATGCTCAATAAATATTAGCAAAACAAACAACAACCTACTTCTGTGAGATGTTTTGCAAATAAAGGATTTGTGTAGTTATATATTAAAAAGACTAAGATATCCTTGAGGGAAGGAATTTGTATAACTTATTTTTAGCTCCATATACCCATCTTATTTGGCCATAAAAACCCCTTCTTCCCAGCTATATCTGTTAATTAACATTCTGCAACATTAGTGTACTGTTTAACATACTTAGGGAAATCATGAATTAGCCTAATGTACCTATTTTAGAGGTAAGAGGCCCAGATATTAAATGGTTTGCTTAAGTAACCAGCAGCAGAAATTTCAAAACTAGAGGCAAATCTCCCATTTCCTGAGACCGTGTCTTTACCCAGGCCACGTGAACAGTCGTGTGTTGACAGTGACATTGTACATCAGCATTAGAAGGTATTGAATTTAAATCATCTGCATTTTCTAGCATTGAGGTCTGTATCAGACACTACTGCTGACCCACCTCATATCCTGTCTTTCCTTAATGGGGGACTCTTTGACACCTGAGCATAATATACCTAGTGGAACCGGCCTTCAGGAATGTGTAACCTGGAAGTGGAAGGGTCTTAACACCCTACAGGGCAACTCTTGGCCAGAAGAGGATGAAAGCTAATGGGTAAAAGCTTTCTCCTCTTCTACAGGCAGATAACTCAGCGATGCATTCTGTGTCCTTTGAGGGTCCCGGTAGGATCAATCCCAGTTGCCCATATCATTGACATAGGCCAAAACTGAGCAACATGTCACTATAGGCAAACTCTCCAAATTCCTCGCTTTTCTCCTTTCCAGTTATGCTGCCTTTTCCCAGGTGTGTTACTCTTTAGCTTACTACTGAAAACAGCTGTGTCATCTCTTGTGAGCCCATTAAACAGGTGCCATGTTTCACACCAAAGGTGGCTGCGATTCGGCAGGCGGGGGTGTAAAATGGGAAATAACATCTAAATATAAATTGGACTAGAATGGAGAAGGCTTCTAACAGATGAGAGGTGTTACGAGGCTCAGTGCTCTGTTGATTTTTTTCCTCCTGAGTTTTCAAGGATTTGGGGAAGGCATGAGTACAATGTGTTTACAAACATACTGTGTGTTTATGATGCCTGGTTTTTCTGTTAGGCTGAATGAAAAGAGGGAGCTACTCTTGGTTTGGGAACACAGTGCAAGCTGAGATAGTTTCCACAATGTTTCAGCGACTCATTGGGTAACCTACCAGAGCACCACAGCTTCGAGCTTTAAGGCTGTTTGCTGCTCTCAGCTCCCAAGGCAAGAAAGGGAGGCAATGTTGCTGTAGTAGTTAAACTGAGGGAACAAATAGACCACCAAATTCCAGTTTATTTCTAGCTCATGTGATAATACAATCCAGGTGCTCTTGTTCAGGAGTTTTCTTCTGTTGTGACTCAGGGACATGAGCCTTTCCACAATGTGCTTCTATTGTTCTCTGGAGACTTGTGGTCTCGGCATTGAGCTAGCAAAAGAGAAAGTTGTGGAACAAGCATTCTCAGCCCACAGGTGACCCTCAAAACCAAAACACATATTCCGCTGGCAAAAACTAGTCACATGGCTCCCCCTGGAAGCAAGGAGGGTTGGTAAATGGAATGACCAGCTAGGTAGAGACTTCCCAGCAACAACTACGTTCTGTGGAAGGTGAAGCACCACTGCAGGGGAGCATCTAGTCATCTGCCAGGTACAGTTGTCAGGAATGCCTGTTCTAGAGCCCGGAGGACCTGTATTCAGATCCCAGTTTGCCACTGACTAGCCCTGTGAATGTGGGCACGTTATTTCACTTCTCTGACTCCGTCTCCTCATCTGTAAAATGATGATAATAGAAGAATCTGTCTCACAGGGTTGTCATGGGTTTAAATGAGATCATGTACGTATAACTCTTGTCACAATACCTGGCACATAATAAGCACTCAGTAAATGGTGGCTGTTTACTATTATTATTATTAGAGACGAGGTCTCACTCTGTCACACAGGCTGGAGTGCAATGGGGTAATCATAGCTCACTGTACTCTTGAACTCCTGGGCTCAAGTCATCCTCCTGCCTCACTCTCCTAAGAAGCTGGAACTATAGACATACATCACCATGTCTAGCTACATTTTTAAATTTTTTGTAGAGATGGGGGTCTTGTTATGTTGCCTAGGCTGGTCTTGAACTTCTGTCCTTAACTGATCCTCCCGCCTTGGCCTCCCAAAGTGCTAGGATTATAGGCATGAGACACTGCACTTGGTCTGTTTTCATTATTAACTATGAAGCAATGCTGCTATCTCACTCAGTGACATGCATCAGTTTCCTTTGGTTTTCAAGAGATAGTACACAAGTTATCTCAGTTAATTTGAATTTTTTTTTTAGAGACACAGAAAATAAGAAAGAGCAGGAAAAAAAATGTGAGCAGCCAAACAGCCAGTTTCTTGGCATCAGAACATTGCACAGGTGACGTGAAGGGCTCTAATTGTGGAACAACAGTCCTGGAAGCTCAAGAGCACCTGTCTGGAGGGACATTGGCTGCCCCATCCACAGGACTCAACTCCTCACTGGCTCAGCATCTTTCTTTCCTGCTGCTTCTGACCAGCCTCTCTGCTTTTCTCAGCATTTCCAGGTTTCTTCTTACCCATAACTTCTGTGAACTTTTCTTTTTGTGTATCCTGGCTTCTTTGCCATTGTGTTTTCTGTGAGTCTCTGTTGATGTCTTATGCTCAGATGCTCTGAGAGGATCTAACTGTTAGATAGACCTTATACAAACAATAAAGGGCACCTGTCATTGGTCAGAACCCAGAACTAATCCAACCAGGATATCAATTGCTACTTTTCTTACCAGTGTAAATCTGAGTCAACCAGCTGTGACTACAACAGTGGGGATATATAGCATATAAACCTGGTGACGTGGTATAAGAAAATGCATCTATGGCTCTTTGTTCAGAAAGGAACAGTGCTTGGAGCTGGCACTCAGAATATGAGGAATAGGGTAAATCATTAAACATTTCATTGGTGAAAATCTTCGAATTTATTATCTGCCTTCAATTTGCTATGGATTTGCTTGGTTTCCTAAATCTTCTTAGGATGAGTGCTTAAACATGAAGTATATACCTTTTTACCCTATCTGAAAAAGGAAAAACGAAGTGAAGTATGCAAGTCACTCTCACTTAACTGGTATCCTGGCCAAAGTTTGTCTGCATCTACCCAACTTCCACATTTCTACCAGAGTTCTTATCCCCACATAAATTGGTTATTTTGCTTTCTTGTTTAAAACTCTAAATTGGTTCCCTTCTAGGTGTAATATAAAGCCCTGACTTCTGAGCCTGCTGCCCTTACTCATCTTCTACCTTCCTCTCCACTACCTTCCACCAGTGTCCCATCACACTGAATTTTCTCTATTCTCTTTCACACTTTTGTGATCACACATCTGCTGTTCTCTGGTTGGAATGCTATTCCCTATCCCATCACTCCCACAAATGCCCATCTATCCTTCAAGGCCCAACTCAATGGATACCTTCTCTCAGAAGCTTTCCCTGGATCTGTCAGTCTCTGCCCTCCCCCTCCCATAACATGCCCCTATGCCTGGGTGAAATCACCTGATTTCATCCTTCACCAGATCCCCATACACCATACAGAGACCCCCTTGGTGGTGTTGATTATTTTACATCCTGGTTATCTGAGTGTCAGTCTCCCAGGCACAACTGTGAGCCTCAAAGACGGGAAACATGATTTATTCCTCTTTTACATTGCCAGGGCCCAAGGGCATGTCTGTCTTCTTTAGCCCCCAATACCTGGATGTTAAATTTTATTGGGACTCAAAACCCTGCTGCCACAGAGGGATCTGGAACATGAAAACAAAATCCACTCCTTCTCCTGTGTGGTTTCCTATGCAGGATCTTTACTTCTGAAGAATCATTTTATGGTCAACCACAATCTATTCTACAGAGTGTGAAAGAGAAACTAGTCTCCATTTTCCGTAAAGTAACATGACAAGAGGTTCCATTCTTAGGTCTAGAAGAAGTGTTTGATTTGCTATAAATCATGTGATTCTCAAATGTCCACTCTTATGATTTTTCTCTTCATGTAAGTGTCATCATACAGGGAGCAATGACATGGTCAAAATGCATTAACTGGAGATGTGGGCTGGAATGTTTGAAGCCACATTTCTCCACATATACACATAGAGTCTCTTTAGGCTTTTGAAAATCAACCTCTTATTCTTAGACCTCTTTCCTTGAGAGGGACTCTCCCAATTTGGACTCTTTCATATAATTGCATTTGGAAATCTGTGTGGAACTGGGATGGTGGTCACAATGATTAGGGAGTGCTTCCGGCAATTATTAGTGGGTAGGAGTCAGGGATGCTCATCCCATACAATGCATGGGACCATCATACAGACTGAGTGTTGTCCTACCCAGTGCAAATAGCCCCCTAGGTGAGAACCATTGAGATAAGGGATATGTTTAAAGTCCAAAAGGAAGCTCCTCTCTCAGTTTAAGGTGGTCTTCTGACTCAAATAAATTCATAGTTTTTTCTTCTATGTCGAAAATATGTGCTTATATCAAATTCACTGGAAACCAGACTTTTAAAAGAATCAACAGGAAAAAGCATTTAGCATGCCATTTTGCTAGTAAAAAAGACAGAATAGTGGGATAAAATGGCCCTTTCTTTGAAATGCATTTAATTTAATAAAATAGGAAATTAAAGGAAGGACAGTCTCGTCCCTATTACAAAATAACCTGCAGAGTGAAAACTGAGACATGCACAATTTCATTAACCTTCCATTCATAAAGCATAATGTACGAAAAATGCCATTTTAACATCCAACTGAACAAGCCTATTTCCATGCCTTGAAAGGGTTTCACATATTAGCATTATTTATCAGTAAGGATACAGAAAATAGTAGGAAGAAGAAAAGTCTTAGCCACACAAAACATTTATCCTTTTCATAGTCTATTTCTTGAATGAAGATTTTTAAAATTATATAGTGTTTTATCTCTTTGTTACACATTCTAAGCAACATATAGAAAAGCATGTCAGTAAAATTTGAAAACTTAGTTAAATCCTGACTCAGTGTATAGCATCATTGAATGTTAGAACTTCAGAACTTCAAAGGTCCTGGAGATCACAAGCTTCAGAGATCATGGAGTCCATAGGATTATGGATGCCTATTTTGCAGATGAGAAAACTGAGTCTCAGGGAAATTAGTGACAGTGGAGGTGATAGCTCACCAGAGCCTAGGAGAGAAAACAGAGCTGGATAGGTTTGCTTTGTGAGCTCTGTGTCTTCTAGGTACAGACGGTCTTCAAGGTACCTTCAGTTATTGTCTGAATAGACAATGGCAGTTTAAAACTCTGCTCATTTTACAGCATTTCTTAACTGTTAATGCTACCACAATGAACTCTTGACCAAAAAAGAGAAAGAAAATTTGGGGCAAAAATGAACAACCTTGCAATTTTTGCAAAAGATAACTGTTACAGGAAAGGGGTCCCAATCCAGACCCCAAGAGAGGGTTTCTGGATCTTGCCAAGAAGGAATTCAGGGTGACTCCACAGTGCAAAGTGAAAGCATGTTTATTAAGAAAGTAAAGGAATAAAAGAATGGCTACTCCACAGACAGAGCAGCCCTGAGGGCTGCTGGTTGCCCATTTTCATGGTTATTTCTTGATGATATGCCAAACAAGGGGTGGATTATTCATGCCTCCTCTTTTTGGACCATACAGGGCAACTTCCTGACAATGCCATGGCATTTGTAAACTGTCATGGCACTGGTAGAAATATAGCAGTGAGGATGACCAGAGGTCACTCTCATCGCCATTTTGGTTTTGGTGCCTTTTGGCCGGCTCCTTTACTGCAACCTGTTTTCTCAGCAAGGTCTTTATGACCTGTGTTTTGTGCTGACCTCCTATCTCATCCTGTGACTTAGAATGCCTCAACCATCTTGGAATGCAGCCCAATAGGTTTCAGCCTTTTTACCCACCTCCTGTTTAAGGTGGAGTTGCTCTGATTCACATGCCTCTGACATAACCACCTAAACATTTGAAAAATGTGCCATATTTTATTAAGATATTGTGTTGCAGTGAAATACAGTCATTGCAGAAGGGTGCAGCATCATTTACTTTCTCTGGCTCTAATGTGTTGGAACAAGCCAAGCACATCCCTTGGCGCCCACTTCTTCCTCCATCCCCCAACATGTCATTTGCGAATGAATTGTACACCTAACATTTGCTTTGTGCAAGTGAATTTTAAACCCAGGAAATACAATATGTTTTAGTATATTATAGCAATAGGCTTCAAGTTTAATGAGCTTTGGGTCTAATGTAGCAATTTGGAAGTTTCTTTAAGCTTACAAAATGAGATTCAACCCAAGTTTATAAGCAGGTACAATAACACTCTGAATGTAACTGTGTCAGGTAACTGAGAGGCTTTTTTTGAGCGTATGCAGAACAAATTGCTTATGTAATACTCCTCTTTCCTTCCTAGCATTTTATTCCACGACCACTGGCACTGGAACAAAATGTCCCTATTTGACAGGTATTGTAACATTTTGGTAATTAGCTTAAAATGTCGCTGATTTGTCCTCCTGCTGCCTTCCTCTATGGCAACCAGTATCTGAAAGCTTGTTTTAAAGCCATTCAACAAGCACAAAGAACCATACCTGTTGCATCTGATTTCCTTCCCATTAAATCAGGATGAATAATTTAATAAGAACTGCTTATACATAGATACTCCAGTAACTGCATGGAAGATAAGACTACGAGGCTGCTGGCATTTTCATTACTTCTAACTGGTTGTGAGTAGAATCTTGGTTTTTCTCTCAAAGGCAGTGAGCCAAATAGCCCAGTGATCTAGGCCTTTCACTTAAGGGTCCTTAGTGCAACAGGATCTTTCCCTTGTAACAAGGTCCACTGCTTCTTTTGTAACCATGGTGGACACTATTCGTTGGCTACTCAACTGACCTTCACAGCCCTCATCTTCCGTAAGCTTGAAATAGGCAGTTACTTGTATTCCCTCAGCCTCCCTTGCTGTCTGGCATTCATGTGACCCAGGTCTAAACAATGACACATAAGGTAAGGTCTGTTGAGGTGCTTCTGGGAAACCTCTTCTTCCCTAATGGAGAGGTGGTTTGGCACTGTAAGGGCTCTGAAGCTGAATTGCCAAAGTCCCAGTTCCACCTCTTCTTATCTGTGTAGTACTGAGAAAGTTAATTCTCCTTTCTGTGCTTTTTTCTGTTGTTGTTGTTATTGTTGTTGTTGTTGTTTTTGAGACGGAGTTTCACTCTTGTTACCCAGGCTGGAGTGCAATGGCGCGATCTCGGCTCACCGCAACTTCCGCCTCCTGGGTTCAGGCAATTCTCCTGCCTCAGCCTCCTGAGTAGCTGGGATTACAGACACATGCCACCATGCCTAGCTAATTTTTTGTATCTTTGTTTTTTTTAATCGGCTATAGAATTAAATGAATACCTACAAAGTGCTCAGGATAGCACCTGGCATACAGTAAATGCTAAGAAAATGTTAGTTACTATTATAATTAGTAAAAGAAAAGAAGGCATGTGATGAGCATTCTGCTTCCTGCTTTTGGAAACGGCTTTGTGAGGTAGGATGGCTGGAGTTATGGCAATCATTTTGTGATCAAAAGGGGAAGAGCAAGAGAATTGCAATGGCTCTGACTCAGTGTCCCTGCATTGCAGAGATGCTGGCTCAGCCCTGGGACCACCTACCTCAAGATTTTCTTAAGAAAACAAATTGTAAATATAGTGGATTTTCTGTTACTAGCTGCTGAACAATCCCATCTAATATATATTTATTTGAGACAAGGTCTCACTCTGTCACCCAAGATATAGTGGCATGCTCACAGCTCACTGCAGTCTCCACCTTCCGGGCTCAGGTGATCTCCCACCTCAGCTTCCCAAGTAGCTGAGATTACAGTGTGAGCTACCATGCCCAGCTAATTTTTATTTTATTTTTTTGTAGAGATGAGGTCTCACTATGTTGTCCAGCCTGGTCTCAAACTCCTGGACTCAAGCAATCCTTTCACCACAGAGTCCTAAAATGGGGGATAATAGGCATGAGCCACTGAACTCAGTCATCTTGTCATTATTAAGCCAGGTTTTAAGCCCTGCCTTCTTCGACTCTAGCTGCTTTGTTGGCTTTGTTCACCATGTACTCCTTCCTCCTCTAGGAGAAGCCTCCTATTCTCCTAGAGGTTTAGACTGATTTTCTTTAATCTGCCCTGGGAGCTCTCTCTTATATAGACTGTGGTCCTGATCACAGCCTCATGTGTAGAAATCAGGGTTTAATGGAGGAGGGTGTGTAATTAAGCCCTCGTCCTACTTCAACTGAGCAGGATCTAGTTGCAGGCCTTTTTGGCTCCCATAGGGCTGGCTGCAGTATGTAAGCATCTTATTGGGAGGCAGGGGTCCCAATCTGGCAACCCAGAGGTCATGTCTGAGGCTGCTATGGGGGTCTCCTTGAGAGAGGAAAAAGTAAGAAACTGGTCAAGCAGGCAGTTAGGGTTAGTCCTCAGCTGAATTCTTTCAAACAAAAGAACAGCCTGAAAATTCAAGCTGCAGGCACAGATAAGGGAACTTGCACAGGGGGGCTTGCCTAAGACATGCCCACAGCTGCACGGATAAGACAGGCTACACAGGTGACTTGCCCAGACATGCCAGCAATGGAAAACCCTGTCCCCTAACACATGCTCAGTAAAGGGAACAAAGCAATATAGAGTAACTCAAGCTAAGGGCCTGCATGTCCACTAGGAAGACAGGGTGGAGCTACCTTTTATGCAAATGAGACACCCAACCATCATCAGTTTCTTATAAAAGCTTTTACATTCAAATGTAAAAGCAGCAACCCTCTTCCAGGCCCTATCTCCGCAGTGGAGAGCTTTATTCTTTCACTTATTAAAGTTTTGCTCCAACATCACCCTTTGTGTCCTTGCTCCTTAATTCTCTTGGTTGTGAGACAAAGAACTCCAGGTGATACCTCGCAAAGAAAGACTGCAACATTGTGGTGCACTGGTGAGACTATAACATATTCAATCTCCAGGTGCCATGGCTCACAGACTCTGCTAGGAATCCAAGGCCACCATGTGTGGGTATGGAGGGGAGGATTGATCCCAAGTGCTTTCTTGCCAAGATCACAGCAAAGCTACTCCACCCATGCCCCCCAGTGCACTTATGTTTCTTATGGCAAAGTTTGTTCTCCATGCTTCTTTGTTTTCCAGATCATGCCTGGGCAGACTGTTCTGAAAAATGTTGAAGACAATGATCTTGTAGAATGATAGAGGAAGGAAGAATTACAAAAGTAGGAACTCTGGGACAATTTCCTCTAGACAATTGGATTCTTTCTGGGTGCCTTACTTTTCTGTTTCTATATATAGGTTAGATGATAAGTCCCTAAGGATTTCTGTCATTCTGTTCTTCACTGAAACCTTTACGAATTACAGTAAAAAAAAAAAAAAAAAAAAAAAAAAAAAAAAACAAGGATAATGAAGAGAGGATCACTTCATAGCCTACCTAGGTTCTATAATTAAATCCAGGTCAGGTCAGGAATGAACCATGAGATCCAGTAATTTTCACCCATTATCAGGCTTCAATAAAATTATTTTCAGTATTTCCAGTGTAGACCTGTAGATGGTTTTCTATCACATAAAATTCAGAATGACAAAAAAGTTTATCTAGAGAAATTTAGAAGAAAGGTACATTCATTTATTGCCTGAATCTGTTCTTATTTTTTAAGCATATCAATGTATTTATTATTTAACTAAGCACCCACACGATGTCAAATGAAAGGATCAGCATATTGCCATGGGCCTCATTCTCAGAAGAGAATGGACCATTTTGGGGTCCAAGCTGACATCAATAATTTAGGTTATTAGGGTGCTGGTTAATGAATTGACCTAATGGTTGGGCACCCTATGTGCCTGATAATTCCCTGGCTGGGCTTCCTGAGCCAGGAACAGTTTAACTCAATGTACTTAATCGATATATTTCTGTGTACTGTGAGGTGACTCAGGGTTGGACAGTAACCTGGGTTTTTAGAACAATCAGAAAAAGAAATGGAAGCTCGTTGGTGGTTTTTCCAGCCCACAGTGTTAGCCTTGCCTAAGCCCTCCCTCTAGCTAAACAATCCTTTTCCCCCCAGCGCTTCCTGAGTCCTTATTCCTTTTACTGAGAAGCCAGAAAAAGAGGTCAGCGCAAACGGGTGCTGAAAAGAAAAAAACCCTGGCTCTCTTTTAACCAAGAAAAGCAGAGCATTTCTGAATTCTGGCTCTGACACAGAAAAGCCCTGTCTCTAAGTCCCTGCTCATGATGATTGCCTGGGGACTTGTCAGAAAAGTATTCTGGCTGATATTAACTGCCACAATCACGTATCCCGGGAGAAACACTTTCAAAGAACCCAGAGCCAGTTTTTTGGAAGCAAGTAGGCCAAGTAGTCTACTATACATAAAGTTTAAATGAGAACATGTCTGTAAAAATGCTTTAAGACCTATAAAGTCTTAGGTGTGTGCCTCATACTGTGCCCAGCCCTTGAGCACTGGATGTAGAAGAAGACTCAGAAGACATGCTTCCTGCCTTCCTCACTCCCTCCTAGAGCTTAGACTCCGGGAGAGACAGAATCATTCTATGAAAAACAATTAAACAATTAAATGTTTGACTGTGTGGTTGTAAGTAGAGTTATGCCAGGTGGATATGAGAGACCACTGGTGCTGAACTTGATAAGAGATGGCTTGTGGAGAAGCCACAACCCCCATGGCTGATGCCCTGTTAGGGAGATCACAAATTAGAAAGGATCAAGATGGGCAACTTGTTTTATATACAACGGATGTCCATGTGGGTCAGGAATGCAATCAGACAACTTGTGTTGGTTTGACTCAAACTTTGTACGTAAAGATATGATTTATAGCTTCAAACACTTATCTATAAACACAAAGACACCAACAAAACGATTTGAGTATTTAAACAGTTGAGAGCTGGTTTAAATACAGCATGTGGTTCCACAAGAAGTATTATGTTTGGGGCCTTTTCAGTATGAAGATGACAAGTCAGGACTTTAGTTTTCAGGAAACATTCATAGCTTTGGTCACCTACTTGCTAGAGAAAAAACAGGAGAGGCTTGAATTCATTTTATCCATGTCTTTCACTTTGTCTTGATTTCTAAAGTAGTGAATGAGTTGAAAGCAGCAGTTGCTGAATTCTTTGCTTTGTCCTGACATGCACACAATCTAAGAGGAAAATCAAGTCAGGGAAGTATTTAGAGAAGAATGCTGATGCCTGCAATTTGCTTTGAAATCTATAAAAAAGATGGATTATTAGGTGGATAAAGAGGCATAGATACGTAGATATGTGATAAAGCAAATATAGAAATATATTAATGAAAAAATCTAGGCAATAAATATAAGGCTGTGCATGTAAAATCGTTTTAATTTCCAACTTTACTACAAAAAATGTCATAATAATATGGTGGGAAAAAACTGAATTAAGGTTTGCTTTGTCTTGCCCTTTCTTCTAATAGGTAAAAATCATTATCTGAAAGGACACAGAAATAAAACAGCTTGGACTAAGTCCTAGACATAAATGAAAAGTAATAATTGTGTGTGTTATTTGTTTAAAGAACCCTCAAATCTGTCTCAATTAGCCAACTGTTGATGCTAGGTATTCCACTATTAGAAACAGTGTTTTGAGTTAAGGGCTTATTCTGTAAAAACCTCTTGGCATTCTTGGAAAACTACCAGATTAGAAAACTACTCAATTAGTCATTAATACTCAACTGCAAATCAATTTAAGTGATCACTTCCAAATAATATAGAGCTAAAAAGTATGGAATAAAGGAGAGGGAAAAGAGAACATAGCACCCAAAGTCTTAGGGGAGGGATGGGGGACGCTGAAAGGAGATCTGCAGAGCCGTTAGGATCAACTTCACCTTCTTTACAAGGTCACTCTGGGCCAAACTAAATCCTGACATTAGTGTTTGCCGCTCTTGAATTCCGTATTTAGAATTTCTGAAGCTGCAATGAAGGTATCCTGCAGCACTTTAAGAAGGCTCTTAAACTGCCTTTCTGTCGTTCTTGCTACTTGATACTAAGGACTTAAGCCCAAATCTTATTCCACAGGGGATGCTGTGGACCATGGGCTGTTCATCTATGGTTAGGTTTAAACTTTGACTGGATTACTTTCCCTCTATGGAGGGGAATATTTTCTTTCCTCCTTTTTTGAGACAGAGTCTTGCTCTGTTGCCCAGGCTGGAGTGCAATGTTGTGACCACAGATCCCTGCAGCCTTGATTTCCCTGGCTTAAGCAATCCTGCAGCTTCAGCCTCCTGAGTAGCTGGGACTACAGGCATGTGCCACCACACCTGATTATTTTTTTAATCTGTTGTAGAGGTGGGGTCTCACTTTGTTGCCCAGACTGGTCTCGATCTCCTAGGCTCCAGCAATCCTCCTGTCTTAGCCTCTCAAAGTACTGGGATTACAGGCGTGAGCCACTGTGCCTGGCTATTTTCATTTTTGCACAATTTGTCTATTTTTCTTTCTTTAGAGACACCTTTTTCTTAGCTGGTTTCTTCAAAAAGTAGAGTCTGAGGCAAGGGGTTATGTGCCACAATTTTGTTAGAGAGCATACATTAAGGACCAGGAGGGAAGGATAAATAATATGAGACAGAGAAGAAGATAAAACCAATACAGGTACAAGGAAGTGTATTTAACTGGCTACCACTAAGCATAACTCATTGTTTGATATCACAGAGTTATCTTCAATGAAGCCACGTAAACAATATCTCAGGAATGTCTCTTTGGGTGAAAAAAGGGGAAGAATTTATCTTCTGCTCCCATATCCCATTGGTCAAAGGCTCATTCTAATGGGTCCATTCTCCTGCACTCCCAGATTGTACATGAGTGAAGGTTGTTGTGAATTTCTATGCCTTGTTATCAAACAGAGAAGTCTAAGAGTAACAGGTAAGAGTGCATGGGGTGAGCATGAGGTAATGTGCCATCTGGTTGTGGCTTTGGGAGGCTGCTTGCTGAGGTGACAGCTGGAACAAGGGATGAGTGAAGCTGAGAGGTCTAAAGTGGTGAGGGAGAACAGTCTAATGAGCCTACCCCTCACACCATGCAGCCTGCTCATGCCCTCCATTATCTGGTTCACTTGGTACATTCTGGAGCCTCTATTTTTCTGAGAAGAAGATGGCCTTTTTTCCCTGAAGGAGGAAGTATGAGTATAATCTGTCACAGAGTCTCCTTCAAGATGGTGGTAGTTGAATTTCCACAAAGGTTAAAGGTAAAAGGATTAGTGAAGTAAGATGCAGTCCCTCCATTATAGCTGATCCTAAGGCCATAATTGGCATTTGCCATTCCTCACTTCTTCCTCCCGTTTTAGATTTCTATCACCCTTGGTCAGCAGTTTGTCATTGATCTGCACTGCTTGCCCAGTAATATGATCAACACCTACATCATCAAAAGGCCTGAGGTCGGTATTGCTTTGTCCCTGGTCTGTAATTGCAACAAGTACCTATTTTCTATGGATACAACAAAACACATCCTTGTGAATCAGGTGGATTCCAGACATAGTTTCCCCTGCTTACATTGTGCAGAGCAACCATAGCTCCTAGAGGTCATGTGCTGTTAAGGACAGAAACTCTCTTTGCTTGCTGATTCGCCAGTATGAGGAGTTCAAAGTAAACCAATGGCAGTCGCAGTTTTAAGTTCCATAAACCTTACTGATCTCTGGGAACATGTGCTTCTAAACCTGGAAAATTCTGTTTGTAGGAATGGAAAACACAAATTCCATAAGAAGGTCACTGAGTAATGATGAGCAAAGCCATGCGTTTTTTTTCAGAGCCATGTATTCTAACTACTGGGGCCCATATATCAACTGTTAGTTCTACACATATATTGCATGCGCAAAGGAGAGTGCTCCAACTCTGTGGGCTATTTTCCTTGAGCTGGAGTCTTGGCTGAGCTTTCAATAGGCCATTCCACCATTCTATTAGACTGTTGCTTCTGGTTGGTGAGGTCCATGGTAGATGTTATAGTTATGTGCCTATTTTCACAACTCTTTTGCTGTTGCTGTAAAATGGGTCTCCTGTTCACAGGTAATGTTGTTGAAGGCTACCACACCTATATTTATCAGGCACTGTGAAAGGCTTTAGATGATTATGCTGGTGGAGACACTATGGGAAAGGAAAACAAAGAACTGATATGTAAAATAGGTATCAATTCCAGTAAAGATGAATTGCTGCCCATTAGAGTAGAAGGAATAAAACATAACCTCCTGGTCATGAAATGGCTGGTCTTACTGAAGAATAGCATCATGTTAAGGAATCAGTGTCAGTCTGTACTTCTGGCAGTGATGGTGGGGATGGTATCAGCAGCCTTGATGAGAAGCAGCCCATACTTCTGGGCTCCTGCATAGGCTACAACCTTGCTACCTTGGTCACTCTGCTTATGAGATTGCTGCACAAATGCTGGGGAAGTTGAGGAGAGACACTTGCTTATCTTCACCAGATCAGGCATCTGTGCCCTTGGTTGTTGAAATCCTCCTCTGTGGTGGATACTCTTTAGTAATCATTAATATTATACACAAAGATCTGCACAATTTACATCCAGTCTCAAAGGCTGAGCAATATGTCTCTTCTCCATATCTTCTTGCTCCATCTGGGGGACCATCCTCTAAGAAACAGTATAAATTACCTCTCGAGGACTGTCTTATATCTTGGGATGGGGGGAAAAAAGAGGGACAGATTGCTCCACAGCTCTTCTTTCCCACTGGTCAAAGGTTTAATCCACAAGATTGTTAACTGTCTTCCATTTCTAAGTTGTTGCTCATACCTGGACACCAAGTGGAGTCCTAAGTCTTTGTGTCATCTGGAAAGCCCAGGAAAAAGATGAAGGGTTTACAGTGTAGTTATGGAGCTAGACAGTGTTAGCCCATGCAGATCTGGTCATTGCTCTAGCAGCTAGAACAAGACAAGTGAGGCTGAAAATATCTGAAGTGAAACATAAGTGTTGGAAATACCTCTCAAAAGCACACTTCCATAGGAGTGTGACCCAACTGTCTCCAGGATATAGAAATCAATGAAGCAATTTTGTCCTTATTATGGAGTTTTGCTAGCTCATAGGACTCCATCTGTATTACTCCTTCTCCATAGCCCCTCACCCAGTAGGTAATCTTGGAAGCCTCAGGGGATGTCTCAAAAGTGTTTAAGATTCCTTCTAGGCCTATGCTTACAGTGACAATGCCTCTACATTGTCCTGCTTCTACACTGCCAGCCTTGGCCCCTCCAGCTTGATCCTCTGCTGCTGCCAGTGCTCTGCTCTAGAGGCCAGCCTTGCTAAGTGCCTTGGTCATGTAGCTTACATCTACAAAGAAAGAAAATAGTGTTCTCTCTTGCATCATGCTATGGCAAGGGAGAGGCCTGCTCCTGCACTGGAGTTGTTTGGGTTCCACAGTGTTACAAACTTTGGTAACACAGCATTGCCAATTTTTTTTTTCTTCTCTCCAGGGCTAGCATATAACACAAAGATAATTGGGCCAGGGTGGATTCAAATAACAGCCTTTGTGCTGAACCAAGGGTCATTACTCCTTTTGATCCTTAAGTCCTATTGCTAAGCCCAGCTTGTTGTGCCAGAATTTTTCTTCCCCTAGGATAAATTTTCTCCCAGGAATTGCACAGCTCTTGCAATGTAGCATTTGATGTATCTTTTTCCCTCCAATCTCCTTCAGTTTGCTAGAGGACATCATACAAATTTTTTATATGGGAGATTCCTGAGGACTTTTATAAACCAGAACTGCTGAGGGATGGGGTGCTACTGAAACTGCCCCCACAGGGTTGATAAGAATTGCATGGTAGGTTGTGGACAGAAATATAGTTATAATTAAGCATCAATCAGGCTGTACTGTGGGCCACTTCCAGTAAAAGTCACTAGATAATGACCATTTGCATTCTCATTGTCTCTATAGATAGGATTTCTGACATCAGGGTCATAAGACTGTTTGAAAATTAATTTGCATCCCCATTGTTCCCACAGACAGGATCTCTAACATTAGACTCATAAGGCTTTTGTTGAAGGATCACTTAAGATTTTTTTTTCAGATCTGAATTCCAGCACCAGTTTGAAGACTCCCATAGGGTCTTACTACATTTCTGTCCAGAACCCAGCATACAATTCTTGTCAACCCTGTGTGGGCAGTTTCAGTAGAACCCCAGTCCTTAGTAGTCCTAGTTTATGAGTCCTCAGGAACTTCAGGAATGGGATCAGCATGGGAACACGGCTTCTTCATCTCCCTGTTCCATGATGCCACTCTGCATTCTTCGACCACTCAGCAATCTCCATATTTCAGCCCACTCCCAAGCTCCTAAAAACCCAAACCCCAAATTCCCAGGGAAGATGGATTTGAGGCTGTCTACCATCTCGTCATTCAGTGACCCTACAATTCAACCTCTTTCTCTGCTGCAATCAAGTGTCTCTGTATATTGATTTGCCATGTACACCAGTCAATGACTCTTTTAGGGATACACTACTGCCCTAAATCCTCCCACCAATCATATCTGACCCTCAGCTCTGGCCTAACCCTAGAGCTTCCTAATTCTTAGGAAAAGAAAACAGAGAAACTATCTCTTACACACACACTCTCTCTCTCAGTAGCAAGTGAGTGACATATAGGTTTAAGTTGGAAGCCATGTTTTTTAAAAACTCCTATTAAATGTTTACAAAGCTTTTGTATTTGCGTAACATCCTTTCCTAGTGTTCCCACTTTTATAATCACTCCCTCATGGGTTTTTGGTACCACTCAAGTGAAAATATTTGGGTCTTTGTGATACACAGAGATCAGGGAAGCCGAGAAAGGTCTACAGGAAAATGTGCAATGGACACCCTTCAAGCCCAGGTGCCAGTCATCACCTGCCATCACCGCCTCTTAGGAGATGAAACACAATGGATGGTCCCAACACAAAGGAGATCTTATTGTTCCCTACAAGTTATCATGGATCTCAGGCCCTGTCATTTTAGACTTTGGGTGGGAACTTCCCCTTTGCATTTCTGTTGTCCCCTGGACAAAGGAAATGGAATTTTATGTCAGCCATGATTTAAGTTAGTCAATACAAACCTGGCTGACACACTATTGAAGAAAGCATTTTATATGCTGCTGCAGGTAGGTGTGTCCTGGACTTTTAGCTGCCTTTAGCTAAAATACTCATGTAAATGCTCACTTCAAAATGTATGTGCAGGTCCAATCCTGGGATAGATGCCAAGATGCTGCTAATATTGTTTTATGAGGCCATGATTCTGTGGTGGTTTCTTAAATGCAGTGGTCTTATTGCCATCTTCCTTTCAACAGCACTGGGCACACAGTTCGTATTAAACATGCTTAATAAAGAACTGGATGAAAGAAGTAGTGGTAAAAATTACCTCTTGAATTAGATGCCATGATCTGGGGATCTTTCCTTTTTTTTAATGATAGAGAAATTTTCATTGTAGGAAATTTTGGAAAGAGAATTGACATACAGCCCATCTGAATATTTGTTTAGACATTGATAAACATGGACTAACACATGGTCACAATTCCAATGTACAAAGAGGGAAAGAACATAGCTATGACTTACTTATCATTTCATTTGGATGTACTTCTGTGCTTCAATAAGTTACAATATCAGAGCTGGAGGAGATTTGCCAGATGCAAAAACTGATGTCCAAAGAAATGCAGTGACTCGGCCAAGGTCACACATTAGTGAGTAGCAGATTCTGGACCACTGCCCAGACATCTAAATGCATACTGGCATTTTCCCTTCTATTCCTTACTCATAATGAAGCTTTCTCCTTAAATGTATTTTGGCTAACATGTTACACGAATGTCTCCCCCTTTAATTTTGAAGTTCAGTGTTCCAAAGGCAAGTCAGTCTCACTCCTTGAGAAAGGATACTGAAAGAAGTTTTTATTTTACCTTCTTTCACCAGATTTTAGTCATTCTCTGACTTAATAACATCTCTGATGAATTGGTAGAAACACTGCTGTCTGAAATATTTCTGAGTCACAACATAGCTCTTCATTTCGCAAACTATGCTACTCTTAAGAGGGGCAACACTATTGTGGAAACTGTTTGGTTAGAAATACCGTGAGCCTCTCTTCTCTTCTTATTTTCTCTCTCTCTCTCTCATCACACACAAACACACACACCCCAATTATTTCCTGCCTTCAAAGGTCTAAAAAGGAGCCTGGAAAATTATCTATGTTGTACCACACCTGTACATCTCAGATATGAGCAAATTTGGCTGTTTATACAAAGAAATCCTCCCTCAGAAGCGCCCTCAGCTTCTAATAACTCTCACTAGGAGTGAGGTCCCGCGTGAGTGCACAGCACACACAGGCACACTGTAGGTGGCCAAGGTAATCAGAGAACCGCCACCACCACTGGAAGCCTGCTAATGGCAGTGCAGATGGAGAAGGCTAGAAAGTTAACACACAGCAACATTTTCTACACACATGATGCTGGGCTCTATCAGGAAGCTTTTCCTGGGAGATATGCCTGAACAGTCACATCCTTCTAAATGGACACACCCCAGGTGTGCCTTGGAGCTTGTATCTAGTGAAAGACTCTTTGAATTTGTCATATCATCTTCTGATCAAGAAGTCTTTCCTATTCTAACTTCTCACAGGAAAGGCCATTGTTATCACTTCTCATGGACCACTGTGAACAGGCAGGAGAGGAGGTGACTATGTCTGAGTCACTGTTGACTGTTAGCTTTCTCCAGGGCAATCATCTTCCCAAGAGGCACATCTATCCTCTTACTAAGATCTAGCAGGCACTGATGTGAACTCCATTGAACAGACCTTTATTGAGAGCATCTATGTGCTGAACTCTTAGTAGATGAAGATAAATAACATGAACCCTGCATTTGAGAAACTTATGATAAGCAGAAAATATGATATAATTAATGATGATGATAGTAAGGATTAGTATATATCAGGCCTTTTACTACCTCATTTTAATTCCCACATCCAGTCTATTAAATATTATTATTGTATGGAAGCTGAGGTTCAGATAGGTTATGTGACTTGCCCAAGGTCACACAGCTAATTAGTGACAAAGCCACACTACCTTTTCCCCCAAAGACCACGGTGCCAACCACTGTGAAAAAGTAGACAATTTTGGCAGGTGGTAAGAACTGTAGAGGAGTGTGTACAAGGCACCTGAGCAGCACAGAAAGGTCATCTCACACTCTGGGAAGTTAAAAAAGGCTTCCTGGAAGAGATGGTCTCTGAGTGGCCTCAGGCCTCAAATCCCCAGTCCAAGGGCAGAGTGACTCATGCAGTCACAAAGGGTGGTCATCACCTCTACCTTCATGAAGCCCATTGAGTCTCGACACACATTTCCCGCCTCCACGTCTTGGCTGCACATGACCTGCCCAAATTGCTGCTGGTCTTGGTACCAGACTCTTCTTCAGAGGGACTTACCCTTCTTATCCTTCTGCACCCTTGCATCCCCAACTCGGGTGGCTCGATTTTGTACAATCTAAAGCAAGTAAGAAAATCAGCTGCTTTGGCTGCTGCCCCCTTTTCACCATTAAGTGAACCCGAGTGGCAGGGGAGGAGAATCAGTGCATTGAATCCGAATATATCTGGGATGGAGTGACTCCATTACAAACACATTGTGTCATACTTGAACAATATAAGGATTCTTTCCTTCTCTCTCAGAGCCCACAGCTGCAATGTTTCTATGCTGCTTTGCAGACTGTTATCACAGTTTTAATGAAGTGTAGTTGATTTGAAGTAAAGTCTGTCAGTTCTCACGAAAATAATTACATTTGGTCTTGCACTGCATACCCAGCTCTAAAACAGGACTCAAGGCTCAGTATTCAGCAAACAGCAATTTGTTTTTATCCCCAAAATATTAATTGTGCTGCTGCATTTTCACCTGATGGGACAATGAGCTCATTAATTGAGAAGGGTTTACCCATAGGAAACGATTGATTACAATTATCTAGAAACCAATTCCTCAGAAAGAATTTGAAAGAGCCAGACACTGCAATGCCAAAGGGGTCCTCAGCTGGAAAAATAAAACTACCATTCACAATCTAGTGACATTCAAGGCAAACCAGTATGACCATTAAGATGTTTACATTTGTAAAAGTTCTCTGAGGGCACTTTGTTTTATAGCAATAATCAGTGATTATGAACATAGGACCAGGGAATAAAACAAGGTTATTTAAGACAACCCTTAATCTTCCATTAAGCCTTTATGTCAAATCAGTAAAACTATTTCTCTTCCGCCTTATAGGTTGCCAATAACTTTAATCTCAGGGGTCTGCACATAAATGCTGCACAATAAATATTTGTTGAATGAATAAACAAATCTGAAGGCCTGTTCTGGCTTTCCTGGCTTTCCCAGAAGTGATTTTCAACCAGACATTCTACTGCAGATTCCAAGAGGCAATCTAATTTTTCCAGCCATGGCTCTGGAAGGTGCAGAGAACATGGTTTATAACGGAAAAAGAAAGAAAAAACAAGGAGAGAGAAAGTGACACAGAGAGAGAGAGAAAGGAAGAAAGGAAAAAGGAATGGAGAAAGGGAGGGAGGGAAGAGGGGAAGGGAAAGGAAGAAGGAAGGGAGGGGAAGGGAAGGGAGGAAGGAAGAGAAAGAGAGAAGAAAGAAAAAAGAAAGAGAGCGAGACTGGGCATGTTGGCTCATGCTTGTAATCACCAGTACTTTGCGAGGCTAAGGCAGGAGGATTGCTCAAGACCAGCCTGGGCAACAGAGTGAAACCCTATCTCTATAAAAATAAAGATAAATTTAAAAATTAGCTGGTGCGGTAGTGTGTGGCTGTAGTCCCAGCTACTCAGGAGACTGAGGTAGGAGGATCACTTGGGCCCAGGAGTTGGAGGCTGCAGTGAGCTATGATCATGCCACTGCACTCCAGCCTGGGTCACAAAGCAAGATCCAAGGTGAGGGGGTGGCGGGGAGAGGGAGGGAGTGAGCTATTAGGAGAAGATAAGGGACAGGAAAAACAAAAGGGGTTGCAGACAGTCAGGAGGGACCGGGGACAATATAAGAGGAAAGAAGGGTGGGGGGCAGTGGCCAGGCTGAAAAGAGGAGGGTAACTTGGAAGAGCAGGCATCTAGTAAAGCAATTAATGGCCTAAAAGCAGCTTTAAATAGCTCTGAGTTAATCGAAAACAAGTGATATGACCTGGTAGTCTCAATAAATGAAAAGAAGAAATAGCCCTTTGGGAAGAATCTGTGTCCCTGGTGGTTTAACAGACCAAATAAAAAGGTTAAAAGTAAGAAAAAAAAAGAGAGAGAGAGAGAGAGAAAGAAAACCCTCTTGAGTTAAAAAATCTGTAGTCTTTCTAGAACTGTGAGGGAGTTTACTTTCATAGTGATAGGAAAGGCTCTAGCTTCCAAAAGTGATTTTTCTAGAGAGAGACTCTAAAATAATTGTCACACCCACAGATTAGAGTGCTAAAGTCTGCTTATGCCAGAAAGCAGACCTAACTTATTCAGATACTATAGCCTTTTATTTTTGTCTGTGAAATTTGGCTGGTATCACTGCTTTCTATACTGGCCACAGCCAGGATTATGGTTTTGCCTGCCCTGCTCAGCAACATAAAATGCTCATAATCAGCAAGTTCTTCATTATGTCTAACCTATAACTCTCTTGCTTTAATACAAGTTCCTTTTGTCCTCTCCAGCCTCATCAGAGGAGGAGATTAGTTAGGGTCTATCTTCTGTACAGTATATTCCTTTACAGTCTTTACTCATTCATTAGCCTTGAGGAAGGCTTTGAAAAATAACTAAATAGGTAATGAGACCTGTTCCTGCTGCCCTTTTCTAACACATTCTAATACACAGCATCATGGACCTGCCATGGGGAAGAGAATCACAACAAAAAAATTTCAGATTAAGAATTAACTTCATGTTTCTTAAACATTTGGTATAGATTATCACCCAAACATCAACCACATAATCTTCCAAACATTTTTATAAGACTGATCCAGGCAGGAATTATCACCTCCACATTAGGGAAGAAAATAGAACTGTTTCTTTCCCTAGTAGGTCATTAGCACAGCCAGGAGACCCTCACTCCCCCTTCAGTGTCTGGGCTTGAAATTTCTTGCCCTGCCTGCAGCCCAAAATATCCTTAAGAAAGAAAAATTCTCTTTCAAAATGAGCATGTCTTTAAGTTAAAAGCCCAGAAAAATCTCAAGGAAAATCTGAGAGCCACAGCGACAACAGGGAGCTTGTTCCTGCTCCCTCGGCCACTCTAACTCTTCCCTCTACCTCCCAACTCATCCTCCCATCAGGCCAGCTTTTTTACCCTGAAATCCTCTTTCTCCAGAAAAGAGGCTTTGCAGGAAATGCTTGAGCCATTGAATTGGTTCATAACAACAACTTTCTCAAAATTTTCCGTTAAGCACCAGCTGCTGTTTAAGGTAAAATGAAGAGAAAGGTCATGGTCTTTTTTGTGCTTAAACTAGAGCATGACTCAGAAGAACAAACAGGGAAGAGATGGCAGTAATCCCCACATTATTTTTTAATATTCCATGTGCTATTGCAGGCCCCACACAAGACCCAGGACTAAAGTAAGTCTTTCTTTCCTTATGTAACTGTTTACCTTTGCACAGACTTCCTAAGCTCCTAGGACGTGCAGGTGCCTACAGAAAAGGCACTCCGTTCCTTTTCCCTCATCCTAGACAGAAGCCCGCCAGGCAAGACTAGGTCAGGGAAGCAGATGCCCAAACCCACGTCAGAACAGAAAGTGTGAAGCTGAGTGTGGGAGTGTGAGCAGACCATCTCCGAGTCAGAGAAAGTGGTAGAGACTGCGGGGAGATGAAAAGGCCCTATCCCCAAACAACACTGCTTCCCAGGCTCAGCAGCACCTGTGAAATGCTGTCATTAGAGATTCTTTGCCTTGTATCTCCTGGAACAAGCCACACAGTGAATCATTAACAAGCCAGTGGGAATTCGCTGATTAGTTCAATCCCTCTGGAAGTTGGTGGGCAGAGGCAGGAGGTGCTCCCAGGTGCCAGATTTGCTCTCAGGTGCCCGAGCTGCTGGACGTGGGGAACAAAGGTGGGAGGGCATACAGGTGTCCATCAGCAATGTTGCCCAAGCCCCAAGTAAGAGGATGCAGACTGGAGCTATGGAAGGAGTGGGGGCAGGCATCCAGGTCTCTCTTCTCCGTCCAGCCAGTCAATGGTTTCTAAGACTCCGTGACTAGTTTCTCCTCACTGGCCTGTTAGACTAGCACATCATTTATACACACTCAGAACAGTTCTGCTCTCAGAATGCATCCCTTACAATCTTGATCTGCGGCCCTAGGTTTTCAGTATGGGCTTTCCCTGGGTACGATGTCAAGTTAGGTCAATAGAATCTCATTTCTGGTACCTTGGCAATTCTGAGATTTACCCTTTGAGGCTTAGCTTTGCAAAAGGAAAAAGATTAAAGAAAAATAAAAAGGAAAGTTGATACCTGCCCATCTACCTTTTGGGTGAGTAGGAACTATTTACCCTGTGAAGTCTTAGCCCTACTCACTTAATCCTGAACAGGCTGCATGGCCTGGAAGCCTCCTTTATACCCCAAATTCCAATAGAGTGTCCAATTGGCAACTTCCAAAACACAGCATGTGAACTCTCTTCTTGATTTTAAGGCTGTAATTTCAGAAGTGATTTCAAGTTTGATTGCTGAGTTCTGATTTTCTATGGATTTTGGCATGCCAGCATTCCTGACAGTGTTTTCACCTGCTAGTCCTTACCCCTGCTGGTGAGCATTTCAAAATGAGGCAATCCCCTCCTGAGCTATGTCTCTCGCTTCATTTAAAAGAGCAAGTCTTCCATGAATCAGCCTATAGGCAAACCTATAGGTTAAATGATAGCCATTTGTCTTCAGCTTTGGTGGGTGTTATTATTTCCTCTCAAATTGGAAATTCCCACATGAATCCTCAGCCTTGTGGTGGAATGCCTCCTAGAATTTGCCAGGGGGTTCAAGTGGCATTTCAAACTAGAGAGGACAAAAGTAATGGAATGAGAAACACATTCGTAATTCTTTTCTTCTGTAACTAAGTTTTTCAGGGAATTGGCCAATTATTCTTCTGGCCATGGTATGTTTCAAATAGTTGCATTCACATTCTTCATTTTGGGCAAGCAGTCTGTGGTCATCTCAGTTGACATGGGAAATTGGGTAATTAGGCCATTTGGGCAAAATCTCACTTGTGTCTGAGTCATTTAGGTTAATTTAGGAATAGGCTAGAATTTTACCTGATACCTGTCTCTAGGTTCTGTTTTACTTTGAAGACATGGCTTTTTAGAAACAACTGGAGTCTCCCAGATCTATCTCACATGGATTACCTGAACCAAGGTGGTCATATTATGAAGTTGAGAAGGGATTAGTTTCCTGCTTGATTTACTTTACTTTTTTCTCAGTTTTTATCCTATTTTAGGAAAGATGGAAACTACCCATCTTCTTTTATGGTCATTATTTCCACGCCAAAATGAAAAAGGAAGGAGTTGGTGACCAAATGCTTTTGATCTTTTCTGTCTCAGAACGTTCTGTGTTGTTCTATCCAGAGAGAACAGAGGCTGTGTTGATTCTGTCTGTGAAAAACTGAGACAAGTAGGTTTTCAATAATGTGCAGCTTTTCAATCTATTAAGGAGGTAGCCTCGTAATTGTTTATCATATCTAAACGACTGAGAATTGGCAGGTACTGCCATCCAAATGACCCCACTATGAGCACACAGGATGGAAAGGAGGAGCAGTGGTGGTGGCAGAAATAGAGCGACGACTCATTAGACCGACTGCATCCTTCTCCCCACAGACACAAGACCACATTTCTATTGGTAGCACTACTCATTTCCATGATGCTCTGCTTCTCAAATCAGAGCGCAGCACTGCCCCCTCTTGAGAATATGTAGCCGTGTGTCAGGTACTGGTAGCCAAGGGGTAAACAAGTCCATTTTCCTGAAATACAACTTTTTCCTCAGGGAAAAAGTTGAATTCAGGGGTTGATACATATAAAGTGACTTAATTGGTGAATTAAATCCTTTTATATTTAAAAACAATATATTATGGAGTAAAGTATAGCATGCTAATGTATTTTTAACACAAAAGTGGAGTCTGGGCCAGTCACGGTGGCTTATGCCTTTAATCCCAGCACTTTGGGAGGCTGAGGCAGATGGATCACCTGAGGTCAGGAGTTCAAGACCAGCCTAACCAATATGTCGCTACTAAAAATACAAAAATTAGCTAGGCATGGTGGTGCATGCCTGTAGTCCCAGCTACTGAGGAGGCTGAGACAGGAGAACTGCTTGAACCTGGGAGGCAAAGGTCGCACCACTGTACTCCAGCCTGGATGACAGAGCGAGACTCGGTCTCAAAAAAAGTCAGGGGCAGGGGGCATAGAGTACACCCAGATTTTCCCACTGAAGTAACTCTTCTGCTAAGTTCCAGGCTTCCAGACAGTTGGATTTCCTTGCTCCTGCAGGTGGGATACATGAGCAGAAACACCGGAGAAGCATATCCTGCTCCATGTAACAAAGACTACCTGCCATGTCAGTGTTCTGAGGCTGCGCAGCAGCTGGGCTCCTGGTGGACAGGCCTGACCCATGCATGCGGCTGAAGGGTTAGTTGCATGACACTGGGCCAAACGAGCCCTTCCACTCCTTCTCTAAATAGATCCTCACTGTCTGTCTGTTGCTATTGCTTCTTACTTGACAGCAGTTATGAGGCCATTAGTAGAAAACAAGAATCTGCTCTTACCCCATCTGCATATTGGACAAGTCCTGCACTATTTAGCTTGTGAGGCCTGATAAGAAGTCAGCACAATCTGCCCATTGACTGCTGGCCTTCTTTTCCAGTTCCAAGTACCACAGTCTCCTGGCTTAGACTCTAATTTTGCATGTCTCTAGCTGTCCCCAATTGATCCCTTTCAGTTGCACCTGCATGGCACTTGTAACAGAAGAGAAAGAGCTCCCATTGAGCTAATTCAAACTTCTGGCCCTCACACTTGTTCCACTCTTGTGTGTCTCGGGAATCTCTAATGTAAAGCCTAAGCATGTTTAAAGAATGCTGTTTTCATGCCTCCACAATGCACTGTTTATTTTGACCTATACTCTTAGGAACATTGTGGGTATTTCTTTTGTATTTTTTTTTCCAAAGAAGGAGGCTAAGCAGTGATGACTGGGCTCTTTTACCTTCTCCTTCTTCATGATGGCTCCTGAGGTCAGGAGCTATGCCTGTGACCAGGTCTTCAGGGAGGGTTTGTAATAATCTCTGGGCTTAGTATCTTAAATATCTATTCTGGATCCGGTTCTCCCTTTGTTGGTTTTAAAATAAAGAAACTTACTTGGGACATGAATAGCCCACTGCCATATTCCCATGAGGGCTTAACACATTTAAAAATTGTGATAACAGAATATTAGATGCTATGATAAATTACGAAGTTCAGATGCCAATTTATAATGTAGCGAGGTTTAAGAAGTATTACTAAAATAACTCTTGCTACTAGAACTCCTTTGATGAAGAGAACTAACTGGTAAGTTCCATAAAGGTAGGGAGTTCTTTGAATACCCAGTGTCTAGCAAAGCATTGGGCACATAGTAGGTGCTCAAAAAATACTTGTTGAAAGAAATGAATGCATAAAAAAACATATCAATGGGCCCTTTGGATAGACAAAATACATCATCTGGAAGGAGACAGCAGAACAAAGGAAAAGCTAAATGGTTATACATATGAAAATAGAAGGGACTGGTCTTTTTGAGAGAAGAGAAAAGGAAGAGTGGGCTGGGCATGATGGCTCATGCTTGTAATCCAAGCACTTTGGAGGCCAAGGCAGGTGGATCACCTGAGGTCGGGAATCCAAGAGAAAAGGAAGAGTGAGAAGGTTAAACAACACTTCAGGAAACAGGAATGGATATTTAAACTCAGGCATGTACTGAAACCAGTTTTAAATTGTTTATGTTTCAGGGACATAAATACCTCCATTTTCCCATAATTATATGAAGTCTGCCACACACACAAAGGTCTCAAGTGAGGCCTTTCCATTGCTTTATTTGCTTAGTGGCAGACAGTGAAAAGTGCTGAGTTTCATGTGAGGGAAACATCCAATGAGCAAAGACTGCACACATGATGGTTAGATGATCCATAAACTATTTTGCTTGAAGCAGGAACCAAGAGCCAGAGATACCACCTCCTCCTTTCCCCTCTCCCCCAACTCCAGGAATGTTTGGTTAGCATGGAGTATACCCTGCACATAAGGGATGGGTTTTGTTTGATCCCACTGGCATCTAATCATGGTAAGGAATGACCTACTTCATTGGTGTCTGATATTGCTCAAGACTTGTTTTTTCTTTGGAGGGCATCAGAGGGAGGGAGAGCATCAGGAAAAAAGTAGCTAAGCTAATGCATGCTGGGCTTAATGCTAGGTGACAGGTTGATAGGTGCAGCAAACCACCATGGCTAACTATATTTAACTATGTAACAAAACTGCACATCCTGTACATGTATCCTGGAACTTAAAAAAGAGAGAGAGAGAGACTTGTTTTTTTCTTTCAAGCCTTCTCATTATCCTCCTCTCCCATTGTTTATAATGTCTTCAATAATTTCCACTATTATGAAAAATAAAAGGTTGTGCTAGGAAGAGAAAAACAAGAAGATGAGAAAGCTGTTTAATTATTCCCATAATCTCTGAGACATTTAGACCCAGGATTGTCACTTAGGAAATCTATTATTGTCTTTTGCAAGGCCCAGTTTAGTATAGGTTAGAATGGCTTTTGAAAAGGGCTTATCTTGAATCCAAAGTAATAATTGGTATAAATAAATATGATAAGAAGTTATGACAACATCTAAAACTTCAAATGAGTTATGTTAAAAAAAATCTTTTCGATCACTGAAGAAATGTGCTTTTTCCATCTCCAACCATCTCAACCACTATGATGGATTACTGTGATTAAAACAGTAACTCTCTCCCCACCATTGACTATGATAATAAGTGTCCTTTATCATATCTCTTTATTTAAACCTTTAAAAAGGAATTTGATTAAATTTAAACTGATGGGAAACTTGAATACCAAGAGATAGTTTAAAGTTAACATTCTTTAAAATTATTTCAGGCTTTTCTCCAAATTCCCCTAAGATTTTTCCTAGAACAATATCATGGAAGATAAATGGGGAGAATAGACCTCTGGCATTTGAGGATTTAACAGTGGCATACTTACAGTCTGTAATATCTGCTACTTATAAGTGACCCTGGAGTTGATGACAGAGACAAATTTGTCATTTTGAACCTCATCTTAACATGGCTCTGTTGTTCTCTACTGCTCTGCTACTCAATAACTTTCTAGAAATGATAAAGTTTCTTGAAAATTGAAAAGGTAGTTAATTTATGATATGAAGGAAGGTACGGGAAACAGACTATCATTGGAAATGTGGTTCTAGAAAAACCTGGATTCCCCAAAGTAAAGAGAAGCAATCACTTCAAATATTAAGAGGTTGTCTGCATTTCTCAAAAGAAGACATACAAATGGCCAACAGGTATATGGAAAAAATGCTCAATATCACTAATCATCTGGGAAATGCAAATCAAAACCATAATGTGTTATCATCTCACTGCAGTTAAAATGACTGTTATCAAAAAGACAGAAAATAACAAATGCTGTGGAGGATGCAAAGAAAGGTAAATATTTTTGGTATGCTGTTGGTAGAAATGCAAATTAGTATAGCCACTATGGAAAACAGTATGAAGGTCCCTTCAAAAACTAAAAATAGAACAACTATATGATCCAGCAATGCCACTGCTAGGTGCACATCCCAAAGAAAGAAAATCAGTCTATTGAAGAGATACCTGTACTCCCAAGTTTATTGCAGCACTATTCATAATAGCCTAGAACCTAAACATCCATCAATGGATGAATGGATAAAGAAAATGTGGTATATATACACAATGGAATATTATTCCACCATAGAAAGAATGAAGTCTTGTCATTTGCAGCAACATAGATGGGACTGGAGGACATGATGTTAAGTAAAATAAGGCAGGCACAGAAAGACAATGTTGCATGTCCTTTCTCACATGTGAAAGCTAAAATAACTGATCTCATGGAGATGGTGAATAGAACAGTGGCTATCAGAGGCTAGGAAGGGAAGTTAATGGGTACAAAAATACAGTTAAGTAGAAGGAATAATATCTAGTAGCACAATAGGTGACTATAGTTAATAGTAATTTATTGTATATTTCAAAATAACTAGAATAATTGGAATATTCCTACCATTCCCATTAGAATTGGAATGTTCCTAAGACAAAGAAATGATAAATGCTTGAGATGATGGATATCCCAGTTACCCTGATTTAATCATTATGCATCATATGATTTTCTCAAAACATCACATATATTCCATATATATGTACAACTATTATGTATCCATAAAAATTAAAATAACAAAAAAGAAGTTGTCTGCTGGTTCTGAGTTTTAAAAAATTAAGATTCAGGTAGAATTATTTTCACTACCAGTTCTTAGCTGACACTTTAACACAGAGGGATAGTATAGCAGACGCGACATTAGACTCAGATTCTATTTCCTGTTCATCTACTAGCCAGCTGTGTGAATTTGGGACAGTTACTTCGCCTCTCTGGTCACTGTCATCACCATCACTGCCATCGTGGCCAGCATTTATGAGCTTGTTCTATGGGTTAGGCACTGTGCTTAGCTCTTTGCTAGGATTATCTCATTTAAAGCTCACAACAACCTGATGTAGTGAGCATGTTACTATCCACAGAAGCAAATAATACTGGAGGTCAACAGCCAATATTTATTACCATGAGGGGATATTATGGCAAGAGCTTTAAGTGCATCATTTCATATAATCCTTATAATAATACACCAAGTCTTACGAAACCTCTATTTAACAGAAAGTTGAGGCTTAGAGAGGCCCATTAATTTGTCCAAGGTGACCACAGATAGTAAGAAGTGAAGAAGGATTTTGAATTAAAAATTATTTGACTTGGAAGCTCAAGATCTTTTATACCATTAGGCTCTGCTGGGTATAAAAATAATCATACTGAAAATTACATAAACACTGGTGTTGGCATTCTTGTGTTACTTAATTGTTATGTCATATAGACAGTATTTCCCATTGGAAGAGCCAGACCTTGGATCAATTTCCTCATAATTTTCATGAAGCCAAACTCAATGTGGCTTCCTATATGTGACCAACAGCAAACATTTAGAGGACAGCTGGCTGAAGTTCAGGTGGTAAAAATACTGACTGTTAAGCTGATGGCACATAAGGGATTGAACCTATGCTCTAATCGAATTTACCATGTACTTTATCCAAAGAAACAAATTGCCTTCGTCAAATCCAAAGTGTTAACTTGAGCAATTTCATTTTTTGTACCCTGGCAAACAGATGGCAAGAATCTGTGTTTCTGACAATTGAGCAAACTTTCTTTTTGCCTTTCTTAGCTTGCAAGAGCAAAGGAATAGAAAAGGGAAATTCACTAGGATGAGTAGAAGACAGATTTCTAATGTAGATGCTTCAAACCCTACATATACAGAGTCTCTCTCATACACACAAACACACAGACACACATACACACAAATACTCTCACGTGTCCTGTGTGTAGACACACACACACACACACACAGCCACCAATAGCAGAACAGCAGACAAGTGACCAGCGATTTGTCTATCACAAGAACACAGTGGGAGATTTGGTAATATTCCATTTTCATGCATTTTCTTTATGGGATCACAGGTCAAAGTCTAGACTTTTCATAGAAACAAATACAATCTGTTAAGATTGATTGTAAATCTGAGAAGCAGTTGTATCCAAATTATAGTTATTAGTGGTATTTCTGTCTCTGGGGAAAGATAAATTGCATTCAAGTCCATTACTTAGAAGAGTTATTATGCATTTAGGAACTTAATTTAGGGACAGTTTTCATTTTCTTTGTAAGAGAAAAGACAGAGTCATCCTTTGGCTGAAGCACAACTATTTTGGGTTCTAGCTGGATATCATCTTCTTGTATAAGACTGGCCAAATGTCAGTCTTTTCCCCCACGGGCGGTGCTGATGAAAAGAGGAGGCACATGCAGGGGATTTGTTCTCAGCTTCATAATGATACTCTTCCTGTATCTGACATTCACTAAAAATAACATTTGAATGAAGGAACTGGGTCACCTGGTGACATTTTTGGTAGTAGCACAAGATTGTGGGAGAAAGCCTTTATATTTTCAGGCAGAATTGCACAGGTTCAATGTGTTGGGTTTGTACAAGGCACTTCCAGAGAAAGCTATGGAAATTCCTCATTTGGATACTTCAAAGCAAAGGAGAGAGGGCTGTACTTCTGGGCAACTTGAGGACACTCCCTCACAAAGGCAGGGGCTGAAGTGATCAAGAAAACTATAACATCTCATTTCAATTCTGCAATTCTGTAATTTTTTTTTCCCTGTGACATACTGGCCCCAGGAAGTAAGTGAATCATTCAATTGCTTTATCTCTCCTAATGCACTTGTTTCATTTTCCAAGTACAAACTACAAGGTGTAGATTATTTTAGTGTCACAGGCTGGAGTGAAATTTAGAGCCTTTGAAGACAGAATATACTTGTATCCTAATTCCCAGCTCCAGTAACTGTCAGGATACTTGGCACACAGTAGGTTGTTGCCAGGAAAGGTTGTTGAATGAATAATAATAATCAGAAACCTACTACACCTTCTCTGATGTATCTTCCACTGCTTTTACCTTCACTCACTCAGCCCAGCCCAGCCACATGGGTGCCCTGGCTGGTGCTCAGACACATGAAATCATGTGTCTCTTTTTGCATTCACTATGTTTTGGGCCTGGAATGTTTATCCTATGTATTTGTGGGATTGGCTCCTCCACTTCCTAAGATCTCTGTTGAAATGTCACCTCATCAGTGAGAACTTGTCATTTCCTTCATCCTCACCAATTCCCCACATTCTTTCATCATACTTACCAGTGACTGATATAGTATCTATTCACCTGTTTATTTAACATCTTCATCCTCCCACTAAAGTGTGAGCTCCATAGGAGCAGCGACTTTGTCTTATTCATTGCTGGATACCCAGAGTTTAGCAACAAATATTGACTGAGTGAATGAACAAATGATTGAACAGGTGTTTTAGTCATGATTCCTCTAGTTAATAGAAACACTCACTCAAGCAAGCTCAGGTAAAGGGGATTCAACTTAATAGGAAGAATCTTACATAAATCCAAGAATAGGAATATCAGCGGGTGCAGTGGCCCACACCTGTAATCTCAGCACTTTGGGAGACCGAGGCAGGTAGATCACTTGAGGTCAGGAGTTCAAGATCAGCCTGGTCAACATGGTCTGTAATACAAAAAATTAGCCAGGCATGGTAGCAGGTGCCTGTAATTCTAGCTACTCAGGAGGCTGAGGCAGGAGAATCACTTGAACCTGGAAAGCAGAGGTTGCAGTGAGCTGAGATTGTGCCATTGCACTCTAGGATGGGAGACAGAGAGAAACTCCGACTCCAAAAAAAAAAAAAAAAAAAAAAAAAAAACCACAGACACATACACACAGAGTCCAGGCATGACAGCTCATGCCTGTAATCCCAGCACTTTGGGAGGCCAAGGGGGTTGGCTCACTTGAGGTCAGAAGTTCTAGACCAACCTGGCCAACATGGTGAAACCCCACCTCTACTAAAAATACAAAAATTAGCTGGATGTGGCGATGCGCACCTGTAATCCCAGCTGCTCCAGTGGCTGAGGCAGAATCGCTTGAAACCAGGATGCAGAGATTGCAGTAAAGTGAGATGGTGCCAGGTTGCAGTGAGCTGAGATGGTGCCACTGTACTCCAGCCTGGGCCACAGAGTGAGACTCCATCTCAAAATACACACATACACACACACACACACACACACACACACACACACACACAAAGAGAGAGAGAGAGAGAGAGAGAGAGAGAGAGAGAAACAAAGAAACAGAAAAAAACAAAAACAAAGCAAAACAAAAGAAACGTTGACAGCCTCCTGGGTAGGGCTGGGCATCCTGGAGGCAGGATCTAGAGAGAGCCACCAGGGCTTCAATGGAAGGGTGGGGAAGATCTTGCTTCCAACACTGTGCCATTATCACATTGCACACCTTCTCCTCTTGTTGGCTGCCTGTTTCCTTGAACTTCAGCTTGTACCATGCCACATGACAGTCCCAGCTTTGAGTCTGCCTCATCACCTCTCTATTGGCTCTCTCAGTCTCAGTTTACCAAAAAAGGAACCAGTGATCTCAGATCATCTCTACAGGCCTAGCTGGTGGTTCCTAGTCTCTAGATTCTCACCTGATGGGCAGCTGCTTTGCCTGGGTCCACTCACCTGTGCTGTGGCACAGACAGCATGTGGTCTGCTCCTCATTCAGAGATCACTTGAGGGACAACTTCTAAAAGGAGCAGGCCATTGACCTCCACATAACATCCTCCTCCTCTTTCTCCGGGATGCTCTTTCAACTCCTACATTTTCCTTTAAAGGCTATAGGAGGCTCACTGCATTTTTTACATTTGTTTGATTGATGTTTTAAATCGATTAGTTTCGCTCAAAAGTGCTTTTAAAATTATAATATGTGTTAAAGTCTTATAGCTAATGTGGAACCAAGTATCACATGGATGCTCTTTTTGTCTGGGGCTTCACGGGCAGATTCTCGAAGGAATCTGACAAGTACAGCTGATGTGGCAGGTCCTGCATCATTCCTGGGCTGAGAGGCTGTCACAGATACAATGGGTCAGAAATGCCATATCTAAGAGGCATGCTTGTCTTCCCACTTAGGAGGACTGTCTGAGCTTGGGAGAAGGAATACACTGAGACAGCTGTATTTAAAGCAAAGAGCCTTACAGGAGACAATTATTTTGTTCGGCTCAGATGTTGGGAACTGTCTCTTGAAAGGTGTATGATTAATCCCTTACATGTCCTCTTTAAATTTCCTCTCAAGCCCAGGATTTGTTTTCCTTTCTGGTCTCAAGAGTGTATAGTGGGGGATTCTGAGCTAAGCACACTGAGGGCCAGTATGGACCCTGATGATGTTCCTGGCTGTTGTCTTCAGTGCTCTGCAGAAAGCAAGCAACAATGGGAGACAGGGCAATGACCCCTGGAAGCCCACAGGTGCATTCAGCAGACCTGCCATTCACTCCCATTCTGCGGCTCTCACAAGTGATAGGCCCTCTGGGCATCAGCTTCCTCATCTCTAAATCTCAGTGTTATCACGATCAAAATCTAGGTGACACATGTTGTGTGGAAAATTCTGGTTTTAAACTTATCAGGTAAGGGACTTTATCTTCTAGAGCAGGGATTGACAACTATGGTCCAGGGCCAAGGGCAGCTCACTTTCTGTTTTTTAATGAGCTATGATCTAAGAAGGGTGTTTGCACTTTTAAATAGTTGGAAATAATAAAAAAATAATATTTTGTAACAAAAATTATATGAAATTTTAATTTCAGTGTCCGTAAATAAAGTGTTTTACTGGAACACAGCCATTCTCATTGGTTTATATATTGCCTATGACTGCTTTAGCACAATGACAGAGTAGCTGGGACAGAGATTACATGGTCCACAAAGCCTAAACACATTTTCTGTCGGTTTACAGAAAGAGGTTGCCAACTTCTGATTTTGAGCATGGAGCCTGGGTCACCCACACCTAGATTCAAATCATACACGCTTTCCTACCTGTGTGACCTTGGAAAACTATTTACTTTTTCTAAGTCCCAGTTTCCTCATCTGTAAAATGGATGAAAAGAGTCTGTACCTCAAATAGTTGTTGGGAGAAATTGAACGAGATCATCACGAAGCACTAAGCACCACTGAATAAACCAGTGCGTGATTGCAAGTCTCTTATTCTCAGCTTCCAGATCGGCAGTTGGCACAAAACAGGTGCTACGTGTGTGTGTGTGTGTGTGTGTGTGTGTGTGTGTGTGTGTGTGTGTGAGAGAGAGAGAGAGAGAGAGAGAGAGAGACAGAGAGAGAGAAATAAACTGTAGAGTGTAAATTTAATATTTTATCATTCTGAAGGTGTCTGGGGCCAAGCAGTCAATGAGACAAGCCAGAAGTCCAGGATGGGTCAGTCCCAAGTAGAGCCAGACCAGTCATGGATCTGTTGCTGTTTCTACTCTTGCTCCCTAGGGCCAACGGAGGAATGGGGCTTGGCTAGCACTGGACACTGAGATTTTTTCCTCCTGCTCAAGCTTATCATAGTACTGTCTGAAACTAGAAGCCATTGATTCACTCACTCATCAGTCAGGAAATCCTTTTGGATTTACCTTTAACAACATATCCAGAGTCCTCCCTTTCTTTCTCCTCTGCCATTCCTACGACTCTGCTCTGAGGAACTCTATCATCTCTCACTTTGATTATTGCCTCATCCTTCTAACTGGTCTCTCTGCTTCCACCTTCATTCTCCCAGAGCCTATTCTTAGTATAGCAGCTAGAATGACCCTTTAAAAAGGTCAGATCACATCACTCCTCTGCGCAAACTGTCCAGTGGCTGACCATCTCATGCAGAGTGAAAGCCAAGGTCCTTACGATGGCTCACAACTCTCTACCTGCTCTGTCCCATCCCACTGCCTTTGACCTCCTCTCCTGTTACCCTCCCCATTGCTCACTGTGCTCCAGCTATAGCGCCTCTTTGCTGTCCTCAAATGCACCAGCAGTCTCTTGTCTAGGGCCTTTGTCTGGTCTGTCCCTTACATCTGGACGCTCTCCCTCTAGATATCTCTGAGGTTAACTTCCTCACCTCCTTCAAGTCTTTCCTCAAATTTCACTCTTCGATGAGATCTATCTTGGCCACTCTGGTTAATCAGTGCTGCTTACGGTCAGAACTGTACCCTCCCAATATTCCAATATCCCTTGCTTTATTACTCATTTATTTATTGTGTTTTTATTGTTTGTTCCCATTCAAATGACAGCACCAGGAGGGTAGGAATTTTTGTCTCTTTTGTTCAATGATGTATCCCAAGCATCTAAAACAGTGCCTGATAGGCACCCAATAAAATTTGGTGATTGATAGTTAATGATCTAATATTTTATAATACAACAGTTTTTTCCCTAGACCCAGAATCTGCCTCTCATTGAGTCTGCCAGGAATCTGACCACCTTCTCGAAGTCTTTGTGCCAATGGCTTAGTCTACAGAGGAAACTATAAAGGAAACAGTGAGGAAAACTTCCTCTTCCTCAGGGAAATCTGAGAAAGCCCAAACTGCACTCCAGAGACAACTGTACCCTCTGGTACAGAAACAACTGCAGTTCCTGCTCACTGAGAGAGGATAATCCAGCATTAGACTATTCAAACTCTTTCATTGGCTTTGTTTTTGCACCAGCATTATTGACAAGATCTGCATAACTTGAGCAAAGAAGTGGAGAAAGACAAACCTCAATAGCAGTAATTTTCCATCTTGCATAAAAGATCTGGCTGGAAAAGGAGTTTGAAATATTGACAAGAATTAGCAGTAGAGTCTGTGAGTTAACACATTTACCCCAGATAACGGTGGGGTCATATTATCATCACCTCTAGGAAGGATGAAAGAAAACTGTGAAAAACCTGTGATCTCCTCAGTTTCTGTACCCAAGCACACCACAGGCACATGATGCACCTCAACCTCAGGAAGGAGGCCATTGCTCAGTCACAGACACTCAGTTCCAGTAAGGAATCCTGGCAGTGTTAACAGGAGACATCCCCAAGGCTCTTCTCCTCTGGCATATGTTCCATGAGAGATGGCTGTGGTCAGAATCATCATAAAGTGTTAAGTACATATGAATCATAAATAGTGATGAATAGCCACATTATAAATTGTGCAAGCCTTGTTTTACTGAGATGAGATTTATACCTGAAGATACTGCCAGTGAAGTCTCCCTCTACCCTTTAAGACCTCAGAAGACTTGGCAATAAACAAGGAAAGGAAATAGCCTGAAGAATTTATTGAGCAAAGCCTCTGACCAGACAGAGTTTAGGGCATTCCTAGTGCTTCTCTCTCTAGAAGGCAGAGCAGGCTCCCAAGGTAACGCATGGACTCCTTCTTCATCTTCCGCAAGCGTTCTGTCCTTTTTCAATTTGGTATTTAAGGAAAGGGGTGGAGGGAGAAAGATTCTCATGGGAAAGTGGAGTGTAGACTACAGTTCTGGGCTTCTCTTTAGAATTTGCAGGTTTGAGGTAAAACTTCAACAGTTCTAATGAATATAGAATTATTTACTGATGTACAGCAGGCGTCTACAATTTTTTTTTGCCAACTATCACTTTTGTGAATGTACTTAAAGAAAAAGAAAAGAAAAGAAGCCAAGCTGTTACTCCTCCCTGCTCCTGCCCAGGCAGAACATAAGGAAAACAATCAGTGAAATCTTCATGCTTTATCATGCCCTCACGGGCAGTGCCCCCTTCACCCAGGCCAGTGAGTCTATTTGCAAAGCTTATTTAAGATGAAAAGTGAAATGCAGAGAACAAGCTGTGCCCCTCTGCCTTGATGAATATTTTCTAAGGGAAGTTTGACCAGCCTCAAACTTCTTCACAAATTCAAGAGGAAAAGGCATCAGGCTTCTAAATGGCCTGGATCAGGTTTCCATAGTAGCTTGGTTAGACAACAGACCTTTCTCCAAGAGTTATGCAGATCTTGTCAATAATGCTGGTGCGAAAACAAGAAAGCCAACAATGAGGTCTTGTTCGTTTTAAGCTGAGTCATGAAAAATCGTGCACTAAAACCATCCTTGGAGAAAGACCTGATTGGTAAAACAACAGCCACTAAACTTGGAAGGGATTTCTGAAAGGAAATGTTACCCTGAAATGTACTCTGGAAGGCATTTAAAGCAATGAGAGATTTAAGAAAAATAATTTGACACTACACTTCTCAATCTCATAAAACATTTTAAAAATGAACTCATTACAATAATTTATAGCAGGTACTAGTCTCTTAAGTCTCAATGGACAGTCTGTCTGACATCACGGTCCCATTTGTATGATTCATTTTTTTAAAAGGCAATCTTGCCAGACCATTAAAAAGTAAAACAATTAATTACTTTTATGATAGTTGGTTGCCTTCTAGTTCCTAGTTTTTCTCTTCCAGGAACATTATCACTCATGCAGCCTTGCCTTATATTTCTGCCAACACATGTCAGAATGCTCTCTGTACATAAACACAGACCATCCAAAACCTGCAAAATGAAGCCCTTATTTCTTTGGGCATTGCAAATTTCATACAGTTCCTATCTTGTGTTGCTTACAGTTTCTGCCTTCTACTTCAGGATCTCTTCACAGCAAGCAATTGTTCAAACCAACCTGCACTACCATTACACCAAATGTCACCATTTATCCCAACAAATAGAAAAGCATTAGTTAAGGACAGAGCTGTTTTCACTGGTGCTCTCTCAAAGAAGACAGTGAGAAGGTTGTGGTGATGCAGGGTAAAGGATTAGGAAATTATTCCTTCAGAGATTCTGCTTGTCTGCATCTAACTCCAAAGGAAAGTCAGATGCTATCTCATTCAAAGCAAGTCCAGTTTTCATTTCTCAACCCTTCCTTCTCCCTTCCCAATCTTCTTTATAATTACAGAAAAAGTAGAAAACCACCACTGTTTTATTTTTTATTTTTTATTTTTATTTTTTATTGCATTTTAGGTTTTGGGGTACATGTGATGAACATGCAAGATTGTTGCATAGGTACACACATGGCAGTGTGCTTTGCTGCCTTCCGTCCCCTCACCTGTATCTGTCATTTCTCCCCATGCTATCTCTTCCCACCTCCCCACCCCCCACCCCTCCCCCATTTCCCCCCAACGGACCCCAGTGTGTAGTGCTCCCCTCCCTGTGTCCATGTGTTCTCATTGTTCAACACCCGCCTATGAGCGAGAATATACGGTGTTTGATTTTCTGCTCTTGTGTCAGTTTGCTGAGAATGATGGTTTCCAGGTTCATCCATGTCCCTATAAAGGACGTGAACTCATCGTTTTTGATGGCTGCATAATATTCCATGGTGTATATGTACCACGTTTTCCCTATCCAGTCTATCATCTTTGGGCATTTGGGTTGGTTCCAGGTCTTTGCTATTGTAAACAGTGCTGCAATGAACATTCGTGTGCACGTGTCCTTGTAGTAGAATGATTTATAATCCTTTGGATATATACCCAGTAATGGGATTGCTGGGTCAAATGGGATTTCTATTTTTAGGTCCTTGAGGAATCGCCACACTGTCTTCCACAATGGTTGAATTAATTTACATTCCCACCAACAGTGTAAATGTGTTCCTATTTCTCCACATCCTCTCCAGCATCTGTTGTTTCCCGATTTTTTAATGATCGCCATTCTAACTGGTGTGAGATGGTATCTCAATGTGGTTTTGATTTACATTTCTCTGATGACCAGTGATGATGAGCATTTTTTCATATGTTTGTTGGCCTCCTGTATGTCTTCTTTTGTAAAGTATCTGTTCATATCCTTTGCCCATTTTTGAATGGGCTTGTTTGTTTTTTTCTTGTAGATCTGCTTTAGTTCTTTGTAAATTCTGGATATCAGCCCCTTGTCAGATGGGTAGACTGCAAAAATTTTTTCCCCATTCTGTTGGTTGCCGATTCACTCTAATGACTGTTTCTTTTGCCGTGCAGAAGCTGTGGAGTTTGATTAGGTCCCATTTGTCTATTTTGGCTTTTGTTGCCATTGCTTTTGGCGTTTTGGTCATGAAGTCCTTGCCTACACCTATGTCCTGAATGGTTTTGCCTAGATTTTCTTCTAAGGTTTTTATGGTATTAGGTCTGATGTTTAAGTCTTTAATCCATCTGGAGTTAATTTTGGTGTAAGGTGTCAGGAAGGGGTCCTGTTTCTGCTTTCTGCACATGGCTAGCCAGTTTTCCCAACACCATTTATTAAACAGGGAGTCCTTTCCCCATTGCTTGTTTTTGTCAGGTTTGTCGAAGATCAGATGGTTGTGGGTATGTTGTATTTCCTGTGAGGCCTCTGTTCTGTTCCATTGGTCTATATCTCTGTTTTGGTACCAGTACCATGCTGTTTTGATTACTGTAGCCTTGTAGTATAGTTTGAAGTCCGGTAGTGTGATGCCTCCCGCTTTGTTCTTTTTGCTTAGAATTGACTTGGCTATGCGGGCTCTCTTTTGGTTCCATATGAAGTTTAAGGTGTTTTTTTCCAGTTCTGTGAAGAAGGTCATTGGTAGCTTGATGGGAATAGCGTTGAATCTGTAAATTACTTTGGGCAGTATGGCCATTTTCACGATGTTGATTCTTCCTAACCATGAACATGGAATGTTTCTCCATCTGTTTGTATCCTCTCTTATTTCGTTGAGCAATGGCTTGTAGTTCTCCTTGAAGAGGTCCTTTACGTTCCTTGTTAGTTGTATTCCTAGGTACTTTATTCTCTTTGTAGCAATTGTGAATGGCAGTTCGTTCTTGATTTGGCTCTCTTGAAGTCTATTACTGGTGTATAGGAATGCTTGTGATTTTTGCACGTTGATTTTGTATCCTGAGACTTTGCTGAAGTTGTTTATCAGTTTCAGGAGATTTTGGGCTGAGATGATGGGGTCTTCCAGATATACAATCATGTCATCTGCAAATAGAGACAATTTGATTTCCTCCTTTCCAATTTGGATACCCTTTATTTCTTTTTCTTGCCTGATTGCTCTGGCTAGAACTTCCAGTACTATATTGAATAGGAGTGGTGAGAGAGGGCATCCTTGTCTAGTGCCAGATTTCAAAGGGAATGCTTCCAGTTTTTGCCCATTCAGTATGATATTGGCTGTTGGTTTGTCGTAAATAGCTTTTATTGTTTTGAGATACGTTCCGTCAATACCTAGTTTATTGAGGGTTTTTAGCATAAAGGGTTGTTGAATTTTGTCAAAAGCCTTCTCTGCATCAATCGAGATAATCATGTGGTTTTTGTCTTTGGTTCTGTTTATGTGGTGAATTACGTTTATGGACTTGCGTATGTTGAACCAGCCTTGCATCCCCGGGATGAATCCTACTTGATCATGGTGGATGAGCTTTTTGATATGCTGTTGCAATCGGTTTGCCAGTATTTTATTGAAGATTTTTGCATCTATGTTCATCATGGATATTGGCCTGAAATTTTCTTTTCTTGTTGAGTCTCTGCCGGGTTTTGGTATCAGGATGATGTTTGTCTCGTAAAATGATTTGGGAAGGATTCCCTCTTTTTGGATTGTCTGGAATAGTTTCAGAAGGAATGGTATCAGCTCCTCCTTGTATGTCTGGTAGAATTCAGCTGTGAACCCATCTGGACCTGGGCTTTTTTTGGGTGGTAGGCTCTTTATTGCTGCCTCGACTTCAGACCATGTTATTGGTCTATTCAGGGTTTCGGCTTCTTCCAGGTTTAGGCTTGGGAGGTTGCAGGTGTCCAGGAATTTATCCATTTCTTCCAGGTTTACTAGTTTATGTGCATAGAGTTGTTTGTAATAATCTCTGATGATGGTTTGGATTTCTGTGGAATCTGTGGTGATATCCCCTTTATCGTTTTTTATTGCATCAATTTGGTTATTCTCTCTTTTCTTTTTTATTAATCTGGCTAGTGGTCTGTCTATTTTGTTGATCTTTTCAAAAAACCAGCTCCTGGATTTATTGATTTTTTGAAGAGTTTTTTGTGTCTCTATTTCCTTCAGTTCTGCTCTGATCTTAGTTATTTCCTGTCTTCTGCTAGGTTTTGAGTTTTTTTGATCTTGCTCCTCTAGCTCTTTCAATTTTGATGATAGGGTGTCAATTTTAGATCTCTCCTTTCTTCTCATGTGGGCACTCATTGCTATATATTTTCCTCTAGAGACTGCTTTAAATGTGTCCCAGAGATTCTGGTATGTTGTGTCTTCGTTCTCATTGGTTTCGAAGAACATCTTTATTTCTGCCTTCATTTCATTGTTTATCCAGTCAACATTCAAGAGCAAGTTGTTCAGTTTCCATGAAGCTGTGCGGTTCTGAGTTAGTTTCTGCATTCTGAGTTCTAACTCGATTGCACTGTGGTCTGAGAGACTGTTTGTTATGATTTCTGTTCTTTTGCATTTGCTGAGGAGTGATTTATTGCCAATTATGTGGTCAATTTTAGAGTAGGTGTGATGTGGTGCTGAGAAGAATGTATATTCTGTGGATTTGGGGTGGAGAGTTCTGTAAATGTCTATTAGGTTTGCTCGTTCCAGGTCTGTATTCAGGTCCTGGATATCCTTGTTGATTTTCTGTCTGGTTGATCTGTCTAATATTGACAATGGGGTGTTAAAGTCTCCCACTATTATTGTGTGGGAGTCTAAGTCTCTTTGTAAGTCATTAAGAACTTGCCTTATGTATCTGGGTGCTCCTGTATTGGGTGCGTATATATTTAGGATCATTAGTTCTTCTTGTTGCAGTGATCCTTTTACCATTATGTAATGTCCTTCTTTGTCTCTTTTGATCTTTGTTGCTTTAAAGTCTATTTTATCAGAGATGAGAATTGCAACTCCTGCCTTTTTTTGCTCTCCATTTGCTTGGTAGATCTTCCTCCATCCCTTTATTTTGAGCCTTTGTGTATCCTTGCATGTAAGATGGGTTTCCTGGATACAGCACACTGATGGGTTTTGGCTTTTTATCCAATTTGCCAGTCTGTGTCTTTTGATTGGGGCATTTAGTCCATTGACATTTAGGGATAGTATTGTTATGTGTGAATTTGATGCTGTCATTTTGATGCTACCTGGCTGTTTTGTTGGTTAGTTGATGCAGATTCTTGATTGTGTTGCTGCTTTTTTACCATTTGGTGTGTTTTTGGAGTGGCTGGTACTGGTTGTTCCTTTATAAGTGTAGAGCCTCTTTCAGGAGTTCTTGTAGAGCAGGTTTGGTGGTGATGAAATCTCTGAGTGCTTGCTTGTTCACAAAGGATTTTATTTTTCCTTCACTTATGAAGCTGAGTTTGGCTGGATAGGAGATTCTGGGTTGAAAGTTCTTTTCTTTAAGGATGTTGAATATTGGCCCCCAGTCTCTTCTGGCTTGTAGGGTTTCTGCTGAGAGATCTGCTGTGAGTCTAATGGGCTTCCCTTTGTGGGTAACCCGACCTTTCTCTCTGGCTGCCCTTAGCATTTTCTCTTTCATTTCAACCCTGGTGAATCTGACGATTATGTGCCTTGGGGTTGCTCTTCTTGAGGAATATCTTTGTGGTGTTCTCTGTATTTCCTGGATTTGAATATTGGCCTGCCTTGCTAGGTTAGGGAAGTTTTCCTGGATAATATCCTGAAGAGTATTTTCCAGCTTGGATTCATTCTCTTCATCACATTCAGGTACACCTATCAGACGTAGATTAGGTCTTTTCACATAGTCCCACATTTCTTGAAGATTTTGTTCATTCCTTTTTGCGCTTTTTTCTCTGTTCTTGCCTTCTCTTTTTATTTCATTGAGTTGGTCTTCGACCTCTGATATCCTTTCTTCTGCTTGGTCAATTCGGCTGTTGAAGCTTGTGCATGCTTCACGAAGTTCTCGTATTGCGTTTTTCAGCTCCATCAATTCACTTATTCTCCTCTCTATGCTGTCCATTCTCGTCAGCAGTTCGTCCAATCTTTTTTCAAGGTTTCTATTTTCTTTGCGATGGGTTAGAACATGTTCTTTTAGCTCATTGTAGTTTCTTACTACCCACCTTCTGAAGTCTGATTCTGTCATTTCATCACCCTCCTTCTCCATCCGGTCTGGTTCCCTTGCTGGTGAGGAGTTGTGATCACTTTTAGGAGGAGAGGTGTTCTGGTTTCGGGAGTTTTCATCCTTTTTACGCTGGTTTCTACCCATTTTTGTGGGTTTATCCACCTGTTGTCTGTCTCTGTCCCAGGGAGTTGGAGCTTTATGAGTTTCCGTTGCACTACTGCCTTTTTTGATTTTTTTTTTCAGGTCGGACCCGCCCAGCTAGCAGCACGCCTAGCCTCTGCCTGCCCGCAGGGGCTTTGCTGAGCTGCTGTGGGCTCCGCCCAGCTGCCCTGAGCTCTTCCCTGCAGTCCTTTTTATATGGGCGTAGTTAGAACTGTCTGGGCAATGGTGGCCCCGCCTCTGTTATGGCGGACTCTCTCTGTTGTGGCAGGTTGCCTCGGCAACGGCGGGTTGCCTCGGCTGTAGCGGTGGAGAGTCTCAGTAATGGCGGAAGCCCCTCCCCCACGGAGCTGGACCCGTCCCGGTTCAGCTGTGCTTGGTTTGAAGGGCTCAACCCAGAGGGTTTCCAATTACTGTTTTTGTTTTCGTTGTTGTTGGGGGTGGAGGGGTGGGACCAACCGAGCCTGATCACCTGGCTCCCTGACTCAGAGTCTTTTCTTTTAAGTTGAACGACCCCGACCCCGCGTTCCGGTCGCTTGTTGAAAAGGCGCCGGGATCTCCCGTGCTGCGACTCACGGAGTCGGCTCGAACCGCGGCGCCGGCTCCTGGCGGATTTTTTGCCTAGGAATCTCCTGGCCTGACTCGCTATTTCAGATGAATGGGCTATTCTGCCGTCTCAAGGCTCTGCTCGCCAGCTAAGAGGGCTCCCAGACCAGTGGCTTTTGTACGGAGAACCGCAGCAACAGGGAGTGGTCACAGCAGCCGCGCGGGCGGAATCAGCCCCGCGGGGGCCAAAACAGCCGCACCGGCTGGGACTGCGACGCTGGCGACCCCTCTGCCTGGGTATCTCCTGGTCTGTGGGCAATAAGAGTTCATCTGGAAATGCGGCGTCCACTCACCCTCTGCACTTTCACTGGGAGCTGAAGTCCTGAGCTGTTCTTAGGCGGCCATCTTGAAAGTCGGATCCTGTTTTACTTTTTTATTGCTTACTGTAATTATTATGACAACAATTGCTGGGTGGATTTGTAATCCCTGATGTTTTACCACAATGAAGAAATCAAATAATCTTATGAACATGATCTCATTAGTTCCCATAGTGACACGTTATTCTAATATGAAGCAAGGACTAAGAACTTCAATACTCACTCTCTTTACAGATGGGGAAAGTGAGTCAAAATTCTGGGAAGCGGGAAAGCAATTATCCAAGCTGGAATCAAAACCTAGTGTTCTAATGCTCATTTTGTGACAGTGCTACCCTAAATGATTCTAAATTTTACAAGTACATAGTAAATACAGGAGGACCAGCCAGGATGGAGTGAAAATAAAAATAATTCCATGGAGTTTTAATAGCTTTTCTGTAACTTTTCACTGTAGCTTTGACTGTAGCTTTTGACTGTTGCCTAAAGTGTCACATACAAAACCAAAGCAGAGTAAAACAAAGCAGACTGAAACCTTGACACCTCTCAAAGAACTATCAGGCATCCCCAAACTACGGCCCCGCGGGCTGCATGCGGCCCCCTGAGGTCATTTGTCCGGCCCCCCACCGCACTTCAGGAAGGGGCACCTCTTTCATTGGTGGTCAGTGAGAGGAGCACTGTATGTGGCGGCCCTCCAACGGTCAGAGGGACAGTGAACTGGCTCCCTGTGTAAAAAGTTTGGGGATGCCTGAACTAGATGGTTCACTCTTTCACATAGAAAGTAAATGAAGGAGAAATCATCAATGATTGATGGGAGCATAGTGCAAAATTTAAGTTAGTGGTTTATTTTTAAAGCTGTGTAATATGGACTACAAAGGGCATTTTTGAGGCATGCAAAAGCTACCCACACACTACTCCACTCAAACTAGCTTTTCTTTGAGATAAACCTTCAGTTTGATCTCCATGAAGCCATCTTTGACTTGTATAGCCTGGAATAATTTCTATCTTGGCTGAACTCCTACAGCACTCTTCATCTAAACGGTGATTCTAGTTAGTGTATTTCACTATATGGGAGGAAAAACAAACACTAAAGCCATCTCAAGTAAAAAGAGAGTTATTGAAAGGATACTATAGACTATTATAGGAATTTAATATTAGAAGCACAAAGAAGACTTAACTGTAAAATTATCAGGTAGGATTCTATAGTTTTCCCTCTGCCTCTGGAATATTTCTCTTTCTCTTGGTGTATCTACCTGAGTCTCTCTGCAGACGGCTCACTACTATGGTTCTTACTCCTCTATAGCCACAAGTTGGCCATGACGTAGGCTTTACCTAGTGCCCCTTCCATTGCCAGCTTGCCATGATATTACTGGCCAAACATCTACTACCAACTGACTGCAGTCTCTGAGCCTCTTAATTCAAATCCTTAGTGGGAAATCTCACTGGTTAAGCTCTATCTATAGATTGGTACCCTTGGGGTTAGGTATTCAATTTTAGTCCAGCTCTTATAACTTGGGTGTGTGTGGTGAATCGCATATGATGCAAAGGTACCCCTCCAGCTAGAAGGGGAAATTAAGTCAGTTTTGCCTCATTTATTTATTCCAACCAGTCTTACCATATAATCATATTCTGCCTTGCTTTTGTATTTAACTCATTTTGTATGTGTGACCTATCTTTCCTGATAAAACAGAGGCCTCTTGATCTTAGGCTCTGCCTTGTTTTCTTTATGCCACTTTCAGAGCCTTATAAATGGGTTATCAAGAATATCTCTTGAATCAATTTTACCTTTCTTTGGCATATAATAAATACAAAATGTAGACATTATTTAGCTATTTGATGAGTGAATTAATGGTGTTACATTTTCAATTGCAATATTTTAAAAACATTTATTAAAGATCACAGATAACCATATTTTTCTTCATAGAAGTTTGGTCTTCTCATTGGCAAGCATCACATACAAGCAAATGTGTATGTATGTTTAACCACATTTCAAAAACGGTTTTAAGATAATGTGTTCAGAGACTTTAGCTTCCCCCAATGACAGAGTAACTTATACCTGACTTTTCTTTCCCCTGAAATAAACTATAACGATGAACAAAATATATGAGGCAATTGTTTTGGAAAAAGAAAAACAGGCATCTGTATTAGGCTGTTCTTGCATTGCTAAAAGAAACACAGAGACTGAATAATTTATAAGAGGTTTAATTGGCTCACAGTTCTTCAGGCTGCTTAGACGTTTCCACTGCCAGATACTCTAAATCACCACTCTTAAGTTTAAACTTCCACAGATCCCTGGAGCATGAACGGAATGCAGCCAAGCACTTTGCTGAGACATAACACATATAACCTTTGCTCCCATTCACAAATAAGTTTCTCATCTCCATCTGGTACCTCATCAGCCTGGCCTTCATTGTCCATGTCACTATGAGGATTTTGGTCACAACCATTTAGCCAGTCTCTAAGAAGTTCCAAACTTTCCGTTATCTTCCCATCTTCTGCTGAGCCCTCCAAACTCTTCCAATCTTTGCTCATTACCCAGTTCTAAAGCTGCTTCCATATTTGTAGGTATCCTCACAGCAATTCTCTATTCCTCAGTACCAATTTTCTGTGTAGACCACTCTTACGTTGCTATAAAGAAATACCTGAGACTGGATAATTTATTTTAAAAAAAGGCTTAATTGACTCACAGTTTTGTAGGCTGTACAGAAAGCACGGCATCAGCATTTGCTTATGGGGAGGCCTCAGGAAGCTTACAATCATGATAGAAGGTGAAGGGGGAGCACACAGCTCACATGGTTTGAGTGGAGTAAGAGAAAGAGAGAGTGGGAGATGCCGCACACTTTTAAACAATCAGATCTCATGTGAACTCATTCACCACCAAGGGAATGAAGCAAAGCCATTCATGAGGGATCTGCTCCCATGATCAAAATACCTCCTGCTGGGCCCCACCTCCAATACTGGGGATTACATTTCACATGATATTTGGTGAGAACACAGATCTAAACCATATTAGCAGCATAGGACTGTAATTCTTGAAAGAAGGGAAGCATGAGGTAAGCTCCAATATTGCCCCTGCTTTCTGCCTGGGACATATTCTTGCCACAGCATAAGGAAATGAAATCAAAGCAGAGTGAACAGATGAGGCAGAAATTCCAGGCTGCTAAAACACTTGTAATTTGTGATCCTGGGTGCTAGAGAAGCAATTGTGCAAATTGTGCAGAGGGGAAGTCTCAAAAGTCTGAAGGAGAATGCACCATGGGTCCTTGAACAGGTCAAATCTTCACGAGGCTTGGCAGAGATCAACTGCCGCAAGGTTGAAAGGTAAACGGTAATACCAGAGGCTGTATGGTGCTGGAAGATACTGGAGTTTCCAGTCTAGAATTCAGTCAACATTGCAGAAAAATGGTGCCACAAGAATGTCTCTATTTTAGAAATAGGAACCTTAGGAGTAAGGACTGCATCACAGAGAAAGAACATACCTTGGACTAAATCAAAATCAAAATAGACCTCCCCTAATGTAGAACCAAAGTGAGGCTGACAGAACCAAAAAGAATCTACCAGTGATTTAACAATCCACAATAAAATTCAATACTGAACACATAACCTAGCATTCCTATAATGTATCACCTACAATGTTCAGGCTACAATAAATTTTACTAGACACACAAAGAAACAGAAAGCTCTACCCAAATTAAAGAAATGAAGAAAAAAATAGGAACAGAATCCAAGATGATCCAGATGTGGGAATTATTAGACTATGACTTTAAAGCAGTGACTACAAATAGGATCGAAGACTTAAAGTAAAAAATAGTCAAAATGAGTATACAGATGTGAACTGTCAGCATGGAAACAGAAAATGAAAATTCAAAAACTGAAAGTACATATATGAAATGAAAATTTTACCAGATGAGTTTAGCAGCAGATTAGAGACTTCAGATTAAATGATAAATATACTTGAAGAAAGACAAATATAAGTCATCCAATTTGCAAATAAAGGATAGGCTTTAAAAATGAACTGACCTCACTGGTCTATGGGGCAATCACATCTAATATAACTGGAGTTCCATGGGAAATTGATAGAAATAATGGAGGAGGAAAAAAAATTTGAAGAAATAATAGCCAAAATTTCTCCAAATCTGGTGTCTAGTATCAAACTACAGATTTAAGAAACTCAGAAACTCCAAACAGGATGAAAAGAGAACTACATCTGGGAACATCATAGTCAAACTCTAAAATCCAAAGATAAAGAGACAATATTAAAAGCAGCCAAGGAAAAAAGAGATATATTACTGTTATGGATGGGATGTTTGTGTCTCCCCCCCAAATTTATAGGTTAAAATCTAATCTCTAGCGTGGCAGTATTTGTACATGGTTTTTTTTTTTGGTTTTTTGTTTTTTGGTTTTTTTTGAGATCATTAGACATGAGGGTGGAGCCCTGATGGAGGAGATTAGTGTCTTTATAAGAAGAAGCCAGAGAGCTAGCTTGCTCTTTTTCTGCCACGTGAGGATAAAATGAGAAGTCAGCACCTGCAACCAAGTGGGCCCTCACCAGATACTAGATTTGCCAGAGCCTTGATCTTAGACTTCCTAGCCTCCAGAAATATGAAAAATAAATGTCTGTTATTTAAGTCATCCAGTCTATGGTAATTTGCTATAGCAGCCTAAACTGACTAAGACAATTACATATGGGGGGAAATTATACCTATGATTACCAACTTCTCATAAAAAATATTAGAGGCCAACAGACAATGGAATGCTATCCATAGAGTACAGAAAAAAGAAACATTATCAACTCAGAATTTTATACCATGCAAAAATATTCCCCATAAATAAGACTGAAATAAATTTTATAAATAAGAATGGAAAGAATTGGATACCAGCAAATATGTACTAATAAAAAATGCTAAAGAAAGTTTTTTAGGCTAAAGAGAAATGATATCAGATGGAAATTTAAATCTGTAGGAAGGAATAAAGAACACTAATAGCTATAAATATATGGGTAAATAAAAAATATCATCGTTTAACATTTTCCCTTGACTTATTTGAAAGGCCACAGACTATTTAAAACAAAAAATAAATAATTTTATCATAGAGTTTATATCCGAGGTGGATGCAAAATATATGACAAGAATAGTACAAAGGATAGCAGCATGAAAAATGGAATTTTACTCTGATAAGATTCTCACATTTTACATGAAGTGGTACAATATTACTCCAAAGAGACTGTGAAAATTAAGGATTCATATTGTAATTCCCGGAGCAATCACTAAACCAAACAATAAAAACAACAACAACAAAAACAACAACACACACACACACACAAACACACAGCTTTAAAAAGTAAAAAGTCAGTAGGAGAATTGAAATGGAATATTAAAAAGCATTCCATTATTAACTTAAAAGGAGTCTGAAAGTGACAAACAGGAACAGAAAATAAATGCCACTGCTAAAGATAAAAAAAAAATGGGACAGTATACTTAAAACCAATAATTATGTTACATGTAAATGAACTAAATACTCTGAGCAGCTACTCACCTGGGACTAGTGGAGAGTTAGGAGAAGCTCCCTAACACATGGAAAGAGTGAAACAGTAAGAGTTCCTGGGGGATCCGCACTTCCCATTGGAACATTTGCAATTCTAGGAATGGAAGAAGCCCTTTGACAACCTCCTCTCAGTCTCCAGGCTGACAGAGACAGCCACCTGGAGTTTTTGCAGAGGCACTGCTCAAGACCACAGGGAGCCCCACAGGCCCTGAATCTCTGAGCAGCCCAACACCAGCTGCCATAATGCCAATGGAGGCTACAGTCATGGTGTTGGAAAAGCAGTCAGACTGCCCCACTCCTCCTTGCCAGAGAAGGCTCCATTCAGCTTCCAGCCCAGCAACTGTGCCCCCTGCTTAAACTCTATGGGTGGGCACAGCTCTGTGTTCCCTGAGAAACACCCTGGTGGCAAATCTTGTGACTCCCCTTCCCCCACTGTGCCTAGTCAGGCAAGTCTTTCTGAATTGGACTTCCAGTGTGGGTTCAGGGAGTTCCACCCCAACCTGAATTCTACAGATGGGCACAGCTCTATGTTCCCCAGGGAACTTCCTGGATGGCAAACTGTGCATCTTGTCCCCCACTACTACTAGCCAGGTGAGACCCACTGGCTTGGTGGTGCCCAAGTGGGGAAAGAGCCTTCACTCTCAGAACACTGAGAGAGGTTAGACGCTTGGGATCTTGGACTGGTGCAGGACCAGGGTATGCCTTCCTTGACAGGGCCAGCCCAGGAAGAGGGTAGGCTGGCTGTCAGCCATGGCCTTTCCCCAAGAGAGCCCTGTGACCCAGAATGTCTAACAAAAGAAATACAGATGTGGTTCCAGTGATTAGAGGGGGCTACTCCAAAGCCCAGGAGTGAACCCAGTGACGGAGTCACCTCTCTCCTCTGCCTCACCACAGTGCACTACAGCAAATGTGCCAAAATACAAAAGAGCCACATGGCTAGGGGCCTGCCTCCTAGCCATCACTCTTAAATGCCATCTACCATACTAGATCACAGCCCTAATTAAAACACCAAAAATATTTTGACAATATATAGCACCTGTGAACCTAAAGCAAGAATCCAGGCACAAATAAAGATCCTGTACAGAGCCTTGGCCCTCTGAAAGCAACCAGAAATGAAAACAACTAACTATATTCAACTTATACCACAGTTAAAGGAACAGCCCTCTCAGATGAGAAAGAACCAGCACAAGAACTCTGGTAATTCAAAAAGCCAAGCTGTCTCCTTATCACCAAATGAGCACTCTAGCCCCCCCCCCCAGCAATGGTTCTTAACCAGATTGAAATGACTGGTGGCTCACACTTGTCCTCCCAGCATTTTGGGAGGCTGAGGTGGACAGATCACAAGGTCAGGAGCTCAAGATCAGCCTGGCCAACATAGTGAAACATAGTGATTTTTGTATTTTCTACTAAAAATACAAAAATCAGCTGGGTGTGGTAGCACGCACCTGTAGTCAGTCCCAGATTCTCGGGAGGCTGAGGCAGGAGAATTGCTAAACTCTGGAGGCAGATGTTGCAGTGAGTCAAGACTGTGCCATAGCACTCCAGATTGAGATTCCATCTCAAAAAAAAAAAAAAAAAAAGGAAAAAAGAAAGAAAGAAAGAAAAAAGAAATGACTAACTGTCAGATATAGAATTCAGAATCTAAATGGCAAGGTAGCTCATCAAGATCCAGAAGAAAGTTGAGAACCGATATAGAATCCAAATAATACAGTAAAAACAATCCAAGAACCAAAAGATGAAATAGCCATTTTAAGAAAGAACTAAACTAAACTGCTGGAAATGAAAAATTCACAATAATAATTTCATAATACAGTCAGAAGCATTAACAGTAGAACTGACTAAGCTGAGGAAGGAATCTCAGAGGTTGAAGACTGGGTCTTTGAATCAACTCAGTCCAGACAAAAATTTTTAAAAAAAAAAGAATTTTTTAAAAATGAACAAAACCTCTGAGAAATTTGAGATTATGTAAAGTGCACAAATCTATGACTCACTGGCATTCTTGAGAAGAAGGAGAGAGAGTAAGCAATTTGGAAAACATTTTTGAGGACAAAGTCCATGAAAAATCTCCCAATTTTGCTGAAGAGGTTGATATGCAAATTCAAGAAATACAGAGAACCTCTGTGAGATAATATGCAAAACAACCATCACTAACGCATAGGTCATGAGATTCACCAAGGTGAACACAAAAGAAAAAAGTCTTTTTTTGGAGACAGAGTCTTGCTCTGTTGCTAGGGTGGAGTGCAGTGGCACAATCTCTACTCACTGCAACCTCTGCCTCCTGATTCAAGCGATTCTTCTGCCTCAGCCTCCTGAGTAGCTGGGACTACAAGCACACAACACCATGCTTGGCTAATTTTGGTATTTTTAGTAGAGATAGGGTTTCACCATGTTGGCCAAGATGGTCTCAGTCTCTTGACCTTGTGATCCACCTGCCTTGGCCTCCCAAAGTGGTGGCATTACAGTTGTGAGCCACAGTGCCTGGCCAAGAAACAATTCTTAAAGGCAGCTTGAGAAAAAGGTCAGATCACTCACTGAGGGAACCCCATCAGGCTAGCAGAAGACCTCTCAGCAGAAACCTTACACACAGAAGAGGCTGGGGACCTGTTTTCAGCATCTTCAAAGAAAAGCAATTGCAATCAAGAATTTCATATTCCACCAAACTAAGCTTCATAAGCAAAGGAAAAATACAATCCTTCTCAGGCAAGCAAATACAAAAAGAATTCATTATCACCAGACCAGTCTCACAAGAGGTCCTTACAGGAGTACTAAACATGGAAGTGAAAGATTGATACCTGCTACCACAAAAACACACTTAAGCACAGAGCCCACAGACAATATAAAGCAATATACAATAAAATCTACAAAACAACCAGCTAACAACATGACTACAGGATCAAATCTCACATATCACACATCTCACTTGTTTCATTACTTATGCAAATTTCTGCAGCAGGCTTGACTTTCTCCCCAGAAAATGGGTTTTTGTTTTCTATTGTATCATAGGGTTCAAATTTTTGAAATTTTATGCTCTGCTTCCTCTGAATGCTTTGCTGCTTAGAAATTTCTTCTGCCAGATACTCTAAATCACCTTTCTCAAGTTCAAAGTTCCACAGATCTCTAGAGCAGGGGCAAAATACCACCAGTATCTTTGCAAAATCATAGCAAGAGTCACCTTTACTCCGGTTCTCAACAAGTTCCTCTTTTCCATCTAAGACCACTTTAGCCTGGACTTCATTGTCCCTATCACTGTCAGCATTTTGGTCAAAACCATTCAACAAGTATCTAGAAAGCTTCCATACTTTCCCACAATTTCCCCTCTTCTTCTGAGTGTTCCAACCTCTGACTATTACCCAGTTCCAAAGTTGCTTTTACATTTTTGGGCATCTTTATAGCAGCACCCCATTCTCTACCATACCAATTTACCGTATTAGTCCATTCTTATGCTGCTATGAAGACACACCTGAGACTGGGCAATATATAAAGAAAAGAAGTTTAAACGACTCACAGTTCTACATGGCTGGGGATGCCTCATGAAACTTACAATCACGGCAGAAGGCATCTCTTCACAGGGTGGCAGGAGAGAGATGAGAGCTGAGTGAAGGGGGAAGCCCCTTATAAAAACCACCAGATCTCATAAGAACTGACTATCATGGGCACGGTATAGGGGAAACTGCTGCCATGATTAAATTGTCTCCCACCTGGTCTCTCCCACGACATGTGGGGATTATGGGAACTACTATTCAAGATGAGATTTCGTTGGGGACACAGCCAAGCCATATCAGACCTAATGGACATCTACAGACTCCAACCCAACAACCACAAAATATGCATTCTTCTTATCAGCACACAGAATATATTCTAAGATTGACCACATGTTCAGTCATAAAGCAAGTCTCAATAAATTAAAAAATATTGAAATCATACCCAGCACACTCTCAAACCACAGTGTAATAAAAATAGAAATCAATACCAAGAAGATCTCTCAAAACTACACAAGAACATGGAAATTAAATAACTTGCTCCTGAATAACTCATGAGTGAAAACTTAAATTTAGGCAGAAATCAAAAAATTCTTTGACACAATACACAACTTACCAAAAATCTTTGGAATGCAGCTAAAACAGTATTAAGAGGAAAGTTTATGGTGCTAAATGCCATCATCGAGAAGTTAGAAAGATCTCAAATTAATAACCTAACATTGTACTTAGAAGAACTAGAAAAAAATAAAACAATTCTAAAGCTACCAGAAGAAAATAACTAAAACAAGAACTGAATGAAATTGAGATGCAAAAATCCATACAAATCATCAATGAAACCAAAAGTTGATTCTTGAAAGAATAAACAAGATTTAGACCACTAGCTAGATTAACAAAAAAAGAAAAAGAGAAGATCCAAATAAGAGCAATCAGAAATGACAATGATGACATTACAACTGATCCCATAGAAATAAAGAAGATCTCCAGAGACTATTATAAACAACTCTATACAGACAAATTTGAAAATGTAGGGGAAATGGATACATTCCTGGAAACACACAACCTTCCGGGAACAAAGTGAAAACCTGAACAGACCAATAACAAGTTTTAAAACTGAATCAGTAACTTAAAAAACCTACTAACCAAAAAAACCTCTGGACCAGACGAGTTCACAGCAAAATTCTACCAGATGTACAAAGAACTGTTACCAATCCTACTGAAACTATACCCAAAAATGGAGGAGGAGAAGCTCTTCTCTAACTTATTCTGTGAAGCCAGCATCATCCTGATAACCAAAATCTGGCAGAGGCACAACGCAAAAAGAGTACTACAGGCTAACATTTTACTGTGTTGTCAGGTTTCTCAGATAACTTAAAACAGAGCTACCTTTTGACCCAGCAGTCCCATTACTCGGTATATACCCGAAGGAAAACAAATCATTCTACCAAAAAGACATATGTACTCATGCATTCATTGCAGTGCTATTCACAATAGCAAAGATATGGAATCAACCTAAGTACCCATCAATGGTAAACTGGATAAACAAAATGTGGTACATATACATTATGGACTACTACACAGCCACACAAAAAAAAACAATGAAATCATGTCCTTTGCAGCAACATAGTCGTAAATAGAGGACCATTATCCTAAGTGAATTAATGCAGGAACAGAAAACCGAATACTGCATGTTCTTACTTACAAGTAGGAGCTAAACAATGAGTACACATAGATGTACAGATGAGAACAGCAGACACTAGGGACTACTAGAGAGGGGAGGGAGTTGGGTGTGGGCTTAAAACTAGCTACTGGATACCATACTCAGTACTTGGGAAATGGGATCATCTGCACCCCAAACTTCAGCATCATGTAATATATCCATGGAACACAATGACACATGTATCCTCTGAATCCTACACAAAAGTTGAAAAAAAAGTGAGACCCAACTATATATTATCCATAAAAGATCAACCTGAAATATAAAGACAGAGATAGGCTAAAAGTGAATGGATAGAGAAAGATAGATACATAAAGAGTAATCATAAGAAAACAATTGTGGTTTATTAATATCAGGAAAGGTGAGGAGATAAAAAAGGACACTCCTTAATGATAAAAACGTTGTTCTAATCAGAAAGACATATAAATTCTACATGTGTATTTATCCAATTACAGAGCTTCAAAATACTTGAAGCAACAATAAGCAGAACTAAAGGCAGAAATAGGTGATCATGGTTGGATATTTTAATGCCCTTCTCTCAGTGTAGAGCAACTAGATACAGAAATCAGAATGGATAAAAATAACTTCAACAAAACTAACTTAACCCAATTGCAATTGGGAAACCAGTCCACACAACTAAAAATACATGTTTTCTCAATAGTTCATGTAATGTTCACTTTGAAAGACCATATGATGGGTCATAAAATAACTCTCAATAAATACAAAAGATTGGAATCTATGTTACAGAGCATGTTCTGCAACTATAATGGAATTCAGTTAGAAGCTTTTAGAAGAATATTACCTGGAAAAATGCCTAAATATTTTGAAATGAAACAACACACTTTAAAGTAACTCACAGAGTCAAAGAAAAAGTCACAAAGAACATTTAAAAATGTTCCAAAGTGAATAATTATGATATACAACACATCAAAATTTGCACGATGCAGATAAGGCAGTGCATAGAAGGAAATTTATAGCCTTAAATTTAGCTTACACAGAAAATAAGAATGAATTAAATTCAAAAATCTGTTTTCACCTTTTAAAGAGAGAAAAAAGGAGTTAGCTAAACCAAAGTAATTTGAAACAGAGAAACAAGAAAAAAACAATCAATGAAATAGAAAGCAAAGAAACAATAAAATTAATAAAGCCAAAATTGGTTCTTAGAAAAGGTTAGTAAAAGTAATAATACCCTAACACAATTGATAAAGAAAAAAATGAGAAAATAAAAAGAATTCAAATTAAGAATGAAAGAGAGAGAAAAAAAGAAACAGAAAGAAGTAACAACAACAGCCAGGTGTGGTGGCTCACGCCTGTAATCCTAACACTTTGGGAGGCCCAGGAGGATGGAGCACTTGAGGTCAGGAGTTTGAAATCAGTGTGGCCAACACGGGGAAACTCCATCTCTACTGAAAATACAAAATAACTAGCCAGGTGTGGTGGTAGGAGTCTGTAATCCCAATTAATCAGGAGGCTGAGGCAGGACAATCTCTTGAACCCAGGAGGTGGAGGTTGTAGTGAGCTAAGATCATGCCACTGCACTCCAGCCTGGGCGACAGAGTGAGATCCTGTATCAAAAAAAAAAAAAAAAAAAAAAAAAAAAAAAATTGAAAAAAAAATTTGAAAAAAAATTTAAAAAGTAACAACAGCAATAACAAAAAAAGAATAGAAGAGAGATAGCACTGTAGATCTTAAAGACATTTAAAGATAATGTAGTATGACAAAATTTTCATGCTAATACATTTGGCAATTTAGAAGTACTGGAAAAATTTCTTTTTAAAAACCCCAATTGCCAAAAGAAAAACAAAAACAAAAAGAAAAATTTTACTAGTTCTGTGCCTATTAAAGAAATTGAATTTGTAATTTAAAACTTTTCCACAAAGGAAACCTAAGGCCCAGGTAGGGCATGAAATTTTTTACAAAAATTTCTCTTAAATCTTTGAGAAAGCTGTATTACAACTATCAAGGACTTTAAAGATGCAGAGTAATGATTCCTACCACATCTCCATTCAACTTGCCTATTTGGCTGTATAGAAATCAGATGAATATTAGATAATGATACTCAATTACTGTAATCTTAACCAGATGGTGATTCTAATTGCAGCAGCTATTCCAGATGTAGTTTCATTGTTTAAGCAAATTAACCACTGGTACCTGGTATGCAGCTATTGAACGGGCAAATGCCTTTTTCTCTATTCCTGTCAATAAGGACAACCAGAAGCAGTTTGCTTTCAACTGGAATGGTAAGCAATGTACCTTCACTGTCCTATCTCAGGGATATATCAATTCTCCAGACCCGTGTCATAATTTAGTACATAATGTGATTATCTTTCCCTTCCAAATGATATCACATCAGTTCATTACATTGATGACATTATACTCACTGGATCTACTGAGCAAGAAATAGCAACTACTCTAGACTTAATGGTGAGACATTTGAGTGTCAGAACGTGGAAATAAATCTGACAAAAATTCAGGGACCTTCCACCTCACTGAAATTTCTAATAGTGTGGGGCATGCTGAGAGATATCCCATGAAAGGTGAAAGAAATTTGTTGCATCTAGCCCCTCCTACAACTGCAACAGAAGCATAATACCTAGTGGGTCTCTTTGGATCATGCAGGCAACATATTACTCATTTCCGTGCACTACTTTAACCTATTTACTGACTGAAACTAAAGAGCAGCTAGTTTTCAGTGGGATCAGAACAAAAGAAGGCTGTGTAGTGGTCCAGGTCACTGTGTAAGCTGCTCTGCCAGTTAGGCCATATGATCTAGCAGATCTAATGGTGCTCAAAGTGTCAATGGCTGATAGAGATGCTGTTTGGGGTCTTTGACAGCCCCATATAGGTGAATTACAACAGAATCTTAAAACTTCAGAGCAGGATTATGAAAAGAAGAGAAGATGGCCGAATAGAAATAGCTCTGGTCTGCAGCTCCCAGCAAGATCAACACACAAAGCAGGTGATTTCTGCATTTCCAACTGAGGTACCCAGCTCATCTCATTGGGAATAGATAGACAGTGTGTGCAGCCCACAGAAAGCAAGCCGAAGCAAGGTGAGGCTTCCCTCACTTGGGAAGCACAAGGAGTCAAAGAACTCTCTCCCTGAGGCAAGAGAAGCTGTGAGAGACTGTGCCATGAGAAATGGTGCATTCCAACCCAGATACTATACTTTTCCCACAGTCTAAGCAACCTGCAGGCCAGGAGATACCTTGGGAGCCTATATCACCAGAGCCCGAGGTTTCAAGCACAAAACTGGGTGGCTGTTTGGGCAAATACTGAGCTAGCTGCAGGAGTTTTTTTTATACCCCAGTGGTGCCTGGAACACCAGCAAGACAGAACCATTCACTCCCCTAGAAAAGGGGCTGAAGTCAGAGAGCCAAGTGGTTTAGCTAAGTGGATCCCACCCACATGGAGCTAGCAAGCTAATATCCACTGTCTTGAAATTCTTGTTGCCAGCACAATAGTCTGAAGTTGGACTGGGACAAACAAGCTTGGTGGGGGAAAGGGCATCTGCCATTACTGAAGCTTGAGTAGGCAGTTTTCCCCTCATAGTGTAAACAAAGCCAAAAGGAAGTTCAAACTGGGTGGAACCCACCACAGCTCAGCAAAACTGTTGTAGCCAGACTGCCTCCCTACATTCCTCCTCTCTGGCCAGGACATCTCTGAAAGAATGGCAGCAGGCCCAGTTAGGGGCTTTAGATAAACTCCCATCTTCCTGGGACAGAACATCCGGGGGAAGGGGCAGCTGCGGGCACAGCTTCAGCAGACATAAACATTCCTGCCTGCCAGCTCTGAAGAGAACACTAGATCTCCCAGCCAGCACTTGAGCTTTGCTAAGGGACAGACTGCCTCCTCAAGCAGGTCCCTGACCCTGTGTCTCCTGACAAGGAGGCACCTCCCAGCAGGGGTTGACAGACACCTCATACAGGAGAGATCTAGCTGGCATCTGGCAGGTGCCCCTCTGGTACAAAGCTTCCAGAGAAAGAAGCAAGCAGCAATCTTTGCTGTTCTGCGGCCTCCACTGGTAATACCCAGGAAAACAGGGTCTGGAGTGAACCTCCAGCAGACTCCAGCAGACCTGCAAGCAGAGGGGCCTGACTGTTAGAAGGAAAACAAACAGAAAGGGATAACATGAACATCAACAAAAAGTATGTCCACACAAAAACCACATCCAAAGGTTACTAACATTAAAAAGCAAAGGTAGATAAATCCACAAAGATGAGGAAAAAACAGTGCAAAAGGCTGAAAATTCCAAAATCCAGAATGCCTCTTCTCCTCCCAAGGATCACAACTCCTCACCAGCAAGGGAACAAAACCAGGCAGACAATGAGTTTGATGAATTGACAGAAGTAGGCTCCAGAAGGTGGGTAATAACAAACTCCCCCAATCTAAAAAAGCACGTTCTAACACTATGCAAGGAAGCTAGGAACTTTGAAAAAACATTAGAAGAATTGCTAACTAGAATAACCAGTTTAGGGAAGAACATAAATGATCTGATGAAGCTGATAAACACAGCATGAGAACTTCATGAAGCATACTCAAGTATCAACAGCTGAATTAATCAACTAGAAAAAAGGACATTAGAAACTGAAGATCAACTAATGAAATAAAGTATGAAGACAAGATTAGAGAAAAAAGAATGAAGGGAATGAACAAAGACTCCAAAAATTACAGGACTACGTGAAAAGACCAAACACACTTTTGATTGGTTTACCTGAAAGTGACAGGGAGAATGAAACCAAGTTAGAAAACACTCTTCAGGATATTATCCAGAAGTTCTCCAACCTAGCAAAACAGGCCAACATTCAAATTAAGGAAATACAGAGAACACCACTAAGATACTCCTTAAGAAGAGTAACCCCAAGACACATGTTCGTCAGATTCACAAAGGTTAAATAGAAGGAAAAAATGTTAAGGGCAGCCAGAGAGAAAAGTTGGGTTACCTACAAAGGGAAGCTCATCAGACTAACAGTGGATCTCTCTGCAGAAACCCTAAGAGCCAGGAGAGTAGAGGCCAATATTCAACATTATTAAAGAAAAGAATTTTCAACCCAGAATTTCATATCTAGCCAATTTAAGCTTCATAAGTAAAGGAGAAATAAAATTCTTTACAGACAAGCAAATGCTAAGAGATTTTGTCACTACCAGGCCTGCATTACAAGAGCTCTTGGAGAAAGCACTAAATATGGAAGGAAAAAACTGGTACCAGCCACTGCAAAAGCATAGCAAATTGTAAAGACCACTGACACTATGAAGAAACTGCATTAACTAATGGGCAAACTAATCAGCTAGCATCATAATAACAGGATCAAATTCACTCATAACAATATTCACCTTAAATATAAATGGGCTAAATGCCCCAATTAAAAGAAACAGACTGGCAAATTGGATAGAGTCCAGACCTATTCGTGTGCTGTATTCAGGAGACCCATCTCACGTACAAATACACACATACGCTCAACATAAAGGGATGGAGGCATATTTACCAAGCAAATGGAAAGCAAAAAGAAGCTGGGGTTGCAAACTTAGTCTCTGATAGAACAGACTTTAAACCAACAAAGATCAAAAGAGACAAATAAGGGCATTACATAATGGTGACAGGATCAATGCAACAAGAAGAGCTAACTATCCTAAATATACATGCACTCAATACAGGAACACCCAGATTCATAAAGCAAGTTCATAGAGACCTACAAAGAGACTTAGACTCCCACACAATAATAGTGGGAGACATTAACATCCCACTGTCCATATTATACAGATGAACAAGACACAAAATTAACAATGATATTCAGAATGTGAACTCAGCTCTGGACCAAGCAAACCTAATAGACATCTACAGAACTCTCCACCCCAAATCAAGAGAAGATACATTCTTCTCAGAACCATATTGCACTTAATCTAAAATTGACCATATAATTGGAAGTAAAACACTCCTCGGCAAATGCAAAAGAACAGAAGTCATAACAAACAGTCTCTCAGACCACAGTGCAATCAAATTAGAACTCAGGATTAAGAAACTCACTCAAGTACTGCACAACTACATGGAAACTGAACAACCTGCTCCTGAATGACTACTGAGTACATAAAGAAATTAAGGCAGAAATAAATAAGTTATTTGAAACTCATGAGAACAAAGATAAAACATACCAGAACCTCTGGGGCACAGTAAAAACAGTGCTTAAGGGGAAGTTTATAGCACTAAATGCCCACATCAGAAAGCTGGAAAGATCTAAAATCAACACCATAACATCAAAATTAAAAGAACTAGAGAAGCAAGAACAAACAAATTCAAAAGCTAGCCGATGACAAGAAATAACTAAGATTAGAGCAGAATTGAAGGAGATAGAGACATGAAACCCCTTCAAAAAGTCAGTGAATCCAAGAGCTGGTTTTTTAAAAAGACTAACAAAATAGATAGATAGATTACTAGCCAGACTAAAAAAGAAGAAAATAGAGAAGAATAAAATAGACACAATAAAAAATGATAAAGGGGATATCACCACTGATCCCCCCAAAATATAAACTACCCTCCAAGAATACTATAAACACCTGTATGAAAATAAACTAGAAAATCTAGAAGAAATGAATAAATTCCTGGACACATGCATCCTCCCAAGACTAAACCAGGAAGAAGTTGATTCCCTGAATAGACCAATAACAAGGTCTGAAATTGAAGCAGTAATTAATAGCCTACCAACCAAAAAAGCCCAGGACCAGATGGATTCACAGTCAAATCCTACCAGAGGTACAAAGAGGAGCTGGTACCATTCCTTCTGAAACTTCCAAACAATAGAAAAAGAGGGACTTCTCCCTAACTCATTTTATAAGGCCAGCATTATCCTCATACCAAAACATGGCAGAGACGCAATAAAAAGAGGAAATTCCAGACCAATATTCGTGATGAACATTGATGCGAAAACCCTCAATAAAATACTGGCAAATTGAATCCAGCAGCACATTGAAAAGCTTATCCACCATGATCAAGTTGGCTTCATCCCTGGGATGCAAGGCTGGTTCAACATATGCAAATCAATAAACATGATCCATCACATAAACAGAACCAGTGACAAAAACCACATGATTATCTCAATAGATGCAGAAAAGGCCTTTGATAAAATTCACCATCCCTTCATGCTAAAAACTGTCAATAAACTAGATATTGATGGAATGTATCTCAAAATAATAAGACCTATTTATGACAAACCCACAGCCAATACCATACTGAATGAGAAAAACCTGGAAGCATTCCCTTTGAAAACCCTCACAAGACAAGAATGCCCCCCCTCACCACTCCTATTCAACACGGTACGGGAAGTTCTGGCCAGGGCAACCAGGGAAGAGAAAGAAATAAAATGTATTCAAATAGAAAGAAAGGAAGTCAAATTGTCTTTGTTTGCAGATGACATGATTTGTATATTTAGAAAATCCCATAGTCTCACCCCAAAATCTCCTTAAGCTGATAAGCAACTTCAGCAAAGTCTCAGGATACAAAATCGATGTGCAAAAATCATAAGCATTTCTATGCACAAATAATAGACAGCCAAAACATGAGTGAACTCCCATTCACAATTGCTACAAAGAGAATAAAATATCTAGGAATACAACTTACAAGGGATGTGAAGGAACTCTTCAGGGAGAACTACAAACCACAGCTCAAGGAAATAAGAGAGGACACAAATGGAAAAATATTCCATGCTCATGGATAGGAAGAATCATTCTTATGAAAATGGCCATATTGCCCAAAGCAACTTATAGATTCAATGCCATCCCCATCAAGGTATCATTGACCTTCTTTACAAAACTGGAAAAAACCACCTTAAACTTCATATGGAACCAAAAGAGAGCCTGAATAGCCAAGACAAGCCTAAGCAAAAAGAACAAAGCTGGAGGCATCATGCTACCTGACTTCAAACTATACTACAAGGCTACAGTACCAAAACAGCATGGTACTGGTACCAAAACAAATAAATAGACAAATGGAACAAAATATAGGACTCAGAAATAATGCCACACATCTACAACCATCTGATCTTTGACAAACCTGACAAAAACAAGCAACGGGAAAGGATTCCCTATATTATAAATGGCATTGGGAAAACTGGTTAGCCATATGCAGAAAACTGAAACTGGACACCTTTCTTACACTTTATATACAAAAATTAACTCAAGATGGATTAATGACTTAAATGTAAGACCTAAAATCATAAAAACCCTAGAAGAAAACCTAGGCAATACCATTCAGGACATAGGCATGGGAAAACACTTCATGAATAAAACATCAAAAGCAATTGCAACAAAAGCCAAAATTGACAAATGGGATATAATTAAACTAAAGAGCTTCTGCCCAGCAAAATAAATGATCATCAGAGTAAAAAGGTAACCTACAGAATGGGAGAAAATTTTTGCAATCTATCCATCTGACAAAAGGCTAATATCCAGAATCTACAAGCAACTTAAGTAAATTTACAAGAAAAAAACAATCCCATCAAAAAGTGGGCAAAGGATATGAACAGACACTTACCAAAAGACATTTATGAGACCAACAAACATATGAAAGAAAGCTCATCATCACTGGTCATTGGAGAAATGTAAATCAAATGAGATACCATTTCACGCCAGTTAGAATCATGATCATTAAAAAGTCAGGAAACAACAGATACTGGAGAGGATGTGGAGAAACAGAAACGTTTTTACACTGTTGGTGAGAGTGTAAATTATTTCACTCATTGTGAAATACAGTGTGGCAATTCCTCAAAGATCTAGAACCAGAAATACCATTTGTGCCAGCAATCCCACTGGATATATACCAAAAGATTATAAATCATTCTACTATAAAGACACATGCACACGTATGTTTATTGCAGCACTCTTCACAATAGCAAAGACCTGGAACCCACCCAAATGACCATCAGTGATAGGCTGGATAAAGAAAACGTGGCACATATACACCATAAAATACTATGCAGTCATAAAAAGGATGAGTTCATGTCCTTTGCAGGGACATGGATGAATCTGGAAACCATCATTCTTAGCCAACTAACACAGGAACAGAAAACCAAATGCCACATGTTCTCACTCATAAGTGGAAGTTGAACAGTGAGAACACATGGACATAGGGAGGGGAACATCACACACTAGGGCCTGTCAGGGGGTAGGGGGATAGGGGAGAGATAGAGATAGTATTAGGAAAAATATCTAATGTAGATGACAGGTTGATGGGTGCAGCAAACCACTATGGCACATGTACACTTATGTAACAAACCTGCACATTCTGCACATGTATCCCAGAACTTACAGTAAAGGAAAGAAAAAAGGAACAAAAATTTGGAGCAAAGCCTTGCCACATTTTCTTTATCCACTCTATTACTGATGGGCATTTGGGTTGGCTCCAAGTCTTTGCTATTGTGAATAGTGCTGCAGTAAACATATGTGTACATGTATCTTTATAGCAGAATGATTTATTATCCTTTGGCTATATACCCAGCAATAGGATTGCTGGGTCAAATGGTATTTCTGGTTCTAGATTCTTGAGGAATCGTCACACTGTCTTCCACAATGGTTGAACTAATTTACACTTCCACTAACAACTTAAAAACCTTCCTATTTCTTCACAAGTCTCCAATAGATAACTACTCTCTCTCTTTGAGAAACAGTTTTTCTCAAAAGAGAGAAAAACTGTTTTGAGGGCCTTAGTAGAGACTGAATGCTTAAGCATGGGCCACCATGTTACTATCTATGCAAACTGAGCTTCCCAGTATGAACTGGGAGTTATCTGACCCACCAAGCCATGAAGTTGGATATGATCAACAGCACTCCATCATCAAATGGAAGTGGTATATACGAGGTCAGGCTTGAGTAAGGCACAAGTAAGTTATGTGAAGAAGTGGTGCAAATGCCAATGCCCACAATGCCTGCTACATGACCTTCTGTCTCCCATCCCACCTCTATGACCTCATGGAGAGTTCCCTACAGTAAGTTGACTGAGACAGGGAAAACTCAGGACTGGCTTACAGATTGTTCTGCATGAAATGCAAGCACCACCTGAGAGTAGACAGCTGTAGCACTACAGGCCCCCTCTGTGACATTACTGAAAAATAGTGGTGAAGGGAATTCTCCCAGTAGGCAGAACTTCAAGCAGTGCACCTGGTTGTTCATTTTGTTTAGAAGAAATGGTTAGAGATATGAGTCTATACTGATTCATGAGCTACAGCAAATGATTTGACTGGATGGTAAGGGATTTAGAAGTAACATGAACGAAAAATTGGTGACAAGAAAAGTCTGAGGAAGAGATAAAGGGGTAGTCTTCTCTGAATGGGCAGAGAAAGTGAAGATATTTATGTCCCACATGAATGTTCACTGAAGGATGACCTCAGCAGAGAAGATTTTTAATAATTAAGGACATAGGATGACCCTTTCTGTGTATGCAAGTCAGTCTCTTTTCCCAACCACTCATGCCATTGCTCAAAGAGTTCATGAACAAAGTGGCCATGATAGCAGAGAAAGAGGTTATGCATGGAATCAGCAACATGCATTTCTATTCACCAAGGCTAATCTGGATACAGTTACCACTGAGTACTCAACTGGCTAGCAGCAGAGTCCCTGATATGGCACCATTTCCTGGGGTGAGCAACCAGCTACTTGGTGACAAATCGACTACATTAGGTCACTTCCACCATGGAAGGAGCAGCGATTTCTTCTTATCAGAATAAATACTCTGGATATGGATTTGCTTTACTTGTGTGCAGTGCTTCTGCCAAAACTATCCTCCATGGTCTTACAAGAATTACTTATCCACCATCATGGTATTCTACACAGCATTGCTTCTAAACAAGAAACTCACTTCACAACAAATTAAGTGTGGCAATGATGACTGTCGTGGCTGATCTGGAAGGGCCACTGTGGAGATGCCAGCTGCAGCAGGGAAGGCATGGACCAGGGCTGTGCACTCTGTGGAACTGGCAAGGGCCAGGAACAGACGATCCCAGGAGGAGCCCCACACCCTACCAAGTTGGTGGGGCAAGAACCCATGCTCCTGGGTGCAGCTGCAGCTGCCCAGCTGGGGCCTATGACCCAAGAATCCCTGTGCTCTTGGGGACCCAGGAAGCTCCCTGGCCCTGCGGGTTTGAAGGTGCCTGCTCCTGCTCCCTGGCCTCTCCCAACTCAGGGTGCTTACTCTGGTACAGAGCACAGTTGTAGCCAAGCCTGAGCACTGTCCTGACCCAGCTGGGTGTGTGTGCACTTGGGGTGGCACTGACACTCCAGCCTGCCCCCCCACCTTGCTGCCTTAGCCCCTTCTGAATCTTTGGGTGCTGATGAGCCCAGGGAGGGACTTGGGGGGTGCTGAGGGCAGCTCAGCACAGGCCTGTGAGTGCCCCTTCAGCATGGACAGCCTAGGCACTACAGATGGCATGTTATTGGTGGTGGGAGGCAGACAGGTTCCTAGGTCAGAAGGAGCAGGTCCCTGGTGAAACCCCACCTTCAAGCCAGGGACAGCTAAAGCATGGGGGCTGGGCTGCCAGTTTCTGGTGGAGTCTATCACCCAGGTGAGAACTTCATTGATTCCTGTAGGCCAAATGAATAGTGCTTTTTCCAGGCCCACCCATGGCTACCCATGGACCAATCAGCATGCACTTCCTCCATTATGAGAATATTAAAACCCCAAACTCAGCCAGACTCAGACATTTCTAGGGATGACCTGCCTTTGGGAAGGAGCTATCAACTGAGGTCTCCTGAGAGCTGTTCTGTCGGTAAAGCTCCTTCCACCTTCCTCACCCACCAGTTGTCTGCATAACCTCATTCTTCCTGGACATGGGACAAGAGCTCAGGACTGACTGAACAGTGGGAGTGAAAGTGGTAGTAACACATTCCTTGCTGGCTAGCTGAGCTGCAGGCAGTGACATGCTCCTGGACTGCTGGAGTAAAGAGTAGCAGCCCTTCTGGGGCCAAGATCTCAGGGTTTCCTAAGCCAGAGTTGCTGTAATACTCCCCCACCCTTGACCAGTGCTGGGTGGCCACTCCAAATGACAGGAAGCAGTGGTGGGGCCAGGCCACTCCAGGAGCTGTGGGCTGGAGTGGGGACAGGGGCTGAGCAGGACTAAAGGAGCAATAATACAAAAGGGCTGAAATACTCCCGCCTCCCCCAAACACACCCCTGCACCACTCACTGCACTGCAGGCAGCAAGGAGAGAAGAGCTGCAGCCCTTTCTGGGGGCCCAGATCTCGGGGCTTCCCAAGCTTGGGATATGACATGCTATAACACCCTCTTTGGGGTTCTGAGATTTCTGGCATCTCTGAGCTTTTGGGTGTCACCACATTGCCCAGTGCCTGCAGCAGAAGCTGCCTATGGTATGCCTGGTCCAGCCACAGCCTGGGCACCACAGAGCTGGGCACCTGTGTTGGTGCCTGGAGCTGCCCGCCCTACCTCAGCAGGCACGCCTGGCTGTGCACAGTGGCTGGACCCTGTGCTTACTCACTCACACACCCATCATTCCATGCCTGGCTCACCCTGGGCAAGCACAGGATCTGGGCCAGTAGTGCAAGCCAGTACAGCCTTCCAGGCCAAGTGGGCAGAATGAGTACAGGGACATGAGCAAAACCCAAGCAGAGATGCCACCAGCCACAGGGGTTTCCAGCTGGCAAAGTGACACCCTAAGGATACTGTGACAGCAATGGGCCTAAGTTTATGGAATTCACCAGTCTTTTTTTTTTTTTTTTTTAATTCACCAGTATTTCTATGTTCTCTATGATTCTGAAGCATCTATGATTCTGAAGCATTTGGATTGATAGAATGGCAGAATTGCCTCTTGAAAACTCAGTTATGGTGCCAGCTAGGTGGCAATATCTTGCAGGACTGTGGTAATGTCTTCCAGGAGGCTGTATATACTTTTAATCAGCATGCAATGTGTGGTGCTCCTTCTCCAACAGTCAAAATTCATAGGTCCAGGAATCAATGGGAATAAATGGGAGGAAATAGCATCAGTCACTATTACCTCTATAGCTCTACTTGCAAAATTTTTGCTTCCCATTCTTGTGACCCTATGGTCCGCTGGTCTAAAAATCTTGTTTTCAAAGTTAGAAATGTTTCTACTAGAAAACACAGAATGATTTAATTGAACTGGAAGTTATGACTGCCATCTGGCCACTTTGAGCTCCTCATAACTCTGAATCAACAGGCAAAGAAGATGATTACTGTGCTGACAGGGATTACTGGTCCTGACTATCAAGGAGTAATTGAACTGGTGCTACACTATTGAGGCAAGGAAGAACATGTCTAGAATAAAGGAGCTCCTTTAGGATGTCTCTTAGTACTACTGCTATAGACTGAATGTTTGTGTTCCCCTAAAATTCCTATGTTCATAATCCCTGAGGTAATGTATTGGGAGGTAGACACTTGGGAGGTAATTAGGTCATGAAGGTGGAGCCCTCAGAAATGGAATTAAAGCTTTTATAAGAAGAGACACAAGAGAGATGATCTCTCTCTCTCTCAGCCATGTGAAGGTACAGTGAGAAAGTGTCTATCTGCAAATCAAGACAAGATCCTCAACAGGAAGCAGATCAGCCTTAGACTTCTCAGCCTCCAGAAATGTGAGAAATAAATTTCTGTTAAGTTACCCAGTTTATGGTATTTTGATTTAGCAGCCTCAGCTAAGACAACTACCATTCCATGAGATTGTGGAAAACCACAACAACCCAACCCAAGCAGGACTGCTGATGTCCCAGTTCCTTCAGGAATGAGTGTTTGGGTCACTTAACCAGGCAAAGACTACAACCAGCTGAAGTGCTTGCTACAGGTTAAAGCAATATGGAAATGGTCATGGAAGAAGGTAGTCATAAATAACAGCTATGACTATGTGACAAGTTGTAGAAATAAGGATTGTAATTGTTATATCTCTTTCTTATTTTGTTATAATAAATGTGTATACATATATCTAATTTGATATATATTTCAAATATTTTTGTTTTCTTCCCTCTCTTAGCCTCAGATCATATAATATAACATGTATTAGAAATAGTTAACATTACACCACAGTATTTAAATTATTGGATATCATGGAGAAGAGTGAACATCACTCAAGGCATCTTTACTGGAGGAAGATCTGTGGATTATCAGATATATATATATCTGATAATATATACTAACATACTTCCTTCTAACCTTATGTAACTATCATATATATATATGATAGTTGCATAATGGATGTGTGATAAAGAACATCCATAAAAACCTATATATATATATATATATATATATATATATATATATATATGAATGATAGTTGCATAATGTTAGAAGGAAGTGTGGCTTTGCTGTTGTCTTTATTTGGAAACTGAGTAGGGTTTAAGATGTTATGGGTGCTAAGCTGACAAAGGGTAGACTGTGATGGTGTTTTATGTGCCAACTCTACTAAATAATAGTTTCCAATTATTCAATCAAACACTAATGTAAGTATTGCTCTGAAGATGTTTTGTGGGTTTAACATCTTCAGACAATTGCCTTCAAATAAAGGAGATTATCCTCAATAATTTGGGTAGGCCTAACCTAAGCAGTTGAAAGACCTTAAGAGCAGAACTGAGGTTCCTCTGAGGATGAAAAACTCTGCCAGTGGACTGAAGCTTCAGCTCCTTCCTGAGAGTTTCCAGCCTGCCCTTTCTGATGACCTCCCATACAAATTTTTGACTTGACTAGCCAATACTCACAATTGGATAAGCCAATTTCTTATAGTCTACCTATCTTTCTGTCTGTCCATCTGCCTAGCTATACAAGGAGACAGACAGACACACAAACACACATACACTTGTATATACATGTATTATACATATATACATATGTCCTATGGTTCTTTTTCTGGTGGAACTCTGATTGACACTCCTAACACCTCTTATGAGACCAGAAAACCATGAAACCAATATGCAACAAAAATATAAAGGAAAAGAAAATTTCAGACCAACCTCTCTCATAAACATAAACACAAAAATTCATAATAAAATGTTAGCACACCAAATGCAGCAATATAGAAAGGATAATACATCATGGTCAAGTAGGTTGATGCCAGAATTAAAATTGGTACAATATTTAAAATCAATCACTTAAATTCATCACTTTAACAGAATAAAAGAGAAAAGCCATATCATCCTCTCAATAGAACAGCCGAAACACTTGACAAATTCTGCAACCTTATGTGGTAGAATTTTTCAGCAAATAAGAACTACAAGGAAACTTTCCTGAGTATAATAAAAAACATCCATAATAACCTAAAACAAATGTTATACTGAGTAGTGAAATACCGGCTGCTTTCCCTGTAGAGAACAGAAACAAGGCAAGAATGTCCATTCTTATCATTTCTAGGCATCATTGGACATAGAGATTGTAACCAGTGTAATAACACAAGAAAAGAAATAAAAAGCACAAGGATCTGAAAGAAAATGTAAAACTGTCTTTATTTCATTGTGGCATAATTGTTTATGTTGAATCATGACTCTACCATTTACTAGCTTTTAGATCTTGGCCTAATTACTTAGTATAACAAGCTTTCTTGTCCTCAGCTATAAAATGGTGATACCAAATTATGAGCATGAAATGAAGTAATGCACATAACATGCTTAGCACTATGACAGATTCATGAAATGTTAGTGCCAATAATGACAGTGGTAGTGGTGGTGGCAACTTAAACAATCCAGGACTTTATCTAGAGTTTTCACCTCTCTATGCCTCAATTTCCTTACCTGCTAAACAGTGACAATAATATTGCTTGCCTCATAGGGTTTTATAAGGAGTATAAGCAAATGGATATAAAGTGCCTAGAACATTGTCTCACACACAACAAATGTCAAAAAAGCACTGCTACTTTTATTTCTCTAATTTTATGTTCCACATGTAGAATGATCTAATACTTTGAAATTGTTCTCTGATAAGCCACCCTAAAAAGAAAAGACTTGGGGTTCAATCTTCTTGGTGAGAAATATAGTGAAACTTCTCTAGAACCCAAAAGTAGTTTACAGCCAAAAGAATTTAATCAGATTCAGTATGTATTTATTGAATACCTACTCTATACCAGACAGAGCTAGGCACATTTTATTCTTCCTTAAAATTATAATCTCTTTTAATCCTTAAATCCACTTTTAGTTGGATTCCATCCTGAGGCTCTTTTTATGGGAAACTGAGACACAGAAAGCTTAAATAATTTGCCCCAAGTCCTACTGCTTGTAACTGGCTGAGTTAAATACCTCTAAGGCCTCTATATCAAGTATTCCCACTGCTTCTCAGTCATGTACGACATGAACAGCTCCCACTAACCTCAACAGATTGTGTTTATTCTTTGTGTACAGATAAAATTAGTTAGTCCTAAGCATTCATTCTAAATGTCCAAATTAACACTCCAAGTTGTGTCAAATGAATCCAAACTGTTGCTGAGGATGGGGAAAGAGGGAGGGAGAAGGTTTCTCTCCATCCCAAGTGATTTGGATCAAGACCAGCGTTTCTGCCCCAGCTTTAAAGACTCTATGCTATGAGAAAGATAAATCAGGGCCCATAGTAAATGGAGTCTCACCAAACTCCATTTCCAATTCTGGCCAGGAAAATAAAAAAGCAGCAGCTAAAAATGTAACCTGTACTGGAGCTTGCACAAAGCCAGCTTTCATTACTTACTGCTACATGTTGGTCTAGAAGAAATATTTCATTAACTACACTCTTGCTGTAGATTTTATCTAGTTGCCATAGAAACTTTGGGAGAAAAGCTTGTTTTTAACCCTTGGACTAGGTTTGCCACCCAGTTTTATAGTTCTATTTAAAAAGCCCCCTTGTTATTTTAAACACTTCCTCTTCTGCTCACCTGTTTTTCTCCACCTGTTAAGACAGCTGGACAGAACCTGTTCATGACCTTCAAACTACCACTTATTGTGACTTTCAAGACACAATTCCTGAGGGTGTATGGCTACAGTCAACAGTGCTTTTCTGTGTTTAGCTGTGAGATGGGCTCTGTGAGATTTTTTTAAGCTGAAGTTTCACTTTATCCAAAATAAAAATGAACTGTCTTGTTTGTATTGCCTCAGCCAAGCAAACTTCCCCACTTAGCCCAAGTCCTTATAGAAGGCATCACAAGTCCCAATCCGGCTTCTCATATAGCTTCCAAATTGGAAGAGTCTTGTTTCTAGATGCCCTAAGTATTCCTGTCCTCCCACTGGCCCCTCCTCTCTGCCCCTGGAGTTTCCAAATGCAACACTAGGACTGTGCTTGCCTGTATAGTTTTTTCTTCCCTGGAGAAAAACCACATATCTCAGAGTGGTTTACACCAGTGGGCCTCCAGAGTGTGGACTCCTGCCTGTCTTCCTACTGGGTGACATCTTTTCAACACTGTCTCTTTGTTCTCCTGCCTGAAGGCTCATTTGGCACATATGGAAATTCTCATCTGGTTGCAATTGATTTTGTTCCTCAGGAGAAAGGTGGGTGTTGAACAACTGGGTTATATTTAATGGAGTCATTCAAGGCCTGGCCTTGCTCTGGTTGGAGAGAAGGTTGAAGAACAGATGTTGGACATTTCTGGAAGCTAGAAAGTATTAACCTGTGGAGAGCAGGATTCTTCCAAGCTCTTTTAATTTTGGTCATGATGGAGGTATGGTTAGGTCCCATGGTTGAGAACAATTTTATGCAAATAACACATTGCCACTGCAACGACAGATCCAGTCTCCCAGACAGGAAGTAAAAGTAGGGCCTCATTGTGTCCAGGTTAAGACTGCCACTCAAGCAGACTCAACCCCTCAAAATGAAGATGAAAATTAGGTCCAATGGCTAAGAAGCTTGAAACTACCAGGCAATTCCACTTCGCAGGAGTGCTATCCACTCAGGAGGACATCTCATTTTAGAGTTCTCTCTACTGAATTTCTGCATTATGGAGAGCCAGAGAAAAGCTTGGATGACTCTCACAAGAAGATTCATTGCAGCCAGCTCTTTTCTGTGATTATCAAGTAACCACTGAGATAAGCCAGCTCATCAGTGAAACACTCCCTGGAGATGCAAGGGTTGCAGGGTTGCCAAAAGTAGGCAGTGTCTCTCTGTTAGCAAGTTCAAAGGCAAAAACTGTGGCTGGGGGGATATCCCCACATTTGTCTCTAAACTGACACATTTCCAGGTAAGTCTTAGATGTGGGCAAGGAGAATTTCAGTGCATCTCTGGAGCTATAAACTTGTTTGTCTTATTTCTGAATGCCTCTCATGCTTCAGACAAAGCCTGGTGCATAGTAGATGCTGAACAAGTGTTTGTCAAATGTGAATTAGGGTTTTGTTTGGTTTTTTTTTTTTGCTATAGATCATAGATTTCTTTTTTAAAATAATAACTTCATTGAGAAATACTTCACATAGCATAAAATTCACCCTTTAAAAGTGTTCAATTCAGTGGTTTTTAGTATATTCACAGAGTTGTACAGCCATTACTACCATCTAATTTTAGAACAGTTTCCTCACCTTCCCCACTGCCCCCCACCGCCCCCCGATGCAAATAAAACTCTGCACTCATCCTCCCCTTTCCTCAGACTCTGGTAAACATTAACTTACATTCTGTCTCTGACCATAGATTTCTGATCCTTACATTCAACAGTTTTATGGATCTCTGTATAAGCACACAAAGCAAAATTTCTACCAGGGTCACACTCGTCAGAAAGCATTGCTTGTATTTTCTTGGTTCTAGCTAATTCTGTCTCATCCTTTCTATCACTTAAAAGAACAGATGGCTTAAGCCTTCTCTAGGCCAAGGCTGTGTCTCTGTATTGCCAAACATGTTGATGAGAACTGAAATTCAGCCCAGAATCACAACGAAAGCAAATGTGAAATACCTGGACACCGCCAAATTAATTCAGGCATTTCCCCACACTCTGGCACCATTTGGCAACTGCATGGGTGACCCATTCTGGTGCAATGGCTCTTACCAGAAATGAAATTTGGGCAACCCAGGTTAATAATGGGATGTCAAGCTTGGTCTCAGAAGGCAGCATTGAGGAGTCAGCAGCAGCATTAACCGTGGAATCCACATGAAAAAGCACCAAGTGCTGTCTTGGGAGGAAGCTCCCAATCTGAAGGCCGGGAAGTAAGGTTGCCCTAGGAACAGGGGGCATAGCCTGAAGGTCTCAAGCCCAGGGAAAGGTGGTCCAGGAGCCATGGTAGGTGGCCAAGTACTGAGCACTAGAATCTGTGGAGGCTGAACAGGATGAACAGGATTGTTCTGAGAATTGTTGCCAAAAAGCCTGTTGCTACCACCGTCGGATTTATTAGCCCAGTTTGGCAGTTTTTGCCTGAAAGCATTTTAAAGGCACTATGGGATCTTCAACACTGGGAAATGAGAATCACTGATAGGATAATAACCTGGAGGAAGTAGTTCTTCCTTCAACAGCTTAACTTCTTCAGAAAATGAAAGTTGGTAAGAACTGTTCTCCAGTTCTTTTTTTTTTTTTTTCTAAGAACGCTACCAGAAAATCACAGGAATTAAATGCAGTCTCTCTGAGATTTCCTAAATAAACTTCACGAGCTACTACAAATCAGGGTAGCCACATATTCTCATCCCTCACTGCCTGACCACTTTCAAATGTATTTCACCAATGATGCACAGGTAAGCCTGCACCATACCGTGCCTCATTTCCTCATGACATGCCTTCAGATACTGTTCAGATGCCTAGAAGAGCATCCTAAAGGACCAATTATCTCATTATGTTTGTTACAAATAAAAAAATATAGAGTAACAACAGTAACAACTTACTTCCAACAACATATATTGAAACTTTCTTTTTTTTTTTTTTTTTAATGCAGAAGAATAAAACCGGATACCTCTCTCTCTCTCTCTCTTTTTTTTTTTTTTCCGAGAATGAAGGCAATTCTTGAAATTGCAGAATTTTTGGATATGAAAGGATCCCGCCCAGAATCTTCCTCTTCTGTCTCCATCCCCTTTCCTAAACCCTTTCTTTTTCTTCTGGTTGCATGCAATGTCTGTTTCCCCATTTTGGGGGGATCCCCCTGAGAACTAGAGAAATCACTGACCTCTTTCCCACCCTGGGACTTACAGAATCGGCCCTGTCAGGCTTCTATGACTCAAGCCTCCATGATGTTCTTAGAACTGTTCTCCAGTTCTAGGAACATCATGGAGGCTTCCCTTAGAGAAAGTGATAAAGCTTCATGTCATATCTATAGTTGGTGGTTAACATGCGGTTTTTCCAGAATAGAACATGGGCTTCTTGCAAGGAGAGTCAATGTCATTTTCATTTTGGTATCTTCAGTGCCTAAAAGTGCCTGGCACATAGTAACCACTCAATAAAGACTTAGTGAGTGAATATGTTTCTAGGACCTGTTTCCAAGATTTCTACAGAACTCAGTGGCAAAAACAGTACCCTTCCTCCAAAAATTGCTGTATGGAGGAGGATAATTATGACAAAATGTAAATGTATACTTTTAAATATGCTACTCTTATCAGGGAAAAAAATGATACTGCACATCCACGGGGAAAGTGTGTGAGCTGAATAAAGATTTAAAAAAAAAAAACACTGAAACTTGACATAAGGCCAAGGAAACAAGCTTATTGCTGGTACAGAGAGAGAAAATTCCCAGCGTGTATATAGGCCCTCTCCCTTCCAAGGCCGTGAGGACACTGCTAATCAAGTCTAGCCTACTCTCTCCCACCAAACTGATGCTTAACCTTGGACTCCTTGTCAATACCGTATTTCATGCAGTCACTACTGGGTGGTTAGTGTTGATACACACAATGTAACCCATTAGCTGTGGCTGAGCCAGAGGGTAGGCAGGACAAAGCCAGTGGGAGGTCATCTAAGGAAGATGAGGAGGGAACCTGCGAGGAGTCTGCTGGGCTGGCTGAGATCATCAGGTTGGCTCCAGCTTTTCTGTGCAGGTTGTTAGGTGAGTTCAGGGCAATTTCAGCCGAACTCAAGGAAGAGCCCTAGCTCTGGATCTGAAATCCAGTCTAGAGCAAGAAAGTCCGGGTTTGAAGATAAGAAGACCTCAATTTCCGCTTCAGCACTTACTAGCTGTGCAGCCTTAGGTGCTTACTTTCACTTTCTGAGCAACTGTAAATCACTTAAATTACAGTTTCTCAGCAACTGTACATTTGAGATACTACTACTCACTTAAGGGTTGTCCTGAGAATTAACAGAATATGTAAATAGCTTAACATATCAAGCATAACCAATAATGCTAAATCCATTCATCCTAGGCAAAGATGGAGGCTGGTGGCTCTGTTCCTATAAAGTAGGCAACACAGGAGAAGTCAGTGTAAGAGACAATTCTGGACTCCTAGGTTTCCAGATGTTCAAGCCAAAGCCCTTTCTTCTTCTTGTTCTTTCTGCTATCTCAGCTGCTGGCAGGCTCAGGATATGGGTAGGGGAAGTGGGTGGAGGCAGAACTCAGCAAGTGGATGGGCCTTCTGACTCCCAAGGCCCTAAAGGGAGCCAGAACCTTGGGAGGCGGAAGGCCCAGCTGCCAGCTACACCCTGCCCTCAAGGCTGCTTTGGGGTTCACTTCAAATGAAGCACAATTTGGAGAGAACTACAATTATTGTTGGGAGGTGACAACACTATGAAAATCTGAGGAGGAAGGAAGAATTAAGGAGAGCCTGGCAGGAAGCCACACCATGTTGGTGACCCTCATCACTGGTAATGCTCCAAAAGAGCATCTAAGCTGTTTGCTCGATGAATTATCTTCCCAGCTCAGAAAGCACAAGCGTGTCTCAGAGTCCCTTCCCAAGCTCCTCCCCTTCCTCATGAGCTCTGGGAGCTCCCCTCTGCTGGGCTCAGCCTCTGGCAGCTTCCTCAGCCAAGCCCTACAGCTTGCCAGGAGATAAGATCCAAAACACAATTGCAACAGCTACAGCAAAGGCTGAGCAAACAGCCTTGAAATGATGAAGAAAAACTGAACCAGGGGAGCAGACAGGCTGTCCGGGAATGACACCAGAATGATAAATCATGGCAAGGAGGCCCCAAGTTCTCCAGACCAAAAGCTTAGCTGGGAATGTTGTTGCACAGGAAATGGTTAGTCTCCCTGAGCACATACTTGAAGAGTGGCTCCTTCTCTTCTAAAGTAAGTGTTGATGTCAAGGTTGTTAAGACCACAATGAAACACCACTGGAAGAAAGTGTGAAAGGAGAGCCATGAGATATTAGAGTAGGCAGTCAAAGGCTGGCATATTTTTAAAAAATAATTCTTCCCTGGCAACCACTGGTACAGTCCTTGCTCCCTGCGAAGCACCTGAACTTTAGGTTCTACTTACATTACTGCATGTCCTAAGCCAGTGTCATCACAGCTGAGAGTCTCTTCTCACCCAGCTTTGATGTGGGGCGGCTCCCATGTCTGCAGCTGTGGTCCAGAGGATGTCTGTGCTGAATACAGAAGTTGCCATGACACTAGGCACAGCCATCTGCAGCATCTCTTTCTTCTTGAAGCATCCCTCTTTGAGCACCGGTATGTATACAAGCATTTACAGTACAGACTGGCGTGAGGATGCTGTGGCTGGGGGTAGCATGGCATGGGAGCACATGATGAGGGCACCTAACCCAGTCCTGGGAGACTATGAAAGTTTTCCCAGAATCAATGTTTCTTAAAAAAAAACTTTGATGAGTTAGCTAGTTAGGGGGACTACGGAGAATGAGAAAAGAGTACTACCTTAAAAGAACTGAAAGATTTAGTGTGGCTTGATCATTTGGTAGGAAAGTCACCTTGGTTTCTATTTATTTAAAGTACCTTTATGCCATAAATAGTAAATGTAATGTAGTTATCTGTCTCTATCGATTTATCTGTCTATCCATTCATCTATTCTCCACTTTGTTCCAAAAAGGGGATATAAGCAGACTTAAAGATGCCTATCACTTAACTAGAAGTCAGTAGAGAAAATGAGTTAAATGGAATAAGGGTAGGAGTGTGGCATGGAGACAGAGGGAGCTGAATTAGCTAAGTATATGCCTCGAAGTGCTGTGTACTTGGTAGACCTAACCTGGGTAAGAGCATGAGGATACATCTTTTGTAAGATCCCTGTAGGTTTGCATTCCTGCCTGCCTATGATGTTTGAGATCACGTTGCTTACAAATGGAGGGTGGGGAGGAAGAGGGAAGAGAGAGAAACGTATTGGATGCTCACTCACAGTATGCTCCCGTCCATTGGTTCCACATGCTCCATTGCTATCCATAGTATTTCTTTTTCAACCAAAACGTAGGAATAATCTGACTGCCAAGCTGTTATGGATAAAATGAAGAGGCTGCCTATGTACAAATCAGTATTCCCTTCTATTACTGAGAGCCAAGGGGCTAAGGCCTATCTCAGCTGGGTTTTCATATGTGCAGATTAGCAGGGCAGTTTGTTCCTTGAATAGAAAGAAGACAAGAGATTTATACATCACCCATTTCTCAGAGCATGGAATCACAGTCTGGATGTACTGGTGTTTTATTATGCTGCTTCTGGATTCTTTAATACTGTTTCATTAAATTTTAAATAACACAAGTGGTTTTACAAATAAAACATGAAATACCAGGGTACAAAAATGGATGGTTAAATTCAACAAATATTTTTAAGTTTCTGAAGGAACTGAAGTATGATAGCTGTGTGTTTATGTAGGGGAACAGATAATATTTTGTGACTAAAGATCCTTCTAGTCACGTTGAGACCTGTGAATACAGAGGCATGGTGCTGCCTAGCAAACTGAGCTCTACCCTAATTTGTCTAAATACCACAATCTTCCATTCCCATACAGAGTAAATGGCTAGACTGCAGCATCTTATGCTAAGTATTCAGGGCACACACATCAAACTTGTCTTTGTTTTCCATGGGGATGGCAAAAGGCTGTGAAACACACTCAAGAGCCCACAACTCTATTGACTGGTTTGGAAACAGGAAGGCCCTGGCTGTGATATTCAGCCACATTAAATGACCAGCATTATCCGGAGCCCTGCAACATGAGTTAATTGTGCTTGCCGGGCTTTGAGGCTGAGAACACTGGAGAAAGGGCTGTGCGTAATTAGGAGCTGGCCTCCTGAAAAGGGCTTCACTCACACCACATGCCTAGTTTTTGTCCTCAGAGGCGGGTGCCAATCTGAGAAAGGGTGAGCCCCTAGGGAGATCCATTTATAAAGAATTTTGAAGATGTGTGGCTATCTTGTTACAGTGACTTTGGGGTGGGGAAAAGATTCCTAGTCAGAATTTAGGCCATGCCACTTGCAGGTGATACACTCATAGAACTCTGTTGGTGACTGCTGTGCACAGTGAAATGAGGCTCCTATGTTGAGGGATTGAGATGTGTTTTCCTAATAAATTCTTCCCAGTCTAATGTGAATTGTTTCCTGGTACGTAAATGACTCAACAACTTAATATTTCATTTTAAACCGTGCTCTGCACAGGAAACAAGGTTGACATTATTAGGATTTTCAGATTTAGCATGTGCCTCATCCAGGTTATTTTCAAACCCTGAAGTGGCATTACAGAAATATTGCTTATAAATGCTAAATAACTCACCTTGTTCTTGAGAAAAGCAGAATCAGTCTTTTCAATGGCTTGAAAAAGCCTTGAAATCAAGAGTGTATGGAGAGTTTTAGCACTCTGCAAACATAAATATAATCCCTCTGAATGGAGAGCCTCTCACCCATTTTGTCAGCTTTTGTTTGCTTGACAGAAAGTTTCTCTTAATTCCTGGGATGCTTTAGCTTGTAATTTTTTCAATAGCCAAATATATTCCCTTTTATGAGGATCCCCATAATCTGAATAAGCTAACAAGCTTTCAGTCCCTGCCTAATCTTGATGTGGTTGTGATCTCCAAGCAGACTCCATTATCCACCATTCGGTTCCACCAATCTGGCTATGGATTCCTATGATCAGAACTCTAAGTAGGCATGGGTAGGCAGAGACCAGCTGCTGTGGCTTAACCATGAGCAAATTCAGGCCTAAGCATTTGAAGGGAACCTGAAATGTGCTCCATCTAGTTCAATGTTCTTCCCCAAGAAGACAGTAATCTCATCTCTACTTGAAACCCTCACACTTCATATGCAAGTCTGCAACAGTTGGACATCGCTAATTGCCATAAAGGTCTCCCAGCCCTCACCGCAGTGGCTCTCCTTCTGTCATCTCATATTCCTCACATATCTCTGGTGCAGCTCTCTCCATGATAATCATAACTATTGTTTATATATATTTTTTCCCTGCTGAACTCCTGATGGCAGGAGCCCTGTCTTATTCATCTTTGTATCTCCATTTTCCCTGACAAATGCTGAAAAGAAATGAGCAATTCTTCTTTCTACTTCAGCACTAATCCACCTCACTCTGTCAGCCAAACCAATCTACTTAACTATTCCATAATTCAGAACACGTTTCTCCGACTTGTCTATAAACATATCATAAATGATTCTGTCCAATAGCCTCTTATAACCCAAATGTATCCCCCGATCTTTGGGTTTAATATTTAATATGGTTTGGATGTATATCCCCTCCAAATCTCATGTTGAAATGTGACCTCAGTGTTGGAGGTGAGGCCTAGTGGGAGGTGTTTGGGTCATGGGGGCAGATCCTTCAAGAATAGCTTCGTGTCCTCCCCAGAGTAAAGAGTGAATCTCACTCTACAACCTCACATGCCATCTGGTTGTTTAAAAGAGTAAGCGGCCGGATGCAGTGGCTCATGCCTGTAATCCCAGCACTTTGGGAGGCCGAGGGAGGTTGATCACTTGAAGTCAGGAGATTGAGACCAGCCTGGCCACCATGGTAAAACCCTGTCTCTACTAAAAAATACAAAAATTAGCTGGGCATGGCGGCACATACCTGTAATCCCAGCTACTCATGAGGCTGAGGCAGGAGAATCGCTTGAACCCAGAAAACAGAGGGTGCAGTGAGTTGACATCATGTCACTGCACTCCAGGCTGGGTGGCAGAGTGAGACTCTGTCTCAAAAAAAAAAAAAAAAAAAAAAGTATGGCACCTCTCCTCACTTCTTGCTCCCTCTCTCATCACATGACATATGGCTCCTCTTCACCTTCTGCCATGATTGGAAGCTTCCTGAGGTCTCACCAGAAGCATATGTTAGTACCACACTTCTTGTGCAGTCTGCAGAACTATGAGCCAACATAAACTTCTTTTCTTTACAAATTACCCAACCTCAAGCATTCCTTTATAGCAATGCAAACAAACTAACACAAAATTTCAATAAAAAGTAAAAATGAAGTTAATTTGTGATCATTTATTTTTGGTGCATCGATATTAGAACATAATAATCATGTCTCCCCTTTTCACGTATTTTAGTGAACTGTTTGATAACCCATTCTAGAACTTTGCTGGTGGCTAATCTGAAGATTATCAGCCTGTAATTTCCAGAATCTACCTTTGAAATGTGAGGTAACAATCTCCTCCCTGATCTATGGATATTGATTCCTTGGTAACTTGTTCAAAGACTGTTAAAAGTAGTTCTTTAGTCATATCTTTTTAAAAAATTATTATACTTTAAGTTTGGGGGTACATATACAGATTTTGCAGGATTGTTTCATAGGTATACACATGCCATGGTGGTTTGCTGCCTCCATCCCCCCGTCACCTACATTAGGTATTTCTCCAAATGTTATCCTCCCCAACCTCCCTACCCTCTGCTATCTCTCCCCTAGCCCCCACCCCCAACAGACCCCAGTGTGTGATCTTCCTCTCCCTGTGTCCAAGTGTTCTCATTGTTCAACACCCGCTTATAAGTGAGAACAGGCAGTGTTCGGTTTTCTGTTCTTGTGTCAGTTTGCTGAGAATGATGGTTTCCAGATTCATCCATGTCCCTGCAAAGGACATGAACTCATCCTTTTTATGGCTGCATAGTATTCCATGGTATCTATGTCCCACATTTTCTTTATCCAGTCTATACTTGATGGGCATTTGAGTTGGTTCCAAGTCTTTGCTATTGTAAGCAGTGCTGCAATGAACATACGTGTGCATGTGTCTTTATAACAGAACGATTTATAATCCTTTGGGTATATACTCAGTAATGGGATTGCTGGGTCAAATGGTATTTCTATTTCTAGATCCTTCAGGAATGCCACACTGTCTTCCACAATAGTTGCACTAATTTACACTCCCACCAACAGTGTAAAGGCATTCCTATTTCTCCACATCCTCTCCAGGATCTGTTGTCTCCAGATTCAGTCGTATCTTTAAATTATGTTGGTTCTCTGGAAAGTAAATTTATCTGATCTTAGAGACTTGAATACATTTCAAATGGCTAGCTACTGTCAATATCTTTGCCTCAATTGGGGCTTCACCCCACCTCTCCAGGGCGTGTCCCCATTGATGAGGGAAAACAAAAGTCAATTTATTCCTGCCCATTGGGGCAGTGTGACTCTGGGATCTGGAATGTGGTGACTGCTAGAAAGAGGGCTGCTAGAGAGTCCTGCCAGGTTTGGGCAGAAGTGGATTCACGGTGAAGCTAAGGAAGTTTAACCTTCAGATTCATCACGAGTTCTGTATTCTTTTTCTTAAAATTGGTCTGCCAAACTGTGTAACCTGGATCTGTCCCTGACTCTTGTTTAAGCTCAAACATTATGCCTGTACAGGAGGAATTCTTACGGGCATTATGATAACCAGCTTATCAAAGGAAAACATGAAAATACAGGGATGCTTTATGTGCTAAACAGGAGGCTTAAAATACCCAGTGCTGATACCAACATTTCACCAACGAGTTAGGAAATCCACTTAACCTCACTATTCATTTTTTTTAGCCCATAATATGAGGATGATAATCATTTCAGTCTTAGTTTACATTGTATATTGACCATTATGGGGTACATTATGCATATATATGCCACCTTACAACTTAGTAAATAAAAATAAATATCTGTTGACATTACACACACACACACCCCAGAAAAATTAACTTGGCAGAATGATCATTTACTCTATGAAGGAATTTAATTAATGGGTACAGAATAAACACAAAAATAAGATTTACAGTCAGGGGAACATATTTCTAAACACAAGCCAGGATGCAGCAGCTGGTTGAGCACATCACTTAATCCCTGTGAGTCTTAGTTTCCTCATCTGGTAAATAGAGATGACAATATCTCCTCACAAAGACATTGTGAAAACTGAAATCCTATATACTAAAATGTTTCATAAATTTTGAAAGTAATTTATAAATGTATGGTGTTACTACCACCCTTTACGGATTAAAATTATGATTGACTTACAAAAATTCAACACATACAGAATTTTCTAAACTATACATATTATTGGCATTCATGCAAGGCAGGAGTTAGAAATTTAGTGAATGACAATACAAATACCAAATGCTGTACAGGTGGGGCATGGTGGCTCACACCTGTAATTCCAGCACTTTGGGAGGCCGAAGTGGGTGGATCACTCTAGGCTGGGAGTTTGTGACTAGCCTGGCTAACATGGCAAAACCCTGTCTCTACAAAAAAATACAAGTTAGCCGGGCATGATGGTGCACACCTGTAGTCCCAGGTACTCAGGAGGCTGAGACAGAGAATCATTTGAACCTGGGAGGGGGAAGTTACAGTGAGCCAAGATTGTGCCATGGCAGTCCACCTTGGCAACAAAGCAAGACTGTCTCAAAAAAAAAAAAAACAACAGATAAATATCAATTTTTAAAAGTCAATAAAACATTCATTTCTCAAAAGCAACTCTCTCTATCCAGATCACACTTCTCTTGTTCTGCATAGTAGAAACGTTAGTGATATTGGGAGTTAGACTGGGAGACCAGGGTCATAGATTTGTTATCTGACCTTGTCATAAGATAAACATTCCTGGCCGGGCACAATGGCTCACACCTATAATCCCAGCACTTTGGGAGGCCAAGGTGGGCGGATCACCTGAAGTCAGGAGTTTGAGATCAGCCTGGCCAATATAGTGAAATGCTGTCCCTATTGAAAATCTAAAAATTAGCTAGGTGTGGTAACAAATAACTGTAATCCCATCTACTCAGGAGGCTGAGGCAGAAGAATCACTTGAACCTGGGAGGGGGAGGAGGCAGTGAGCTGAGATCCCACCACTGTACTCCATTCTGGGTGACAAAACAAGATGCCGTTTCAAGAAAAAGATAAACATTCATTCAGTCCCTTTTTTAATGTGCCTTAAAGTATGGGATATTTTGATACCACCGCCAGCCCAGATAACATCTCTCTAGATTCCAACCGAAGTGCTTATGCCTGAAATTCTGTCTCTTTTTGTTTGCCCCATAACCTTGCAAGCTTCCAACTTAAGGATGTCTCTCCACTCAGAGAAACAACCTTGGAGTTGTCAGTTGCCAGTGACAGCTTAATCCTATTCACGACAGAGGAATTTTGCACCTGTTCCCTTTCAGAGGTTGCCAGAAGATTTGAGAAGGCTTCAAGCCTCTTAGAGATTTCCAAGCACCTAGCTTGCAGGATTAATCTGTTGAGTTGGAAGGCTATTGCTTGACTTTTCTTAGCTCAGCTTAACAGCAGTGTAAGCACAGATTCTTCTCCTTAAAATCTGTTGTTCTACAAGGAAGGCCTAATTTCACAGAGTCCCATGCATAATGGAGCTTCTGGGTTCAGCAGAGACAACTGCTTTCATTATTGCCAGCCCTGACTTTCAGTTCAGAGAGGAATCCTGTTTCAGTTCATTATCTCTCTGAGTTCCAGCTTCATCCATCTCCATTAGGAAGTACCTTGCCTTTCTGCCAACAGGCACCAAAGGTGAGTGGCCCAATTCCCTGCCACAGGTCTGGCTGCCAGCAGCCTCCTCCCTGCCAAGCACTTCCTTCTCTACCATCCTGTCTTCTTGAGGCCAAAACCCCATCTTCCTCTTTAGGGTGAATATATCTTTTCTTCAGAAATCACCCTGACTTGCTGGGCCTGGACAGCAGACTCTTTCTGTACCTCCCCATTCCCTTTCATTCAATGGGCCCCAACCATTTGGCACCAGGGACTGGAAGACAGCTTTTCCACAGACAGGGAGTGGTGGCAGTGGGGAATGGTTTGGGAATGAAACTGTTTCACCTCAGATCATCAGGCATTAGATTCTCAAAAGAAGAAGGCAACCTAGCTCCATTTGCATGCACAGCTCACAATAGGGTTCTGCTCCTGTGAGAGTCTAATGCCACCGCTGACCTGAGAGGAGGCGGAGCTTAGGCAGGAATGCTCACTCATTTGCCACTCATCTCCTGCTCTGCAGCCCAGTTCCAGACAGACCTAGAAACTGGTCCCATGGCCGGGGGCTTGGTGACCCCTGCTTTCATTCATTTGCATATTTTTTTATTCCTGCCATTGAAGGTTACCTCACCATGTCTCTTCTCACCTCACATAAAACCCTGGTTCTGAAAATAATCCAGACTTGGTGTTGGAGCCCCCTCTCTCAGCATCTCTTCCTGATTATTCAACCCATGTCTTTCAAAGAAGAAAAAAGAAGGAAGTAAAGAAATTAAGGCCAGTTGTGGACAGAGAGGAAACCATGAAAGAGTGAAAGAAAAAGCAAGATGTGGGGTGAGAATCTTAGGACACGGTGAGGGGGTGGGCACTGGATGCTAAATCAGGAACTGTTCCAAGGAGGGCAGAGACTGTCGGCTCATGGACCGGAGACATGTTTTTAGTTGGCATGAAAATAAGGCTCATCAATCCTTGATTTTATGTAACAATCAAGACGGTGGAACTAAAGTATGTTTATGTTTGTGGACTTGTAGGGTTTTCTCTCATCTTCACTTTGGTCATTTCTTTTCCTCCTCTGAGTTTTCTAAAACAAATTAAAAAACGGACCCTGTTTAACCCAAAAAACATCAAAGATTTGCCAGGAGAAACAGCATACACACGTGAGTAGCAGAAAGGCATGTTTGTTTTGTAGATTCTCCAGTCTAAGGATCTAAACACTCCCTCAGCCGTGCACGGGAGAGACTTTATGCCATCCCTTACTGGATGGCATCAGGATGCAGAACCTTTGGGATTCATCAAACACGCAGTTGAGCAGATCTCCTTCCCCTCGCACACAAACTTTGGCTGTGCCTTCCCTCCCAAAAGACAGCCCCTGTTCTCCTGTTAAAGGACCACCTTTAGGCCTACACAGAGAGCTGAAGTGTCTGGGAATTTCCATGTGGAGGAGGAAGCTAGGAGTCACCCTAAACAACAAATAACTGTTGGCTGCAGGGGCGTAAATGACATCAGCACCTTTGTTCACCCCTTCCCAATGATGATGACTCTGATGTACAGAGTCTTCTGTCTCGAAGATGCCTCTGTGGGACTCTGCTTGATATCACACCATACTTCATCTCTCGATCCCACTCCACCAGCAAATTTGCCTGGAAATGCTACCTAATACATCACTTTTACATGATTGCTTTTTTAAGAGGTAGCCTCTGAATAACCCAATCCAACACACTCTAGAATGGAGCTAAGAGGCTGCAAGGAGGGAAGAGAAAAAAATCTCCAAGAGGTGGCAGGACAGGAGATGTAGGAGGAAAATGAGAGTGAAGGGCTTGACATATTGACTGAAAGCCTTGATGGACAACTAAAGAAACACTTTGTGCCATTTTCCAGATCCCTGTGTCTTCTAAGAGGCAGCTGTGTGTGCACACACTCACATGTGGGTGTATGTTTTTCCATGAGTAAAGGACAGCATTGCATGCCCTTCAGATACAGGCATAACTAAAGAGTTGCATATTATTTATATTTTCCTAATTTTGGTAAAAAACAAATACAGGCATACCTCAGAGATACTGTGGGTTTTGTTCCAGATAACCATAGTAAAGCAAATATTGCAAAAAGCAAATTTTTTGGTTTCCCAGTGCATATAAAAGTTATCGTTACACTATAATGTAGTCTATTCAGTGTAACAGCATTATATCTAAAAATGTACATATCTTAAATTAAAAAATATCTTATTGCTAAAACATGTTAACAATCATCTGAACCTTCAGTGAACCATAATCTTTTTGCTGGTGGAGGGTCCTGCCTTGATATTGATGGTTGCTGACTCATCGGGGTGGTGGATACTAAACGTTGGGATGACTGTGGAAATTTCTTAAAATAAGACAGTGATGAAGTTTGTCACATTAATTGACTCTTCCTTTCAGGAAAGATCTCTCTGCAGCATGTGATGCTGTTTGGTAGCACTTACAATAGAACTTCTTTCAAAATTGGAGTAAATCCTCTCAAACCTTGTCACTGCTGTATCAACTAAGTTTATGTAATATTCTAAATAGTTTGCTTTCATTTCAACAATGATCACAGCCTCTTTACCAGGAGTAGTTTCCATCCCAAGAAACTCTTTTCTTTGTTCATCCATAAGAAGCCACTCTTGGCTGGGCATGGTGGCTCACACCTATAATCCCAGCACTTTAGGAGGCCGAGAGGGGCAGATCACCTGAGGTCCGGAGTTCGAGACCAGCCTAGCCAACATGTGAAACCTGTCTCTACTAAAAATACAAAAATTAGTCAGGGTGATGGCACATGCCTGCAGTCACAGCTACTCAGGAGACTGAGGCAGGCAATATCTACTGTGAAGTACAATAAAGTAAAGGGCAATAAGATAAGGTATGACTGTGGCTTTGACAGGAAATAAAATAAGTGAAAACACAGTTTAAAGAAACAGCATTATATGAGCCTTTAACTCCAAGTAACTCCAGGGTGTTAAGACAGGACTAGGGGACAGGAATGGAAAGGTATCTCCTTTCTGGCTTCACATTTGATCTTCCTGCCCCTGAGCTGTCAGGGCCAGCCCCAGCTCTGCGGTGCATTCAGGTCCCAGTGCTTCACAGTATTAATGCTGTTGACTTGTGCAACAATCCTCTGAGTAGATATCATTATTATCCTCTTTTCACAGATGAGCAAATGGAGGCATAGAGAGAGAGGATAACAAAAATCTACTTTTCCTACTTCACACAATTATTGTTAGGATAAAAAAATATATGAGAATATGTTTTGACATTGCACAACAGTGGTATACAGTACAATCCATCTAGTGTAATTATCGACCAGGTTCACATTTGCTTTCAGGGTTATAGACCAATCCTTGGTATAAATGATCTTTCCCTACAGGTCTTTCAAAACAGAAAGACTACATTCCTGGCCACAGGTGCAGTGGAATGTGTTAACTAGTAGTTTTTAAGGTTCTTTGTGTCTGCAATAAGAGCCTGGATTTGAACCTAATGTTTCTTTCTACTCACGGTGGACTCTAGCATCTAGTGTCCAGCCATGTCTAAAGGACTAGCAATGTGGGTTCAACCACCGAACTCCTGCAGACTCCCAGGAGAGGAACTAGAGAGATGTCTGTTGGCCCTGTCCTTAGACTCTCTTATGAGCTGAACTCTGTTTCCCAAAAGATGCTAAAGTCCTAACCTCGAGTACCAGTGAATGTGACCTTATTTGGAAACAGGGTCTTTGCAGATGACCCTATTTAAGATGAGGTTATTAGTGTGACCCCTAATCCTATATTACGGTGTCCTTAAAAAAAAGAATTTAAAAACAGTTATAGGCACATATAGAAAGAAGACAATATGAAGATACAGGGAGAATGCCATCTATAAGCTTAGGAACATCTGAAGCTCCAAGAAGCTAGGGGAATGATATAGAACAAATGTTCCCTCACAGCTCTCACAAGGAAACAATCCTGCTGACACCTTGATTTCGGACTTCTAACCTGCAGCACTGAGACAATACATTTCTGTTGTTCAAGCCACCCAGTGTCTGGTACTTTGTTACATCAGCCCTGACAAACCACTGTAGCCTCCCACTAAGAAGCTGCCCCACTCCCAGCCTAATGAGAAGGCAGAGGACCTTTGTAGCCCCCGGCTTGGGTCCAAGCTATGGGGGAAGAGAGTGGGAAGGAGTTCTGAGCCAAGGACAACCAATCCACAGAGAGATGACTCAGCACCACTCCATTCTTAGACAATAGGAAGCTGTAGTGGGTGGTGGGTGCTAATTTAGAAGTTCATGTAGACCCTGGCATGTGGCAGCTATTCTGGATGTGTACAAGATGAGTAAACAGAGGATGCTGGTCCCGAGAAAGCAAGGAGGATGGAGGCAAAGCGGCCAAGGGGGCAGGGTGCAACTGGGCGCTAGTATTGTCTGGTTTTGCCCTTCCTGAAGCCAGACTTCTCTGGGTTCCACACATACACATCCTTTCATTAGTGCCCCTTCTTTCTTTCCTCTGGTAATGACTTCTTTTTCTTGCACTAAAGTGGCCTGAGTATGACTGCTCAAAAAGAAAACTGCAGAATGATGCCTAGTAAAGCAGTCACTTGGACATTCACTTGGTCCAGCTTCCCAAGTTCTGGTTTTAATCTGAGAAACAGTGGAGTGGGTGAATTCAAAATCTTAAAAATTGCTTTATCTAAAAGCCCTGAGATATTAGGCACAAATTAGAATTGTTTTGTAATCCTGTGACAAAGCATAACCCTGAAACAGGGAGAAAAATGGGGGGTAGAAGAATGAGCACATTGGTGGAGGAGCGCTTGAAATGATTCTGGGGGCCTAGTCCCGAAGGGTCTCCTAGGCCTTTCTGTTAAACAGTTTGATCTTTTCCTAGAGAAAGGGGGTGACTCAAACTGATATGCATTTTAGAGATTAAGATATCAGCAGGGTGTCGAACAGGTTAGAGGGAAACAAGACCGGAGGAAGTATGATTAGGAGGCTGTTGCAGGAATCCAGCCATGGGATGATGGCTGCCTGAGATGAAGGTGGGACCCTGGAAAGGGAAACAGGAAGAAATGAAGAGAGGAGACATTAAGGTGGTAATGTTCAGGGAGCCTGGGGCAGGTGGTGTGGAGGGGAGGGACTTAGGGAGGAGGATGTACTCTGTGAGGGGACTGGAGGGAGAGGCAAGTCCTGAGGCAGGGGATGGAAGAGCCAGGCAGCTCTTCCCCTATCACTGCAAGAACTAGTCCCCAACAGTGCAGCCCCATCCCTAGGGGCTGATCACATAAGCCATCCCCCCAACAGCAGAAAAGCTGCTTCAAGCTGCTGCCTGCTCAGAGCCTCGAACTAGAGTTCTGTGTTTACACATTTGAGAGAATCGAATCTCACATCATCATATATGTGACAAAGACCTCCACTATAAGCAACATTAACGAAGACAAATGAATCAGCCAAATGCTGCAGCTTGCACAGCAGCTCTCAGGGCCCCGCCTTGCATGCAGGAAGGCTGCTTTGTCGTCGGGAGAGCTTGTTTCTGGCTGCGGCTCTTGCCTTTCCTGACAGAGATGTATGAGGAGCCTCCCACGGAGGGGGGCGCCTCAGCCACCACCTCCACAGCCCCAGCTCAGGCGGAAGGCTGTCACAGGAGGCTTTGAGGGAATTTTAAGAAGATCCTCAAAGCATGTTTACACATTTTTATGAAAGCTATTTTAGGGGAGACATGCAAATAGAGATTAGTTGGATCCAGTGGTCTCATAGTGTTAAATAAACAAGCTCCCTGCATCCTGGCAGCTGCCGATTGGGAAAAGTAGTTATGAGAATTCTCATCCCAGCCAGTGAGCAACTGTGCCCCAGAAGGCGTCTTACTGAGCTTACTGAGTGCCTGAATCGGGCCGGATGGGGCTGGCCTCTGCCGAGTCCTCTGCTCGCCTTTAGGCCATTTGTATTGTTCTTCCCATCCATTCCATCCATTTCTCCTTGTAACAGAAGAGCAAACACTCAACTTAGAGACTTTCACTCCAACCTCTCCTGAGGGGATGAGGGGACAACAGCCAATTTAAAAAAAGGCATTTATAAATCAAGTGGCATGAGACTGGAGCTGGTGGCGTGGCTGTAGCTTTGTCCTGGCCTTGGACGGCTATGTTTTGACACTTAGCAGCAGTTCAGACAACCTCTAGAGGTGGAAAGGTGGCATTCTCATATGCTTCTGGTGAGAGGACATAAAAAACTGGCCCATGAACAGGCAGATCTGCTTGTTGTGAAAGCATTCAGCCCTAGCAGCAGGAAGCATCCCGCCATCCTTTTGGCGTTTGCTTTGTGTAATTCAAGAGATAGCAGGAAGGACAAGCTCTCCCTCCTAGGGGAGTCTCCAGCAGGACATTAAAAAAAAAAAAGTACCTTATCAGAGTCTACATAGAACATTCTCAGAAATTTCCTGATACAAATTAAACAAGCCAATTTTATTAGGTCAATATGAAGGGGCTTGAAACTAATTAATCAACGTAGAAATCAGATCAGCCAATGACAGTGAGACAATGGAATGAAAACTTGGCAGGTTAGTGAAAGGCCTGGGTTCAGGCAGGGAAACTGCACTAGGTTTCGTTCCCCATAGAATGAATTCCAATTGCTTAGGAAAAGACACTGAGTTGGGTGACAAATCTACTGTCATCAGCAATCTTCTTCAGGGAATATGCTGTTAATGACACTCAGATTGATTTTCCATTCCTAGGAGGAAAACAAGGAAGTAGAATTGAACAGAAAACATAAATATCTTTTAATAATCCCAGGTTGGCTGCTGGAAGAATACATGTATACAAGAGAAATAAACAATAAAAACCATGTACTTGGGCAGAGTTTCCAGCATCAACAGAGTAACTATGAGTCAGTAAAATCAGAATGATAATAGTGTGGAGCATCTTCTTATAGGACTTAGCAGCCGCACCTCTCAGTGGAGGCTGAGGGAAACTCCCACATAGCCCTGGGGCTCATCTCTCAGGCTCCAGTTTCCTCCTTTCCTAAAAAAAAAAGGGCTGAGCCAGATGAACTCCATGGTCCTCTGGAAGGAAGACCTTCCAGAGCTACCCTGAGAGGTGGCCAGGCCAGCAGTATAGACGCTCATGATGACTGTGTTATGGTAGTACACAGAGTAGGGACTCTAAAATCAGTGGCCTCACACACACTCATCCCTTCACTTATCAGAAGCCTCTCAAAATGTAATTAAATTGTAGCACATTATTTTATACATGCATAACACCATGCCAGCCATGTGATGGTTCAAAATGTACACATCCCCTCATGTCTCCTGGAGTGGTGAAAAACACTCAGCTTTTGGAGCCAGAAAAAAAAACTGGGTTCAAACCCCTGCCATCCCACTAGCTGGTATTGTGATTCTATCCTAGTCACTGTCATACAACAAAATATTAACCATTAAGAAGAATGAGGTGATCTACAGGAATTCACATGGAAAAATGTCCACAATATATTATTTAAAAGTAAACAGCATATAATTGCCAAAAGGCAGACACAACTCTAGTGTCTGATGATGGATACACAAGTAAACAAAATGTGATATACACATGCAATGGAATATTATTCAACCATGAAAAGAAAGGAAATTCTGACACATCCCACAACATGGATGAACCTTGAAGACAATATGCTAAATAAGCCAGTTACAAACAAATACTGTGCAAGTCCATATATGAAGTACTTAAAATAATGAAATCAATAGAAAACAGAAAGTGAATGGTGATTGTCACGGGCTAGCGGGAGAGGAGAATATGGAATTGGTGTTTTAATAGGTACGAGTTTCAGTTTGGGAAAACGAAAAAAGTTGTGGACATGGATAGTGGTGATGGTTGCAGAACATTGGAAATGTACTTAATGCCACTGAACTATACTCTTAAAGATGGTTAAAATGGTAAATTTTATGTTACATATATTTTATGACACTTAAAAAAGTAAATGGCAGAACAGTAAATATAGCACGATATAATTTTGGTTAAAAAGTTTGAATCCATATATTGTCGATGTATGGAGGGAAATCTGAAAGAATATATAAAACACTAGTAATAGGGGTTACGCTAGGGGAACTGGATCAAGAAGGGGTAGTAATAGATGACACAATTTACAAGTTTCATGTGCCTCAGTGCATGAAGCCTTGTGTTTGTCAGGGCAATGGCAATAAATTCTGACTCTCAAAAACCTCTCTGTCTCAAAAGGAAAAGGTATTCCTCATTTTCTGGTCCCTCCTTCCCGGGATGCCATCTACACCTCCCCCAACATTTTTTTTTTTTAACCAAATACAGTCTAAATGCCTTGCCTGGTATTTAAAGCCCTATACAACTGGGTTACAACCAGACTCTTAACATTCCCTTATAGCTGTGTCTATGCATCAGTATAACAACCGTTCTATATTCCCTGAGTAGATTTTTGCCTCCACAGCTTTGATTAAGCCATTCCCTCTATAAATTGTCATTCCTTCCAATCTATGCCTATAGTTATCTTGTCCATTCTTCAAGGATATAGTCTCTGAATCTCTTGGTGGAAGCAGCATCTCCTCCCTCTCTCGAGGAAATCATCACATCTGCCCATCTTGGTTTGTTTGTATACATGCTGTCTCTTCCCTCAGGCACCCTATGCTCCTTGAGAGAAAAGGCCACACCTTATATAGCTCACGAATGCTCATGACACTTACCACAGTGTAATTACACAACTGCAACAATGATGATGGTGCTGACAGCACCAGACACTGCCGCCCACACAACGGTGAGAGTCGGTGCCTCCCTAAATTCTACACCCGAGGCACTTTGCTCACCTCACCTAGTCCCAGCCTACTACCATTCATTGAATGACTTCACTGAGTGTGCCAGGCACTGTTAAGAAAGGACATATATCACTTCCCTTTATCTTTACAGGAGTTTACTATGTAGGTATTAGCCACATTTTGCAAATGAAGAAACCACAGCTTAGAGATTAAATACCTGCTTAAGAACGTATTGCAAAAGTGGGGATTTGAACTCAGGATTGACTGATACCAAAACGTGTAGTTCCAATAATTACAGCTCACTGCCTTACCAGTGGGCATTCAATACTTGTGTGTTTAATGAGTTTAACTGGAGAGAGGTAGGCATACTGCTGGAAGAGCACAGTGACTGTTGTGCTGGTCCTGTCACAAACCTCACAGGGCTCTGGGCTCCTTTGGCAAGGGTAGGCACCAGAAGTATCGGTGTTATTCTTGCTTGCAGCATTTGAAAGAAACTCCATCCTGGTTCTACTGCTCAGTCCAGCCACAGCTTTCCCCTCACTCTCTTCCTCAATCCACTTCAGACATCCATTTCTCTCCAACAAAAACCCGGTACTCATCTCTATATGGTGAAGTCAGGAAAGAGTGGGAGTGGCTATGAAAACCTCTCGGATTCTGACCTCAGATGAACAGACATGAGGGAACAAGCTCTGCAGACCTGATTAAACCCATTTAATCATCTGTGCTGTCCAGAGCATCGACGGTAAAGAACGACAGAGAGATTCTCAGACGCTGAGAACAGATTCCAGGAGCAATGACAGGTGTGGAAGGAGGGGCCACGTGCTGCTGCAAGAAGTGAGGACCTTTGTGATCAGTCCTACTTCAGGGGCAGATGGCCCCAGTACTTAGGTCTATCCAGGCTGGCACTGTCTACATGTGGACATTGAAATGTGGCTGGTGTGAAGTGAGATATGCTGTAAGAGTAAAACACATGTATGATTCCAAAGACAACGTGAAAAAGGAATGCCACATATCTCATTAATAATTGTTTATGTTGATAACTGTTAAAATAAGATTTTGGAGGGTCAAGTTAACAATATAGATAATTAAAATTAATCTCATCTGTTTCTAGTTTTTTTAATATGGTTATATGGAATTATGTAAGTGACTCACAATTGTGACCTATATTAAATTCTCACTGGACAGAGCTGATCTGTAGCCCCAGACTGTTTCAGACCATGCCTTACCCCACCAACCAGGGTCCAGCTGCTGGGGCTCAGCTCTATCCCAGCTTGGATCGCTGCACAGTGATAGCTCTGGTGACCAATATACTCTGTAACTGCTGTAACTTACGGGTGTCCCTGCCTCTGAAGCCAACTGCAGAGACTGAGAATAAGAAATAACTATATTTTCATGCATCCACTCACATTTTTCTTCCCAGACCACCTCCCTAGCTGTCCATCATTTAGGACAACTGTTCTAAATACACGATCCCCAGAACGGCAGCATCACATCACCTGATAACTTATTAGAAATGCAAACTACCAGGTACCATCCAGAAACTCTGAATCAGAAACAGTGTCCAGCAATCTATGTTTTAACAAGCCCCTCCCAACAAGGACATTATTCTGATGAATTCTAATGTTTGAGAACCAGCGTCTTAGGGCACTGTTTCTGAAACTTGGCAGCGTATTAAAATCATATGGGGTGCTTTAAAAAATTCCAGTGCCCAGGCCACAACCTAGGTCAAGTAAATCAGATTCTCTGGGGGTAGAACCCAGGCATCAGAGTTTTGGAAAACTCTCCACTTGATTCCAATGTGCAGCCACGGTTAAGCCTTACTGCCTCAGAGTGAAGAGCTCAAGAGTATTAGTTGGCCATTTCCCCTACGGTGGACAGCCTGTAGCTTTGGGACCGGCAGAGAGACGCCTTCCTGTGGGAGGAGAAAACAGTGTGTAAAATGAAGTAAGAAAGGGGCTGAACTGGGTGTGCCTAAGCTTAGATGGCCTCTTTTATTATAGGCTGGCTGCTGTAATGAAACAGGCAATTGCACCTGAGATTTTTCTGAAGTTTAGATGACAATGTGGAAAGGGAACAGCCTCCCTCCACAGTCCATCAAGAGGGGAGTGGCCTGGGGGCTGCTTGGAGGACAAAGACCAGGGACACTTCCATTCTCTGAGGCTTCAGGTATATTAAAATGAAGAAATGCCCAAATAGAGTTTCAAAAATTGTGATATACTCTATTTTAGAAGTTTACATATAATAAATTGAGGTTGTAACACGTGTAAGCTTTAAAAAAAAAAAAAAACCACAGGTAATATAACCATCCTATTCACAAGATAATAGGAGGATTAATTTTACAACTTCATGGGCCTGGTACCAAAATCAGGCATAAGTTTAAAGCTGACAATCATTTCCATCTTTCGGTTTTATTAGTATATCTTTGGAGATAAATTTTTAAAAATCCAAATGTGAAGTCTCTGTGAGTGTGAGACCCCTGGATGAAAGGCCCTCCTTTGCCATGCCCCTGGGACAGACTACAAGGGTCCCTGGAAAGAGATCCTAAGTGTGGCCCTGGAGCAGCTGTGCACGATTAGGTTGCGGGAAGACAACTGGCATCTGGGTGCCTTGCGGCAGCCTGCCTGTGAAAGTCTCAGGGAAGCCAGAGCACCCCGTGGGTGATCCAGAGCAGTGCCTGCCCACCACGCACCTGGCCTCTGGCACCCTCTCTGTCCTCAGACACACTTGGCTGCTGACAAGAGGAAGTAAAACAGCCACACCCTCCTTTTACCCTATTAAGGTAACTCCTAGTTTGATACTTAGGCATCCCAGGAGGGAAAGAAATAAGGGAGACATTTCCCTTGTGCAGCACCTGCAGTACTGTTGGTTTATAAAAGCACAAAATCTTCTGTCTCAAAAGCTAGACTGGGCTCAGGGCTCAGGACTGCATGTGAGATCGTGCTTCGGGAAGGGAAAGCAACCTCAGGCTGAACAACAATTTCCTGGTGGCAGGGACATCCGTGAGGAGCTACAATCAGTCCCAGCAGCAGATGCTTTCTCCTCTGGAAGGGGGACCTGAAAACATGCAGACTAATGGGACCACCTGGCTGCAAGCCTCAGAAACCTCTCAGGAGGCCCCTGGCAAGGCTTGTGGCATCCGAGCAGTGCAGGCACCCTGGGTACCACAGGACAAACTGGTGGGGAGTGGGGCAGGGAAGAAACAGCACATAGGAAACAGCACACCCTATTCTCTGACTCAGTATCAATGGCTGCCCAAAGACTCTTATTTCCTGGAGATCCAAGCCTCACACTGTCCTGTCCTCTCTCCTAAGTAAGGCTTTCAGAGAGTAAGGGCCACACCTAGGCAGAGCTGGGTGAGGCTGGGGTTCAAAGTACAGAGCCAGCCGTTTTATCTCACAGGCAGAGAGATCATCCACTGTAAACCCACAGCGTCCTTCGCCAAGGCAGCCTTTGATTCCTTTCTCATATCTCCCCTTGCCTTCCCTCTGGGTCAGTAGTTCCTGAGTTTTTCTAGTCTATAGAAAACATGAGGAGGATGGGGAAAGGTGGAAGGGGAAGAGGAGGAGGAGAGAAGGGAGAGAATGAGCACATGGGCTGCGCAGCTCCAGCCCCATGGCACCAGCATGGTAAACACTTGGAGGGAGGCCAGCCGTCTGGCGCCTCCAGTCTTCCACATCTCCCCAGCCAAGATTCAGACCTGTATATTCTGGGTTCTTTCTGCCCCATTTCACCCAGGCTTTAAATTACCCAGGCTTGGGTCTGGGTTACTCTATCCAAAACTTTCCTCTTAAATCTAGATTGTGATGCAATGTGTACGTTCTCTAAATCAGATTTCTGAGGACTAAATGCCAGACCGTTTAGCGTAGCAGTCTGGCTGCAAACCATTTCAGTCAGCCCAGAGGAGGAACACACAACAAGGTGCTCATCCCTGCAGCCATGCACGGGACACAGCAACAGTCCAGGTAAATTAGAAAGGCTTAACTGGAGCCAGCTAGTCATGGCGATTTAGGGAGAGTAAGGACTACACAGAGGCTCTGAGACGGCTTGCGGAATCAGTGCCTACGTTGCTGGATTGCTCCTTCTTTGGCTGTGGAACTAGTAGTTCCAAAATCTACCCCTTGATTCCATAAGATGGAAGACATTTAGACAAGCTGAGCCAAAACTCAGTCTTGGAACAAGCCTGTAACAATAATAGTAGCAGTAATGATAATGATTCTTTTTTTTTTTTTCTTTGAGACGGAGTTTCGCTCTTGTTACCCAGGCTGGAGTGCAATGGCGCGATCTCGGCTCACCGCAACCTCCGCCTCCTGGGCTCAGGCAATTCTCCTGTCTCAGCCTCCTGAGTAGCTGGGATTACAGGCACGCGCCACCATGCCCAGCTAGTGTTTTGTATTTTTAGTAGAGACACGGTTTCACCATGCTGACCAGGATGGTCTCAATCTCTCGACCTCGTGATCCACTCGCCTCGGCCTCCCAAAGTGCTGAGATTACAGGCTTGAGCCACCGCGCCCGGCTGATAATGATTCTTAACATTCCTCACTTAGCAAGTGCTGGCCACTGTTCTCATGCTTCACATGGATTTACTTGGGGAGCCTGATCGCTGGATAGAGGTGAGGACCACTCTCACTCCTCAGCTCCCTGGAGGACAGTCCCTTCCCCTCTGCTAGTCCTCTGACACAGACCCATTTCGACTCTTCAGCTTCAACATTCTACTTCACGTCTTGGCCAACTGTCAGCCTGGGCTTGTTTCTTCTCATCATGAAAGAAGAAACAGGGCTACAAAGAGTAGCCCTTAAACGAGCTAGCCTTTAGGGGAAACACCCGAAGGCCAGGAGGCAAGTACTGCTTACTCCTGGCTGCTGTTCCTCTGGGGAGCTCCGAGGGTACGGTGAGTAGGGGAGGGGCTCTCATTTTGTGAATACACAGTATATAAAAAGCTTAAATGAAAATAATTCAGAAATTATTGTCTTTATGAAACAACCTGTTCTGGGGTACTTTTCTAAATATGCCTAAGTATATTTAAAATACAATGTAACAAAACCTCATCAAGACATATGCATTGCATTGTGCACATCTGTATAAATGCTCTTAAAATGTTAGTTTGCATGAACCTTATTTTTTTAGAGGAGTGTGTCCTGTTGAGGATGGAGGGAAAGAAAGCAGTAAAAATAGCATCGTGTAGCTGCTGACTGCATTGGCCACATGGCTGAGCACAGCATGCCTAGAGAGCTTTGGCAGGATCATCACATGTTTTTCTCACAACAGACCTACAAGGAAGATATATCATCCCAATTTTCAGAAGAGGAAACTGAGGCTCAGGAAGATCAAGTGATATCTTCATTATCACACAGCCATTAAGAGCAGAGCTTGGTGGGAATTCAGGCTTCCCTGACTCTAAAGACTAGAAATATAGACAAGCTGCAAAGCAAGGTCAGGTCAAGATATTCTCCAAAGTTATATCCCGTGGCTCCTCCGTTACAGATGTGATTGCTGAAACCTGCCATTTCTTTTCTTTTTGGTCTCCTTATTTTCTCAATCCAGTCAGAATGAATTTTAGATGTGTCCCAAGTGCAGTCTGCCCTCAGCTGCGAAAAGCCACTCAGACACTTGGAGCTAGCCCAAGTAGCAAGTCTGTGAATAAACGTCACTTCTGGAATTCTTCAACAAGTACAGCCTGACTAGAAAGACTCAAATGCCTGCACTGGTCCAAAAGAGCCATCACCCAGTGCTGCCAAGTCTGACCAAGAGGCATCCTAGCTAAGGAACTGGTCACACCATTGGCTCTCACACTGCACCTAAGCGGAACACAGCAGGAATTTCTCCAGGAAGCTTCCCAACATTCAGATGAGTTGTTCTCCATATGGATTCAGCATCCTGACGAGCTGACACCAATTCCAGGCCTGGCATGTCTAACAAATGAAGCACTCAAGCCCAAGACACTGAAATCGTTACCTCATCTTATAAAGGACCTGAAGCTGCATGCAATTAGCACTGCATCTGTGAGACTTGGGAAAGACAACTGAGAGAGCAGGGGCTTAAAATGACCATTTTGGTCCATGTGGAAAACTAGTGTGTTGCATGCATGGTGAAACCCTTTCAGATGTGTTTTTAAACCTTATGTTTTTAAAACTGGCAATTTAAATATTATTCTAGGAAAAGTAGCATGATTCCTTTAACATCAGAAGAAGATCTGTAAGTAAACTAAAAAATTGTTGGAACCTTATAAATAAATTAACATTATGAATGAACTTGGGCATTAGTGCGAATTAATCAAACTGCATACATTAAAAATTATATCAGTCATGGAATCTCAGTACTCGAAGGGATCTTGGAAATCATCTGTCACAAGAGCAAGAATTACGGAAGATAAATGGGCAGGTGGAGAAAAACCTCCTGACTAGAGAAATGCACAAAGAAATAAAGAGTTGGGAGTTAGCTTGTACAGTGGTTTGAAAGCTCAGGGGTTTGCACAGACAGCCTGGGTTTGAAGCTCAGCTTTGCTTCTTGATGGCAGAATGAACCAGGCTGAGTTGTTTGACCCTCCTAGGTGTCAGTTTATAAACAAAAGGTTATTCTGAGTCTTAAGAGATACCATCCATAGAAAGAGCTTAGTATGGTGCCTGGGACATCAGTGCTGAGTAAATATTAGCGCTATAGAAAAGGGAATTTCACAAACATAATCTGAGTGAGCCAGACTGGCACACTATGTATAACTGTGGTCTTTCTCTTTTATTTGGCCATGAAAGAAAAGCAAAATGCTTTACATCGAAGCACTCAGCTTTCTGACCATGAGACTAGAACATAGTAACCAAGGTCTTTCTGGAATAAAAAATGATCTTCATAAAAGGAAACCACACTTCAGCTGTAAATAAAGTCAAAGCTGATAATCAAGAAAAGAGGACCCCATGGAGATGGTGAATCACTTATATGGTCAGTGAGAGCTGCCTCCAACAGGTTTTTATGCAAAGCTGTCAATGGTTTAGATCTCTGGACAAATTTCTGGCCAAAAGAGGTTCAAAATCATCATTCACAGTGTTCTGTTTTAGCCTTAAGATGGAACTAGTGCTGCATTAAGTGTCTGGTTGGGAAAAGTTAATGATTAACAAGTAAGATATAACTCTCTGGGATATCTTGATATAAATTTAGTTTAGCCTTATAATATAACAATTATTAATTATGCAGAGGGAAAGAACACAGATTGGTGGAAGACTTGTAGGCTCTGGAATAGAACAAATGCTGAAACTGTCAATTGGTACTGTGAGATCTTAAACAAGAGATACAACCTCTTCAACCCTCAGTTTCCTCATAGTTGCTGTGAAGGGCCAGCACAGTGCCTGCCACACAGTTGGTACCCAAAAGGCATTCATTTTCTCTTTGCATTCCTACCAACTTTGTTACATTAAACAGCTCTATATTTTAAATTTAAATAGATTTTTGGAGAACAGGTGGTGTTTGGTTACATGAATAAGTTCTTTAGTAATGATTTCTGAGATTTTGGTGTACCTGTCACCTGAGCAGAGGGGGCGGAAGGGGGGTAAGGGATAAACAGCTCTGTTTTTTAATGGAAAAAGAGGGCTATACTTGCTTGACTTAGTTTCCAACACAGATAGGAAGCCCAGCAGTTCAGACCAACACTAAGAATAGACAACACTCTCTATTCAGTAATAACATATCTGAATTACAGGACACACTGTTTGTGTGAGAATCAGCTCTGGGCTACTAATTTCCCAAACCCAAACCTACAGTGGCAGAAAAGACAGCTGTACTCAAAGCGAGAGACAAGAATCTTCATCCCATATCTGTTACTAGCTAGATTTTTTTTTTTTTTTTTTTTTTTAACTTTAGGCAAGCCACTTAACATTTTACCTGTGTGTCTGGCTCCAAATCTACAAAATGAGGGCTTTGGCCAGATAACATCCCCAGTCCGTTAGAGTGCTCAAAATTCTGTTTTTATGATTTTGTTTCATGCTGTTTGTTGACTTGTGTGACTACTTCTACTCCAAAAGCCACAGGGCCCTGTTCTGTGTCCTCCACCTTGGTTCAAGCCATGATTTGTTTCCTAGGTTAGCAGCTCCATATTATCAGCAGTTGCACAAACAGAATCTAAGTGGGCCAGGCTGCCAGCTGTCATTGCTATATCTTCTGCTTACTCTGGAGATCAGCTGAAGCTGTGTGATCCGGGAATAAATGGATCTGCCACAAAGATAGGATTTTACTGCGAAAATGAGTTTTTTGATGAGTTGAAAGCAGCAAAAATACTCTGAAGGCTGTTTTATACCTAAATCATGCTGTATGAATTAAAAAGTAAAACACAACCTCTCATGCCTCTTCAGGTTTTAGTTTCTTGTGGCTGATATAAATTTTACTTAACTCCCAACCAATGTCCTCAAAAACATTCTTTTGGTCAGAATTCAAAATAAAATAGAGGCACATGCCAATTGTAGCCCCATAGAAACCAAAAAGGGCAAGGGCTGGTTTTATAGAATATTAGTGTTCACAAAACTAAGGGTTTGACTCATCACTGTAGCTTAATAGTTTCCCCAACACTTAGCAGTGTTTTGTGCCTACCATGCTGGAAGCTATTTGAAGGCAGAGAAGATACTTCATTTATATCTAGCTCAGTACACTGGCATATTGGAAATACATATATTAGTTTGCTAGAGCTACCATAACCAAATACTGCAGACTGAGTGGCTTAAACAACAGAGATTTATTTTCTTACAAGTTTGGAGGCTAGAAGCCTGAGATCAAGGTGTCAGCAGGGTTAATTTCTTCTAAGACCTCTCTCCTGGGCTTGTAAAAGGCCATATTCTGTCTGTGTCTTCTTGTATTCTCTCTATACACATCTGTCCAAGTTTCCCCTTCTTATAAGTATACCAGTAAAATTGGATTAGAGCCCACCCTAATTACCTCACTTCAATTAACTTTATAGATGTATCTCCAAATATAGTCACATTATGAGGTACTGAGGGCTAGGACTTCAACATATGAATTTGGGTTGGTGGTGGAGACAATTCAGCCCATAACACTGCTGAATAAGTAGTGTATGCATAAATGGTAGATGGATGGGTGGATGAATAGGTGGATAGATGAATGGATGGATGGTAAACAACCAGGTGATCAACAAATACTTGATACATTGAGTAAACTTATAAAATCACTTGTGGAGACTGGGTTTTAGTATAATATCACCCCAAGGATTTTAAATTATACGTTTTAACCCACCCTTACAAGACAGTTTAAAAATCATTGCCTATCAAATTCTATCAAGCTAACAAAAAATAGCCACATCCAGACTTACCAATGCCATTTCCCTATCCTAATCATTCCCATCTTTAATGACTTCCTATAGCTAAGCGAGTATCAGTATTTGCCTATTTCTCCCATGAATACCTATATACTTAAAACCTCCACATTAAGAAAACAGAAAGAATTAAGAGAATAGTTTTAGTTAAATCTGTTGCCTGATATTTCATTTTTTGTTTTCTTTTAACTGAACCTGGTGAGTATTTAGTTTCTAGGTTGCCTTAACACTTTGATTCCATTCAACAAACTACAGAAATGCCCCATAGAATTGAAGGTAAGAGGAAATATCCCTGCCAGGGACCTCAAGGAATCTTCCTTCTGATTCATCTGGTCACTGTGTTTGTTACATCTCGAATGACGTAGAAATTCATAACCCAACCCTCCATCACCAATATTCCTTCTCTGTTTTTCCATCTATCAAATGAAGTTGGTCATATGTAAACCTATCAAGGGAGTTGTAGGTGCACATCTAGACAAGGGTCAGAGGAGTGCCTGAGCTCCCCTGCCCTGACCCCGATGCCCTGAGTCATGTTGCTGGCTGCAGTTCTGACTCAGAGCTCCCCCAGTATCAGCCTACATCACAACAGGAAGTACGGCCAGAAGTCACGCCCAACTCTACTGAATGAACTGTTTGTGTCACAGCTAGTACGAAACTGATTCACTGGTGTCATGAGACCATGTGGACACTCCTTCCTTCATTCACTCATTCTTCACTCATCCATTTCCTACTGGAATCCTGTCTAACAGAAAAACCATAGCATAGCATCTCTTGAAACAAGTGTGATAATTTTACAAGTTCCATTATGATTTATACCATTTTTGTCCTTAAAAATTGTAACAGAGAGATAAATGGGTTGTGTGAGTTCTATCTGTATAATATGTGACTTAGGTCTTAAAATTTGAAGACAAATTTATGGAGGTCTTTAGTCTGTGACAATGATAAATTATCTTGGCTCTGACCCTTGGGCAAACTGGCTACACTAAACTTAGAGTTAACTCATGTGGTGGTTCCACTGCTGCATTCCCCAAGGCTTCCTGAGACCAGATAGCATGAATGAATATTTTTACAGGCATTGCTAGGCATGATGCCACTTGATTTTCACTCCAGGTATAGGGTGGAGCCCATGAGGTTCTAGGTTCACCCCTTCTGCAGAGTTCTTTCCCTATTCCTATATACCCAGACATTTGGATTGGGAACTGATCAAAAATACATTCATGTGCTATAATTTCTTGTCAGGGATTCAAACCAAGTGATTTCCGACCTCTCCCCATCTGCCTTTCTTTTTAAAATATGTTTTAACTGTCTTGTTTTAGACATGTTTTATTGTAAATGACTTTACATTCTTTTTGAGAATAGGTGGAATGTAAATTGTAGTTAAAGAAAAACCTTCAAGCCCCCCATAATATTCCTAGAGCACAAAAAGCTCAGTGGGTAGGGGGCAAAAAGAGACTGGTTGGCCCTGGGCCCACACATTAGGCATACCTGTCACTCCCATCATCAGGCTGTGTTCTCTGCAGGCTGAGGGATGACGGAAGAACAATCCAGAGGTCTGTTAGGAGCCCCAACTCTGTCAGAAGCAGAGCATCCAATTCACTCAGGCCTTGCTCTACTGACAATTTCATGTTACAGAGGGACAAGGATGTTGTAAGAGAGCTACTGCTTGGATCTATTTTTGGCCATTGAATATGAACTAGGTGGATAACATAATGGAAGTGACTGGCACTTAGACAGAAAAGGATCTTGTCACCATATGATTCTCAAGAGCCAAGGAAGTAAATGTGAGCCATCTATGTTCCTGAGACTGTAGGAATGCAGAACTCTACAAGTCCAGAGGAAAGAAGGTGATTCAGTGAATTAAATCTCAGAGGGCAGCAGAATGTGAAGGTTAAAGTACATGCTCAGGAATCTGGACAGACCTGAGTCAGGCTCTTGGTGCTGTCCTTACGGCTATGCAAATGTCACCTCTCCAGATCTCAATTTACTCATCTGTACATGAATAATAAGACCTACCTTATAAGTCAATAGTAAGAATTAAATGAGATCACATATAGAAAGCCCCTAGTATGGTTTACAATTACGGGCAAATACTCAAGAAAGGTTATTATGGTTGTTACTATTGCTACCTTATCGCGGACTTCCTATGTGTAAGGCATGAGGCTAGATGCTCTTTGATTCCACAGTCAGAGACTCTAATCATGTAGAACTTGATTCTAGAAAGATTGGAGGCTCCACCTAATTTAATTCCTACTGGAGAGGAGGAAGGGAGGGAACTATCCAAAGAAATCACTGTCTCCAATGAGCTTAAATTTTACAAGGAAACTCACAAAGGCAGGAAGGAGGAATTTGCTGCCAACAGCAGATAAAAAGGAATGGCATAAAAAGAAAGAATCAAGTCATGGAAATAGGATGCTGAGGCACAGGAGAATGCATACATAAAATAACAATAAGAGCCACTGGGGTGGGTTCGGAACAAGAAAAAGAACAAGAGAGTTGGCCTACTGCTTGGGGCAGATGACACAGTTAACTTAGAGATGATACAGTGAAAACAGAATTACTCAATTCTTAGTTTGCTTCCATCTTTATCAGGAATGACCTTCGAGCCAGAAAGAAGAGCAAAAACACAGCCAAGAGGAAATTAAAGTCAGTGATAGTGAGTAGATAGGAGGAGAGAACCTGGCTGCTGCATTTAGGTCTCCAGGCTTAGACGAATTACATCTCAGCACCGTTTGTACATACACCCCAATACTCACTGCAACAGGAACAGTAAAGTAAGCAGCCCTAGGACCCTAAAATAACAGGAATCCATTTATAATATCTGACATTATCTGAAAAAATAGAAATATTATAATATATGAGACTTTATGAAGCATGGCAGACCTTACAGAAACTTGCAGAGGGGCAAATGTCTCAATTTTATTAACAGGGACTTTTAGCAAAATTCTAGCACAGGTTAGACAACTTATGTTGACCCAGGAGGATGAATGCTGGTCAGACTAACCTCATCTCCTCTCTGACAGGGTTCCTCAGGTAGTAACTGTTCCATTGTCCAGTTAGAAAACGGTAACAAACAAGCCTGCACACTTTCTTCATGGACAAGGTAGAGAAATACAAGCTCCATGATAATACAATAAGGGACATTCAGAGGAGCTCAACTATAATCCCCCAAAAGGATTGGAGAACAGGATAATATTATTCTCTACAAAGATTTGAACAGTACATGACTTGGTCTTCAGTGCTTCTCTATACAAAAAACAGTACTGACCTGCAAGACAAAGGAAGTTTGCTGACATCTGCTGGGAGAAAGCTCAGGAGGCAGCTGGTGAGGTGGAGGAGGGAAGTAGAGACCTGTTTGAATCTCAACTCTACCACTTACTAGTTTTGTGATGTTAAAGACGATACTTATACTCTTGGACTCAATTTCCCCATCTGGAAAATGGGGATAATAATTGTATATATCTCACTAAATGAGGTAGATTAAATTAGTATGTAAAGCATTTAAAACAGTACCTGATTATAGAAATTATCATTATAAATAGGATCCCAACTACTTCTGTCAGGCTAAAATGATGGAATCTCACAAGATGAAAGCTATAAAAATAAAATATTGACTATAACTTATACTACCCCAAAAGGAAAACAACCTAAAAGTCTAACAACAGGAGACTTACAGTACATACATATAGTAGAATATTACAGCCATTAAAATCATGTTACAGGCAACAAAAGCAAAAATAACAAGTGGACTACATCAAACTAAAAAGCTCTACACAGCAAAGGAAACAATCTAAATGAAAAGGCAGCCTACAGGCTGGGAGAAAAATATTTGCAAACCATGTATTTGATAAGGGGTTAATATCCAAAATATATAAGGAACACTCACAACTCAACAGCAAAAAAAAAAAAAAAAAAAAAAAATCAATAACCAGATTAAAATATAGGCAAAGGACCTGAATAGACATTTCTCCAAACAAAGTTTAAAAATGGCCAACAGGTATATGAAAAGGTACTCAATATAACTAATCATAGGGAAATGCAAATCGAAATCACAATGAGCTATTTCACACCTGTTAGGTCGGTAATTATAAGATGACAAGAGATTAGTGTTGACGAGGGTATGGAGAAAAGGAACCACTGTGCAATGTGGTGGGAATGTAGATTGGTGCAGCCATTGTGGAAAACAGTATGGAAGTTCCTAAATAAATTAAAGATAGAACTATAATATGACCTGGCATCCTCTTTTGGGTATATAACCAAAGGAAATGAAATCACCACCTCATAAAGATAACTGTGCTCTTATGTTCAATGCACTATTCACAACAGTCAAGATATGGAACAACTAAAGTTGTCCTTCAACAGATGAATAAAAACAGAAATTGTGATGTGTATATATATACAATGGGCTATTTGTCACCATTAAAAAAGGAGATCCAGCCATTTGTGAGAACATAAAAAGGAAATTATGCTAAGTGAAATAAGCCAAACACAAAGAGAGAATATTGTATTATCTCACTTATATGTGGAATCTTAAAAAAATCAAATACGGCTGAGTGTGGTGGCTCATGCCTGTAATCCCAGCACTTTGGAAGGTCAAAAGTTCAAGATCAGCCTGACCAATATGATAAAACCCTGTCTCTAATAAAAATATAAAAATTAGCCAGGCATGGTGGCAGGTGCCTGTACTTCCAGCTACTCAGGAGGTTAAGGCAGGAGAATCGCTTGAACCCAGGAGGCAGAGGTTGCAATGAGCCGAGATGGCACAATTGCACTCCAGCCTGGGCGACAGAGTAAGACTCCACCTAAAAAAAACCAAAAAAGGTCAAATACATAGAGGCAGAGAGTAGAACAGTCATCACCAGTGGCCACGGGTGGGAGAATAGGAAAATGTAGATCACAGGGTACGAATAAGCAAGCAAATAAATACATACATAAATAAAAATAGAGTCATGTTACAGAAGAATATTTAATTACTGTAATAAGGAAAATGAATCAGGGAAAGGGAGAGAAGAATGATGGAGGCAGAGGTACTGTTTGGGGAAGGTGGTCCCTGAGAGACGGTATAGCATCAGGGACTGAAATGGACTGAGCCACGTAGCCCTGGGAAGAGCAAAGGTTCTCAACAGGAAAGGGCTTGAACTGGAAAAAAGCCCTGGAGATGGAGGAGGTAAGCAAAGGGGAGAACAGAAGGAAACGAAGAAAGAAGCAGGAGAAGGACCATCACACAGGACCCTGCAGGCCAGAGTAAGCAGCAACTGGGGTTTCACTTTATGTGATATGGGAAGCCACTGGATGGCTCTAAGCAAGAGAGAATCATGATTTTAAAGGATCACATGGTTATTTTTTGGAGAATACAGTGTAGTGGAGTTAAGAAGGAAGCAGGGAAACCAATTTTAGGGGATAGTAGTTTAGTAGTTTTACAATAGTTTAAGAAAAAGATAGAGGTAGCTTACATTGGGAAAAAATGGTGGAAAGTGTCAGGCTCAGAATACATTTTGAATGGCAAACAGCATGATCCTAATTTTGTAAGAAAGAAACACATACCATATTAGAAGTATATATATGCAGATATTAATAGAGGTTATCTCTGGATCATGCTATTCATGGTGATTTTGATTTCCTTCTTTGTAATTTTCTGCATTTTTAAAGTTTCCACAACAAACTTGTAGTATTTAATCAGAAAAAAAAAAAAGAGGATATTTTTAAAGATGTCTCTTTTTTTTTTCCTAAAAAAAAATCAAAGGCAGGCCATGTGAGGTGTGGACAAGCAACAGCTTCAGTAAAGAGATGTCAAGGATTTGATTGACCACAATTTCAATACTGACAGTGTAAATGGACTAGCTAAAATTGTAATGTCTCCTAAGCCTTAGGTAATAGGACACAGTGCCTTGGGGAGGGAGGTGATTGGCCCCTTCCACTACACTTTATGCAAGCCCACCTGGTATAGCATGTGCAGTTCTGGCCACCAACATCTAAGATCCAACTGAGGCTGGGTGTGGTGGCTCATGCCTGATTTGGATCTTAGATTGGATCTCAGATCCCAGCATTCTGGGAGACTGAGGCAGAGGATCACTTGAGGCCAGGAGTTCAGGACCAGCTTGGGTAACACAATGAGATCCTGTTTCTACAAAGAATAAAAAAAAAAATTGCTGAGCATGGTGGCTATTTAAAAGGCTGAGGTGGGAGGATCTCTTGAGCCCAGGAGTTTGAGACTGTACTGAGCCATGATCACACCACTGCACTCCAGTCTGGATAACAGAGTGAGAACTTGTCTCAAAAAAAGAAAGAAAAAAAAAAATCCAACTGAATTAGAGGAGAACAGTCAGGACTGGGAGGGGACTTCAAAGCACAGACTGTAATAATGGGAGTAGTTACCACCCACTGAGCACCCACTTTGTGTCAGGCACTTTAAAAATGTGCAGTATTTAAGATATGAGATGCTCACTTGAATAGAAGGAAAAGGGTGGCAAATGAACATTTTTTGAACACTTACAGAGCCAGTGCTAATCACTTTTCATACTTTACTGCATCTAATCCTTACCGCAAGAGTCTGAGATAAGAATCTGTTCTACAACTTTGAGTTAGAGATACAGTATTGCATCACTTTGGGTTCTGGAGCCCGAGAGCCTGTGTTCAAATCCTAACAGATATGTGACCTTAGGTATACTACTAAGCCTTCCTAAGTCTGAGTTACCCTTTTTGTAGATGGGATTGTTTAAAGGCTATACTTGTTAATATATTAGACTATATTACAGCACTTAGCACAGTACTGGGCAAATAGTAAGGCCAATAAACATCAACTGTGATTGTTAAAAATGTGACTAAGATTACCCAGTGAGTAAACTGGGGAACCAGTAGAGAATAAAACAATCTGAGGCCAGTGGGTATTTATTTGGTAAAGAAAGAAGAGGTTCCAACTGACATCAGGAAGTAGAAAGAGGCTGGGTGAGTTGGTTCATGCCTGTAATCCCACCAATTTGGAAGTTCAAGGTAGGAGAATCACTTGAGGCCAGGAGTTTGATACCAGCCTGGGCAACACAGAGAGACCTCTTCACTTAAAAAAAAAAATTCAATTAGCCAGTTACTATGGCATGTGCCTTCCAAGTCCTAGCTACTTGGAAGGCAGAAGCAAGAAGATCACCTAAGCCCAGGAGTTAGTGAGCTATGCCCTTACCACTGCACTCTAGCCTGGGCAACACAGCAAGATCCCATCACTTAAAAAAAAATATAGAACCAGACCCAGTGAACAGAGTGTAACACAGTATCTGGTAGGAAGCAACCTGAAATTAATTAGCTGGGTAATGACAGTTACTTTTCTGTCTCAGTGGACACAAATCCTCCCGATTTGGTGAAGAGTCATTAAGTGGCCACTCTTACTTATGATGCTATAAGATATTTATACTCTGTTACCTTGGAGGGGAGAGTCTAGTAGAAGTTACGTGTGGCCTGACAAAGCCTGCCCCTCCAATGTCCCTGTTATGCAGAGCTGGTCTCTGATGAAACATGGACTAATTGCAGGGAGGTCAAGGAGCCTCCTTGGGGAAGACATTATTATTAGATCTTCCTGATGGGTTAGGATAGATCCCACAAGAAGCCGGGGGGAGAAAAGGACACCAAAACTTCCAAAGAGGAAACTCACTATGAGACATTACAAGAGACAGTCTAGACTGATGATCCAGGGTTACCAGCAGGATTAAGAATATCAGGGATGTGAGGAGGCTGGTCCCATGTATATGGATAGATAAATGGATAAACAAAATATGGCATATATATACAAAGGAATACTATTCAACCTCAAAGAGGAGGGAAATTCTGACATATCCTACAAAAAGGAGAAACTTGGAAGTCATTCTGCTAAGTGAAATGAGCCAGTCATAGAAAGACTCTATTTTCTATGTATGTGAGATACTCAGAGTAAACAAAATCATAAAGACAGGACAATCCAAGATTTCCAAATAGGAACAGCTCTGGAGTGCAGTTCCCAGAGAGAATGCAGAGGGTGAGTGATCACTGCATCTTCAAATGAATTTTTACTGCCTACAGACCAGGAGATTCCCAGGTGGAAAAGCACCACAAGTCTCCAACACAGCTGTTTCAGCTGGCTCAGTGGGTCTCCATGCAAAAACTCACACAAATCTGGGTGCTGTTTCAACTGGTGCCTGGGAGACAGAGTCACCCATTCCAACAGAAAAAAAAAGGGGGCTGAAACAGGGAGCCAGGTGATCTGGCTTGGCAGATCCCACCCCGACAAAGACCAGCAATCTGAAACGCTCTGGATAGAGAGTTTCACAGCAAGCCCAGTGGGATCCAGGATGGTCCAGCTGTAGGGAGAAGGGTGTCCGCCATTACTGAGGCAGTCTACCACTACTGAGGCAATCTGCCATTACTGAGGCAGTTTGCCATAACAGAGACAGTCTGCCATTACAGAAACACTCCACCATTACTGAAGCAGTTCTAACTATACCTCTATAAACAAAACCACAAAGAAGTTCACACAGCAACTGGCCGGAGCCCACGGCAGCTCAGCAATGCCTCTGCTGGCACTCTGAGTAGGCTACCTCTTTGCTGGGCAGGGCATCTCTGAAAAAAAGCAGCAGCATGTCAGGAACTTAAAATGAAGCCCCACCTTCCAGGGACAGAGCACCTGGAGAAAAAAGGTGTTATGAGTTCTGCTGCAGCAGACTTAAATGTACCTGCCCAGCTGCTCTGAATGGAACAACGGAGCTCAGAGATCAGCACTTGAGCTCCCATAAGGGAAAGACTGTCTTCTCAAGCAGCTCCCTGATCCCCATATAACCAAAAAGACACCTCATAAAGGAGAGCTCAGGCTGACATCTGGCAGGTATCCTTCTGGGACAAAGATAACAGGAGAAGAAACTGGCAGAAACTCTTACTGTTCTGCATCCACTTCAGATGATCCCCAGGCAAGCAGGGTCTGGAGTGGACCTCCAGCAGTCCTACAGCAGAGGGGCCTAACTGTTAGAAGGAAGACTAAAAAACAGAAAGAAAGAACTTCATCAACAACAAAAAGGATGTCTACTCAGAGACCCCATTTGAAAGTCAACAACTACAAAGACCACAGGTAGATAAATCCACAAAGATGGGAAGCTACCAGTGCAAAAAGGATGAAAACACCCAAAACCAGAACACCCCTCCTCCTCCAAGGGATCACAATTCCTCACCAGCAAGGGAACAAGGCTGGATAGAGAATGAGTCTGATGAATTGACAGAAACATGCTTCAGAAAGGGGATAATAGAGCTGGGCGTGGTGGCTCAAGCCTGTAATCCAGCACTTTGGGAGGCTGAGGCGGGTGGATCACGAGGTCAAGAGATCGAGACCATCCTGGTCAACATGGTGAAACCCCGTCTCTACTAAAAATACAAAAAACTAGCTGGGTGTGGTGGCGCGTGCCTGTAATCCCAGCTACTTAGGAGGCTGAGGCAGGAGAATTGCCTGAGCCCAGGAGGCGGAGGTTGCGGTGAGCCAAGATCGCGCCATTGCACTCCAGCCTGGGTAACAAGAGCGAAACTCCGTGTCAAAAAAAAAAAGAGAAAGAAAGGGGATAATAACAAACTTCTCTGAGCTGAAAGAACATGTTCTAAGCCAATGCAAAGAAACATAGAACCTTGAAAAAAGCTTTGATGAAATGCTAACAAGAATAAATAGCTTAGAGAAAAATATAAATGAATTTATGGAGCTGAAAAACATAACACAAGAGCTTCACAAAGCATACACAAGTTTCAATAGCCAAATGGGCCAAGCAGAAGAAAGGATATCAGAGATTGAAGATCAACTCAATGAAATAAAACGAGAAGGCAAGATTAGAGCAAAAAGAGTAAAAAAAATAAACAAAGCCTCCAAGAAATATGGGATTATGTGAAAAGACCTAATCTACATTTGATAGGTGTACCTGAATGTGATGGAGAGAATGAATCGAAGCTGGAAAACACTCTTAAGGGTATTACCTAGGAGAACTTCCCCAACCTAGCAAGCCATGCCAATATTCAAGTCCAGGAAATACAGAGAACACTACAAATGTATTCCTCAAGAAAAGCAACCCCAACGCACATAATCAGCAGATTTATCAGTGATGAAATGAAGGAAAAAATGCTAAGTGCAGCCCAAGAGAAAGGTTAGGTTACCCACAAAGGGAAGTCCATCACACTAACAGCGGACCTCTTGGCAGAAACCCTAGAAGCCAGAAGAGAGTGGGGGGGGCCCATATTCAACATCCTTAAAGAAAAGAACTTTCAACCCAGAATTTCATATCCAGCCAAACTAAGCTTCATAAGCAAAGGATAAACAAAATGCTTTACAAACAAGCAATTGCTCAGAGATTTTATCACCACCAGGCCTGCCTTACAAGAGTTCCTGAAAGAAGCACTAAACATAGAAAGGAACGACCAGTACCAGCCACTCCAAAAATGTACCAAATGGTAAAGAGCATCAACACAATGAAGAAACTGCATCAACTAATAGGCAAAACAACCAGCCAGCACCAAAATGGCAGGATCAAATTCACACATAACAATATTAACCTTAAATGTAAATGGGCTAAATGCTCCAATCAAAAGACACATACTGGTAAATTGGATAAAAAGTCAAAACCCATTGGTGTGCCGTATCCAGGAAACCCATCTCACATGCGAAGATACACATAGTCTCAAAATAAAGGGATGGAGGAAGATTTACCAAGCAAATGGAGAGCAAAAAAATGCAGGAGTTGCAATTCTGGTCTCTGATAAAATAGACTTTAAACCAACAAATATCAAAAGAGACGAAGGACATTACATAATAGTAAAAGGATCAATGCAACAAGAAGAGCTAAGGATCCTAAATATACACACATCCAATAGAGGAACACCTAGATACATAAAGCAAGTTCTTAATGACCTACAAAGAGACTTAGACTCCCACAGAATAATAGTGGGAGACTTTAACACTCCACTGTCAATATTAGACACATCAACGAGACAGAAAATTAACAAGGATATCCAGGACTTGAACTCAGACCTGGAACAAGCAAATCCAATAGACATTTACAGAACTCTCCACCCCAAATCTACAGAATATACATTCATCTCAGCACCAAATCAAACCTACTCTAAAATTGACCACATAATTGGAAGTAAATCACTCCTCAGCAAATGCAAAAGAATGGAAATAAAACAGTCTCTCAGACCACAGTGCAATCAATTTAGAACTCAAGATTAAGAAACTAACTCAAAACCACAAAACTTCATGGAAACTAAACAACTGGCTCTTGAATGTCGACTGGATAAACAATGAAATGAAGGCAGAAATAAAGATGTTCTTTGAAACCAACCAGAATGAAGACACAATGTACCCGTACCAGAATCTCTGGGACACATTTAAAGCACTGTGTTGAGGAAAATTTATAGCAATAAATGCCCACATGAGAAGTGAGGAAAGATCTAAAATCAATGCCCTGTCATCAAAATTGAAAGAGCTAGAGGAGCAAGATCAAACAAACTCTAAAGCTAGCAGAAGACAAGAAATAACTAAGATCAGAGCAGAACAGAAGGAGATAGAGACACAAAAAAACTCTTCAAAAAAATCAATAAATCCAGGAGCTGATTTTTTGAAAAGATCAACAAAATAGACTGCTAGCCAGATTAATAAAAAATAAAAGGGAAGAGAATCAAATAGATGCAATAAAAAGTGATAAAGGGGATATCACCACCGAATCCACAGAAATACAAACCACCATCAGAGATTACTACAAACTACTCTATGCACATAAACCAGTAAAACTGCAAGAAATGGATAAATTCATGGACACTTACACTCTCCCAAGCCTAAACCAGGAAGAAGCTGAAACCCTGAATAGACCAATAACAAGGTCTGAAGTTGAGGCACCAATTAAGAGCCTATCACCCAAAAAAAGCCCAAGTCCAGATGGGTTCACAGCCAAATTCTACCAGACATACAAAGAAGAGCTGGTACCACTCCTTCTGAATCTATTCCAAACAATACAAAAAGAGGGAATCCTTCCCAAATCATTTTAGGAAACCAAGAGCATCCTGATATCAAAACCCAGCAGAGATGCAACAAGAAAGAAAACTTCAGGCCAATATCCATGATGAACATAGATGCAAAAATCTTCAATTAAATACTGGCAAACCAATTGCAATAGCACATCAAAAAGCTTATCCATCACGATCAAGTATGCTTCATCCCGGGGATGCAAGGCTGGTTCAACATATGCAAGTCTATAAACATAATTCACCACATAAACAGAACCAAAGACAAAACCACATGATTATCTCAATAGATGCAGAGAAGGCCTTGACAAAATTCAACAGTCCTTTATGCTAAAAACTCTCAATAAACTAGGTATTGAAGGAATGTATCTCAAAATAATAAAAGCTATTTATGACAAACCCACAGCCAATATCATATTGAATGGGCAAAAACTGGAAGCATTCCCTTTGAAATCTGGCACTAGACAAGGATGCCCTCTTTCACCACTCCTATTGAATATAGTATTGGAAGTTCTACCCAGAGCAATCAGACAAAAAAAAAAAAAAAAAGAAAAGAAAAAGAAAGAAAGAAAGAAAGAGTATTCAATTGGGAAAGGAGGAAATCAAATTGTCTCTATTTGCAGACAACATGACTGTATATTTAGAAGACCCCATCGCCTCAGCCCAAAATCTCCTGAAACTGATAAGCAACTTCAGCACAATCTCAGGATACAAAATTGATGTGCAGAAACCACAAGCATTCCTATACACCAATAACAGACTTAAAGACAGGTAAATCAAGAAAGAACTGCCATTTACAATTTCTACAAAGAGAATAAAATACCTAGGAATACAATTAACAATGGATGTAAAGGACCTCTTCAAGGAGAACTACTAACCACTGTTCAAGGAAATAAGAGAGGACACAAATAGATGGAAAAACATTCCTTGCTTATGGTTAGGAAGACTCAATATTGTGAAAATGGCCATGCTCCCCACAGTAATTTATAGATTCAATGCCAGCCCCATCAAGCTACCTATGACCCTCTTCACACAACCAGAAAAAAACACTTTAAATTTCATATGGAACCAAAAGAGAGTCCACATAGCCAAGTCAATTCTAAGCAAAAAGAACAAAGCCAGAGATATCACACTATCTGACTTCAAACTATACGACAAGGCTAAAGTAATCAAAACAGCATGGTACTGGTACCAAAACAGAGATATAGACCAATGGAACAGAACAGAGGCCTCGGGGGCAATGCCACACATCTACAACCACCTGATCTTTGACAAACCTGACAAAAACAAGCAATGGGGAAAAGATTTCCAGTTTCATAAATGGTGTTGGGAAAACTGGCTAGCCATGTGCACAAAGCAGAAACTGGACCCCTTCCTGACACCTTACACTAAAATTAACTCCAGATGGATTAAAGACTTAAACATAAGACCTAACACCATAAAAACCCTAGAAGAAAATCTAGGCAAAACCATTCAGGACATAGGCATAGGCAAGGACTTCATGACCAAAACACCAAAAGCATTGGCAACAAAAGCCAAAATTAAAAAATGGGATCTAATTAAACTCCAGAGTTTCTGCACAGCAAAAGAAACAATCATTAAAGTGAACCAGCAACAAACAGAATGGGAAAAAATGTTTGCTATCTACCCCTCTGACAAAGGGCTAATATCCAGAATCTACAAATAACTAAAACAGATTTACAAGAAAAAAACAAACAAACACAGCCATTCAAAAGTGGGCAAAGGATATAAACAGACACTTTTCAAAAGAAGACATATATGAGGCCAACAAACATATGAAAAGATGCTCATCATTACTGGTCATTAGACAAATGCAAATCAAAGCTACATTGAGAAACCATCTCACGCCAGTTAGAATGGCAATCATTAAAAAATTCTGGAGACAACAGATGCTGGAGAGGATGTGGAGAAATAGGAACACTTTTACACTGTAGATGGGAGTGTAAATTAGTTCAACCATTGTGGAAGACAGTGTGGCGATTCCTTAAGGATCTAGAAATGGAAATTCCATTTGACCCAGCAATCCCATTACTGGGTATATATCCAAAGGATTATAAATCGTTCTGTTATAAAGACACATGCACACATATGTTCACTGCAGCACTGTTTACAATAGTAAAGACCTGGAACCAACCCAAATGCCATCAATGATAGACTGGATAAAGAAAATGTGGCACATATACATCATGGAATACTATGCAGCCATAAAAAACGATATCCTTTGTAGGGACGTGGATGAACCTGGAAACCATAATTCTCAGCAAACTGGCACAAGAGTACAAAATAAAACACCACATGTTCTCACTCATAGGTGGGTGTTGAACAATGAGAACACATGGACACAGGGAGGGGAGCATCACACCCTGGGGTCTCTTGTGGGGGACTAGGGGAGGGACAGTGTGGGGTAGGGACATGAGGAGGGATAACATGGGGAGAGATGCCAGACATAGGTAACAGGGATGGAGACAGCAAATCACATTGCTATGTATGTACCTATGCAACAATCCTGCATGTTCTTCACATGTACCTTAGAACCTAAAGTGCAATAAAATATAAAAAAAAAAAACAATTTTTTTTAAACCATAAAGACAGAAGGTAGAATAGTGATTGCCAGTGGCTGGGATGAGGCAGAAATGGGAGTTATTGTTTAGCAGGTACAGAGTTTCCATGTTACTAGATGAAAGTTATGGAGACGGATGGTGGTAATGATTGCACAAAATTATGAATGTACATCATATTACTAGACTGTTTACTTAAAATTGAGTAAGATGGTACATTTTATATGTATTTTACCACAATTTAAAAATGTTAGTTAAAAAAACAGCTATGAGATAGCAGTTGTTTTTATCACTGTTTTACAGATGTGGAAACTGAGGCTGAAAGAGGCTAAAGTATCTTGTTCAAGGTCACACAGTAGGCATGGTGAAACAAGAATTACATGATAGGGCCTCCTGATCACAGAACCTATTCTTTTATTATTATTATTTTTTGAGACAGAGTCTCACTCTGTCACTGGGCACCAGGCTGGAGTGCAGTGGTGCAACCTTGGCTCACTGCAACCTCCGCCTTCCAGGTCCAAGAAATTCTCCTGCCTCAACCTCCAGCCTCCTGAGTAGCTGGGACTACAGGCGTGTGCCACCATGCCCAGCTAATTTTTTTGTATTTTTAGTGGAGACAGGGTTTCACCATGTTGGCCAGGATAGCCTTGATCTCTTGACCTCATGATCCTCCTGCCTCACCTATTCTTTTACCTCTGTCCTCTTCTCCTTTTCTGTAAAGATAGAGAGATGCAATGCCCATGGGGATGCAATTGTGGGATTAGAATAGATAGGTGGTTGGACTGGAACATCTACCAAATCCATTTGTATGCTGCAGCACTTCCTTCCAACCTTAAGAACTTGTGTGCTTCATTTAACCTCTACAGAATTACTATCAAAATGAACTGTTTTCTACAGTTGGAAAACAAGCTTAGGAACTACTGCTAAGGAATATAATGATAAACCACATATTGAGACACATTATAAGTCTACAGGTCAAACCTATTACAACAACCTTTAGAGAAATAGTATTTGTTCATCTAAAACATATTTACTACATGCCTTCTACATGTATTGTTCTAGGTGCTTAGTCTATATATAGATGTGAACTAAATGAACAAATATCTCTGCTTTTGCAGATTTTACAGTCTTGTGAGAGGAGAGAAAATAAACAGTAAACATAGTAACTGCATAAATGATATAGTACATTAAGAGGCAATAAGTACTTGATCACAGCTGCATTGTTACATTAGGTTGGCAGGGAGACCTTATTGAAAAGATGACATCTAAGTAAAAACTGAAGGCATCAGAGGCAGCCAGGTGTGAAGGAAGAACATTTCAGGCAGAAGAAACACCCAGTGCAAAGGCCTAAGACAAGAGTCTGTGTGGCTGGAGTTGCTACAAGGAGGCCTATGTGACTAGGGCAGGGTTGGGGATGGGATGAGGAGTGAGAGGTCGGTGCAAGCAGTGAAGGAGGGGTTGATTATACAGGTCTTCCAGGCCACTGTAAAGATGCTGGCTTTCCACTGAGTGAGATGGGGAATGATTGCAGGGTTTTAAGCAGAGAAGTGACATGATCTGACTCACATGGAATATATTAAAACACACCATATTTAATATTGTTATGACTTGAAAAGATTCTTTATCACTGAGATCACTGCTCGTGAGGAAATGGAGCCTACACCTTAGCAAATGTCATCACGATGTGCTGAGAATCCCACTGATCCTGTGAGTGCAGTGGAAGGAGAAGGAGTTGGGGGAGCTGAGTAAAAATAGTTGTGTCATTTTGTTCAAAGAGCTGCTGAGAGGAATAACTAATAACAATAGCTGTAAAGGTCACTGCAAATATTAACCGCTATCAAACGCTAACTACTATTTAAAAATAGAAAGCCTGTCATTATTCTTTGGCCCAGGAGTCAGGACCTCTGGCAGCCCGCATGCTTTGGGCAGCCTGTTAATGTTTCAATGCCTTTAAAGGATTTTCCCATCAGACCATGTTATCTGATGGCTATATCTCCCGTCTACAGCTATGGTAGAAGGAACTGAGTTATTTACCTCATATAGTCTGCAGCAAAACACAATCACAAGGGTAGGGGTTGATGAGCATTTGTTTTTGTTTTGTTTTGTTAAAAAATCATTAATTCTTAAGCGGTACTTACAAAACTCCCTGCAAGCACAGAACATTTGAATGAATGACATAGGTTTACATGTAAAAAGTTCTTGCAGTGAGTTGTTTACACCAATCTATTGGGTCATGGAAATTTTGCTCGATATTTGTTTGTATGGTAGTAACACTGAAATACTAGCTTGTCGGTGCCAGCTTTGAAACTAACACATTGAATAGCTATTGTTCTGACAGAATATCCGGCAGCTCGTGTCTACGTACACTGAAGATGACCTTCCTCTTTAGAAATAACTTCCAGTCATTATATATATATTTTTAAAGTGTTATTGGTGTACCCAATGTTCTAGGTGCCTGTTGAGAAGGGACATTGTATAAAGATATTTCAGTTTCTCTCCTAAAAGGAGAGAAAAAACTACTCTATTTGGTAAGTCAGGTCACCAATAGAACTGCATTCTTGGTATAAAAGGATATGTTACAGAGATGGAAAATAAAGAAAGGAAAAGGTAAGTTCATCATTTAACACTTGTTAAGTACCAGATTCTATGTTATGATATCATTTCACTTCACTAGCGCAACCTAACAAAAATAGATACTGTCCACCATTTTGCAGATGAGGAACTACAACTTAGGGAGATTAAGTCACTTGCTGACTTTAGTTAAGTGACATTTACTAATTTAGTAAGGACAGAACTGGGATTTGAGCTTTGTGTTGTCAACTCTAAATCTGTGCTTTCTCACCAGACAGACCTGCCCTCAAAAAGACTGCCACCTAGGTATGACAAGACTTAGGTACAGAACTCAACTGGAGAAAAACGCAAGCAGCACATAACCAAATGCTTAATCCATATGACCCCATGACACCTGGGTTAAACTCTACAAACAAGTACAAAGGCCTACACAAAGCAGGCTCTAAGCAAAGTACCTGCAGGGACATTAATGGAATAGAAGAACTAAAGGAGGTAAAGATTTTTCTATCAATGATATATATGCCTCAGATAATCCAAGACGACTGAGAAGAGAGGCACGAGGTTGTAGACCCAAGATGACACTGCTCACCTTTTGATGTGCCGGGCCCATTCCTGTCTTACACCTAAAGTTCCATGCTCTGCAAGACAACAGTCTTGTGAGGTGGGATGCGAATAAGTCTTATGCAGTAGATCTTAGGACATCTTTAGTTTCTAGGATGCCTGTCCTGTTTTTTGTAATCCACTGATACTCACCCTGGGAATGGCAATTGTGCTAGTTATGAAACTATAATCTCTCATCTCTAAACTTCTATGTTTTGACTTGTGGCTCTGGGCTGGGACTCTGGCATGGTGGCTCCAGAGTAGGCTTTGTCAAGGAGTGCTAGACAAAAAGAGCAAGGCTGGAAAAGGGAGAAGGGACCCGCTTTTTCTCGTTTGCTTTCTGGTTGCTTCCTACTTGTCACTGCCTCCACAGCCTACTTCTTCGCCCTGGCAGAGGCAGTTCATTCAGTAGCAACAGTTGATTATAGTTTGAAGTCTTTCTAATATTCACAAACTTCATAGCGTACAAACCCCCATCACCATCCTCCCATCCCCAGAAACTTTTGAAGTTTTACTAATTCTGGCCTCTTCCCATGTCCCCCTAGTCCTAGGGCTGTCCTTCAGTTACTACCAACATGAAAACTTTAATGTACTCTTTGTCTTTTCAGTTCTTCCACACTGAGTTAGCAATTCTTTATATTAAATCCTCTCTGTTAAAAATAATTGATGTGGTTTCTGTCTGTTGACTGACATACAATTAATTTCACTATTAATTTAAAGTGCATTGGAAAGCTATTTAGTGTATGCTAAGGTCCGATACAAATGTTTGGAACAATAATATTTAGTTAATCTCCTGCACACGAGGCTGATGATTCATGTACAACTGACCATGTCCCTGCCTGGTTTAAGACCTTATAATGACCTCCCCATTGCATAATGGGTAAAGTCCAAACTCCTAGCACCAGGATCCCCAGGACAGTCTTTGCTTCTCACCAGACCTATTGGCCTCAACCATGCCTTCTCCAGACTGACCGTGCGTTTTTCATACTCCATACCTTTCCCTAGGTTGTTTCCTCTGCTAAGAATTTATCCTTCAAAGTCTAGCTCAGGTGTCACCTCTTCTAAAAAGTGGTGTCTTCCCTGTTGTCACTCTCCTTCTAACAGCTAAACACTCCCTACTCTGTACTCCTGGTGCTCCTAAGTCTAAATGTGCTCTCCTATCAGACCACAGGTCTCTTGAGGCCAAGGTAGATATCACATTCTATCATGTTTTAGTACCTGGTGTAGTGCTGGGCACTCAGTAGGCCTTTAACTAATGTTTGGTGATTTAGAATTATCTGTAACTTTTTCATTATCCAAGTTTCTTGCAACCCAATTGAAGCATACACTTAAACAAAAAACAACTCAGTTTTCAGAGAATTTTAAAACTCATTTCCTTTCCTCTTCCACTGGGATGAAACACTTCTCAAAATCCAAAGCTGTGTATATTTGCACTAGGTTTTATCCTAAGAGGTGAGGACATTATAATTTCCTTAGTACAGTACAAAGGAGAGCTCACAGCACCCTGAGTGCAAAAGGTGTAGTTGACAAAGGAGTAGAAATGGTATTCCAGGATCTTGGCTAAAAGAAAAGTGTCCACTGGCCAGGGCAGGCCACCAGAGTGCTGAGCAGCCGTCACAAAACTCTTAAGTCAAATATGATAGCCATCTTGTGAGAAATTACATGATTTGCCTAACTGGAATCTAGAACTCAGCTCTCTCCTGTCACCAGCAGTAGGGATAAGAATGTTACTCCTGGGTGTAACTGGTCCAAACACCTTAGTATGCCTCAGGGTCCTTAATGGATTAAGGCAGTGGCAATATTCCCAAATTAGCTATGTCATTAGCGCCATAGGATTTTTTCTGTTCCACATCTTGAAAGCCATTTCTCCTGCTGCTAGCTAGCCACACATGTGCTCCACTACCCTGTCGTTCCCTGATAGTCTAAAGGTGCCAAAGGAGTGTACGTGGCAATGGATAACTGGAACCTGGCACCAAGTAGCAGGCAGCACAAATCTATTCTGACCAAGGCTGCTGGATGCTCAACATTTTGAAGGTGGGGCTAGAAAGGAACAAAGGCAAAAAGCAGCACAGCTTCTCTTTGGCCTATAATCTATCTCTTGATCTTTCAATATGTAAATAGTAAGCATCTGTTCTGGTATGGGGAAGAAACATGAGTTAGTATGGTCAGAAATAACTGTGATCTCTCCAAGACAGATAGTATGTTTTTACCCAGAGATGTATTTTCACACTTGCAGACATCACAAGGACTCAATTTAATCTTATGGAGAATAAATAATTACACTGCCCTACTACAGGAGTAATTACATCTGTCAGTTTCTGTCACTTTATTTTCAGGAATCTCTGCTGAACAATTCCATACATATTTGTTCTTTAGCATGTTAATATCAAAACTTGGTGTAAATCTGATTGTGAAAAATCAATTTGAGAGAAATGCATTTGGCTTGGTATTAAGTATAACATGGATAATGAACTTAGTTAACAAAACAAAAAGATGCATATCCTAATCCAATGTGATACACCTAAAGAAATGAGCTAAATCTTGAATATTTCATCCTTGTGAAATGTAGAGCACTTCATGTGGGATATGAACTATTTTTAAAAATTCCACAAGAGAAGGGCAATAATTGGATGGTGAGCTGGGTGTCTTCCCTTTGCCCACCCAGGTCCATTCTCCAACCTCTTCACTCTGAGCACTGCCCCAAGAGGTACAACCTGTAGACCATGTCAATGGGCTATCCTACTTCTTAGCTTCCCACTGGGTTGTGCCAATGGTGGACCTTAAAGGAAACAGGCCTCCGAGTTGTCCATAGCTAATCGCAATCCTGGCCTTTAGAGTTGATTCAGGTTGATTGTCACTTCTCTCAAGGCAGCCTTCGCTAGATTACAGCCACCCCTCCTCCATCCACTAGCACCGAGTAAGGGCAGCTTTGCTGCTCTTAGCCCTGGGTTACTGAGCTACCCCTGTGGTTCTCCCTGCCCCACCCACACACGCACCTGCACTCGAACATCTTGTAAATAGTTCCCTCATAAATAGACTTTGATCAGATTATCTTAATTTCAGTGTGCATCCCTTTCCTGTTAGGAACTTGAATGGATAATTCTATACTGTTCAATATTGAGGGGTAGAAACATTCTAGTCTTTTATTGGAAGTCTCTTTTCCAGAAAGTTTGGTAATATGCAGAGGTGCTATTCAAAATATTGAACATAATGCTCCAGCAAGATCCTGGAGTCCTTGCTGTACTAGGCATTATCCCTTTAGTGGCTGGATTATAGTAAAATCTAGAGGGTCACATGGGAGCAGCTGGGACAGCCAGGGCAGATTTTACTTGGAGGCATCAGGATCATAACAATTTACCAAACAATATGAAAAGGCTTAGTGTTTCACCAGCTGTTACATCCCAGCTGAACATTAGCCCAAGTAATGTGCCTACCTATTTTCACCTTTGGTTTAGTAATTTCAACCAGAAAGTTCATTTCTATGGTTACTTAACATACTCTAATGGCAGAACTGCAGCCAAAACATTAGCAGGGAACAGATGTTGCCTTGTACATATAATGAATGAGCAACAAATTTTTCATTCCCTCCCCCAAACCCCAAATGAACCAAGAAAGAACCAATTTTAAGCCTGTGGCAGAACCGATAGTATACTGACAAGTGTGACATGTGAACCAAATTTCAAAGGCTGCCCAGCGCTACCAAGTGATTTTTAGAACTGTGACATTTGCATCAAAGATGGTGTCTATACTAAGCATTTTGTATCCCTCATGACAGTCCATTTAATCCTGGACTTTGGTTTGGAACTTATTTGAGCATATAAAATAAAGCACTGTTTGTTCCTTCGTCACATATACGTAAGATGTTTGATTCTTTTAGGACTGATCCTGTATAATATAATTGGTTATTCCTCCTCTGAAACATACTTATATCACATATTTTTATATTTCCTTCTGCTGCTTCTATGGTGACACCATTTACATATCTCAAGTGATTAGTCATGAAAAGGGGCCATATGCTTATAACACATTCTATCTGGGTTTTTAATCCTGTCAGTTTAAGCCATGGACAATCAAATAAACTCCTTTCTTATTCATCATGTTGCAAATGCTGAGTAACTAAACTATATTGCTAATGAAGCATCGCATTTAAGAAAATGAGACATCTCATCTAGTGATTTCACCAGAATTTGACAGAGGATCTTTAGCTACAGGACAATGGTTGAATGAGAAAGAATACCCATTCTAGGAGCTGGTGTTTCAAATAAGTAACAGGATGACATAACAGGACTGGGCAGCAAACACAGAATGTGTGCATATATGTGCGAGGTGCTAAGTGATACAGGACAGACTAAGCTACAGAATAAATGATTCTGACTATCACTAACTACACAGTGCTGTATGCAAGCCATGTATTTAGTATGAATTTCCAGGTTAGCTAATATCTATAATATAATTCATACATTATACTTCTGTTTTGGTTTCTATTCTATGGCTAACTGATCAAGGAGGATAGCCTGTCTTGATATGAAGACATGTTCTTCAAAGTTTATTTGTTGACTATGTTTCCTTAGCATAATATATGAGATTCGTGAAATCAAACAGTCTTCCCTATAAAGAAAAATATTATGTTACAAGTCTTTAATTAAACAACCACCTCTGGAAATAGAAAGGTGAATAGAAATACAATTAATTATGCTAACTATTCTTCCCTGAGGAATTAGCCATGTCTTCTGGAATTATTTAGAATAATATTAATGAAACAGAATTATCAAGCTACATCTGGTACTTTTCAATCTTATAAAACATTTTCAGGAAAGATGGGTACTTGGTTCAGCAGAAAGTAAATTCTTTCAACATTTCTAAGTATATTGTGTCAAAATTCTCTGAGAACCATGGCAACTCCAGGGTCATTGATAGTCTCCCCTGCCAGTATGTTCGAAAACACACCACAAAAAAGATTCTAAGACAGGGAAATAAATCAGCAATCTTTTTGGTTTATACTAAAAAGTTAGTTGTTCTGGGAATAAAATGTACTTTTACCCAACCTCCAAGTGGGAAGACTCAATCAAAGTGCAGTAAAGCATAAGGTAAAATAGGCAGCAGAGTAAACCCTTGACTTCTAATGCTGCTGACAAGTAGCTGCTGACCACTCAGAGACAACAATTACAGAAGCTCCCATAATTCATTACCTCAGTCAAGTGAATTCTCATTTATTCCTAAGGAGTAGAAGCTATAAATTTTCCTATAAATGTGCTGCCCTAGCAAATCTGTGACCAAAAGACGCCAACATTGCTTTGGCAACTGCCTTGGCTCCCCCATCTGACAGTACTTCAGTTCTGGGACTGGCTTTCTAAAATAGCGTTAGGGGACTTTCTTTAGTTAGAAGCAGACAACAACCAATTCAATAAAATAAAAGCATCAAACCAATTCATTTTCCAGGTTAAAAAAATATTGCTGATAATATAGTCTCAAAAAATTCAGATACTGAGCCATCCGGAGTTTCAGTGTGGAATACTTGCAATGAAAACAGGAGATCAGGAGGTACAAAAATCAACGGGTCTTCTGAGGGTACGGCCAACCCCACAGAGATCACTTCTGGGTCACTCCGGGCAAATGATTTCACTGTCAGGGAGGCTTTTACAAGGCAGTCCATGGCTGCTTGGGTCAAACTGAAAGTTGTTCAGATGGATCTAAAACATTCATCCCTGTAACACACCCTTTGGGTCTCACTTTTTGTTTTTCTTGGGAAATAGAAAAAGTCTAGCCTGCTTCTCCCTTAAAACTCTGCATGAAGTTGATGCCTACCGTAACGTCTTCTTTAAATCTTATCTCTTCAATCAAAAAGAACAAATGCTTATTGGATACCTCTATCAAGTTAAACATAGGAGATTCAAAATGATGCAGTATAGCAGACATACATAATTAAACTTAATACAAGAAGATGACTGCTATATCCACATACAAAGTCCTTTGGAACTGCTTTTTAAAGTGTTTTTAAAATTTTTCCCATAGCAATATAAACTTTCTCACAGTCTTATGGGAATACTATACACAAATCAGACTGAAGCAGAGCTGCTCTGGTTGAAAGTGGGTAAGGTGGGGTCAGAACCTCACCTGCTCAGCCTCCCTCTATTCCGTTTAAAGGCCCCAGAAACACCACATGGAGACCCAGGCCCCGTGCAACACAGGGTAACAACCATTGCTCTAAAACTTGAGAGGATCATGAAAGTAACTGCTGGTCAGATGTGGAGTGATGGGGAGGGGATGATGGTATTAAGAGCAGGAAACAGAGAAAACCTCCCTAAAATCAGTGGCATTTGGTGATAGAGTTTATACCACAGCATGGAACAAAATTATAAAAGTTTATAATGAAATGATTGCAATAGGTGAGATGATGCAAACTTGTTGGCAGGCTGTTTTGGGGATGGAATTAATAAGAGTTGCTGGTTGTTGGATTAAAATAGAATTCTAAGATAATGGCAAAATTTCTTGTTCATTCATTCATTTAATGGGCATTTGCTGAGAACCTAATATATGCCAGGTACAATTTAGAGATGAATAAGAATAGTTTTTGTCTTCAAACAGGTTACATTCTAGTCAAACAAGAGGGACAGGTAATGAGACAGGTAGTAGAACATGAGGGGTAGGTAATATTATGGAAGGTGTGCATGATGGGATGAGAGCATAAAGAAGTGGAGGCAGACACATGTACTGGATCCCTGTACTTTATTGCAACCTCCTTCTAGTATGCCTTTCTGCTTCTCTGGACTGAAAAACTAAAGACTACACTTCATAGTTTCCTTGCAGCTCCATTTCCGCTCATGGACCTAGCCTCTGCCAAACAGAAGCAAAGACTGAAAGACTTGGAACATGTGTGTGGCTACTATGAGGGAGAGGCCACCTATCACTACTGCACTGTTTCGACTGACAAGCATGGTTGTGGAGGTTTTTGATTTTTCAGGGACAGTGGTGCCACTGTTTGGCCCCTGGCTTCCTGGATACTATGCTGACATGGATCATGGCAGAGGCAGTATGGACCTAGAGCTAAGAATTGTGGTCATATTTTTTTCTTTTCTGACTTCCTAATCATGGCAGAGGCAGTGATCTCTTGGTGACTCAATTCTGCAGTGTTAATTCTGGAGTCACTACTGGAAACCCAGCCTACGGCCTGCTCCTCTAACCCTTCCAGTAATTTAGAAGCACCTAATCCTCCCCACTCCCTGCCTTTTAAAAAAGTTAGCTAAATAGATTGTTAGCTGCAACTAATTTCTAACTGAATCAAAGGGATATTTAACACAAGTTAGAAGTGGTCAGGGAAGGCTTCCAGGAGAAAATAATGCTTAGCTAAATCTTAGGGGTGAGTATAATTCAATCAGAGAACCAGAAAAAGATATTCTAGGCAAAGCCAGGAAGGTAAAGAATCACAGGGCATGGTGGTACGTGCTTGTGGTCCCAGCTACTCAGGAGGTTGAGGTGAGAGGATCGCTTGAGCCCAGGAGTTTGAGACCAGCCTGGGCAATGTTGTAAGACCCCATCTCAAAAAAAAGAAAAAAAGAAGAGACAGAAAACGATGTGTTCAAAGAAGTGCATAGGATTTACAAAAGGGAATGCTTGAAGGGAGAGGCAGAAAGGCAGGCAGGGACACATTCATGAGAGCCTTGTGTCAGTCTAAGCAACTTGAGAGTTTTATTCAGAGGGTTATTGGAATGTGTAAGCAAAGAAATAATATAAGCATATTTGCATGTTAAAAAGACATCTCTGCAGAATTGTAAAGTGTAGACTGGCACAGCTGGAGTGTAAGTGGGGAGAGTTAACAGGAGGGAACTGCAAGAATCCTGGCAAGAAATATTGAATATTGTGAGATTAGCTAAAAGACAGTAGAAGTAGAGTGGTAGAAACAGATTTTAGAAGCAACAAGGAAGCAGAATCTTCAAGACTTTAAGATCACCTAGGTATCAAGGTAGTGTGAGTAAGGTGTTGTGGAGGATGGCATTCCATTTTCTGGCTTTGGCAACAGGTGGATGGTGGTGCTATTTATTTGTATATGGAATAAATAAGGGGAAATATGTTTGGTGGGAAGATGAATAGTATAAGTTTGGATATGAGAAATTTTAAGGAGCCTGTAACTAATTTTACAATTCTACAACTAAGTAAAATTGTAAGTAGGCCTTGGGACAGATGAGTCTGGAATTCAAAGTTCAGTTTGATAGTCCTCTCATGTAACTGGACAAAGGGGATGTGGGTACGATTATGTAAGATTATAATGGATACTCTGCAAAGAAGGCAGGGTTCACATGGATGTGGAGTGTCCAGTGATAGAGAGTGAGTCTCAGAAAGGTGAGGAAGTAGGAGGCGGGTGGATGGTGAGAGATTTCTTACTGCGTACATTGTACATTATTTGGGTGATAAACACCATAAAAGCCCTGACTTCACCACTACACAATCTATCCAACTACCAAATTACACTTGTATCCCATAAATTTATACAAATGAAAGGTAAAGTAAAAAGAAGGCAGGGTTAATGACAGCCCTGAGAATAACAACCATATAAGAGAAGCATAGAAAAAGACAGGAAGATTGGGCCAGAAAGATAAGAGAGAGAAAAGAAAATGGTATTTTGGAAGGCCATGAGAGAGACTTAGTGGCTCAAGCCTGTAATCCCAGCACTTTGGGAGGCTGAGCCAGGTGGATCACGAGGTCAAGAGATCGAGACCATCCTGGTCAATACGGTGTAACTCCATCTCTACTAAAAATACAAAAAATTAGCTGGGCATGGTGGCGCGTGCCTGTAGTCCCAGATGCTCATGAGGCTGAGGCAGGAGAATTGCCTGAACCCAGGAGGCCGAGGTTGCGGTGAGCTGAGATCGCGCCATTGCACTCCAGCCTGGGTAACAAGAGTGAAACTCCGTCTCAAAAAAAAAAAGAATGAAGATGTGGTTTAATGTCAGATGCCCCAGAATGGTCAATATAAGAATATGCACACATGCACACACAAACAAATTGGTTTTTATAAGCTATAAGCAAAAGTAGCTTAATGGGAGAGTTGAGAAATGCATTTGACAAAGAGGAAAAAAAGTAAGCACTAGAGCAATGGGGAAATACCAAGGGCTGTATATTTTTTACAAGAATCTTGAATGTGATGGGAAGAGAGATAAAGGAGTTGCTAAGAGAAGACATATGTATGAGAGTTTTTTTTTTATTGGAATGTCTTACAATAATATGCAATTATTGAGAACTTGCTGCATGCCAGGCACTGTTCCATGCGTTTTCCATTAACTAATTCATACAATCCTTCCAAGTACCCTATGAGACAGATACATTGTTCTCCCTATTTTACAGAAAAGGAAGGTGAGCAACAGTGAAGTTATTAAACAAAGTAATTTGTCCAAGGTCACAGAGTTAGGAAGCAGCAACGCCAGGGTCTGTACCCAAAAATTCAGGGTACAAGGGTACCTGCATAGTCCTGTGCTTTACTGCCTCTCACACCTACAGGATGAGCAGAAAAAGCAGAGAACAGGAAAGGCTGAAGATGCTGGAGAGTAAGGCATTTGCAAGGATCCTAGATGAGATAAGAGTCCTTAGGAGAAAGAAAAGAGTAAGAATGAATATAAATGAAAAAGTTATAGCTGCAGGGATCTAAAAGTAGATGTTGTATACACCAGACCTCCTTTTTTTTCTGTCCAATAAGAGGTAAGAACATCTACTCAATGTGAGAGAGGACATGGTAAGGCAAAGCCCTTGACATGAGCAGTGAAGGACTGAGATAACTACTGGGCATAGGACAGGCATTACTGAGAGACAACTAAAGAACTGATGATCTGCACAGGTCTCAGCTGAGGCTGCAGCTCATGAGGTTTTACTGCCCTCACTCTGCCTGATGGGTGATTTTACTAAACAGAACTGCTGGGGCAACAGAAAGTGGGAGTTTTTCCAGAGTGAGGGAAAGTTAAGAAAATTAACATACTGGAAAAAATAAAAATATTAATTTATTTACAAACACTAAATGGTCATTACTATATGCGAGGCATTGTTCTAAACATTTCTAAATATGAACTCCTTTAAAAATTAGCATTGGGATGTAAGCAAGATGGCCAAATAGAAACTCTAAGGGCTCTCCCCTACTTAACAAAACCCCCCCACAAAACAAGAAATAAACTACATTTGGACCAAAATAACTAAAGGAGAGCACCAGAGAACAGCAAAGAAACGGGGAAATAATATAAAGCACCAAATCCCAGGATGGCCACCTAGAGAAGGGAAGGAAACACCTTGCTTCTGCCACCCCATCTCCCCAGGTGGAATCAGCTCAGAAGTAGGGACTCCTTACAGGGAAAAGGTAAGCAAGAGGACCCCAGCATCCCCCATTACCACTGTGAGCACCTCAAGTCTTTACTCCTGTAGACTCTAGTAGTCCTCACAGGATCTGAGGGGGTCCCTGGAGTCTGCACACTGAGCTAACCCCAGAGAAAGAGCCAACACTGTGCCCTGCCCCACTGTGGCCCATGCTGCTTCTACTCTGTGCCATCTTGGAACTAGAGCCACTGCTACAGTGTGTCCTGCTCTGGAGGCAAGCAGCCACCACAGGTCTCCATCCCTGAAGCTCAACTATCACTGAACCATGCCCAACCAATAGCTCACCATCCCAAAGCTGAGCTGCTGCTATCCCCTACCCGCTAGGGCCAAGCTACTGCAGACCTCCTTTTCACCCACCCCAGTCATTGGTGCATCTTCTTTTTACGGCCAAGCTGAAGCAGTGCCCCATCCCTGGGGACCTGGAACACTGAACTACTGGAGCAGCCACACCCCTGACCTGTTGCCACAGTGAAGCAGTGCCCCACCCCCAGGGACCACAGGCATCCTGCAGAGTGGAACAGTTGTACTTTCGAGCACAAAAGGAGGTACTGCTGAGCCATGTAGCTGTGCTTTCTGGAGCTGAGAAGATGCAATGTGTCACATCTCAGGAAATCAGAGACTTGGCTGGGATGTACCACCCTGCTCTCCATTCTGCAGCCAAAGCACCCCACCTACACGGAACTAGATTAGTCCCACCACAGTCCCAACTAATGAGGTACCCCACCTCTCCAGGGAGTGGTCATTGCTGTACTGCTCCCCTCCTCCTGGGGCCCAAGACACAGCAACATCTTGCCATTCCTTAGTCCTTGCTGCTGCTATACCTGGTCTCACAGAGCCTGGGCTAATGCTGTGTCCCACCATCCCAGGGCCCAGAGTCACCACTACCTAGTACCTCGTTTCTCTGATCCTGAGCCAACCCTGTGCCCTGTTAGTTCCAGGTTCCAAACTGAAACTGTTCCCTGCTCCTCAGGGCCCAAGCTTCCTAAGCATAGCCCTTCTTCACCAGAACTGTGCCAGTGATATGCCCTGGATCCCCAGGTCAGAACTACAGCTATGTCTCAGGCCTCTGGACCCAAGCTGCTGGGGTGTGGCTCAGAGGTACAGACCTTGGCTTAGTGAAAGAACTGCATCAACTTGGCTTGGAGAGTGAACCTGTACTGCAAGTCCCAGGTGATACAGTGGTTTCATAAGACCTTGAGACGAGGATCTCAGCTCCACAGTCATTTAGAACACCTATACCATGGATTGCAGTGCTGCTGTGGCTGCCTGTGAGTCTGCCAGATCCAATACCAAGAAATCCCTTCAGCTAAGATTTCCAATTATGAGGAAAACAAGAAGAAAGGATCCCTAAAGCCTTGCCCTAATAACCTACTCAGCCATGATCACTGCCACAAAATCCTGCAGCCTAGGCCATTTGAGTCACTCACAGTTATTGTTAACATTAATAACAACTGAAGAAGCTACACAGAGACCACACCACTAACCCACACAGAGCCAGAACCACCACACTCTGCCCAAGTGACTCCGTTAGGCCCTCTGAAGGTAAAAATCTTCCCTTACAAAAGCCACTCTGTTAAGTTTGGAATAGGCAACTGCACTACTAGATGAGCAAACATCAATGCAGGGACACAAGACACATGAAAAAACAAGGAAACATGACACCACCAAAAGTACACAATAAGTCTCCAGCAACTGACCCAAGAAATTCACACAATGCCTGAAAACAAATTCAAAATAATAATCTTAAAGAAATTCAATGAGATACAAGGGAACACAGACAATTCAATTAAATCAGGAACACAACACATGATCTGAATGAAAAATTCAACTAAGAGACAGATATCTGTATTTGTCTTTCTTGCATTGCTGTAAAGAAATAACCAAGACTGGGTAACTTATAAAGAAAAGAGGCTTAACTGGTTTATGGTTCTGAAGGCTGCACAGGAAACACAGCAGCATCTGCTTCTGGGGAGACTTCAGGAAGCTTACAATCATTGCAGAAGGGAAAGGGGAACAGACACATCACATAGTAAAAGCAGAAGCAAGAAAATGAGGGGAGAGGTGCTATACACTGTTAAATGACCAGATCTAATGAGAACTCACTTGCTATCATGAAGACAGTACCAAAAGAGATGGTGCTAAACCACTTAAGAGAAATCTGCCTTCATGATCCAATCACCTCCTACCCATAACCACCTCCAAAACTGGAGGTTACATTTCAATATGAGATATGAGCAGGGATACACATCCAAACAATACCAATATCATACAAAAGAACCAAACAGAAATCTTAGAGCTGAAGAATTTAATCAATTAGATAAAAAATACAATAGAGAGCTTCAGTAGCAAACTAGATCAAGCAGAGGAGAATCTGTAAACTTAGATCATTCAAAATGACTCAGGAGAAAACAGAGAATAAAAAAGAGTGAAGATGGCCTATGGAACTTATGGGACACAATTAAACAAATTCTACATTATGGGAGTTTCAGAAAGAAAAGAGACAGGAAAAAGGTTGGGAAAGCTTATTTAATGAAATAATTGCTGAAAATATCTCGAGTCTTGGGAGAAATATGAACATCCAGATTGATGAAGCTCAAATGTCCCCAAGTAGATTCAATTCAAAGAAGTCCTTTCTGAGGTACATTATAATCAAACTGTCAAAAGTCAAAACAGAGATAATTTTTAAAGCAGCAAGAAAAAAGTGTCACATATAAGTGAATCCCCATTAGATTATCAGTGGATTTCACAGTAACTTTGAAACCCAGAAGAGAATGGATGATATATTCAAAATTATGAGAGAAAAATGAAAGAAAAAAACTTGCTAACCAAGAATATTATACCCAGCAAACCTGTACTTCAGAAATGAAAGAAAATAAAGACTTTCAAAGACAAGAAAAAGCCAGGGAAATTCATTGCCATTATACCTGCCTTATAACAAATGCTTGAAAGAGTTATTTAAGCAGAAATAAAAGGATGAAATTACTCATGAATATACATGAAAGTATACAATTCACTGGTAGAGGTAAACAGTCATATTCAAAACACTCAGATGCTGTAATGGCAGTGTTTAAATCATACATACCTCCAGTATGGAGGTTAAAAGTTGACACAGTAAAAAATAATTATGATAGTCATTAAGGGATACACAATATGAAAGATGTAAATTGTGACATCTGTAAATCAAAAATACAATTCAAAGCCCCCAACCAACTAGTGGACCCTCCTCTTGGCCAATGGCATTCCAAAGTTTACCTGAAACACCAGTTAACTAGTTTTTCATGGCCATGATGGGAAGCAGGGTGAGACATGCCTCATTCCAATGGCATTCCAAAGTTAAGCTGTAAAACTAGCTAACTAGTATTTCAAGGCCATGATCGGAGGCAGGGTGAGACATGCCTCATTATTCCCTTCTCCCTTTTGGAATTCAGGCACAGCTGACAAGCATTAACATTAAAACGCATGTTAAGACTGACAAAGCAGACTCTTCATAGCAATAAGACACCAAATTTCAGCCTGACTCTAGTATAGCATCACATGACAGATAGCAGACCCTACAGAAAATCAAAGTATTTTGCCCCAAATAATATTTATTTGATATATTCTGAAATGGCCTTGCCAAACTGTCTTTTGTAAGGAAAATATACTTTATGTAGACAACAAAAAGTACATTTTCATTATATACTTTATAGAGGAATGTTCATATAAACATTTCTTTCTATGTCTTTTCCCTGATCCACGAGAGAATTAACTGAGTCTGGCACCTTTTTAGGTCTGATAAGAGCTCTAAAGCCTGCTACCAGGTGGCTTCACTTGCATAATAAAACCTTGGTCTCCACAACCTCTTCTCTTAATCCAGACATTCCTTTCTATTGATTCCAGGTCTTTAGATAATAACTTTTTCAGCCAATTGCCAATCAGAAAATCTTTGAATCCACCTATGACTTGGAAGCCCCCTGCTTGGAGTTGTCCTGCTTTTACAGATAAAACCAATGTACATCTTATAAGTATTGGTTGATGTCTTATGTCTCCCTAAAATGCAGAAACCAAGCTGAAGCCTAACCACCTTGGGCACATGTTTTCAGGATCTTCTGAAGGCTGTGCATGAGCCACTGGTCACTCATATTTGGCTTAGAATAAATCTCTTCAAATACTTTATAGAGTTTGATTCTTTTTGTTGACCCATCAAAAACATAAATGGTGAAGAAAAATAAGTCTAGAGATTTTTGTATGTGACAAAAATTATCAGTTTAAAACAGTAGATTATAATTATGTTTTCTGTAAGCCTCATAATAACCAGAAAACAAAAAACTACAGCAGTTAAGCAAACAAGAACAAGAAAGATATCAAAGCTTAGTACTAAAGAATATTATCAATTCACAAAGGTAGACAACAAGAAAGGAAGAAAGGATCAGAGGAGCTATAAAACAACCAGAAAACAAATAAGAAAATGTAGGTAGTAAGTTCTTACCTATCAATAATAAATTTGAATGTAAATTGATTATAGAGGGCCCAGCTTGGTGATTGACGCCTGTAATACCAGCACTTTGGGAGGCTGAGTTGGGTGAATCACAAGGTCAGGAGTTCTAGACCAGCCTGGTCAACACAGTGAAAACCTGTCTCTACTAAAAATACACACACACACACACACACACACACACAAGAATTAGGAGTGGTGGCAGGCGTCTGTAGTTCCCAGCTACTTGGGAGGCTGAGGCAGAACCCAGGAGGTGGAAGTTGCCATGAGCCAAGAACATGCCACTGCACTCCAGCCTGGGCAACAAGAGCAAAACTCTGTCTCAAAAGAAAAGAAAAAAGATATAGAGTGTCTGAATGGTTAAAAAAAAATAAGGTCCAACTACATACTGCCTGAAAAATGCTCACTTAACCTTTAATGACACACACAGACCAAAAGAGAAGGGATACAAGAAGATACTCTATGCAAATGGTAACCAAAAGAGAGCAGGGATAATTATTTTTATATCTAATAAAGTGTATCAGACAAAAAAAAAGAGAAAGAAAGGAGAGAAAGAGAAGAGGAGGGGAGGGGAGGGGAGAGAAAGGAAGAGAAGAGAAGGAAGGAGGAGAGGGAAGAGAAGAGAAGAGGGAAGGAGGGGAGGGAAGGGGAGGGAGGAGAAGAAAAGGGAGGGAGGAGGGAGGGGAGGGAAGGGAAGGCAGAGGGAGAGAGGGAAGGAAGGAAGAACATCTAAATCAGAAAGGAAAAAGTAAAACTATTAATTCGGTAAACTTATAAGACACAAAATCAACATATAAAAATCAGTAGCATTTTTATACATGAATAACAACCTCAACTGAAAAAGAAATAAAGAAATCCCATTTACCAAAGCAAAAAACAAAATAAAATACCTAGGGTAAATTTAACTAAGGAGGTGAAAGATATGTACACTGAAAATCATAAAACATGGATGAACAAAATTGTTGAATAAGACACAAATAAATGGGAAGAGCTCCTGTGCTTATGGATTAGAAGAATTAATATTGTTAAAATATCCATACTATCAAAGGCAATATACAGATTCAATGCAATCCCTATCAAAATCCCAATAACATTCTTCCCAGAAATAGAAAAAAAGTCCTAAAATTTGCACGGACACATAAAAGACTAGCCAAAACAATTCTGAGAAAGGAAAAAAAAGTTGGAGACATTACAATTCCTGATATAAAATTATCCTACAAAGCTATAATAAACAAAACACTGTGGCACTGGCATAAGAACAAACAAACCAATGGAACAGAATGGAGAGCCCAGAAATAAATCAAAACATATATGGTCAACTAATGGCACCAAAAGACAAACTGAGGAAACGATAGTCTCTTCAATAAATGGAACTGGGAAAACTAGGTTTTTCACATGCAAAAGAATGAAATTGGACCCTATTTTTACATCAAAGACAAAAATCAACTCAAAATGGCTAAAATACCTCAATATAAGTATTGATACACAGCCACGTGTGTGAGCTTGGAAGTGATCCTCCCTTATCAAACCTTGAGGTGACTATCCCTGGCCAATGCCAGGATTGTAGATTTACAGTCTAAATGAGACCCTGAGCCTGAGATTCAGCTAAGCCATGCTCAGATTCCTGACCCACAGAAACTGAAGTGTGATATTTGTTGCAATAGATAATTCACATAGGTTGGACATGAGATATAAGAGAGAATATAACCGAGGATGACACCATGGGTTTTGGCCTGTGTAACTGGCACCTGGAGTTACCATTTACTGGAGAAGAAGCAGGTTGTGACAGAGGAGGAAGCAGAAATTGTTTTGGGTGCATTAAATATAAGACACCTAGTCAATGGAGATCATGAATATGTAGTTGTATATTCAAGTCTTGAGTTTGGGGAGGAGAGCTGGACTGTTCCAGCCCTTCATCCATTTTTCTATTTCTTTGTTTATCTTTTTCTTATTATCTGTGGGAGTTGTTTATATCATATAGATACAGGTCTTTTGTCAGATAAATGCATTATAAATATCTCTGACTCTATGGCTTAACTGTGAAAAGTATCTTTTGATTTACAGTCTAAATTTTAATACAGTTTAACTTGTTCATTTCCTTCCCTTTAAGGTTGGCACATTTCATGTTCTGTTTAAGAAATATTTTCCTATCCTGTGATCATAAAGACATGCAGAAATATAAATTTGAGTAACACTAGCTTTCTCGATAAGAAAACCTATGGAATGACTATAAAAGGAGAAGAAATCTAGGACTTAGGTCCAGGGCATGCCAATGCTTAGAAAAAAGGGGTGAAGGCAACTGGCAATGAAACTGAGAAAGAACAGATGGCCAGTTAGGTAGGAGGAGCCAACTGAGAGAGAGCCCTGGAATTTCCAGGTGAGGTTATTAACACTGACTTATGCTGCTGATAGGTGGAGAGTATGACTCAGAGTGGAGCACTGGATAAGCACTGTTCTAATCAGCCTGTGTACAGCGGGGAGAGGAGCTCTAAAGTTTGATTGGAGGAGAACGAACAAAGAAGTGAGGACAAGTACAGACCACGCTTTTGGAGGAACTATGCTGTATAGGAGAAAAGAAAAACGAGGTGGCAATTAGAGAGAGATGTGCAATCAAGGAAGACACTTTTCTCCCAGAGAGACATTACAACAAATATGTAACAACTAATATGTATACAGCTAGCGAGAAAGAGCCAATTAAGGAAATAACTGATGGAGAAGAGGTGGTTTAAGTGCTTGCACAGCATCCCTGAGCTGACAAGAGGAGATGAGATCTAGGGTACAATAGAAGATAGAGTCAGGGATTTAGTAGGCTGGTAGATGTGGTTGTGGGAGCAGGGAGTTCATCTCTGATTGTCTTGGTTTTCTCAAGAAGTAAGAATCAAGGCCATCTGCCAAAATGAAAAGCAGGGAAGTGTCAGATTCAGTGATTGTAAAGAAATAGAACAGAATGTTTGAGACTCCAGACTGTGGTCACCTGAATTCATATTCCAGCACTCCTACTTGACAATTGTTTGACTTTAGACAAGTTGCTTAGCGTCTGTTTTCTCAGCTTCCACATCTATGAAATATAGATAAGAACAGTACCTATCTCATAGGACTGCTGTGATAATTAACTGAATTTATGTATATGAAGCAAGGTTTTACTTCTATGACAGACAACATTGAGTTTTTGGACCTATTATATTAAGGAACTAAACACCCAAGTGGTGCCACACGCATTTAGGCCTTTCCCTGGAATACATATTAGTTTATCTCCCACGTGGGTTGGGGGAAGGGAGGCCTAGACAACTCAGTGAGCATTCCCTGTGACTCCTGTATACCACCATCCTCTCTCTGGCTGGATATTATGCTATTCTGGGGAGCTTCACAAAAATGCCCATGCCTGGGCCCCATCTTCAGAGATTCTGATTCAATTAATCTGAAGGGGAGCCCATGCTGGTACTTTTGAAAAGCTCCTTTTGTGAATGTGATGCGCAGCTAAAGTTGGGAAGTACTGGTCTACTAGGCATATCTATGCTATGGAGATGGGCAGGCCAGCAGAGTCATACTCTTGGAAACATTTTCTTCATCCAATAAACTCTAACTCCACATCTACAAAGCTCATTTCTAGATTTACTTTGGTTCTCTAAATGGTTTTGTCAGAAGATGAAAGTATGTGTCAGGGCAATCCAAATGTCTACTCCAAGTGGCAGTCACCTTCTCATTATAAATGAGGAAAGTGACTGTGGTCATGTGCAGTGGAGTGGCTCTCAGGGGGCACAGACAAGACTGTCCCTGTACTTATAACTGAAGGCTCAGTCTACAAGTGTAGGGAAGGCCCTAAGGTGGAGTCATCTTCTCAGGCTCATCTCTGGGCACAGGTCATCAGACCTTTCCCTGAAGACCCTTCTAACTCCAGGAAGTCAGTAGCCAGACTTGAACACCACATTTCAAAAAAGTGTGGTGAGAATGAGAGGAGAGGGTGCTCTCAGGTCTATGATGTTGGCAGTGACATGGATATAATTTCTCACAGTTTAGAACATGGATCCTAATGCATGGCCCATGGACCACATATAATCCCTGCTAAATTATAGTATCTGCAAGTAGGGCCAGAAATCCACATTCTCATAGGATCTCAGAAAATATTATGTACTATTAAAGTAAGATAATCTAGAGAGTTGAACTGACTGACTTCTCATCAAGATAATACATGAATAAAGTCATGCAGTACAGAAGACCTTACAATCAACTATTTTCTCTCCACTCCTAGTGGCATTACCCAAAGGTGAACTCTTTTTTTCCCCCAGATGAAAAGTTTTATTATTGAATTTCTTTCACAGTGTTTTGCTTTTCGTGTTTCTGTTTTTAACTCCTTTTCCCACTTCCATGCTGAGGGAATGGCAACTACAGCTCAGAGCTTGTACCTTCCTTATTTTTATTATTTTCAAAGTGGTAAGAATAGACTTTAATTGAAGCTTAACAAAAATACTCATGTCTGGTTATTCTATTGCAGTAGGAAAGAAGATCCAGTGTGAACTGAACCCTACTTCAATTTGTGCAGAAGTAACTGGGTATTTTTATTTTCAGGATGCCTATATTTATGGGGTGCCTGGGATATTTTAATACACATCTATGTGATACATATACATATACAATGCATAATAATCACATCAGGGTAAATGGAGTATCCATGGCAAACTCTGATTTTTATTTTTATTCTTCTGGAAGTTGTCTCCTCTAAATAATTTGTTAGATAAAATGAAGAAACATTGCTATTTCTTAATTTATCAGTGAAAGCAATTTTAATAGACTTCCTAATATGAAAGACAAGGATTTTGTTTATACTAGCTCATTCCTCTCTGTTTTAATTTTTAAAAGTTTTTCTTATTGATAACCACTATAACATAAAATAACATTTAAGTCTGTATTTCATTTTACACAAAAGTTGACATCCTGTTTTGACTCCCCACCTTTCCTCCTCCCTTCTACATCCCACCTTGTGTCAAGTCCATTTTGCCTTTAATAGTGACACGTTTTTTGTTTTTGTTTTTATCGAGTTGGAGTCTTGCTCTGTCTCTCAGGCTGAAGTGCAGTGGCACAATATTGGCTCACTGCAACCTCTGCCTCTTGAGTTCAAGTAATTCTCATGTCTCAGCCCCCTGAGTAGCAGAGATTACAGGTGCCTGTCACCATGCCCAACTAAATATTAACAAATTTGTCAACAGATGAATCTTCAATATAGGTACTTGTCTCCCCACATTCCTCTGTCCCCGTTTTTGGTTCTATTACTCACATGTGCCTTCCATAGGACCTGCTGACTCTCAACTCAAAGCCTCCTCCACTGGGCAGGTGGCTCCCTCATCCCCTGAAACTCATGCTAGACTATTGTTTATCCCTGCCTCTCATCTGCCAACTCACTGTAAACTACTTTTCTTCTTCCAGATACTTATTAAAATCTCTCATTTTATGAACCCCAATTCCCCAATTATAGGTTTATTCCTTTTGGTACTTCTATTTTTTTATTTTAGTTGAATCTGGGGAGTAATGGAAGGTAAATGTGTATGCCCACTCCATCTTTATGAAGCAAATGTCCTGCAACTCATTCTGTACAACAAGGAACTGGACTCTCACAGCTGTTTTGCATCTCACTCACTTCCAGTTCCTTCTTTATGTTTGATCTGCTATTTCTCATTTGAATACTGTTCTTGATAGAACATGTGCTAACTTTTCTTTGTCATCAGTTTATAGCCTACTGATCTTCTTGCATACATAATTTTAAAATCTATCACATTACTATTGAAAGCATTTTTCCCCACATAGCTCATCCTAGTTATAATTCTTGAATGTTTTTCCCACTCTTGAGTATTTAGCCTTGGCTATACCTCAGCTTCTCCTTTCATTTTGAATCTGACTTGAAAAAAAAGTAAAACCTTTTTTAAAAAATGTTACACATATGGTATTTAATAAATGTAAATAATTACGTATTAATAGAATCTATCAGCAGTATTCTTCAAACTTGGAGTTATAGAACAATGGATAGAAAATTCTAAATATATCAGCAAATATAACAGTAGATAACATCTACTATTAAAAGTTTAGTTTTTGTTAAGTCTTGAGAAAGACAAATTTCACTGAGATTTTTTTTTAAAGAAATACTTTGTATTTTTGGAGAAGTTTTAGATTCATAACAAAAATGGGTGGAACATAGAAATTTCCTGTGTACCTCCTGCCCCCACACATGCAAAGCCTCCCCATTATCAAATTGGGGGGAAGATTAATAGATTGAGTACAGAAGTTACTACAATAATAGATATACATCATTACACATTTGCCCAAACTCATGTGATGTACAACCCCAAGAATTAATTCTGATGTAAACTATGAACTTTGGGTGATTATGATGTATCAGTGTACGCTTATCAATTATAATGAACTTATCACTCTGGCAGAGAATGTTAAAACATCCTTTTTGAAAGTAAGTAAAAGCAAAAGGTTGAATATCTCATTTTCAAACACAATGAATCTGCTGCTTTATAAGCTAATAACTAAGGGAGGTAGTTTATAAACTTTTAGTCCTCTGCAATGTGGAGGCATAGACCTATGGTTAAGATGGTCAGCTTTAGAACCCGACTGACTGTATTCAAATCCTGGCTCTGTCACTTACTGGGTGTGTGATCTCTAGTAAGTACCTCACATGGCAGCAATTAGTGAGCTGTTTACCAATCCTTTTCTCTTCCTTCTGAAGATACAACTAGACTCTCTTTCCTAGCCTTCCTGGAGTTAGCAGTGACCACATGATTGAGCTCTTGCCACTGAAATGTGATTGGAAATTATAACAGTTCCAGGGTTGGATTGTAGAAACTGCACAGCCCTCCAGTCTCTCAACTGTGCTGGCTGCTGGCTTGATAGGAATGTCCAGGGTAACCTGGAAGTCATGTGTTAAAGACAGCAGGGTCTCTATCAGTGCATGAAATGGAAAACCTCCACCCCCACTGGTGCTGCCAATAGAATTTTACATGATTACAAAATAACCTTTACATGATAAAGAAATAATCTTCCCTTTGGTGAGATTTCAGGATTGTGTTAGAGCAGTTTGTTTTAACCTAATCAACATACTTCACTTTTCTGAACTTCAGTTGCCTCTTCAGATAATTCTAGTACCTATGTTCATAGTGCTGTTAAGAAGACTGAAAGAGAAACAATGAATATAGAGTGTGCTAATGCATAATGCCAACCAAATGTAAGTACACAATAAAGGTTCATTAGTTATTATTCTATGAAACCTGTTGTTAATTACTGTTGTCTATTATGAGCAATATAATAGAAGATTCTCACACACATTAAAATGCCCACACTGGCTGGGCATAGTGGCTCATACCTATAATCCCAATACTTTGGGAGGCCAAAGCAGGAGGAATTCAAGGCCAGTCTGGGCAACATACTAAGATCTTGTCTCTGCTATAAGACAAGACGACAAGACAGATAAGACAAGACAGGACAAGACAGGACAGGACAGGACAGGACAGGACAGGACAGGACAGACAAGACAGGACAGGACAGGACAAGACAAAAGACAGGACAAGACAAAAGACAGGACAAGACAAAAGACAGGACAAGACAAAAGACAGGACAAGACAAAAGACAGGACAGGATAGGACAGCACAAGACAAGACAAATTAGCTGGGCATAGTGGTGTTTGCCTGTAGTCCCGGCTGCTAGGGAGGCTGAGGCAGATTGCTTGAGCCCAGGATGTCAAGGCTACAATGAGCTATGATTGTGTCACTACAGTTCAATCTGGAAAACAGAGTGCAATCCTGCCTAAAAAGAGATAGAGAGAAAAAAGCCCACTCCTTGCAGCCTGAAATTCTGCCATTCCTTTATGTAAATCAATGTCTTTTCCTTTAAAGAGTAACTTTTCCACATTTAATCATAAAATTAACATGTTTATATGTTTGTTGCAAAAATTTTATAAAATAGAAAACTTATAAGGAATCAGGCTGGGTGTGGTGGCTCACACATGTAATCCCAGCATTTTGGGAGGCTGAGGTGGGCTGATCATGAGGTCAAGAATTCGAGACCAACCTGGCCAACATCATGAAACCCCAACTCTACTAAAAACACAAAAATTAGCCAGGTGTGGTGGTGTGCACTGGTTATCCCAGCTACTCAGGTGGTTGAGGCAGGAGAGTTGCTTGAACCTGGGAGGTGGAGGTTGCAGTGAGCCAAGATCACATCACTGCACTCCATCCTGGGTGACAGAGCACGATTCTGTCTTGAAAAAAAAAAAATCAAATACTGATCATCTATAATCCTATCACACAAAGATAATCACTGCTAGCATTTTGACATATGTTCTACTAATTTTTTATTATTTCTGTTATCATTATGTATACATTTTGCCTTGAACAGGTTCCTATGTGTTCAAATGTACTTTAAGAAGATATTTGTTGATGACCATTTACCTAGATAGAGCATGTAATTTTTTCTATAAAATTAAACAAAATATATTTGATGAGTGCTTATGGGTATAAAACAAATTATAAACTATTACAATTTAACTATTATGTGGATATATCATAATTTATCTAATTATTCCTTTATTGGAGGATATTTTTGTTGCTTCTACCAGAATGCATCATCTAGAATAAACCTCCTGGTATATAAATCTTTGCCTCTGATTCTTTGCCTTTTCCTTTTTCTGGGCCTTTTCAAAACGGAATTTTTAAAAAGAATTTTTGACTCCTCTAAATAATATAATAACTGATTCTTATTTCATCTTGATATGTTTTATATGCTTCCTATTTTTTGTTGTTGTTGTTTTAAAAACAAAAATGCTCTTGGAAAAGTCCGTATCTCTTTTCTTTGAAGACTTCCTGTTAATACATTTATCAGATTGTTTGACTTGCAAAAAGGAAAAACAAAGCTGTAAATTCCAGAAACCAGAAGTAAAAGGAACTCTGGGGGAGTGCGGAGTGGAGAGGAACAGAAAGTGGAAGTGAAATAGAAATAAAATCTCTTCATACTTCTGAATTCCACACTGAGGGCACGTCTCCCCTTCTGCTGTCCCAACCATAGTAGAATAGCTACCATATTTCTTCTATTTATAATCAATGATATTTTTTAAAAACTGTGAAACACTGGGATCTTCCTGGAGTTTTTGCTGAACATATAAATAGCATTAATGAGAGTAAACAATGGCATCAAAGAAACATAATCCTTGCACTGATCATCCTGTTTATTAAGTGGCTTGGGTCAGTGTCTGTAGATAAATTAGTAATGGCTTTCTCTGTCTCTGGCAGCTAACGAAATGTCAACTCTTCAGAGTAAAGAGATGAGATATTCCTCTACTACATGTATCTTGGCAAAAATGGTTGAAAATGCACAGGAATGCAGTTCACAGCCATCTTTGGAGGTATCTATGAATCACAATTTTACATTCCCACAGCTGGAGTGAATCACATGAGTCTGCCACTTGCAGGAAAGAGTTATTATCTAAGGCAAATGGTCTTTTATCTCATTTGCATTTACTTCCAAATTGTTATCTGTTCCTTTGGGTGAAGGTCTAGTTACAGGTATTTATTGAAATGACTGTGTAGCTCTGCTTTCCCCTCTGGTTTCTATCAAAGTGTGACATTAAAATGATGGACACATGTTCACCTTTCTAATTGTCCTCATGCAAGGGGTGGTCACTCTCCATAATAACCTCTTCAAATAAAAAGGGTGACAATATGGGGTACAATCAATGTCCTAGCAGGTAACAGATGGTATACTCAAATTAGGTTAATTAATGGAGGGTTTCACAAAGAGGCTATTTACAAAGGTTTGGGTGGGGTGCAGGGAAGCCACAAATGACAACACGATACCCCAAGGCTAATAAAATGGGGGCAGTGACCAGCCTAACTGCTAAGAAGCCTAACTGCTCAGAAAGAAAAGGATCCTGCGGAGATAGCTGTGTTGACTTGCCTTTAATAGAGGGATGCAGTCAGCCCTGGACTACCCTGAGGAATCAACACTCTGACCTTGCTCTCCTCTCTCTCCCGATCTCCTGCTGGGATCTGGCAACCAGAAGTCAGAGAGTAGAAGGGCACATATAAGTCATTCTCTCAGGGCCAAAAGTGAGGGAGGTTGGGGGAGATGGAGAATGGATACTGAGGCACGTGGAAGCTAGCTGGTAAAAGTGGAAAGACCAAGAGTTCAGTTTGGATGTGCCAGATACGGGAGGTCAATTAGTCACCACCAAGAGGCATCAGGTGGGCAGCTGGATCTAGGACTGCAGTTTCAGAGGGAGGCCTGAACTGGAAATACACTTAGTATTCACAGGCTTTTTAAAGCCATGAAGCTGAAGGAGATCACAAAGGCCAACATACTGTGACATATATCACACAGTGCTGGGTGGAGCCATGGTGTCCAAAGCTTGGCTGCAAAGAGAATGGGAGCAGGGGAATGGACACTGAGTTTGAACAACTCTTTTAAAGAGTTTCTGCTGCAAAAAGGAGAACAAACCTGGGGAGTAGCTGGTAGGGGAAATAAAGTCAAGAAAAGGTTGACCTTTTTAAGAAAGGAGAACTAATAGTATGCTGATGGGAATAATCCAGGAAAAAGAGCAAAACTAATGGTAGAGGAAAGAAAGAGGACCACAGCAAGGAGAAGCACACAGTCCCCCGAATTAGTGGCGGCTGCCACGCAGCTCCAGCCAATTGTTGTCAGGCCTCTGGTTTCTCAAGAGAAGTCAGAAATTGGCGTTTGTTGTTTTTTCTGTTTTTTTGTTTGTTTGTTTTTAAGCACGAAGTCTCCTGATACTTAACAGGAAGTATGTTGACAATTAATTTAATTGTTTTTTCAAACTTTCTGAAGTCGAACGAAACTAGTCTGCCAGCTGCCAGTTGGCAAGCTCTCCTAGATTGCAGACTTTGGTTCCTTCCATAGTTATCAGGTGTGGCCTCCTGGTTTAGGGACCTCTAAAAGCCATTGTCTTTTTAATCTCTAAAATCTTTGAACCTGTAACTGTCCCTGCAGTGGTACTTGGCCAGTGGGGGCTAATGATACAGTCCCTGTCCCCTTCACAAAGGGCGGCGGAACTGAGGTTGCCAGACCTGGCTGCACATCCTATACTTAAGTCCTCACAGTTAATACTTAGGCTTCACGTATGTCCTTTACCTCCTCCTGCCACCGCCCCCTCCTCACTAAGGAAACTGACTATTATCTGCAGGCCAATACAAATAAAGGTCACCAAGAGACACTCACGGGCTAAACACTGAATGCTGGCATGCTGGAAGGGCTGATTGTTTGTGGCTCCCAGCTAATAAAGGAAATGCCAATCAAAAAGGGCCTTCCCGCCTAGTCCCAACTCAAATGCAGCCCTGGCTGCCATTGAGAGCCCTGAGCAGGACAGCACTCAGATTTCTGAGGATGCCCAGAAACTTCATAGAAAAACTGCAGAACCTGGTGATTTGACAGTCCTTCCCTGACCTGGGGAGGACACAGGGCCCAGTAGCCAGGGAGGAGGGAGTGCTGACTTCAGTCATATGGCAGGCTTCCTCCAGAGGCAAGAGTGGAAGAAAGCCACCGTGTGAAGGCTGCTGTGTTTTTATACGCAGGTGACTTATCTTTATGACAGGGTTAAATCCTAGACCTCTCTGATTTTCCCCATGTGAACATAGCATTAAAAATGTTTCTCAGGTCACAGTGCTGGTTTCCTGTGGTGGCACCTGCCTCCTCTTGGAAGTGTAATGTAAGCTTCAAAAAACATGTATTTTAAATATTTCCTCTCGCTTAAGGATGAGTGACTCAAGCTTCAGGTGAGGCAGAGACAGCTTTTATCCCTGAAACATTCCACTCTCACTCCTCTTTTGGTTTAGTCCTATGTAGAACAGGACAGAAAATGGACACACTATCCTGTCACACTGCTAACCCGTTTGTCCTGCTAAAATCTACCTGGCAGAATAAGGGAGGGGAAAGACAAAGCAGAGAGTTTCCCATCAGAAACACTTTTCAAGGTCTCCACCATGGAATCTAAAATAGTTCTTCCTGTTCTAAGTGAGAAGGAAATTGGTGGGGGGTGAAGGGAGCAGATTTATCAAAAGCTCCCTGCTAGGGGAAGATTCTGGGAAGACAGCAGTGGTGGCAAGCATAGTTTTTCAATCTCTCCCAGTTCCCACATAAAAATAGAACAACATAGCAAAACCCCAAACCCATGGACAATACTTCTAACAAAATGAGATGACAAGGTATCCCTCTGAGCCCCAAAATATAAGTGAGTAGAAACAAACTACCAGAAATCCCAAAACCTGCACAGGCCTATCTGTGCAGGAGGAAGAAGAGGGAAGCAATGGGGACTGTGATTTATGAATCTGAGAACAGGAAAACCACAACATGTATTCACTGGAAAACACAGAGGACTAATGTGAGAAGAGCAGTTGAAACTGGGAGGCGCTGAGCTCTCCAGTAACAAGTGAATGCAAGTGGCCTGCAGTGAGAGGGGGGTCTCTAGGAGCTCCCAAAACCAATCAGGCCTACTTCTAGGACAGGAGCCATGCTGGTGGGAAGCTGATGGAGTGCAATCAAAATGGAGCAGAATAAGGACAAGAGAAACAAAGGAAATGGAGAGTTCAGAGCAAAGTTGGGGAGACGTGCAGAGCCAAGAAAGCTCAGAAAGCAAACTGCCATATTTGAATATTACACAAAAACAACAAAAGGAGCCAAGTGAAGTAAGAAAAGCTGTTCTGAACCCCTCCTTACTCTGAAGTTTAGAAAAACTACTTTCGCTAAAAATGAGCTATAGAAAACTATCATGTGAGACACCACACAAGGTTATTATAAGGGAAAGAAAGAATATGAACTGAATAGCATTCCACAAGTAAAGAAAGCATGCTGGAAAAACATGCCCACAGAACAACAGAATTGTAAACTCACACTTTAAAGTGAGTTAGAAGACAGTTTAAAAATGATAGAAAACCTGAAAGAAAAATCAAAACTAGAAAGACTCAGAAATGAGGCGACACAACTCAAAAATTAGAAAATATTTCAGAAATAAAGAACAAACTAGAAGAAACACAAGAGCACAAATATACAAGAAATAATGCGTGAAGAAAAACAAATATACAAAAGAGAAATATTTTTAAAATCGAAAACAAATTTCAAAAAATAAAAAAGGATTCAAGAGAAAATGAGGAAATTAAAGATAGGCAAATGAGCTCCAGCGTACTGATAATAAGATTCCCTCGCATAAGCAAAGCCAATGTGAGGGAACAGAACAAATACTAAAAATGGCAATTCATAAAAACGTCTCTAAATTTAAAAAGGAAAAGACTTAAAAATACACATTGAAGAAAACACGCCATGTACTATCATCCCAGAATGACCAATGGCAAACCACATTCTAGTAAAATATACTGTTAAGAAAAAACAAAAAACAGAAAGAGGGGAATGGGGAGGAGGGGAGGAGATGAGAGATCCTCTGAGCACCTAGAAAAAGAACATGTGAATTACAAGGGAAAAAATTAAACTGCCATTAGTTTTTTCCACAACAATGCTTTTTGCCGGAAGGAAATGGAATGATATATTTAAGATATTCAGAGAAAGAATGAGACAGTAATTTTATACTAAGAAAAACTTACTTTCAAGTATAAAGGGTACAAAATTATCAATTTGCATGAAAGGACTCAGAAAATATCATCCCCAAGAACCTGTCTTGAGGAACAAGACAAAATGACTAGGACAAATGACTAGACAACCAAAATGACTGACACTAATATTGACAATGGCTAACATTGGCTAAGCATTGCTTGTGAACGTTAAATATATACTTTACCTGTCTTATGGAACTAAGACTATAAGAGGGCTAAACGCAATACAAAGTACAACTATTGAAAAACAGGGGAAAGGGCAGATTCAAATTATACGCATGTATGTATGTATGTGTCTACACTCATAAACCACTCCTAGCTCTGTCCACTAGAAACAGAGGCTGGTGCAGTAGCAAAGTGCATCCCTACACCAGATATAGCTTTAAAGTACAACTTTTCACTAAAAGAACCTGAGACTTGTTAGAGAAATGGTGGATTCCAGGTGTGGCACAGGAAGTTTCCAAGATAAGCCTACAACATTTAATCATAGGGTACAGGAAGTTTCCAAGATAAGCCTAGAACATTTAATCAGACAAGAAAGCAAGGAAGGCCGGGTATGGTGGCTCACACCTGTAATCCCAGCTGAGGTGGGTGGATCACTTGAGGTCAGCCTGGCCAACATGGTGAAACCCCATCTCTACTAAAAATAAAAAAATTAGCTGGGCATGGTGGCATGTGCCTGTAATCCCAGCTACTAGGGAGGCTGAGGCAGGAGAATCCCTTGAACCCAGGAGGCAGAGGTAGCAGTAAGCCAAGATCACGCCACTGCACTCCAGCCTGGGTGACAGAGTGAGACTCTGTCAGAAGGAAGGAAGGAGGAAGGAAGGAAGGGAGGAAGGAAGGGAGGAAGGAAGGGAGGAAGGAAGGGAGGAAAGGAAGGAGGGAGGGAGGGAGGGAAAGAAGGAAGTCAAAGACTGCTTGGGATGGTTATAAGGACCTAGGAGACACTTTGAAGAGGCTTCACTAGACAAAGATGTGATAATTTGAGCTTCAGTAATGATAATAAATGCTATGTACTGAGACATATTAAATAAGTTTAAATCCATGAGTTCTTAAATGATGTTGTAAAAAAGGAATTGCTCACCTTTGAAATGTGACAGAGAACTACAGTTTTGTAGTTTGAACCAGTTTCCTGTGGATATTGCAGTTCTTCAATATCCACAGGAATCTGGTTCCAGGACCCCTTAAGGACACCAAAATCCACAGTGCTCAAGTCCCTTATATAAAATGATGTAGTATTTGCATATAATCTACATACATCCTCCTATATACTTTAAACTACTAGATTATATGTAATATCTAATACAATGTAAATGCTATGTTAATAATTGTCATGCTGTACTGTTTAGGGAATAATGACAAGGAAAAGGTCTGTGCATGTTCATTACATATGCAACCATTCCATTGTTTTGCCAAATATTTTTTGGTCTGTGGTTGGTTGAATCCACACATGTGGAACCCACAGATGTGGAACCCACAGATATGGAGGACTGACTGTAATTCATTACACTGAGAATAAGCAAAAAAATAAATAAATAAATAAAAAAGGGAAAGAAGCATTCAGCCTTCTTTTCTTATGTGAATTATCCCATTGATGGATCAATAGTAAATGAAGTATCTCTTTATAAATATATCCCAACTAATAAATGGGAAAGACGTAATAGAAATAGAATGGCATTATTTTGCAATCCAAATGAATTAATAGATGTAGACATTAAGCATAACAGCTGTTCCTATCACAAAAGACAGACAACCAGATATCCTGTGCCTCCTATAATCTTGCCAAATACCACCTAGAATCTTGCCAAAGGGGTAAACATGAATCTGATTCAATGTCTGGATCCAGCTGCCAATTTCCAGGAAATACAGAGGACAGGGGAACATGTTGTACTGCACCAAGAGACTGCAGTCAGTAAAATCCAGTCTCTAGGAAACTCTAAAGGTCAAATAGCTTAAATTCTTCCATATAAATTTTAAGGAAACAAAAGGGATGAAGAGGGTAGCTGTAATTTAAAAGAGACCTAAAGGCATATCAAATGTTAAAAACAAGCAAGATCAAACAATCGTGCTAAAAACACACAAATGCAAGATAGCACTATAAAAAAATCAAATGATTAAGGTAAAGTCAGGATATAGTTACTTTTGTGGGGAAGGAGGGACCTGTGATTGGAATGAGATATGTGGAAGGGCCTTCCAAGTGGATAATAAAGTTCAACTTCTTGACTGGGCTATGGTTTCAAGAATGTTTACCTTAAGATATTTACTGTGCTGTATACTTGCTTTGTGTTATTTTAAGTTATCTGTGCTTTATTTGATGACAATGATGATGATGATGGAGGAGGAGGAAAGAAGAAAGAAGAAAAAAAGAAAGAAGGAAGAAGAGCTCACTGAAGCTTAGTTTGGTCTTACCGGCTGGCAAAAAGGCCTTAAGGATGAGAATTAACTTTTAAAGATTGACATCTGGCAAATAAATAGTAAAAGCTGAGGACCCTCAACTTCCATTAAAAACAACTGAGGGCCAGGTGCGGTGGCTCACGCCTGTAATCCCAGCACTTTGGGAGGTCGAGGCGGGCAGATCACGAGGTCAAGAGATGGAGACCATCCTGGTCAACATGGTGAAACCCCGTCTCTACTAAAAAAAATACAAAAATTAGCTGGGCATGGTAGCGCATGCCTGTAGTCCCACCTACTTGGGAGGCTGAGGCAGGAGAATTGCTTGAATCTGGGAGGCGGAGGTTGCAGTGAGCCGAGATCGTGCCACTGCATTCCAGCCTGGCGCCTGGCAAGAGAGTGAGACTCTGTCTCAAAAAACAAAAACAAAACAAAACAAAAAAACAACTGAGACATATAAACAGGGTTCTAAGATAATACAATGGAACATTGCATTTTCTCATCAATCACTGAGTAAAGGAAATAACATACTTCCCTGTTCATTGGGTTAGGGGTTAGTGATTTTCTATGAGAAAATTAAAAGGGGGAGTTAAAAAGAGGAAGGAAAAAAAGGAGAAAAGAATCAAGATCAAATTTGATGACCAGAATGACCTCTGAGCTCCTACCTGAAAAAGCTTACCAGCTGCTTTGCCTGTGCAGTAGCCACACTTTTATGCCTTTACTTTCTTAATAAACTTTGAAGAAAGGAAGAGAGAGAAAGAGAGAGAAAGAGAGAGAGAGACAGAGAGAGAGAGAAAAAAGAGAGAGAGAAAGAAAAAGAGAAAGAGGAGAAAAGAAAGTATTCTCATCTTTGTAGATGGGAGCAGAGTCTGGTGCAGGATCTGGAGATGGGAGAAATTCCTGACCAAAGACTATGATGTCTAACCAGAAAGCCAGATGCATTTCTCAGGATGCTGATGGACCACCAGCACATTCTTTGATTTCCCTGAGGGGAAGGAAGACCATTAAACTCTCCTGAGAGAAGTATTAATTAATATACTGGATAATCACTATTTATATGTCAGGAGGTATTGTAAAAAGTACTTTAACTGAGACAGGTCAGGAAAGCTCAAGCTAATTTTGCAGACACCTTTTGAAAGGGTTGTAAAAGGATGGGCATGGAAAGCAGGTGTATGACCATCTGGAAAAAGCACAGATGTGTTCCAGTCCTTACTCTCAAATCTTATTTCATGTAGAGCTGTGGCCAATTTAACCAGGGTACTATGCTACAGTTATCCAAATATTGATGATTTAATGGCTTCAAAAATCTACAAAACAGAAATATTTTATCCAAATGAAAATTTTCTCATCAAAAAATGTATTACCCTCTAGAATAGATGACTAAGGGAAGTTCTGTCACAAGAGCCTCGAGAACCATGTATTCAGAATCCCCTAAGGTGCACATGACAACAGGTCAAAGAGATGCCTACAGTGTCTCCCAAGGAGATCATGATTGTACCATTCCATCACTGCCCAGGTGTGTTGGCCATCACAAAAAGGCAGGAGAGAATGGTGGCTGGAGCAGACATATGTTGGAAAGATTTAAATTCAAATCCTGGCCTTTGTCTCTTACTAGCTCTGCAACTGTGGGCAAATTAATTAACCTCTTCAAATGTTCATTTCTTCACGTGTAGAATAAGGAAAGTCATCACATTTGTTTCATTAGGTTGTTGTGAAGATTGGCTGTACTTTATTTGTAAAAGGGAAAATCCCTGACACTCAACAAGAGCTCACTAAATGGGACTCATTCTCATCATCATTATTAACATCATTACCATCACTGGAAGCAAAGTCTGTTAAGGAACATGATAATTTAAACCAGCAGTTCTCAAAGTATGGTCCTCAAACCAGCAGCATCTGTGGACTTAGAAATGCAAATCTACCTCCTCACCCTCCAACCTTAGATCTACTGAATCAGAACCTATGGGGTAAGGCCCCACAATCTGTTTTTTAACAAGCACCCCCCTCCCCCGCAGTCATTCCAGGCATATTAGAGTTTAAGAACCACTGATATAGAAAAACCGTACGTTGAAGCCTCTTGCAAATTTTAGCAACCAGAGGCAACTTTGAATTTTCCAGGAAGGCTGCTAAAATTCTGTTTTATTGATTGAAAAATAACAAACTTGAAATCTAGCCTTGATTTTCTCAGCCAGTGATGCTGAAGAGAGAATTCCTATCTGATGTCCGCCTGACACTAGCCTTATAAGTAAACTGAAGGCAGAGATTGTGGTTTGCTGCCTATGTGTTCTCCATTATCTTACACACAGACAGGTTTTAGACACTTGATAAATATTCATTGACTGAACAATGAATGAAGAGTTAGTAGAAAGCTGGAGACGATTGCAACATTCAACTAGCAGATAAATGCACATCTAAGGGAATTTAATACCGAATTTGGTTTAAAAACTACATGCTTTCTAGAACTTAGAAGACGCTCATTTTTTTTTTGCTTAGTCAGCAACTTAAACATATTTTATTAAAATGTATGACTTGCAATTGAAATAGAAAAATAAAAAAAGATTAACAGCGATTTTTAAAACCTCAATTAACTAAATCCCCAGCAAAATTGAATTTGGGCCAGTATTGTCAGCCCTGAGTTTAATGAGGCAACCAAAAGAAAACAAATGGAAATAAAGGATTGTAGTTATTGCCATAACTCCAATTGAGAGGGTAGATCCTGGAAATAAAGAGAGTGAGATTACTCTCTCCATGTGTACATATATATTATAGTAGAAACATAAATGATTGCTTTAATCCTGAAGCATTACAAAATCCAAATTAATCAAAGGAAGATATAGACTATACTGAATATAATTTAAGGCAGGAAGATATATAAATTTTGTTTTAGGAAGGAAGTTTTCAATAATTCTATATTTCAATTAATCCATATATCTCATTAAATATGTATCCCCATTATTTAAAGTTTAACTGTTATATGTTTAGAAAGCAGAAATCAAATTATCAAGTGGGAGCACAACATTTTCATAGAGAGAAGTATATTTTCATTTAAGAATACATAAAGCTAACAACTACATTCCAGGACACACAGGAAAATTAAATACAGTTTGGCACTCACCCTCACTTATGGACTGTACAGAAAAATATTAAAGTAATAGAAAGAATGTCAGTGGCACAGATGCCAGAATCATCCATACTTATCTTCCTTTTTGTATTTGACTACCTATCGGTGCAAATAGCCCTCGATAAATATGAATTGCTTTATCAATATTCTCAGCAAAACATATTTGGTTTCATCAATGTGAGATCTATTGCCACCAGTAGATCTTGAGAGTCTGGTCTCCTGGTTTGGGGACTTCACCTCTCTTGTAGGGCCAGTACACAGAATGAAAGAAAAACATATTATCAAGAACTGCTCTATATATTAGATAAAACGAAAAAAGAAAACTGAATAACTGACTGGTTCCTTGGCGGCACCTGATAAAATAATGCAGAGTTAATTCACGAACTAACTGGGAAGTTAGAGCCTTCCTTTTTTACTTTCGGCTTAGAAATAACAAGAGACCCTCAGGCACTAAAGGAGCACTGTATTAGTCTGTCCTCACGCTGCTATGAGGAAATATCCAAGACTGGGTAATTTATTTTTAAAAAGAGGTTTAATGAACTCACAGTTCCGCATGGCTGAAGAGGCCTCAGAAAACTTAAAATCACGGTAGAAGGCACCTCTTCACAGGGCAACAGGAGAGAAAATGGATGCCGGCGGGGGAAATGCCAGACGCTTCTAAAACCATCAGATCTCGTGAAAGCAAACTCACTATCAGGAGAACAACCTGGGGGAAACCGCCCCCATGATTCAATCACTTCCACCTGGTCTCTCCCTTGACACATAGGGATTATTACAATTTAAGGTGAGATTTGGGTGTGGACAAAGAGCCAAACCATATCAAGCACCATGGCACTAATTTGTAAGTAGGCTCTTAGGACATGTCTAAGAGCTTAACTCATTCTCAAGGAGAACTCACTGACTTATGCATTCATTCACATATTCATTCATTGAATTCTTTAACTTTGTATTTAAGTGTAACTTTACATGTACTTTAGTATTTCAAAAGTAGGACAATTGACTTATCCACTTTTCTATGTATTCTATTGACTTTTTTTGGTGATTGCAAACTCTTCAAAGATTTCTTTCTTGTAAGACACTTCAGGGTCTCTGTTCACTCTCCAACTTTCATAAAATTATTTAAAATAGTTTTTAAAAGTTCCTTGTTAAATTTCCCAATGTTTTCACCCTTTATTTTTCCATTAAAAAGGTTATTTATACCTTACAGCAGTGGTTTTCACAACCATGTGATAATGGAAAAAACTGCAATATGCTTTAAAGCATTAGCAATGTCTTCTGAACCTGTGAAATTAAGAAATTTGGAAGCTGAAAGATACAAAAGATACCTAAGATGTTTCAACTTCCATCAGCATACAGTAACTCCCAAAGCTCTGTCTGCAGCCCAGCCTGTTCTGAGCTCCAGGCCGGATATGGAGCTGGTGTCCTGACACTATTACTCTAATGGTATGGAGGTCTACAAGGCTTCAAATGTTCAGCATTCAAGTGTGGGCATGTGCATGTGCACACACACACACACGTGCACACATGCATGCTTGCCATTTGCCATGATTAATTCATAAAAAGGCATTTAAGAGTGGGCCTTTGTGTGAGAAGTGAGCCAGGTTCTCAGTCCAGAGATACAGTTGGGAGGTGTCTCAGCACATGTTTTCTTCAATTCTTGTTTCTGATGCCAACCAGTGTTGCAAATGGCAACTGACAATTCCAGACCCTCCTAGATGCCTGCAGAGCAGTTAGATCCTGTCTTCATTATTCTCTCTCCTTGTTGGCTATCATTTAAAGGAGCAATGATGCTATATACTTAGATTAACTGATGAATAAACAGAGGTGGTTTTTTGTTGTTGTTGTTGTTGTTTGTTTTGAGGAACCTTGGGTAACAGTTCTGCAGAAACTATATACTTGACCTGAGTAATACAACTGGTTGGTTGGTGACTTTAGAGGTATTTCCTCCTCTTTTTAGTTCGGCAGCTTCTGATTCTCCTTGTTTGTGATGAGCTTCAGACAATCAACAGGCTGGCAAAGATGGTAAGATATTATAGTACAAAGAGACTGATAGACTGCTGAAGCTGCCATGAGTTAGGATGTATCTCTGATGACTGTGTATGGTATTCCTGCTGTAACAAGAGAATTTGAGTGGGAACTTTTCAGTTACATATAACAAATCTCTTTTGTTTAAATGGGATTAAAGTGATTAGCACTGTTGCTTTTGTTTTAACAACTTATATGATGAAAAGGGAACCCTCATGATCTAGAAAGAAGGGAATATACAATAAGTCAGATTGTACAACCTATGCATAAAAACCCCTCAAGAGGTTACAATGATTACACATTGCTCCATTAATTTGTAAGTAGGCTGAAGAAGATAAGAGACATTCCCAAGAGTTTAACTTACTCTCAAGAATTTACTGACTCATTCATTAATTCATATATTCATTCAGTTAGTTCACTAATTTTGAGATTTAACATGGCCACAATCACTTATCTCCTCTTTAACACAGTCACTTATCTTCCTCTTCAAACGCCCTGCTCCTTCTTCTTTTCCCATCTCTCCATGACTGGTACCATCTGCCCAACCACATCCAGATGTCCTGCCTTTTTAAAATTCTACTTAGGTTTCCTAGTCTGAGTTTTGGGGCCAGTTGTAGTTGAAAGTGGATATTTAGCAGGTGAGGCAAGTTAAAAGATAAAACAGACTACCACAGAGGGGGCAGGTGGAATTAGGAGGAAGGTAATTGGTAATAAATTCTGCCCTTCAAAGAGACCCTAGTAGTGAGCTAAGTGTTTCTGGCCCATATGGGTGGACCGTGTATGTCTGGAGGAGTTTCAAACTGGTCTCCCACTCCACAGAAACCAGAACTGACTGAAATGCTGTTTTGTACACCAGAGGGTATCAGGAAGTCCTCTTGGAGATCTGTAATTGCTACAAGCATTGGTTGGCTGCTGAGAGGCAAGCAGCAAGACATACACTGCAAGGTGTCATGTTAGACAGAGGGCCACCAAAGTCCTTAGGAACTCTACAGTTCTGAACAAGCCATGTTATCCAGCCAAGGCACAGATACAGGAATTGCATGCAGGCCTCTCCAGCCACTATCACCATCTTCCACCCTGAGGAGAATAGCTACCAAAGCATGTGACCTTGAGGAGTATTAAAGTCAAAGCTAGCATGCTGAGTTCAAATTGAGGCAAAAATTGAAGAAACAAGGTGGCACGTGGAAGGTAGAAATGGGAAAATGGGGCAAGGAATCAAGGCACCAGGAAAGTCAAAACTGAGAAGAGGCAGAGTTGCTCTGGATGGATTCTGAAGGTTAAGTGCAAATGCCTATGGGCTTTTTATCTGCTCGTCACATTATTTAATGTGGGCAAGCCAAGATTATTCAAATGGTTAGGACAGGCATGAAGAGCAGCAAGGCTGAGGCTGGCTGATGCCTGAGACCACAATTTTCACTGTGGAGTAACAGGTAAGTTCAACTGCTGAGAGAGAGAGAGAGAGAGAGATTGAGAGAGAGAGAGAGAGAGAGAGAGAGAGATATGGGTCATGCACTCCACAGAACTGTTTAGGTCTGAGACAGCCTCTGTGGGAATGGAGAGGGAGCTGACTGGGGGCACACAAGCACTTCCTAGCAATGCTGTGGCCCATTTGAAGCTGGAGACCACACATTTGTTGTAGCATCATTACACCTGAGTTTGTGGTTTTCTTGTGTTGAGCTGTTTTAGAAGCAGCAGCAGATTGTAGGAGTCATACAAGCTTTGGCATGAACAAAGCAAATGTAGTTACACAACAAGGTAAGGGAATAAGGGAGACGCAAATGAAATCATTTACTAGGTACGTTTAGGTTGGAAAAGAAAGGAAGGTATGATTGTTAATTTTCTGTGTCAACTTGGCTGGGCCACAGTGTTAGCTATGTGGTAAAACATAATTCTGGATATTTTTGTGAGAGTGCTTTTAGATGAGATGAAAATTTAAATCGGTGGTCTTTTAGGAAAACAAACTGTCTCCCATGATGTGCATGCCCCTCATCCAACCAGCTGAAGGCCTGAACAGAATTAAAAACGGACTTCCCCTAAACCAGAAGGAATTCTGCCAATAAACAGTCTTTGAACTTGAACCACAACACTGAATCCTCCCTAAGTCTCCATCTTGCCCTCTCATCTTGCATATTTTGGATTTCTCAGCCTTGGTAATCATGTAAGCCAATTCTTGAAAATAAATTTCTCTTTTATTTCTATACACATCCTATTGATTCTGTGTCTCTAGATAACACTGACTAAAACAGAAAGTAAGTATGAAGAGAGGAGAAGGACTAGGTGAACGAACATCAAGGCACCAGAGTCCTGAACAGCACGTTCAATGAATGTGAGAAGGATGAAAGTTACTACATTCAATGTTAGGAGAGTTTCAGATTTCAAATGAAGAGTGGTTCTGAATGAGAACAAAACCAGAGGTACAGAGGTAGAGAACTTGGAAACTGAACAGGCCTTTGAGACTCAGGCATTGGATGGCTGTCAACATGCACATGAAAACAGTGCATCAGCCTTGAGCATGGGTTTGAAATGGAGAGAGAAAATACTGCAAGCCAGGATGTCAGCAGACAGAGAGTGCTGCCTGGTAAAATCTCCGTTATCATCTGCAGCAAATGTCTAACTCCTTCGCATGGCATGAATGCCCTGCATAACCGGGCTCTTTGTACCTTCCCAGCTAAACTTTGCTCAGCCCCAGACCAACAAATCGTCAGCCATTCTGACCTTGTCTGTGGTCTGGAAGCTCTCACCATTTAAGCTTCTGTGCATTCCATTCTTTTTGCCTGGCATTCTGCTCCTGGCCCCAACCCTTTCTATATATACTGAAGGCTTCAAATAAAGCCAAAATGAATTCTCAATTTGATAAACATTCCTAATATACCAAAGGCCATCTGGGCAATTGTCTCCTAAAGGTTAGGAGAAGTTCATCCTATCGTTAGTAATTGGTGGTTCCTTGAATAAAGCAATCTTCACTTTTCTTGGAATTGCAGTTTCTACAAATCCTTTAATAAGTTTCAGGCTGCTCAGTCTCAATCACATTCCAGTATTTGAGCATTCTGGATTCAATACAGGTAGCATAAGTGAATTGTATCATTTACTTGCAGAGATGATGATAAGCCTGCAACAGGTGACAATGAGTGGATTCACCTCCAAGCTCTTCATTTTTTGCATACCTTTGTCCATTGCTGTCTGTTTGCCAGATTTCCAGTTTTAATGTTTTGTGCAAATATATGCTTTTTACACCGACTTTTTGTACTAGTCTTGATTTTCTTCCTACAGGCTTCCTTGAACTTAGTACATTAATTTAAAAGTGAGCCTGGTTTTAACGTTTAAAGTATGAGGCAGTTCAATCAACAGATGAGGAGATAGATGCTCATCAATTACATTGATTCATGGCCTTCCAACTGATAACTAGATCAGAGACTTTGGCAATAAAATTTAAGGAACCAGGCATTCCATAAATAATTTTTTCCTTGGCCTGAGAAATAATTACCCCTTGAACTCATTTTCTTTCCTCCATAATAATTGTATGGGGATGAGAAGAGCTGTTAGGGGGCTGGGGCAACTCCATGGCAAGAGGCTACCCTCACATGTCTGTTCATCTTCCCAAACGACTGTCTCCAAGTTCTCCCTAGTGACACAGACAGCATCATTACACAGATCCACCTGTAGACAGTCTTCCACCTGTAGACAGTCTTCCACCTGTAGACAGTCTTCAACCAGTGACCCTTCTTTTTACAATTAAGAAAGGTAAAGTTCTTCATGGCAGAAATATGACTTACTTTATGGTTATAAAGAGGGTAATTCTTTTCTTCCTTAAACTAAATTTGGCTTCCTTCTTCCTTCCTTAATAAACTTCTCATTCACTGTGAAATTGAAAACACAGCCTTTTCCTGATGACCAGATGGCCCAGCAAATTTAATCACTTCAAGCACTCCACACTTCCTTTCCACCACCCTCCATCCATGGTGGGGAAATCAAGAAGCAAACTCCTCGTTTCTTCCAGATGCCAACCTCTCTTGTGAACTTCCCCCAGCCACTATTATAAAAGTTAGATATACATGAGCAGTGGAGTTGAAGAAAGAAAATATTTCAGTTCTTTTTCCTTTTTTGAGATGAAGTCTCACTCTGTCGCCCAGGCTGAAGTGTAGTGGCACGATCTTGGCTCACTGCAACCGCTGCTTCCTGGATTCAAGCAATTCTCCTGTCTCAGCCTGCTGAGTAGCTGGGATTACAGGCACATGCCCCTATGCCTGACCATTTTTTTTTTCTTTTGGATTTTTAGGAGAGATTGGATGTCACTATGTTAGCCAGGATGGTCTTGATCTCCTGACCTTGTGATCTACCGGCCTCGGCCTCCCAAAGTTCTGAGATTACAGACATGAGCCACCATTCCCGACCTAAATATTTCTTTAAAGCTCTAACATAAAACAAATCTTCTAAAGGAGGGAAATGGTAAATAAATAAAAGAAATAAGTCAAAATTATATTCTTGATTAATGTTAAATTCAACAAGAATGCCACTTAAATTTATTCTATCTGGAATACTTGTTTGAATTAAAATTTTCCTTCAAATTCATATCTAGTACTCCAGAAAGTAAAGCAAAGAAATTTTAATGGATAATGTAGGGCAATGAGTATAGAATCTTCCCCATCAATTGCTAAACACTTAATAATGTGGACTCTTCCAGCTAATAAAGGCTTGTTCTGACTTCCTGAGTATTGTTTTCCTTTGATGGTGTTACCTAAGTAAATTTATTGAACTTTCCAAACCTGTTTGTTCCACTTGAAAAAAATGGGGACCTTCAGCTTACCAATATATGAAAAATTATGGAGAAAGACGTTCATGTTGGTAAGGTACTTTCAAGCACAAAGAAATTAACTACACAAAGAAGAAATTATTCCCACAATTTGGTCTCTCATATCATCAGGAAATCAATCCTCTCCCCCTTTCTCAAACCAGTTTTGGAGATGGTGACTAATCTTTTTATTTACATGGGGGCTGATATCTCTTTCATTTACTGCTTAAATAACAGCATGCTACAGTTGCTATGAACTGCTAAGGAAAATTAGTTTGCAATAAGGATCTTTATTAACAGAGTTGCTCAGTAAAACCAAAACTGAAGTGGCAGCAACTATTCTACATTTGGAAAATATGCTATTAGAAAATGCACAAGCAGTGGGGGGCAGTAGCTCATGCCTATAATCCCAGCACTTTGGGAGGCCAAGGCAGGCCCACTGCTTGAGCTCATGAGTTCAAAACCAGCCTGGGCAACATGGTGAAACCCATCTCTACAAAAAATATAAAAATTAGCTAGGCCTGGTGGCACATGCCTATAGTCCCAGCTACTAGTGAGGCTGAGGTGGGAGAATAGCTTGAGCCTGGAAGGCAGAGGCTGCAGTGAGACCTTGTCCCCCCCAGCAAAAAAAAAAAAAAAGGAATAAAATACACAAGCAAGTCACATACACACTTGTTTCTAAAAGCTCAAGACACTAAAGGAGGCGTCCCCAAACTTTTTACACAGGGGGCCAGTTCACTGTCCCTCAGACCGTTGGAGGGCCGCCACATACTGTGCTCCTCTCACTGACCACCAATGAAAGACGTGCCCCTTCCTGAAGTGCGGTGGGGGGCCAGATAAATGGCCTCAGGGGGCCACATGCGGCCCACGGGGCTGTAGTTTGGGGACGCCTGTACTAAAGCATTCTAAAAAGCATGACAATAAAGCCATCATTCAGGAACAAAAGTGAATTATACAGGTTCCAGCCTAAATATTTACATGGCATATTTTCTCATCCTTTCAATACTCATTTTATAAAAAGAAATTTGACTAAAGAGTTCCTGTGTCCTACCCTTTTTTAATCATAAATAGTTATTTTGAATCTTCATTTTTATAATTTGCTGTAAACTATAATTAATCAGAAGCCTCAGATAGATACAAAAAGATTATTTATATGAAAACTCCTCACCAGAAATGACAAGAAATCTTTCAGATTCAACAGAAAACAATTACTCTACTTGCTAATTGAATACAGTAAAAGCTTTCATCACCATAAAAAGATATATCGCTAATAAAAGTTTTTAATACTTTATTGGTGATTTTCTGTACAGTATTTATAGAAACTGGTTAGTGTAGAGGGAGTCTACATAATGCTGTTCAGGCAACAATCTTGAATGCTAGCAACTTGAAAATTGAGAGAAATTCAGAGCAACGTTTTGTTTCTCCTCCACAAAACACAACAACCTGGACTTTCAATTCGAGGGCCACAGTATATTTATTTTAAAACTTTCTAGTCAGTAAGGGATACATTTCCTTGGTGCAAGAAGTAAACATTGCCCAATATTCCGCAGAAATTCTTCAGCAAGAAAAACAGCATACAATAGGAAAAAAAAATACTACATATTTTAGTTCCTAAAATAAACTTTATGTAATCACAGGAAGCATTTAGATCCTTTTCCCCTCTCTTGCAGGAAAATGAAACAATCTCTGGGTCACCGGAAGTAACACAAGTTTTAGAAAATTCCTGTGGGATGAGAGCAAAAAACTGCAAGTGGATCTCTGAGTCCCATAAATGATGTAAAGAAAAACAGATGTTCAAAGGCTCAGTACTCCAACAAGAAGTAATTGATTTGTACTGGTGAGAGTGATGACTCCCTCCTAGGCTCATGGAAACAGGACCGCAGAAAGCCACACACACTATGATCAATATGTCTGCATACAACGAGCTCCTGCCCTCATTCTGCCAAAAAGAACAACTGCAAGAAGAGTGATGACAGCAAAACGTGCTGAAGAAAGGAGGGATGAGGGGTGGGAAAGAAGAAAAAGTATACAGGACTCATGTTAGAGTGCCAGCAGTTTCTACTGAAAATTATTAAACACATGGGCATGTCAATAGTGATGGGACAGCTTAGGAAAAGTCACCAATTCAATACTATACACATGTAAAAATGCATCATAATGTAATTGAGAAGAAGAAAAATTTATAGCATGCTACAGTCTGAATGTGTCCTCCCAAGATTAACACTCCAATGGGGTATTAAGAGGTGGGGCCTTAGGGAGATGATTAGGTCATGAGACCTCCACCCTTATAAGTGAGATTAATGCTTTAACCAAATCCATCAGCACATCAAAAAGCTTATCCATCATGATCAAGTCAGCTTCATCCCAAGGATGCAAAGCTGGTTGAACATAGGCAAGTCTATAAACATAATCCATCACATAAACAGAACCAAAGACAAAAACCACATGATTACCTCAATAGATGCAGACAAAGCCTTCAACAAAATTCAATACCTTTTATGCTAAAAACTCTTAATAAACTAGGTATTGATGGAACATATCTCAAAACAATAAAAGCTATTAATGACAAACCCACACCCAATATCATAATGAATGGGCAAAAACTGGAAACATTCCCTTTGAAAACTGGCACAAGACAATGATGCCCTCTCTCACCGCTCCTATTCAACATAGTATTGGAAGTGCTGGCCAGGGCAATCAGGCAAGAAAAAGAAATAATGAGTATTCAATTAGGAAAAGAGAAAGTCAAATTGTCTCTATTTGCAGATGACATGATTGTATATTTAGAAGACCCCATCATCTCAGCCCAAAATCTCCTTAAAATGATAAGCAACTTCAGCAAAGCCTCAGGATACAAAATCAATGTGCAAAAATCACAAGCATTCCTATACACCAATAACAGACTTAAAGAAAGCCAAATCAAGAATGAACTGCCATTCACAACTGCTACAAAGAGAATAAAATACCTAGGAATACAACTAACAAGGGATGTGAAGGACCTCTGCAAGGACAACTACAAACCACTGCTCAAGGAAATAAGAGAGGACACAAACAGATGGAAAAACATTCCATGCTCATGATTGGGAAGGATCAATATCATGAAAATGGCCATACTGCCCAAAGTAATTTATAGATTCAATGCTATCCCCATCAAGCTACCACTGACTTTCTTCACAGAATTGGAAAAAAACACCTTAAACTTCATATGGAACCAAAAGAGAGCCCATATAGCCAAGACAATCCTAAGGAAAAAAAAAAAAAAAAAAGCTGGAGGCATCATGCTACCTGACCTAAAACTATACTACAAGGCTACAGTAATCAAAACAGCATGGTACTGGTACCAAAACACAGATACAGACCAATGGAACAGAACAGAGGCCTCAGAAGTAATGCCACACATCTACAACCATCTGTTCTTTGACAAACCTGACAAAAGCAATGGGGAAAGGATTCCCTGTTTAATAAATGGTGTTGGGAATATTGGCTATCCATATGCAGAAAGCTGAAACTGGATCCCTTTCTCATACCTTACACAAAAATTAACTCCCGATGGATTAAAGATTTAAACATAAGACCTGACACCATAAAAACTTTAGAAGAAAACATAGGCAATACCATTCAGGACATAGGCATAGGCAAAGACTTCATGACTAAAACACCAAAAGCAATGGCAACAAAAGCCAAAACAGACAAATGGGATCTAATTAAACTCTAGAGCTTTTGTACAGCGAAAGGAACAATCATTAGAGTGCATTGGCAACCAACAGAATGGGAAAAAATTTTTGCAATCTACCCATCTGACAAAGGGCTCATAACCAGAAACTACAAGGAACTGAAACAAATTTACAAGAAAAAAACAACCCCATCAAAAAGTGGGTGAAGGATATGAACAAACACTTTACAAAAGAAGACATTTATGCAGCCAACAAACGTGAAAAAAAGCTCATCATCACTAGTCATTAGAGAAATGCAAATCAAAACCACATTGAGATACCATCTATGCCAGGTAGAATGGCAATCATTAAAAAATCAGGAGACAACAGATGCTGGAGAGGATGTGGAGAAATAGGAACACTTTTACACTGTTGGTGGGAGTGTAAATTAGTTCAATCATTGTGGAAGACAGTATGGTGATTCCTCAAGGATGTAGAAATAGAAATACCATTTAATCCAGCAATCCATTACTGGGTCTATAAGGATAACACCAGGAGAAATGCCTGACGTAGGCAATGTGGGTGGGGTGGGGGGGATTGAAAAAGCAAACCTCCATGGCACGTATGTATCTATGCAACAATCCTGCAGGATGTAAGATGTGCACATGTACCCCAGAGCCCAAAGTACAATTAAAAAAACCCATTCTATTATAAAGACACAAACACATGTATGTTTATTGCAGCACTGTTTATAATAGCAAACACTTGGAACTTGATTTTTTTGGTATGGCATGAGGTAGGGTTCCATTTTTCCCCCTTGGATAACTGGGCACTGTTTCCTCAGGATCTTCAATATCTATTTTGTCATAAGTCAAGTATTCAAATATGCATGGACCATTTCCAAGTTTTCTATACCTGTATCAACACCAAACTGTCTTAATAATTATAAATTTATAGTAAGTCTTGCTATCTCATAGGGAATGCTCCTTTCTCCCCCTGCTTCTCCTTCTCCTCCTTCTTCTGGACTTTCTCAGCTATTCTTAGACCTTTGCTCTTCATATAAATTTTTAAATCCATTTGTTAGGCTCTATTAAAATGGAGAATTATTTTTCAGGAAATGCCTTTTTGTACATTTAAAATTTTGTCTGGAAGTCGGAAAAGCATGCATTATAAATAAAAAATACTTTTAAAAGTCTTGTGACTATCCACTGTATCAAGATCAAACTACACTTCATGTTATTTATGCTATTCAGTCTGATTAGTCCTGTTTTTCCATCCTGTTACCTATTATGTTCAAATATGAAACTGTCTTTTAAGTAGACAGGCTTCCCCATGCATATCGTTCTCAGTCCACTCCTACCCTCTCATTTCTTTGCTCATATTATTTTATCGTATTCAACAATCTATTCTTCACACCTGGTTCCAGATCTTATTTCTCCAATTCATTTCCTTAAAACAACTAATATACTAAAAGTCAGATTCTAGCTCTTATTAAGTTATTTTATTTGTGATAGTTGAGTGTCCTCAATTAAAGTGTGAGCTCCCTAAGGGCAAGAACATGTTGGCTAAGAGTTGAAGAAATAGTTTTGATTGGTTTTTCTCAATATAAATGTATTTTAGACTATTCAGTATTTCCAACCTTTGGGTTGAGTCACAATAAAGCCTTTTAGTTTGAATATAATGGCTTTCTGTTGTACTTAACCTAGGTATGTAACAATGATTACTTAACTATAAGAGAAAGCCAGTGCTTAATGGAATTGATTTGCAAGGGACTTTTATAATATAATTCAAAAATACCTTCATCAGCAGAGACAGCCTAATGACATGTTCCCTTGGTGGTTTACAATGTTATCTGTATAGTTCTTTATCTGAAGAAACAATGGTGTGAACCCTAATTAAATAAATTAGGCACAGTGTGAGACATAATGTTTAAACAACAGTTCAACAGCTGCAACACCCATATTCTTCAACATGTTTTCTAAATGGTTGAAATAGATATAGTTGAAGATAATTTATTGTTCCTATCTTATTTTGCAAATTATATAATCAAAATAAAAATTGCCTGATATGTTTAGTTTTTAAGCGATAACTAATGTTATCATACAGGCCTAAACTAATTTACAGCATAAAAATTATCAAAGTCATAGGGTACAAATGAGCTGAAACAAAAACTAACAACTATGGAATTTAAAGTATCTATAAAAGATTAAAAAGAATAAACAGCAAGAAAGTAGTTTAAAAAATCTTTAAATACACAGCCACTTTTTGCCTTTTTTTAAATTAAAGAACATGATTTTGTATTAAAAATCCTTGGTTCTATTACCCAAGTTATCTGTTGCTAGCAATCTCACATTCATGAGGAAAAAAGTAGGCTATTTTTCCATTAATAAGCTGAAAGTATGGCACATCAATATTTATGTAGGTCATCCAAAATTAGAGTTTAACAAGGTTTATAGAGCATTTTCAGAAACTTTAAACTGAAGATTGGGTTTAAATGTTATATAAATTAGTTTCTGATTAGGAAAGGTCTATAATCAAGTTCTAGCATGACTATACTCTATGGAAACTATAAACCCAATTATTTAAAAAGTTTTAAATGTGAAAACAGTTTGCTGCTCCAGATCACACAGAAGGATGTGGCAAAGTAAGAAAAGAAAGCAAATAACTTAATTGATTATACTTCAAGTTTAAACCTGAACTTCAAATGTCAGAAGTCACTCAAACCAGCTCCTTAGATGAGACAATGCTCATCTAGTTTGAATCAGGTACTTTTAATTAAAAAAAATAAGGCTTTGAAAAAGGGATTTGAAAATAACCGTATGTGGAAACTGACACTTCAGGCACTTAAAAAGGGTTAAGTTCTTATAAAAAATATTATGCTAAAAAGTAAAATCAAATATCAGAAAGCAATATATTAATGCATCATTTAAAAATATATATTTATTGAAGTCCAACTGATGCATAAGTTGCACATATTTAAAATGTACACTTTAATAAACTTTCCCCTTTGTATACACCCTGAAACCTTACCAGAATCAAGTTAGTGAACATTTCTATCACTTCCAAAAGTTTTCTCCTTCCTTTCTCTCCCAGGATCTGTCTCCAGGCAACCACTGATGTACTTTGTCATGCAATTAAGTTTGCATTTTCTAAAACTGTATATAAATGTAATTATACGAGGCGTACTCTTTTCTGTCTGCCTCTTGCATTCAGCATTATTATTTTAAGAATCATTTATGTTATTGTATCAATAACTCCATTCTGTGTTATTGGTGAGAAGTATTCTGTTGTACAGTAGCAAACTGTTTATCCATTCACCTTTTTTTCTTCTAGAGGACGTTTATTTTATTTTTTATTATTTTTAATTTTGCCATAGGTTGTTGAGGTATAGGTGGTATTCAGTTATGTTAAGTTCTTCAGAAGTGATTTGTGAGATTTTGGTGCACCCATCACCCGAGCAGTTATACACTGCAACATATATGTAGTCTTTTATCCCTTGCCCCTTCCCTTACCCCGAAGTCCCCAAAGTCCATGGTATCATTCTTATGCCTTTTCATCCTCATAGCTTAGCTCCCAGGTATCAGTGAGAACACATGATGTTTGGTTTTCCATTCCTGATTTACTTCACATAGAATAATAGTCTCCAATCTCATCCGGTTTGTTGTGGATGCTGTAAATTCATTCCTTTTCATGGCTGAGTAGTATTCCATCATGTATATAACAGTTTCTTTATCCACTTGTTTATTGTTGGGCATTTAGGCTGGTTACACAATTATACAATTGCAAATTGTGCTGCTATAAACATTTGTGTGCAAGTATATTTTTCATATAATGACTTCGTTTCCTCTGGGTAGACACCCAGTAGTGGGATTGCTGGATCAAATGGTAGGTCTACTTTTAGTTCTTTAAGGAATCTCCATGCTGTTTTCCATAGTGGCTGTACTAGTTTATATTCCCACCAGCAGTGTGGAAGTGTTGCCTAATCACAGCATCCGTGCCAATATCTATCGTTTTTTGCTTTTTTGATTATGACCATTCTTGCAGGAGTAAGGTGGTATTGCATTATAATTTTGATTTACATTTCCTTGATCATTAGTGATGTTGAGCACTTTTTCATATGTTCATTGGCCATTTGTATATCTTCTTTTGAGAGTTGTCTATTCACATCTTTAGGCTACTTTTTGATGGGTGTATTTTTTCTGATTTTTTTGGGTTAGTTGTAGATTCTGGATATTAGTCCTTTGTCAGATGTAGAGATTGTGAAGATTTTTCTCCCAATCTGTGGGTTGTCTGTTTGCTTTGCTGACTGTGCCTTTTGCCATGCAAAAGCTCTTTAGTTTAACTAGGTCCCAACTATTTACTTTGTTTTTATTGCATTTGCTTTTGAGTTCTTGGTCACGAAATCCTTGGCTATGCCAATGTCTTGAAGGGTTTTTCCAATATTACCTTCTAGAGTTTTTATACTTTCAGGTCTTAGATTTAAGTCCTTACTCAAAATTGAGTTGATTTTTATATAAGGTAAGAGATGAAGATCCAGTTTTATTTTCCTACAGGTGGCTAGCCAATTATCCCAGCACCATTTGTGGGAAAGGATGTCCTTTCCCCACTTTGTTTTTGTTTGCTTTGTCAAATATCAGTTGGCTGTAAGTATTTGGGTTTATTTCTTGGTTCTCTATTCTGTTCCATTAGTCTATGTGTCTATTTTTGTACCAGTGCCACACTGCTTTGGTGAGTATAGCCTTATAGTATAGTTTGAAACCAGGTTGTGTGATGCCTCCAGATTTGTTCTTTTTGCTTAGTCTTGCTTTGGCTATACAAGCTCTTTTTTTGGTTCCATATGAATTTTAGAATTGTTGTTCCTAATTCTGTGAAGAATGATGGTGGTATTTTGATGGGGGTTGCATTGAATTTGTAGATCACTTTTGACAGTATGGTCATTTTCACAATATTGAGTCTACCCATACATGAGCATGGGATGTGTTTCCATTTGTTTGTATCATCTGTGATTTCTTTCAGCAGTGTTTTGTAGTTTTTCTTGTAGGGATCTTTTGCCTCCGTGGTTAGGTATATTCCTAAGTATTTATTTTTTTGCAGCTACTGTAAAAAGGGTTGAGTTCTTTATTTGATTCTGTTTGGTCACTGTTGGTGTATAGAAGAGCTACTAATGTGTAAACATTAATCTTGGATCTGGAAATTTTGCTGAATTCTTTTATTAATTCTAGGAGCTTTCTGGAGGAGTCTTAGGGTTTTCAAGTTTAACGATCATATCACCAGCAACAGTCACAGTCTGACTTCCTCTTTACAGATTTGGATGCCCCTTATTTCTTTCTCTTGTCTGACTGCTCTGGCTAGGACTTCCAGTACTAGATTGAAGAGGAGTGGTGAGAGTGGGCATCCTTGTCTTGTTCCAATATTTGGAGGGAATGCTTTCAACTTTTCTCTATGCCGTATTATGTTGGCTGTGGGTTAGTCACAGATGGTTTCTACTACATTGAAGTACGTCCCTTGTATGCTGATTTTGCTGAGTTTAATCATAAAGGGAGGCAGGATTCTGTCTAATGCTTTTTTCGCATCTATTGAAATAATCACGTAATTTTTGTTTTTAATTCTGTTTTTCGTGGTGTATCACAGTTATTGACTTGCATATGTTAAACCATCCCTGCATCCCTGGCATGAAACCCACTTAATCAGGGTGGATTATCTTTTTGATAAGTTGTTGGATTCAGTTAGCATTTTGTTAAGGATTTTAGTATCTATGTTCATCAGGGATATTAGTCTGTAGTTTTCTTTTTTGGTTATGTCCTTTCCTGGTTTTGGTATTAGAGTGATGCTGGCTTCATAGAATGAATTAGGGAGGATTCCCACTTTCTCTATCTTGTGGAATAGTGTCAAAAGTGTTGGTACCAATTCTTTGAATGTCTGGTAGAATTTGCTGCGAGTCTGTCTGGTCCTGGATTTGTTTTGTTGTTAATTTCTAAATTACCATTTCAATGTCACTGCTTGTTATTAGTCTGTTCAGGGTATCTAATTCTTGCTGATTTAAGCTAGGAGGGTTGTATTTTTCCAGGAATTTATACATCTCTTCTAGGTTTTCTAGTTTAAGTGCATAAAGGTGTTCATAGTAGCCTTGAAAAACCTTTTTTATTTCTTTTTTTATTACTGCATTTTAGGTTTTGGGGTACATGTGAAGAACATGCAAGATTGTTGCCTAGGTACACACATGGCAGTGTGATTTGCTGCCTTTCTCCCCTTCACCTGTATCTGGCATTTCTCCCCATGCTCTCTCTCCCCACCTCCCCACTCCCATCCCTCCCCCATTTCACCCCAACAGACCCCAGTGTGTAGTGCTCCCCACCCTGTGTCCATGTGTTCTCATTGTTCAACACCTGCCTATGGGTGAGAACAAATGGTGTTTGATTTTCTGCTCTTGTGTCAGTTTGCTGAGAATGATGGTTTCCAGGTTCATCCATGTCCCTACAAAGAACACTGTTGGTGGGAGTGTAAATTAATTCAACCATTGTGGAAGACAGTGTGGCAATTCCTGAAGGATCTAGACATAGAAATTCCATTTGACCCAGCAATCCCATTACTGGGTATGTATCCAAAGGATTATAAATCATTCTACTATAAGGACACATGCACACAAATGTTCATTGCAGCACTGTTTACAATAGTAAAGACCTGGAACCAACCCAAATGCCCACCGATGATAGAATGGCCAGGGAAAATGTAGTACATATACACCATGGAATATTATGCAACCATCTTTTGTATTTCAATAGTGTCAGTTGTAGTATCTCCCAATTTGTTTTTTAATGAGGTTATTTGGATTTCTCTCTTCTTGGTTAATCTTGCTAATAGTCTTTCAATTTTATTTATCTTTTCAAAAAACCAGGTTTTTGTTTCATATACCTTTTTATTTTTTGTTATTTTCGTTTCAATTTCATTTAGCTCTGCTCTCATCTTGGTTATTTCCTTTCTTCTGCTGGGTTTGGGTTTGATTTGTTCTTTTTTCTCTAGTTCCTTGAGGTGTGATCTTAGAATGTCAGTTTGTGCTCTTTCAGTCTTTTTGATAGCATTGAGGGCTAAGGACTTTCGTCTTAGCATTGCCGTTACTGTATCCCAGAAATTTTGATAGGCTGTGTCATTATTGTCATTCAGTTTGAAGAATTTTTAAATTTCCATCTTGATTTCATTTTTGACCCAATGATTATTCAGGAGAAGGTTATTTAATTTCCATGTATTTGTATGGTTTAAAGATTTCTTTTGAGTTGATTTCCAGTTTTATTCCACTGTGGTCTGAAAGAATGATTGACATGGTTTCAATTTTCTTAATTTACTGAGGCTTGTTTTATAGCTCTATCTTGGAAAAATTTCCATGAGCTGTTGAATAGACTGTGTATTCTGTGGTTCTTGGACTTCATAGAGTCCTGTAAAGTGTACCGTCTATGGGTCTCTTAGCCATGGATATCAGCTCCTGTTTCAGTGGAGGTGGCAGGAGGGTGAAATGGACTCTCTGAAAGTTCTTAGCTTTGGTGGTTTAATGTTCTATTTTTGTGCTGGTTGGCCTCCTGCTGGGAGGTGGCACTTTCCAGAGAGCATCAGCTGCGGCAATATGGAGAGGAACTGGTGATGGGTAATGGGCGGGGCCCTAGAACTCCCAAGAGTATATATCCTTTGTCTTCAGCTACCAGGGTGTGTAGGGAAGGCCCATCAAGTGGGGGCAGAGCTAGTTGTGTCTGAGCTCGGACTCTCCTTCAGTAGGTATTGCTGTGGCTGCTGTGGAGGATAGGGACAAAGTTCCAAGGTCAATGGAGTTGTGTACCTAGGAGGATTATGGCTGGCCTCTGCTGAGTCATGTAGGTTGTCAGGGAAGTGGTGGAAAGCCGGCAGTCACAAGCCTCACTCAGCTCCCGTGCAATCTGAATGACTAGTCTCACTCCCACTGTGACCACCACAACAGGCCCAAGTCTGTCTCCAGGTAGTGGGCGAACAGGGCTTGAGAACTTGCCTTGGGTTACCTGCCCCCAAGCTGCAAAAGAAAAGGGCTTGGTTCTTCCTTTACCTGTGGAGTCTGCACATTGGATTCACACCCTCCCTCAAGTTATATCCAGGAGGCTTCTTGCCCTGTTCAAATTTGTTTCAAAGTTCAGCTGGAGATTTCCTTCTCCCTGTGGCATTTTCCCCTGTGCCTCTGGTCACCCTCTGGATGGATGCCTGTGGTGCCAGGCAAGAATGGCCTGCTTGGGGACCCAGCAAACTCCCAGAGCCTTTCCCACTGCTTCCTCTACTGCTGTATTTCACTCGGTTCTCTAAATTAACTCAGCTCCAGGTAAGGCTGGAGACTTCTCCTGCAAACAGACATTCCGTCTCTCCAGTGAGGGTGTGTGTTTGGAAGAGAATGATCTCCCTTTCCCACTTCCATATTTGGGCACTCACAGTATTTGGGGTGTCTCCTGGGTCCTGCAGGAGCAGTCCACTTCCTTCAGTGGGTGTGTGGGTCTTCTTGCAATTCCTGGTTTGTTCTTTCAGTCATTCTGGAGCTAAAATTCACAATATGAGCCCCCATACGCTGCTCTGTCCATCTGAGTTGGAGCTGCAATCTAGTCTTACCTCCTGTCCACCATGATGATCTTCCATTCAGGACATTCCCATTCACCTTTTGATGCATATTGGAGTGTTTCCAGCTTTTGGATATTATAAACAAATTTGATAGGAACATATGTTTAAGTCTTCATGCAGATATGTGTCTCTTTTGTCTTGGGTAACTATCTAGAAGCAGAATATTTAGATTGCAGGGTATGTGCATCTTTAACTCTTTGAGTGTACCAGAGCCAGGCATGGTGGTTCATGCCTGTAATCCCAACATTTTGGGATGCCAAGGCGAGAGAATTGCTTGAGCCCAGGAGTTCGAAAACAGTCTGGGAAACACAGGGAGAACCTGTCTCAAAATAAATAAATAAATAAATAAAAAATAAGAGCATGCCAAACTGTTTCCAAAGTGGTATTATTTTACATTCCCACCAACAGGGTATGAGATTTCCAGTGAATCCACATGATCTTCAGCCCTTCATAATCTTTTTAATGATAGCAATTTTAGTGGCTATGTAGTGGTTTCCCATTGTGGTTTTAATTTGCATCTCCCTAATACCTAAAAACATTGAGCATTTTCATGCCATTTGTCAATGATCTCTCTTCTTTGGTGAAGTGTCTATTCAAATCCTTTGCCCATTTTAAATTGGGTTGTCTTATTAAGTTATAAGTATTCTTTATATATTTTAGATATAAATTCTTCATCAGACACACTTCACAAATGTTTTCTCCTAGTCCATAAATTGACTTTGGATTTTCTTAACAGCGTCTTTCAAACAGCTAAGTTTTAATTTTGATAAAGTACAAGTTATCTTTTTCTGTTATTGTTTAAAAGGGATTTTTGTGTCTTATTTTTGCATAACTCAAGATCAAGAAGATTTTCCTCTATGTTTTTCTTTTAGAAGTGTCATAGTTGTCTGCCAAGATGGCCAAATGGGAACAGCTCTGGAGCATAATTCCTAGCGAGAGCGACACAGAAGGTGAGCGATCTCCTCATTTCTAACCAAGATGCCAGGTTCATTTCAATGGGACTGGTGGACAGTACGTGTGGCCCAAGGAGGGCAATTTGAGGCCGGGCAGGGCACTGCCCCACTTGGGAAGTACAACTAGCCAGAGGATTGGGGACTCTTCCCCTCCAGTACCCCAGTTCAGATACTGCACTTCTTCCATGGCCTTTGCAACCCACAAACAAGGAGATCCCCACTGGGCTAAAAAGCACCATGAGTTACCAGCACAGATCTCAGTGGCAGCCCCAGTCAGCACCACGGGTTGTCAGCACAGATCAGGGCAGACATTTTGACTAGAGCCAAGAGTGCCTGCGAGACGGAACTTCCTGCTCCCCAGAAAGAGGGAGAGCTGAAAGCAGGGAGACAGGTGATACAGCATGGTGGGTCCCACCCCTACAAAGATCAGCAAACTGAAGCCCTCTTGCTTGAGAGTTTTGCAGCCAGCACATCAGTCTGAGCTCAACCCAGGATGATCAAGCTCAGTGGGGGGAAGGGTGCCCACCACAGCTGATTTACCTGTATAAACAAAAGCCAGAGGAAGCTTACACAGCAGCTGGACTGAGCCCATGGCAGCCCAGCAGCACCTCTGCAGGCAGACAAGGGGCAGACTTCCTCCTCAAGCCATTCCCTGACCTCTGCAAAACAAAAAGAGCTCTGGCATCATGACACTTGGTGGGTACCCTTCTGGGACAAAGCTACCAGAGTAAAGATCAGGCAGCAACTCTTGCTGTTCTGCAGCCTCCACAGGTGATTCCCAGGCAAGCGGAGTCTGGAATGGACCTACAGCAGTCCTACAGCAGAGGGGCCTGACTGTTAGAAAGAAAAATAAAAAAAAAAAAGAAATAACTTCAACAGTAACAGAAGTGATGTCCACTCAGAGACCCCATCTGAAATCACCAACTTCAAAGATCAAAGGTGGATAAATCCATGAAGATGGGAAGAAACCAGCACAAACAGGATAAAATCATCAAAGACCAGAATGCCTCTCCTCCTCCAAGGGATCACAACTCCTTACCAGCAAGGGAACAAAACAGGATGGAGAATGAGTTTGAGGAATTGACAGAAGCCGGCTTCAGAAGGTGCATAATAACAAACTTCTCTGAGCTAAAGAAACATATTCTAACTGCTAAGAACCTTGAAAAAAGGTTAGATGCAATGATAATGAGAATAAACCGCTTAGAGAAGAACATAAATGACTTGATGGAGCTGAAAAACAGCACAAGAACTTCACAAATCATACACAAGTTTCAACAGCCGAATTGATCAAGCAAAAGAAAGGATATCAGAGATTGAAGATCAACTCAATGAAATAAAATGAGAAGGCAAGATTAGAGAAAAAAAGAGCAAAAAGAAATGAACAAAGCCTCCAAGAAATAAGGGATTATGTGAAAAGACCTAATCTACACTTGATCAGTGTACCTGAATGTGACGGGAGAAAATGAAGCCAAGTTGGAAAACACTCTTCAGGATATTAGCCAGGAGAACTTCCCCAACCTAGCAAGGCAGGCCAATATTCAAATCCAGGAAATACAGAGAACACCACAAAGATATTCATCAAGAAGAGCAACCCAAAGGCACATAATCGTCAGATTCACCAGGGTTGAAATGAAGGAAAAAATGCTAAGGGAAGCCAGAGAGAAAGGTCCGGTCATCCACAAAAAGAAGCCCATCAGACTCACAGAAGATGTCTCGACAGAAACCCTACAAGCCAGAAGACATTGGGGGCCAATATTCAACATCATTAAAGAAAAGAACTTTCAACCTAGAATTTCATATCGAGCCAAACTAAGCTTCATAAGCGAAGGAGAAATAAAATTCTTTACAGACAAGCAGTTGCTGAGATTTTGTCACCACCAGGCCTGCCTTACAAGAGCTCCTGAAAGAGACACTAAACATGGAAAGGAACAACCAGTACCAGCCACTGCAGAAACGTACCAAGTGGTAAAGACCAACAACACAATGAAGAAACTGCGTCAACTAACGGGCAAAACAACCAGCTAGTACTGAAATGGCAGGATCAAATTCACAAATAACAATATTAATGTTAAATGTAAATGGCCTAAATGCCCCAATCAAAAGACACAGACTAGAAGTATCATAGTTTTAGATTTTACATTTAGGTCTATGATCCATTTTGATGTAAGCTTTTTTTAGATTTATAAGGAGGCAAGGTTTATTTCTTTGCAAAAAGATGTCTCACTGTTCAAGCACAGTGCTGAAAAGTCATCCATTTTCCACTGAATTTCTTTGGCACCTTTGCTGAAAATCAAATTATCGTATCTGTGTATGTCTGTTTCATTGGCACCTTTGTTTATATGTGTATGTCTTTTTAGAACCCTTTATTCTGTCCCGCAGATCTATACTTCTGTCTTTACACTAATACCACATTGTCTTGATTACGGTAGCTTTATAATAAGTCTTCAAATCAAGTGGTTTAAGTTCCTAAACTTTAATCTTTTTTGTTCAAAATAATTTAGCTATTGTGGACACTCTCTAGTTCCATGAAAATGTTGGAATCAAATTGTCAATTTCAATAACAGTCTTGTTGGATTTTGACAGGGATCACATTGGATATAGATCAGTTTGGGGAGATTAGATATTTTAAACATGTTGAGTCTTCAAACCTTTAACATGGTAAGTCTTGCCACCTAAATGTTTTCTTTCATTAGTATTTTGTAGTTGTCAGCATAACAAATCTCTTACACCTTATTATATTTATATGTAAATATTTTATGGTTTGGGGGATGCTATTATAAATTGAACTTTTTTCATTCATTTCTAATTGATTGTTGCTAGTATACAGAAGTAAAAATGGTTTTGTATGTCAACCTTACATACTGCAACTCTGTTAAATACACGTATTAGTTCTAGTTGCTTTTTTGTATATTATTTGGAATGTTCTCCATAGACAATTTGTTTGTGAACAGAGATGGTTTTGTTTCTTCCTTACTAATCTATATGACTTTATTTCTTTTTCTATTGCACTAGGAAAGATCTTAGGTATTATAATAAATAAAATGGTGAGCTTGGATAGCCTTGCAGTGGGTCTTTCACCATTAGCAATGATGTTAGCTGTAGTTTTTTGTAGATGAGTTTTATTAGGCTGAAAAAGTTGTTTTCTATTTCCAGTTTGCTGATAATTCTTATCACAAATGAATGTTCAATTCTGTTATATGCATTTTCTATTTCAAATAAACATGGTTTTTCTTTAGTCTGTTTTTCTTTACTGTTTCTTCTTGAATCTGCCATACATTGGTGTTCAAATGTTGAACCAACCTTGCATTTGCATTCCCAGGAAAATGACCTCATAGTCATACATGCTATCCTTTTTATATAATGCTGAATTCAATTAAGTAAGATTTATTGAAGAATTTTGTGTCTATGTTTATGAGAAACATTTGTCTGTACTCTTCTTTTCTTGTATTGTCTTTTGTTTGGGTATTAGGGTAATGCTGACTTCACAAAATGAGTTGGAAAGCGCCTCCTATTTTCTGGAAGTTTGTGTAGAACTTGGATTACTCCTTCCTTCAATGTTGGGTAGGTTTTGACAGTAAAGGTATCTGGGGCTGGAGTTTTCTTTGTTGGTTCTTTTTTTTTTTTTTTTTTTTGAGATGGAGTTTTGCTCTTGTTACCCAGGCTGGAGTGCAATGGCACGATCTCAGCTCACCGCAACCTCCACCTCCTGGGTTCAAGCAATTCTCCTGCCTCAGCCTCCTGAGTAGCTGGGATTACAGACACGCACTACCATGCCCAGCTAACTTTTTGTATTTTTAGTAGAGACGGGGTTTCACCATGTTGACCAGGATGGTCTTGATCTCTTGACCTTGTGATCCACCCGCCTCGGCCTCCCAAAGTGCTGGGATTACAGGCTTGAGCCACCGCGTCCGGCCCTTTGTTGGTTCTTAACACAAATTATATTTTTAAAAGTAATTTATGACTACTTAGGTTATCTATTCCTTGAGTGAACTTTGGTAGTTTCTTTCAAAGCTTTTGTCTATTTTATCTAAGTCTTCAATTTCATGGGCATAAAGTTGTTTATAATCATTCTTATTGTCCTTTTCATGAATGTAGTGATGTCTCTTTTTCATTCCTGATTTGTTGATATATGTCATCTTTCTTTCTCTCTTTTCTTAATGAGCCTGGCTAGAAGTTTGTCAGTTTTGTTCATCTTTTCAAAATATCAGTCTTTTAATTACACTCTATTGAGATGTGAAGAACAGACAATAAATATTACCCCTTAACAAGCAGGCAAACTACCTGTACTTCAGTCTACCTTTGGAGTTGGCTCTTTGAAGCCTAATGAAGACTGCCATAGGCAAAATTTTAGAATAAGCTTAGTTTTTCTTTTATAGCCACTTTTTCTTCCTCCACATCTAAACTTGCATACATACACCAACCACCATTTGTTTCTGCAGACTTCCTGGAAGCATCTGCAGACACCAGTCAAGTGAAGGAGAAGAGGGCAGGGAATTTTATATGTGGATCTTCTCTCAGTCACATATTCATGAGTAAAGACTATCTTACCCATTTCTCCATGATATATATTAAAAGATAACATACAACTTGCAGTCATTCTTTTTCTGGATAAAGTTTGGTTTAAGCATTTTTTGTATTCACAAGTGCTCAATGATCATCTACATTTTCCTCTTCCTCAAAAGACAATAAACACACAAATAAATATCTGAAACATTAAGTCATTACTTCCATCTCAGAGTGATATGATGATTACAGTGTGTCCACAAATAATTTTATTCATGATATTAATTAGTATATGGTCCAGTAAATTTCAGTTCATATATAGCAATATGTGTTCTTTTAACTTTTATTTTTATTTTCAGATAATTGTAGAATAATATGCAGTTTTAAGAAATGATACAGAGATTTCATGTGCTCTTCATCCAATTTCCCCCAATGGTAACATCTTGTAAAACTATAGCACAGTATCACAACCGCGATAGTGGCATTGATAGCTGTGATATAGAACATTTCCATCATCATGAGGATCCCTCATGTTTCTCACAGCCACACCCAATTCTCTCCCATTTTCACCACCTCCTTAACATGGCCATAACTAATCTGTTCTCCATTTCTATAATTATGTCACTTCAAGAATGTCATATAAATGGAATCTTTTGGTACATAACCTTTTGAGACTGGCTTTTTTCACTCAGCATAATTCTCTAGAATTCATTTAGGTTGCTGCATGTACCCACAGTTTGTTCTTTTTTACTGCTGAGTAATATTCATAGTATGAATGTACCATGGTTTGTTTAACCATTCCCAATGAAGAAAATCTGGGTTGTTTTTGGTTATTACACATAAAGTTGCAATAAGCATCAATGTCTATATTTTTGTGTGAAAACATACTTATAATAATGTGAAACTCTGTACCTAATTTTCTGGCTAACAACTATAGAACAAGGGATGTCAAAGCATTTGCCAAAAGTGACAGACCACTTCTTTATAAATGCCAATTAACTTACGGCTCACTCTGACCAGTACTTGTGGATTTAAAATTATCTGCTACCTGACTCTGAAAAGTCATGGATTATCTCTCTTTGAGTTTCAATTAGGCAAGATAAATGTTTTCCAAAATGTGTTATTTGAAATGTGAACTCCATGAAATGCTCTTAAAAGGCAGTGGGTGGGGAGCGGGGGTGGATTTCATGGCCAAAAACGTTTGAGGAAATGCTAAATACTGCATTCCACCTGCCTTTTTTGAATTAACAAAAGCACATTGGTGTACAAAAGGATGAATCTAATATCCTTTTGAACTCAAGTTCAAATCTAAGCTCTATTACTTTCTAGATATATTAACCCTCAGCAAGACACTCAACCTTCTTATACCTCAAATTACTTGTCTGTAAAATAGAGATAATAGTACCCACTCACACAAATGAAATATTAGTTATAAGGATATGTAGAAAGCACTTGTTAAATGTTAGCTATTATTATTACTGCCATCATAATCAGAATCATCATCAACATCATGTTCTTATTAAAAATATGTATGTTCAGACCCTATCCCTGGAGACTGAGACTCATTAAGACTGGGGGATGGTGTGATTCAGATGGAGAAGCAAAGGTCCGTATTAAGAACATGTCCAAGAAAGTACTAAAAACAGGATTTAAAGACAGTCCAAATTGCCTGATGGAGAGGTATAATACTTATGCCCATACACAAATTTAGTATATCACTTAAATTACTAACTCTGTGGTCCTGTAAACAGTATATAGTTCCCTCCCAAAATGGTCTTGTAACATCATAAACCCATGATTCCTAAAGGGGTAATGCAATAAAATAAAATGCAGTTCTGTGCAGGTGGTATACACCAGCTTTCAAAAAATTTCTAAATGTAGCAGTTAACATTGAAACATAAAACTTTTTTGACTCACAGCTTAGCAAATCAGATCTGAAGACGTTATTTCCTTAGAAATAAAACAATTATGATTTATATTATTTCTGTAGGTTCCATCACCACATTGCTGATTTCGAAAGGTCTTCTTAATGTTAGTACCAGGCAAATTTCCAGGACACTTGGGGAATCACTCCGAAGGTGAGGGCAATCTTCTTACCACTTCCACAGCAATCCTCAAGTAAGCTTTGGCCTGGAAAAGAACAGATTTGTTTGTTCTGTATTTCTCTTCAGCAGACACTGAATGACTCATCAACTGTATGTCATAGAGGCCCACTGTATTTGATGGCAAAAAGGCTGAGTGAGCTGAGGAAATTTAGTATTGAGAAGATAATGCTGTATACATTGCAGGTGACACAAGAAATAAAGAATTTAGATTACTTGGAGGGGAATTATTTGGAAGATGGCCCTCTGAAGTAATATTTAATACCAGCAAGTACTGTTTTTCAAACTCTAATACTGGTGTCAGCAAACAAGCAACCTAGTCTGGTTGCAGAGAAATTACACCTTTCTCCTCTGAAAAATTGATATCTTGAGTTAGATACTGCCAAAACTTCTTTAGCATAAGAGCTGTTATTCATTTTTAAGGAACACTATGTATTATCATGCTACAGTTTATTTTAGGAAAGCATTTTCTTCATCTCCTTAAGAATGGTGTGCAACACCAGCATCAAGCACCTATAGACTCTTCCACCTGGTAAATTTTGGATATCATGCAAAAAATCCTGGTTCCACTGTTAACCTCTTATTGTCTGGGATCCCAAGTGCCATGGGACTCTAAGAGCAGCTCTTAAGCCATGGAGTGGGCCACAAGCTAACCTAATGCTTGCATGGTCATGATATTTGCATTTTAAGAGTTCCTTTAAATAAATCTAACACAAAATTACCTATATCCTCTACCTTGTTCATAAAAAGTAACTGTAGAACACAATAGTAAAATTGTCTAAAACCATTAATTTCTACATTGATAATTGATATGGTTTCTCAGTGTCTCCACTCAAATCTTATCTTGAACTGTAACTCCCATAATTCTTATGTGCTCTGGAAGAAACCTGGTGAAAGGTGACTGAATCATGGGGGTGGTTCTTTCCTGTGCTGGTCTTGTGATAATAAGTCTCACTTGATCTGATAGCTTTAAAAACGAGAGTCTTCCTGCACAAGCCCACTTTTTGCCTGCCACCATCCATGAAAGACGTGACTTGTTCTTCCTTGCCTTTCACCTTCCTCCATGATTGTGAGGCCTCCCCAGCCACATAGAACTATAAGTCCAATAAACCTCTTTCTTTTGTAACCTGCCCAGTCTCTGGTATGTCTTTATCAGCAGTGTGAAAACAAACTAATAGAGTAAATTTGTACTAGTAGAGTGAGGCATTGCTGAAAAGACACCTGACAATGTGGAAGCAACTTTGGGACTGTGTAACAGGCAGTGGTTGGAACAGTTTGGAGGGCTCAGAAGAAGACACGAAAATGTGGAAAAGTTTGGAACTTCCCAGAGACTTGTTGAGTGGCTTTGACAAAAATACTGATAGTGATATGAACAATAAGGTCCAGGCTGAGATGGTCTCAGATGAGATGAGGAAGTTGTTGGGAACTGGGGCAAAGGTGACTCTTGTTACACGTTAGCAAAGAGACTGGGGGCATTTTCCCCCTGCCCTAGAGATTGGTGGAACTTTGAACTTGAGAGAGAAGATTTAGAGTATCTGACAGAAGAAATTTCTAAGCAATACAGCATTCAAGAGGTGACTGGGGTGCTGTGAAAGGCATTCAGTTTTATAAGGGAAACAGCATAAAAGTTCAGAAAATTTGTAGCCCGACAATGCACAGGAATAGAAAATCCCATTTTGAGGAGAAATTCAAGCCTGCTGCAGAAATTTGCATAAGTAACGAGGAGCAGAATGTTAATCCCCAAGACAATGAGGAAAATGTCTCCAGGACATGTCGGAGGTTTTCTTGGCAGCCTCTCCCATCACAAGTCTAGAGGCCTAGGAGGAAAATATAATTTTGTGGGCTGGGCCCAGGGTCCCTGTGTTGTGTGCCCCCTAGGGAATTGGCGCCCTGTGTCCCAGCTGCTCCAGCCATGGCTGAAAGGGGACAATGTAGAGCTCAGGCCATGGCTTCAGAGGGAGCAAGGCTCAAGCCTTGGCAGCTACCACATGGGGTTGAGCCTGCGGGTGCAAAGAAGTCAAGAATTGTGGTTTGGGAACCTCCACATAGATTTCAGATGTATGGAAACACCTGGATGTCCAGGAAGAAGTTTGCTGTAGGAGCAGGGTCCTCATGAAGAACCTCTGCTAGGGCAGTGCGGAAGGGAAATGTGGGGTCAGAGCTCCCACACAGAGTCCCTACTGAGGCACTGCCTAGTACAGCTGTGAGTAGACAGCCATCATCCTCCAGTCCTGACAATGGTAGATCCACTGACAACTTGCACCATGTGCCTGGAGAAGCTGCAGACACTCAATGCCAGCCCATAAAAGCAGCCGAGAAGGAGACTATACCCTGCAAAGCCACAGTGGCAAAGCTGCCCAAGACTATGGGAACCTTCCTCTTGCATCAGCATGACCTAGTGAGACATGGAGTTAAAGGAGATAATTTTGGAGCTTTAAGACTTGACTGCCCCACCGATTTCAGACTTGTATGGGGCCTGTAGCCTTTTTGTTTTGGCCACTTTCTCTCATTTAGAACAGCTGTATTTATCCAATGCCTGTACCCCCATTGTATCTAGGAAGTAACTAACTTGCTTTTGATCTTACAGGCTCATAGGCCAAAGGGACTTGCCTTGTCTCAAAGGAGACTTTGGACTGTGAACATTTGAGTTAATGCTGAAATGAGTTAAGACTTTTGGGAACTGATGGGAAGGTATGATTGGTTTTGAAATGTGAGGACATGTGATTTAGGAGGGGCTAGGTGGAATGATATGGTTTGGCTGTGTCCCCACTCAAATCTCATCTTGAATTATAGCTCCCACATTTCCCATGTGTCATGGGAAAAACCTGGTGGGAGGTGACTGACTCATGAGGGTAAGTCTTTCCCATGCTGTTCTCATGATAGTAAATCTCATAAAATCTGATAGCTTTAAAAAAGGGAATCTCCCTGCACAAGCTCTCTTTTTGCCTGCCACCATCCATAGAAGATGTGACTTGTTCCTCCTTGCCTTTCACCTTCCTCCATGATTGTGAGGGCTCCCTAGCCACATGGACCTGTAAGTCCAATAAACGTCTTTCTTTTGTAAATGGCCCAGTCTCTGGTATATCTTTATCAGCAGCATGAAAACAAATAAAATAATATACTCACAGTTACATATTTATACACAACTAATAATGATAATAGCTAAGATTTACTGAGTACTTAATATTTGCCAAGTGTTATTTATCTTCACAGTTACTCTGGTGGTGAATCTATCATTATCTCCACTTTATAGATAAGGAAACATCCAGAAAGGTATATAATTTTGTCCAAACCATTATAGCTAGTAGGAGATCAGCTGGGCTTTGAACCTAAGCTGACCAGTTCCCAGATTCTACACAGTAAAAAGAGATATTTGTGGTCTATTTGCCCTGACTTGATGAAGTATGTTTTACACTTTAAGAGTGTTTCACATGTCTTCATTTTTTAAAGACTATGCTTGAGCCCTAACAGCTAAATCATGATTTATTTTACCAGAAAAGTATTACAAGTCAATTTAAGAGAGTCCTCCAAAAACTCTAAAAACACAAATAAGGCTTTATATATTTTTTTATTGAGAACCTAGTATATACCAAGTATTTCATATAAATAACCTCAACTTAAACATGTAAAACAAGCATCATCAGCTCAACTTAAATGATGAAACCAGGAGTTGTTTGCACAAGGTCATGAAGTCAGGCTAGAAAACATTCAAACCTGGCTCCAACTGACTCTAAAGTTCAGCTTATTCCACTACACCAAATGTTAAATAGTAAACCCAAAATACAAGTAATTATAATCATAAAGCATAGTCTAAAAATGGCTTCTTCTCTGCTGTAGTTAATAGAAACAATAGTTTTTGTTTATATATGGAAATATTATCTACTTATAAAGAAAGGTTTCTCTCAAATCAAATGTGCTGATTTTCACCCATATATCTTTATACATACCTTTTATCTCCTAGTAGATTTTCTAGGTACTTATGCTTAATATTTTGTGATGATAATTTAAAGTTCACTAAAGCAAGATGAGGCAAGGCCATCATTCTGTAATCTTTTAGTACTTATCTACATTAAATTAGAGACATAAACCTATCAGAATATAAAAAATACTGAATGATTCCAGAGCAATCAAATTGGCTACATTTAACCTTTCCTTTTTAATGAACTATCTCCAAACTTAGAATTCTAATATATCACATTCAAAGTAATAGATTGTCAGTTGCTGAGAAACTACTAAAAGTGCTTAGTTTAACAGTTTCAATTTCTCAAAAACTGTTGAGACTAAATTTTTTAGCCAGGGCAGTATTATTTCAACAAATAGGCTTTGGTTCTTACTGCATGCAAGGCATCATGATGGGAAATCTATGGGATGTAATGATGTAAAAGAGAGGCAGAACAGTTCATTGGTGAAGAGTTGGGGCCTTGAAATCAGACAGGCATGGTTTAGAATCTTGGCTTTATTACTTATCAGCTGTGAGGCTTTGGGAAAGTTACTTAACTCTTCTAGGATCAGTTTCCATATCTCTAAACTGGTTATAATAATTATATCTAGCTCAAAGCATTTGGGGATTATTAAGTGAGAATATGGCATGTGAACTGTTGGCACAGAGGAAGCATATAATAAATATTTGTAGCTGCTATTATCATTATACTCTCAATAAATTTACAATCTCATTGAAGAGCTCATATGAACATCTCCTTTGGGCACTGTTCCCACCTGAAGAATATTTAAATCAAATCCTTTTGTTTAATCCATAACTAGCAAACAAGTAACACACACACATCATATAAGACAAAACTGAGAAAACTCAAACTATTAATATTCTCTTCTTTCATCAACTCTACACAGACTAACCCTTTTCTCCTATTCAAGATCTTTTTTTTAGGTCATCTAGAGGCCCACATAATACAGGTGGACTCTATTGTCTGCTATGCCATTAACTAGCAACAAGAAATAAACGGTAACCAAAGTGAACAAAGATTTTTTTCCTTTGTCTTTGTTTTTAAATATTTGAAGTCCTAATTTATCATACACAGTCATTTCATATTAAGATTTTGAGGTGACAACTTGGAAATTATAAAATAATAAAGTTCTCACTTATATTTGAAAGTCTTTACCAGGAATATCATAGCACATCTTTCTGTAGCTTATACTCTTACTTGATAAAAAGAACAAAACCACAATGTTATCAGCTAATCACAGGTTCACTCCTTGTATTCTGGTCTTAATCAAGAGCAAAATGCAGTTTTAATTGAATCAACAATATTAATCATACCAGCATGAGACAATGTTATTGAAATTAAGGGTTCTGAATTCTAAGTATCACCTTCTCTTCCCTCTTCTATTGCTTTCTCTGGCTATTTTACACTACTCAAATTTGGACTCTTACTCGCCTTTCCTAAGCAGTGTACATGTAAGGTTTTGCTCATTGAGTAGGCAGCAGACTATTAGTACTTTTTAATTAGTACTATGAGCTCTCCTAACATTTCCAATGATATCTTAAATTCACCATAATTCATACTTTTAGATTAATTACTACCTTTTTAGTGTTTGCCTTTTCTGAAAGTTAAATGTTACTGGGAGAGATAAATCCTCAATGTATAATTCTAAAGGATTTTGTGGGCAGAGAATAAGAGCCCTAACACCTGGTGTTGAGAGGAGGGAGTGATAGAATATGGAGAAGGTGGAGTAAGAACTAAAGATAAAAAGCTAATAATTAAACTTTTACTGATTTATAATTGTGCCTATGGGTCAACCCCTAAAAGTAAACAATAAAAAGTATCAGTCTAGGCCAGGTGTGGTGGCTCATGCCTGTAATCCCAGCACGTTGGGAAGCCAAGGCAGGTGAATCTCCTGAGCTCAGGAGTTTGGCACCAGCCTAGGCAACGTGGTTAAAACCCATCTGTACCAAAAATACAAAAAATCAGCTGGATGTAGTGGTGTGCACCTGTAAATAAGATGGGAGGATTGCTTGAGCCTAAAAGGTAGAGGCTACAGTAAGCCAAGATTGTGCCACTTGCATTTCAACCTGGGTGATACAGCAAGATCCTGCCTCACAGAAAAAAAATGTGCTAATAATTAACAAATAATATTATAGGTTTTGCCCCACTAACTCCTGCAGAAGTTTTATCACGTTGGCAATAAACACTTTCTTCATTCTGTAAATGAAGACATGCACAGAGAATAGGCATTAAGCTTCTATGAATGCAACAGAATCTGGTGAGAGCGTTGTGACTAGTTTCTAAGAGCATATTTCCATTTGAGTTCATGGGGGAAAGGGAAAAAGGCTTTCAGGAGGCAAAATTCATCACAAGACTAACCAAAGGATTGTGATCCTAGGCCTCAATCATAGCTTCTTAGTTTCTAGGAGGTAATGTCTTTGATGTTGAAGCTGAAAATTCTGCTTCCATGATTCAAATTCTGCTACCCTGATTTTTAAATAACATCAAAGAGTGATATTTGCTTGATACCATGTCAAGTACATTAAGTGGACTCAGCTCTTTAACAAAGGGAAGAGGAGAGACATTTAGCATCACGACATCTTATACAGGAAGTTTCAGAAAATAAAAACAGTTGTATTCTACTTGGGATTTTTCAAGATATTTCCACATTACTATTTCATTTATTCTTCCTCACCTTCCTCATTATGACATCAATTTATAGATGGAGAGAAAGGTTCAGAGAGGTTAGAAAACTTGCTTTAGGTCACACTTAGGAAGTAGCAAACTTGGTATCCCATAATGACTCAGGTTTAGTGCTTTTCCTTCCATGTAGAGATCCCTTTTGAGAATCTAACAAAGCTATTTAGAGTATTATATCATATTATCTTTGGATGGTTGCTATATGTTCTCTATTACATTACATTCCTTTAACTTCAGTAAAATAGTTCTCCTGGAGACTTTCAAAGAAAAAATAATGAACAGGTGAAAAAAAATAATAAAATCTAAACTCTTAATTGAAATACACTGGTAAGTAATTATTCCTATTCACTAGGAATCGCTGTGGAATGTCTTTAAATAGTCTGTTCTCAGGAGGCACTTAAAAGTGTGTAATTAAAACCAAAAAACCCTCGATTTTCATAAAACATTTTTATATATTGCATAAAGTAAAGCACAGTTATGGCAGTTGGGATTGGCAGATTTTAATTGTGAAGATGTTAAAGGATTATGGTTTCTTGCTCATCTGAAAAATTGCTGAGAAAGACTGAAAAGGAAATTTAACATTTAATAAGTAAAAGACAAAAAAGAGAAAAACAATGGTAACTGTTAAACTGTATTTACTCAGAGATCATATTGCTAGCAACACAATCACCTGTACCATAGCTGCTTACCCTTAAGAAAAGGAAAGGACCTCTAAACCCAGGAAAGAGATCACTCTAAGTAAATATACTTCACTTATCCAAGATTCCTGTTCATTTACTCTTACTTTACAGCTCTAACCAAACTTGGCTCTTTTATTTTCCAATTCACAGAAGATTAAAGGAAGCAGACTAGAATATAAAGAGCACTAGTTACGTTTGGACAAAAATACCAGTACTGTAAAGTTGTACCCATTGGTTAAGAAAAAGAAAAACTATTAGAAGATTGATTGGGGTTGTTCAACAAAGGAACAACATAAAACGGATGCACCAGATGATGATTCAGTTTCTAAGTTAAATAGCAAGTGTTATTTAGGAATGAAAAAATTAGATGATTGATTTATTTCTATTTTTTAAAAAAGTAAAATATTTTATGCTTAAAAATTTTATGTGGCAGTAATTTTGAAAATCTATCAGCTATATCTCTAATGATGTTGGCTAATGAAACACTACTAGTCTTTTCACCTCACCTTCCCAATCATATTTATTAAAATAAATGCAATGAAAATCTCATCTCTAGGCTATGCATGGTGGCTCATGCCTATAATCCCAGCACTTCGGGAGGCCAAGACACAAGGAACACTTGAGTCTAGGAGTTTGAGACCACCCTAAATACATAGTGAGACCCTGTCTCCACACACACAAAAATAAAATCAATTTACCAGGGCATGGTGGTGTGCACCTGTGGTCCTAGCTATTTGGGAGGAGGAGGCTGAGATGGGAAGACAGCTTGAGCTTGGGAAGTCAAGGGTGCAGTGGGCAGGATTGCACAACTGTACTCCAGCCTGGGTGGCAGAGCAAAATCCTGTCTTGAAAAAAAAAAAAAAAAGGAAAAAAAAATCCCACCTCTAATGGTTTACACAATTACCCTATAAAAAAATTAAATACTTGATTAGGCTTTCTTCTCCAATAAGTTGAACTTCTAATACTGAAATTTAATAAACTTGTGCACTCATATGCTAGCCAGCAAGATAAGAATTTTATAAACTTTCATTGTTCATGCTTTTCATGAGAAAACTGTTTGGGTGATGATTCTCTGCAGGTAAACTTGTTCAGCTGATAATTTAGAGCCAGCACTGGCAGGTTACTATACATAACAGTAACCTAAAGATGCTTTGGACAAGTTAATCGTTATTTAAATATATATGCAGTGCAAATATACAGACTTAATCTTCCCAACTTTCTTCCTATATATCAGAAAGTATATAAAAAGAAATAAAAATACATATCTAAAAACGGAACTTACCTCATCACTTTCAGGCTGTGAAAACACAATTGGCTGGCCTGTATCTGAAGCTTCCCTTATGTTAAGGTGTAAGGGAATGTCTCCTAAAAGAGCCCAGCAGACATCCATTAGAACCAGAAAAGGTTATACAGGCTTTTTGCATCTCACTATTTGAACTATGGAAAGAAACAAAATCTGAACTAAATTGATTCAAATTGACTAACTTCTAATTGCTAAATCTCTGTAAAGGAAATTTCAAATGGGAATTACAAACAAAATACTCTATTTTAGGGAAGTACAGTGATTGTATATGAATATAGGAAACCTCTGTGGCAGCCCATTAATGGATGAGGCCTCTGATTTATTCTTTGCTGGAAGTCTCCAAGAAAGCAATGGATTAGAAGACATTTGCAAATGATTTCTCCCATTAATATGTGATATAGACACATCATGCCACATAATAAGAGGAAACAGAAGAGAAAAATATGACAAGGAAAAGAAGTCCAAAAAAGTACAATAAAATAACCTTCCTGATGTTGGCAAATGGAGTAAGCACAAAGAACTGGTTAAAAGTAGGCCAGACCTGTTATCTCAACTATCCTTCTCTTTATCAGACAGAATTTTTTTCTCTTGTTATTTACTAGCCTATGTAGCACTATATATAACTTAGGAGCTTGGTGAGATCTTAGCAAGTTTACAGTAAGAACCTCCAAAATGCAAATGGAGGTAGGAGAGGTGTGTTTTCCTGAGGTCATATTACTATCAGGCAGTGGAATTTAGGAGCTGATCTAAATTCTGACCCCTCATCCAATATACTCTATCCAGCACACTACCCCAAATGAAGTTTATCAAGACTGAGATTTAAAAGGGAATGGGGTCTTAAGTAGAAAAGTTGACTTGCCATCGTACTAGGCATTCCCAGAACCACTCCAAATCCATGCAAAGGTTATTAAAACATATGTGTATGTGGTGTTTTATTCAAGTAAGGCATTCAGCACCATGTCAGGCAATGTAAATAATGCAAAAGAAGTATATGTTATAAAAATATTGCAATATATACTATGAAGTACATGGAAAAGGAGATGTTATTTCATTCTTCTCTTGTCAACCTTTGTGATCTTAAACTGTAAGTCTCTCCTCAATATCGAATGGCCAAATGACAAATACATGATGTTTCAGTAGCCAGTTAAGGATTGGATTTCAGTAAATTCGATTCCTATTCTTTAAATCAACTTAAGACTGTAGGACACGGTCACAGGAGCAGGCAGAAAAAATGTGATAGAAAATGCTTAGAAATGAAGTTTTTTGTCTCAATTTATGAACTGTCATTCTAGTAAAGAATTATGAATGATTTCTTACTGCAGAAATGGAAGGAAAAAGAGTAAAACCTTCTCCTTTATATAGCCATGCATTGACATCATTTCTGCTCTCCAGATACTTACAATCCTACCTACAGACACAGAAGATTAGCCCAAGCAGTGGAAAATCTTGTTAGAAAATAGGTGGCATGGTAAGAGTGGTCATGGTCTAATGGTTGTTATCTAGACATGGATTTTTAAAAACTAAAAGTGAGTGATGAGAAGTCTGAGCCTGAGAAGTATCTTTGAGGGGCTGAATCTGAAAGAAATGAGGGAACATTTCAGACCTATTATAGGTTAAAGGATTTTCCCTGAGGCGGTCTGAGACCTTAACAACTATGCATAAACCGTCCCTGTAGGTAAATATAGATAAGATTCTGAAGAGCTCAACCCACTGAATTAAAAGCCTGCCAGGGAGTCAGTAAAGGACAAATAATGGTTCTCAATAGGTTCAACTGGCCCAAGAGGCCAAAGCTGAAACAGCTTTTTCCCGATTTCAGTTTCTCATTCCCAGTTCCAACCTCTTCATAAATGAAACCCTGCTCTACCTCACGGGAGACACCATGGGACCCATGACTACATTAAAAGAAGGAGATGGGCCCTAATGAGGAACTCTAAATTATTTTTCCCCTAACACTGTCAGAAATAGCAGTCTAGGGCAACGTCCAATTTTTGTGATCAATAATCAGTGTTTCTGATGCATTTTTACCATAATTTAAATTTGTGAGCTGTTGGTTAAAATGTAACTTCCATATATACCATTGTTTCTCAATGAAATGTTTCTAATTGTAAGTAACTGAAATGAAATTGTACAGCTCATTTGTAAGTTAGGAAATTACAGTGTTGTCAGTATAATTCAATAATGACATTATAATTATACATTTATTTTATTATATAAGTAAATGTCAATCTGCTATTATGCAGATTTGGAAAATCGAACTTTCTGGGTTAAATAAAAAACAGTTACAGAATATAATTTCTGGCCATAATTATAGCAATGTATCAAAATATATCATTTGTATTCACCTGGTATTGGAGTGGCTGCTATAGTGCAAATGCATAACAATAATACATTTAACATCAACTTTTAGAAACTTAATTATAACAGAGAATGCTTTGAAATTCCTTGATCTCTAAGGGATCTTAATTTTTAACTACCTAAGTCTAATAATTCACTCTATGCCTTCCTTATTCAGAATCTAACATCTGTCTTTGACAAGAACAGAAACTCATTCACAATTAGAATATCAAAACAATGTTTTCTAAAAAGTCTGTTAAATTGTCTGTGGATTTTTGAAACATCATATTTTATCCAAAACCTGTGTTTTGCTCATTTAACACATAATTTTAGTTCTCCTCATAGCACTAATGAACTCTTCAATTGAGTGACATGAACAGTGGAACAGTGTGTACAATGTAAATTTCAGGTATTTTATAGACATAGCCGTATTTTATAGACATATCAAACACATTAAAAATTACAGAAAACAGTAAATTCAGTCATTGTCATTGACAGTAAATTTTCATTCTAAAGCAGAAAGACTAACAAATACAGAATTAATCAGAAAGCCATTTTTATATATGCACTAAGAATGAATACTTCTAGAGGTTTTTACAACATACTGAACAGCTATTCACCTGACTTAGCAAACAGCACACTAATGACCATCATTTAAAATATGGCTTCAAATTACAGTAGTTGGACAACAAAACTCTCTTCTCAAATTTAAGTTATAGACAGCTTTTATTTAAAATAGAAATTATTATCATAGTTGACAGATCAAATTTATTCAAAAAAGCCAAAGAAAAGTTAACACATAGAACTGTGCTATATAAATTTAAAACATGAAGCCAAAAGCAACTCATCATTTTCTGAGATACTCTTGATCACCAAGCCTCATCCCCACTTTCCCTTCTGCCATTTCTTCTTCAAGAACATCCCACAGTCTTACCTAGAACTTCAAGGCCGAGGGTCTGTGCTAGTTTTCTTGCACCATCGGCACCAAAAATATGAGTTTTGTGTTTACATTTTGGACACTGGAAAACACTCATGTTTTGGATAAGGCCAAGGACCTAGAATAAAAACACACTGAAATCAAAATTATACCAAATATTAATATATTATTTGAACAAGTTTTTACTGAGTGCCTACTGAGTTCCAGTGGCACTCATCAATGTTATCTAAATGATGAATAAATTATAGCCTCTGCTCTGAAGGAACTCACAAGCTAGTAAGATAGCAAGACATATGGAATTACCTTTGATATCATAATAAATGCTAAAAAGAGATGAATAAACAGGAACCAAAAATTTTGCCTACAAAGAAGAGGAAGTGAGGCCTATAGCAGAAATTCTAGACAGAAGGAAGACAACAAGCCAAGGTAGCAAAAGAAAACTGTGTGGCTTGTTTGGGCTACAACGCAGTGGGTGGTCAAGGCAGAAGATGGTTTGGGAAGGAAGGTTAGGGTCATGTGGAAAGTGCTAAATACCATCCTCGTATTTGAGGCATTTCTCTTCGGACAACAGAAAATCACTAAAGGGTTTTAAAACCAAAAAGATGGTATCAAAGAAGTAGAGTTATACAAACAGATTTGTGTTTTAGAAATTTATCTCTGATGACAATTTGGAGAAAAATAAGAGGGGAGGAACAGAGGAAAATAAATAGCTAGGAGGTTAACTTTGGACAAAGTCTCATAGTAAATCTAAAATATATTAAGTGTTTGTTATACGCCAGGTACTAGGATAAGTACTTTAAATGTACTATCTTATTTACCCCTCACAAGAACTTTATGAGATGGTTATTTTATCATCCACATTCTATAGTTGAGAACATTGACAGTGCTAACAAAAGACTAAAACTCAGATGCTATTGTTTGAAACACACTTAAGTTTCACAGAAAAATGTCATTCTCTTTCTAAGTTTCCCTAGCTTCCGCTACTAAATAGATACAGCTAACCCTTGAATAATGTGAGTTGGATCTGTCGGTGGTAGGGAGCATCCATTTATATGTGATTTTTTTCCCAACCAACAACAGATAAAAACATAGTATTTGCAGGCTACAAAACCCAAGTACCTGAATGGTTCATGCCCTAGAAGCTACTGTGAGAGTTGAGTATGCATGGAGTTTGGAATATGCAGTGGTGGCGGGAGGATGGTTCTGGAACCAATCCCCCATATATATTGAGGGAAAATGATATTTAAGAAACATTATTATTCAATAATACTGTTGAATAAATAGGCTCTGTAAATATTCTTACTTATGTTCCTTTTAATCCCACTCTGTTATTGATGAGAAGCAGTGGCTCTCTTCTAGAATAAAAATGCAGAACACTACTTTCAGAGGCTTAGAGATTACAATATCTGTATGAGTTCTACCCTAAGATTATGACTGTAGATTATTAGAACATTTGCATTTTAAATGAAGAACAGTACTGATAGTCCACAATGAAACACAGAGACAAGAAGGTGAAAAATTTGTTATTCTTTCTGAAAAGAGAAACAGGAAAGACTAAAGTTGCCCCCAATACTTATACATGAAGACAAATAGTGAAGACACAAACCTATAGCAAGGTATTTTCCAAGCATCTAATATATATGCTTTTGCTGATGTACAGTATCATTAAAAAACAAAAACAAAAACAAAAACAAACAAAAAAAAACATTGTGTTTTGGGAATTCAGTACTATCTCCAGAAAGCTAGAGAGAAACATAGCTTAATCTCACACAGCTTATTTATTAACTATGCCTATATAATACCCTCACTGCTTGGGCAGTTTTACTGCCATTTATGTTTAATTTGATACATCCCCTGACTGTAGGGCTCTCAACTAAAACATAAAAGTATTACTCGAAAAATGAGAAAAGGAAAATACCTAAAGAAAGTGAAAAATCCATGTGAGGGCATATTTCAATTCAGAGAGAACAGGAAAAGCATTCTGATCTTGGAATCTCTTACACTGCTAAGACACAGAGACAAAGAGCAAGTGTACATTTGCAGTTTGTGTAATTTTCATCTTCTTATCAAATTGTTCTCTATGGACTGTATAAATATCTCAGACATGTTCTCTATAAACAGGATAAATGTCACAGACCTAAAATATAAAACTATAACCAAACTCAATATTTAATGAGCCCTTATTATATGCCAGTAACTGGGCTAAACAAGGAATACCATACGGTGGTGAGCAAAACAGACTTGATCCTTACCCCTTGGAGCTTGTACTCTAATTGGAGAAATTGATTGAACAAATAATAGTGCAAAAATGGAATGGCTTCTCTGGAGGAAAAGTATAGGGTATTATGAGAGTGTAGAACAGAGAGGACTTGATCTACTCTGGGAGTCAGAGAGGGCTTCCTTGAACAAACATTTGATGTTAAAGCTACAGAGTAACCAGGCGAAAGGAGAAAGGGAAGAAAACATTCAAGACAGAAGTAGGAAGCAAATGTCTCCCTTCAAGGAACTGAAAGGCCAGTCTAAGGGCTCTGAAGAGCAGAGCGAGATGGAGTGTGAGTGAAGTGAGATGAAGCTGGAAAGGTGGGGCTTGTAGGTCATATTAAGGTGTCTGAGTTATATAATGAGTGCTAAAGAAGCCATTACAGAGTTTTAAGCAAGAGAGGCCACTATGTCTGTAGTTGTAGTAGATACATTACTCATGTCTGCAGTGTTTTAGAAACAACACAAAATAATGGAAGAAACTAAATGGAATTGTCTTTGTGTGCTTATTTTCTTAGACAAACATGAATCCTGAGCCGTGTTCTCCAAAACTGATCATGGGAGAGGTGACCACTTTTAATGTTGTCTAAAATATGTCCATTTCTCTGCCTAGGCACAGGGTTAGGATTTTTCTTCCCTGCAATTAGGTAGGAACACGTAACTTGTTTTGGCCAATGAAATGTGCGCAGAGTGCCATGTATCACATCTATGTCAAAGCTTTAAGTGTTAATTCCCCATTATTTTTCCCTTTGTCCTGATGACCAGCAATCCTCCAGTTGAGGGGTGCTATGTCAGTCTGGGTGCCAGAGTGTTGAATAATACAGAGAACAATACAATACAGAAGAGTGTTCAAGCCAAACCACAATGAACATGGAGCATGAGACAAATAAACTTGTGTTGTTTTAAGCCACTGAAATTTGAGAGTTGATAACACACATAACCTAGCCCATCTTGGTTGATACAGAGGTACAGAAAGAAAACATTGAAATTTCTATTTCTATTTTATAATTTATTTTTCAATTTCAATTTTGTGGGTTTTATAATGAAAATAACATATTAATGTTGTAATATATGTATACCACATATACAATATATAACTTAATACATATATTTAATACATATATTAGGTTATATGTTCAAACATCATTTACTAATAAGGATATATAAATGAAAGTTTGGAGGTGGGCTGGGCGTTGTGGTTTATGCCTATAATTCTAGTACTTTGGGAGGCTAAGGCAGGAGGCTCACTTGAGCCCAGGAGTTCAAGACCTGCCTGGACAACATAGCAAGACCCTGTTTCTAACACACACACACACACACACACACACACACACACACACACACACACTAGCCAGGTATGGTGGCACACACGTGTTATACCAGCTACTCAGGAAGCTGAAGTGAGAGAATTGCTTGAGACTGGAAGGTCGAGGCTGCAGGAAGCTCTGTGATTGTGCCTCTGTACTCCAGCCTGGGTGACGGAGCAAAGCCCCATTTCAGAAAAAAAAAAAAAAGTTTGGAATTAAAGAACCCTTTATATGTTTGAAAGTAAGGGGTTTTGACAACTAAGCTTGGTTCTATTACTGATAATATGTAATTTCTTCCAGTAAAAGGATAAATGTTCTAATATTGCTTCCTAGGACATCTTAAATAAATCAATTCCACTTAACTCTAGAATTCTCTCACCTTAAGAATGTCCCAAACATATACCACTTTGCCTGACTTTACCAAAAATGTTAGTTATAATAGAATGAAAAGCTCATAAGAGACTCATATATGAAAGTCACTAATTTACAATGGAGACAATATAGTACTGCATGTTAATTGGATATCCATATATAAAATACAAATCTTAACCTCCTGCCTCATTCCATACACAAAAATTAATTCCAGGAGGACTGTAGAGCTATTTATGAGAGGTAAATAATAATGCTTTTAGACAAAAATAGGCAAATATAATAATGCTGCAGGCAGGTAGGCAGATATTTTTCCAGCAGGACACAAAGAAGCAATAAACACAAATGAAATTATTTAAATTAAATTGGAGTACATTAAAATTTAAAAATTAATCAAAAGATATTATTAAGAGAGTGAAAGGGCAAACTATAGAGTGGGAGATAGTATATACAATACACATACATGACAAAGGACTTTTACCCATAATATATAAAGAACTCCTGGAAATCAATAAGGAGAAGTCAGATAATACAATAAAGAAATGGGCAAGAGACTTAACAGACATTCCACAACAGAGGATATTCAAAGTACACTTATGCTTGAGACTAGATTAGAAAAGAAATATCAGTATGACTAAAACAAAAAAAATTATATCAAATATTTGTGACAGTGCATAATGAGTAAGATTCATTGTTTCAGTTGAGTGGAAATGGGTACAATCATTCTAAAAAACTGTCTGGCAGTATCTACATAAACTGATATATGTTTATACTACAGCACAGCAATTCTACTCCCAGTTATGTAACAACAGAAACATAAACAAAACAGTCACTAAAAGACAGGTACAACAATGTTGATAACAACACTAATCATAATAGTCAAAAATGGAAAACTACTCAAGTGTCCACCAACAATAAAATGGGAAAATTGTGATATATTCAGACAACGGAATGCTACAGAGCAATGACAATAAAAGAACTATAGCAACAATCAGCGGTATGAGTGAATCTCACAAACATAATTTTAAGCAAAATAAACCAGACATACAAAAGTATAACACTGTATTATTCTGCTTGTAAAAATTTCAAAAACAAGCAAAACTAATCCATAGTGTTGTAATTTGGGTTCCATTTTGGGGTAGTGACTGGAAGGTGGCATAGGCAGGGGTTTTGGGGTGCTGGTAATGTTCTACTTCTTATTTTGAAATTTTATATTGTTTGACTAACATTTCCCCAATCCCTGCTCCCTAGCCCCTGGTAACCACCATTCTACTCTCTACCTCTATAATACAACTTTTTTAGATTCCACATATAAGGGAGCTGATGAAGTATTAGTCTTTCTGTAACCGGCTTATTCTACTTTATGTACTGTCCTCCAGGTTCATCCATGTTGTTACAGGATTTCTTTCTTTTTAAAGGCCAAATAGCATTCCATTGTTTGTGTGTATGTGTGTGTGTGTGTATACACATTTTTTAAATCCATTCATCTGTTGACTGATTCCATATCTTGGCTATTGTGAATAGTGCTGCAATAAACATGGGAGTGCAGATCTCTCTTTGGTAGACTGATTTCAGTTCCTTTGGATATATTCCCAGCAATGGGACTGTGGGATCATATGGTAGTTGTATAGCTAATTTTTTAAGAAACATTCATACTACTTTCCTTAATGGCTGTATTAGTTTATATTTCCACTCAAAGTGCAAGGGTTCCCTTTTCTCCACATCCCCACCAACACTTTTACCTTTTTGATAATAGCTATCCTAACAGGTATGAAGGGATATCTCATTGTGGTTTTCATTTGCATTTACCTGATGATTAGTGATACTAGCATTTTTTCATATAGCTGTTGCCCATTTGTATGTTTTCTTTTGAGAAATGTCTACTCAGATTCTTTGCCCATTTAAAAAATCAGGTTGTTTTCTTGCTATTGGGTTGAGTTCCTCATATATTTTGCATATTAACTCCTTATGTATGTTTTACAAATATTTTCCCTCATTCTGTAAGTAGTCTCTTCACTTTGTTGACTGTTTTCCTGGCTGTTTGGAGGCTTTTTAGTTTGGTATAATCCCATTTGTCTGTTTTTGCTATTTTGCTATTTTGTCTATCCAGAAAAATCACTGCCCAGACCAATGCCATAGAGCTTCTCCTCTAGGTTTTCTTCCAGTAGTTTTATAGTTTCAGGTCTTACATGTAAGTCTTTATTGCATTTTGGGTTGGTTTTTATACATGGTGTGAAATATGCTAATTTCATTCTTCTGCATGTGGACACCCAGTTGTCCTAACACCATTTATTGAAGTGACTGTCCTTTCTCCATTGTTTGTTCTTGGCACCTCTGTCAAACATCAATTGACTGTAAATATGTGGATTTATTTCTGGGCTCTCTATTGTTCTATTTCTGGAATACAAACAATGGATATGTTCACTTTGTAAAAATTATTGAGCTATGATTTGTGCCCTTTTATGTAAGTATGTCACACTTCAATGAAAAGTTTGCTTCTAAAAACGTGGTCATGAGAAGAATGGTAATAAAGCAATAAGAACAAAAAACCAAAACAATAACATATTAGGTGTCTTGTGAAGTTGCCTATAAAAACAACCATCTGTTTTTAAATAGAAAATATTCTACAAAACCAAAAAAAGCAGTAAAATTAAGATGAGTTCCTTGGGAGGAATAATCTCCTATTCTTCCTAATTAGCACTCCAATAAAAGTCCTGAAATAAAGTCTAACTCCATAGAAGCTCTAAAATGGTGGGGCTATATACCCACAATGTCCAACAGGGTAGCCATTAGTCAGTGTGTACTTAAAATGAGTACTTGAAATGTGGCTAGTCTGACTTAAGATGTGTTGTAAGTATAAAATACACCCTGAGTATTGAAGACTTAGTATAAGTTAAAAAAATGTAAAATATCTGAATAATTTTTAAAGTTTTCAAGTTATTTTTAAGCGTTTACATCAAAGTATACCAGGAACACACAAAAAAGTACTGAAGTTTAAAGCAAAATGGATTCACCAAAATGTATGTTACCAAGCCCCTGTAAATAAAGTGTTGCCAGCATCCCAGAAGTCTCCCTATATACCTTCCAAACACTTTCCAAAAGGTATTCACTAACCTGCCAACACCATAAATTTTGTGTTGTTTTGAGTTTGATACTAATTGAATCATGTAATTTTGTGTGTGTGTCCAAGTGATTCACCCAGCTAAACTATGTACCTGTAATTTACTTTGATTGAGTCTTAAGATTTTATAATGACTATACCACAAATATTCATTCTCCTGTTGTGTATCATTTGGGTTGTTTCCAGATTTTGGCCTCTGTAAACAATGCTTCTGTGAATGTTTTTGTACATGTCTCTCTCTGTCTCTCTCTGTCTCTCTCTCTCTCTCTTTTTTTTTTTTTTTTTTTTTTTTGCTGGGTATTAGGTTATATGTATTTAACTTAATACATTAAAGAAGCGAAGGTTTCCAAATAAAGTTCTATCAACTTATACTATCACCAGAAATGTATGAGAATTCCAGCCCTTCCACAGCCTGGACCTTTGGTACCATCAGTCTTTTTAAATTTTAGCAAGTATTGCGCTGGTTTTTTCAACTGTCAATTTGTTTATACTAGGAACTATATTACTTAGACTCTCCCCTACATAGTTCCTGGTTAAAGTTTGCCAAAAGTAAAGTGGCAGGAGATCTGGAAGGTGAAAATGAAGGCTTAGGCATTACACACTATTGGTTTCCTTTGTTCAGAGGTGGTGAAAGGAAGATTTAGGGGTGCAGTTGCATTCCAGTTTGTCCTCATTCTTTTGGAGTCTGTGCCCACCTATCTCTTCCACCATGGTTTTAATTTACATTGCCATAATTATTAATAAAGTTGACTATATATTTTATATTTTTTTGGTCATTTATATATCCTCTTCCACAAAGTGCCTGTTCAGGTCTCTTGCATATTTTTTCAATGAATTATATGTTTTCTTCCCCTTATTAAATTATATGAATTCCTAGCGTTTTTCAAATACAATTCCTTCGTTGGTTGACCCTCAATAATTTTTATGTGAATTTCATGTTAAAATGATAATATTTTGAATATACTGTGGTACATGTATTATTGAAATTAACTTCATCTCTTTTTTTTAACTATTTAAAATATGGCTATTAAAAAAAAACTTTAAGACTACATTTGGGTTCATATTTCCATGGTTTATATTTCCATTGGACAGTGCAGCCCCAGACAACTAAAGCCTAACTGCAGAACCTATTTTGTTAGTTCTCCTATCTAATTTTTTAAGGTTCTAAAGATGCACAAAAATATTTTATTAGGTTCTGTGATTTATAATGAATTTTTGGGTTTTTTTTTTGAAACAGGGTCTCACTTTGTTGCTCAGGTTGGAATGCAGTAGCGTGATCACGGCTCACTGAAGCCTCAAACAACTGCAACTCCTGGGTGGGCTCAGGTGATCTTCCTGACTCAGCCTCCTTACTACAGATGCATGCTAGCACACTCAGCTAATTTTTTATTTTTTGTGGAGACAAGGTCTTGCTATGTTGTCAAGGCTGGTCTTTAACTCCTGGCTTCAAACAATCCTCCCACCTCAGCCTCTGCACCTGGCCTATTATGAATATTCTTAAAAACTGAACATAAATAAAACACTTTAAAATAAACACAAGACTACCGTTTTATAAAAATACACAAAACCACCAAGTTTCTGTGCTTTTAACTGAAATTACATCAGCCAAATGTGATAATCCTCTTTTATGGTTATCTCATTCTGTGCAGAACTCATACAACAGTTATATATATAACTCTGTGTGTGTCTCTCTATATGCATATACAGAGTGGTACAGTTATATCAATATATATAGATATACATACACTATATATTCTATCATTGATTTATTTAAGAAAGAAGTTAGTCATTAATTAACATATGCAAACTGTGGCAAACAATTCTTTCAAAACATAGGGTTAGCTGGGGGACAATTTAAAAGAAAGCCTTGGGTACTAAAAAGCTTAGAAACCACTGCTCAAGTTTACTTAACAGCAATCCTCCATTATCAATGAGTTTTGAATGCGGGCAACTAATGCAATAAGGAAGAACATTAGAATATCCATGTTGCAGTTTGTTCATTAGAAATTCTTCTCTATTAAAAGAGGAAATAATTCAAGTCCATTATGATGGCTTCCCCCACAAATAAGCCTTGTGAAATACTTGTGAATATTTCATACATTGTTAAGCTGTTTGTACTTATGTAGAGCTATTGTGTATATCCTTTAATAGCAGAAACATTAGAAAACAGATGCTTTGCTATTGCTTAATTTACATAATACCACTGAGATACAGCTGTAAGCATGCTCAATCATTTTTTAATGCCTCATCAAAGTGTAAGGTCCTTTTTTTCTTTTACCTCAGCTTCTTTTACTGAAAGAAAGCAAATACTACATGCCTGGCTACCATCAACCATCACAACCCTTTTGCATGTGATTCTTGCAGTATTCCAATCCATCACTGGTTCAGAAGGGCACTTCTTAACTTTTTAAAAATTGATTCTCTTGAAATATCAACATTGCTCTGAATATTGGAGTTTTGTGTCTAAATCTATTGAATTAAGGAGGCTCAAAAGGCTCCAATTTTAATTTTTTTTTTGGCATTTTAAACCCAGATACAGGTAATGAGAAACATTTTTAAGCTACTATATAATCCAATTTCTCCAGGTTATGATCAGGTTAAATGCTTGCTGGGTGGAACCTGTCACAAGCATTAAAAGTTATGGATGATTTAAGAAAAAGTGAGGAAGAAAAATTCATTGTTAAATAATGAATAATAATAACTGAAATTAATTTAGATTCATAAGTGCTTTTCGGTTGTTAGATTCAAACCAGTTTTTGGTATATTTCTTGAAGCACGTGCACGAATATCACCATTTTTAAAAATGAGATGGGTGTTCTTGTTTTCTCTTTGAGAAATAGTCATTTGACATGAAAAGAACAATGAACAGGGAGGCCTGTGTCCATGCTCCTCTCAGGGACCAACTAAATAGCTGTGGGTCCATGAGGTGCAACTTAACTTCTCTATGCCTTGAATTGCTACTATTTATAATTTTTTTTGTTTTTTTGTTTTTTGGAGACAGAGTCTTCCTTTGTGCCCAGGCTGGAGTGTAGTGGGGCAATCTCAGCTCACTGCAACCTCCGCCTCTCAGGTTCAAGTGATTCTCCTGCCTCAGCCTCCTGAGAAGCTGGGATTATAGGCACCCACCACCACACTTGACTAATTTTTGTATTTTTAGTAGAGACAGGATTTCACCATGTTCATCAGGCTGCTCTCGAACTCCTGACCTCATGATCCACCCACCTTGCCTTCCCAAAGTGCTGGAATTACAGGCATGAGTCACCATGCCTGACCTATGCCTTGAATTCTTCATCTTGAAAAAGAGGATTTATAATGATCTATAATGTCTACCACTATAACAATAACATTCAGAGCTACCCTTTACAGTACCGTGTGATAAGGTTATACTAAGTACTGTCATTGTAATCATGCTTCACTGCCATGATGACCAATGAGATGGGTATTATCATCCCTATATCATGGAAGGAAACACTGAAGCTAAATTATTTGCTCAAGGTCACATAGTAGATGACAAAGTCAAAATTCAAACTACCTTAGTGACTGTTTTGTATAAGGAAGTCACTAAACAAGATGACAATTAAATAGGCTAGAGACTTTTGTGCATGGAATTAAGTGGCCTAAAATAATAATAAGTCAATAAAGTTGAGCAATATAGCATAGTAATTAAGAGCACAGTTACAGGGCAGGCCTGATTTCAGCCATCCTTACCACTCAGTGCTGCAGTCAAGTCTTATGCTTCATCCCCTTCTCCTAGATCCTGGACATGGAACTCCCCTTCCCCATATCACCCACATGATACCTCCTTGACTGTCAGCAGAACCTATGGCTCCTTAACTCCTCCCCATTTTTCAATCCACCAGTTTCTTCTGGCTTATCTAGCTTAACCATCAGAACCCCAATAATAAGTAAATTTAATGAAGAACCCTCTTACACCCTAGAATCTGTCACCCTGTGATAGTCCATGATGTCCAGAGTATTAAACCTCAACTCTAGAGTATCCACAGAAACTGCAGTTAAGAATAAGGGCTCTGGAAAGCAGACTTCTTGGGATCAGAGCCCAGATGCCCCACTAAATACATAGATATTCTTGTGTAAGTTATTTAACCTTTCTGAACCACATTTCCTCATGTGCAAAATGGGGGAAATGGTGTTCTGTATCTCACAAAGTTGTGAGCGATGAGTTTAATTCATGTAAATCACATAAAACAGCATTCTAGTTCAAAGCACACACAGATTTCTAAGAGAGCCTAGAGAAAGACACAAATGAGTATATATCTCTAGCCTCTGAGATTTAATTATGGCTGAGATGCAGAATGCTATCCAGTCTTATAAAGGTAATAAATTTTTCTCAGTTTTCTAAGAAGACAATATAATTTCTAAGAAGACAACATAATCCTTAACCTTTACAAATAAATACTAAAAAGTTCCATACCGCAGTAGGATTGTCTGTTTTTTGTTTTTAGCAGAAAAAATAAACCACAGGAAAGGTAAAATTTCTCTCTCTTTTATAAAACAAATATTTTTAAGACTAAAACAGTTATATAATTTTCAGAATTATTTATTAGGAAATAAATCCATTCAGTGATCGACATTAGAATTTAATCTATACATTTGTTTCTAGGTCAAATGTGGTATAGACTGCTAGCTGCTCACCAAAATTCATGATCTCATCTCCCCTGGCACACAACTAACTTACATTTCTTGGGCCCCTTAAGAAATGTGACATGTGCTCATGTGGCTGAATTTTAGCTAGTAGAATGGGCGTAGATGTGTACCACATCCAGGTCTGGCCCATAAAAATCTCCAAGGTAGGTATATGCCTCTGTATTCTCTTTCCTTGTGGCTGGCTAGAATGAAGATGGCTCCTAATGTAATTTTGGAAGTTAACAATTGAAAATGACAGAGGCTCCAACAGTCTGATAAGACTGCACTGAAGAAGGCTACTCTGCTCACCTGTTCATCTACTATAATAGTACTGTTATATAAGCAAGAAAGAAACTTCCATTGTATTTGTATCATTATATATTTTGGGATCTACTTGTAACAGCAATTAGCCTTCCTTAAATAATGTAAATTTCAAATAATGCAGAATTTTAGACTCAAAATAATATAGCAACTTAACAAATCTATATGAAGATAACGTAAATGCTCAATCAAAATACTCAAGGAATAAAGATATCTCAAAGAACAGTAGTTTTAAAAATTCTAATTAAATTTCTTCTTTGTTTGGGACAAGGTCTCACTCTAACATTCAGCTGGAGTGTACTGGCATGATTGCAGTTCACTGCAGCCTAAACCTTCCAGGCTCAAGCAATCCTTCCACCTCAGCCTCCTAAGTAGCTGGGACTACAGTTGCATGCCACCATACTAGGCTAATTTTTTATTTTTTTGTAGAGACAGGGATCTTCCTATGTTGCTTACTCCTAGCCTCAAGCGATCCTCCTGCCTCAGTCTCACAAAGTGATAGGATTACAGGCATGAGCCACCACACCCAGCCCTAAATTCTTATTAGCAAATAAAGAGATTAGTCAAAACACTGAGGTCAAATACATAAAAATCTGTAAATTCATAACATTCTAAAAAATCATTATATAACATTATATCAACTTTGAGTGCTTAGACTGCCAAAAACTGTACTTAAGCCATTTATATACATTATCTTGTTTATTTCTCATCTCAACCTCCTGAGGAAAATACTACTACAATTCCCAAATGATGACTGAGAAAACTAAGGCATAGAATCAATAACTCAGGTCATACAGTTACAAAGTGGCAGAGCTGGGATCTACAATTCAAACTACTCAGCTCACACTCTTCACTACTATGCAAAAATGCCTCTGCAAGTAGTTTCCTATCATTCAAAAAATTATAAGAAAATGTGGAAAGCAATTTAATTTGAAACCACAAAAGAATATTAAAAATACAGTTCTCTAAGTGGTAACAAAAATCTGTATTTAAGAGATTTTTTAAAAAGAGTATTTCTCTTATCAGTATCTTTGCCAGTTTCTTCCTTGACAAACACTATTAAATCACAACTCTCATAGAGAAGAAGGGCAGAGATTTGTGACTGAAATCCAACCTCTTATTTCTAGTTTGTTGTCAACCTGAACTAAAAATCAGCTCCTGGTAGATTAATGGCGGTATAACTCAAAATTCTTTTGACTTCTGCCTTTTTTGTTCTAACTCTTCTACCCTATACAATTGATTCCCAAAATTGTCAATTCTTCCTTCAAAATGTCAATTACATTCATTTCTCCTTCCGCTTTCACTGGCATTATTCTAAATCAGCCCCTTACTGCCTATCACCTATACTATGTTTTTCCAACCTTTTAAACTGTCTCACTGATAAAAGAAATATTTTACATCTTGACTACATGGAAGAAAGCTACTCTGCTCACCTGTTCATCTACTATAATAGTATTATTACAGGAGCAAGAAACACACAATACAAACACACAGAGAATATGTGTGTTTCTACTTGAGACCAAATCTTTTTTTTTTTTTTTCTTTTTTTTGAGACCAAATCTTTATGAAGTAAGACTCTCTTCCTAAGAGCAATTTACTCTGACATGGTTTAAACATTTTTGGTTACATCTCTTACTGTGCTGATTTCATGATCTGTTGGTGGGTCACGACCTGCAGCGTGAATAACTTTGATCATTGCAAATGTTCACTTACTTCCTCCATGTTTCCTGGCTCCTATTCTTTTTATTCATCTCCACCAGATTAAATCTTTGTTAAATTCTATCCTAATGATGTCTACTTCCCATTCAGAATTCTTTACGAACTCCTCTTATAATCTTAAGAAGAAAGTACAAATTCCTTAGCCTACTGTTTAAGGCTCTACCAAATCTGGCAATACACCAATACGTACTACCTCAACTACAGACAAACTGAACAATCCTGAATACAACTTGTGTATTCCTGATTCTTTGCAGACTGAATTCTGTCCCTCCCTAGTCCCTAGATATGCCTATGAAAATCCTACTCCACTCATTCACTCAGTATATATTTAGTGAGAAACTACATCTTCCAGGCACAGAGGGAGAGACAGGTGGTCCCTGTACTCACAGAGTGTATAGTATAGTATAGTATAGTATAGTATAGTATAGTATAGTATAGTATGCAAATATTAAAGTACTGACAAATGAAAAAAACAGTTACAAAAGGAGTAATAGAGTATAACTGGATCACAAAATAAAAAGAGCTCATAAAAGGGTTAGGGTGGGCTGAGCGAGGTGGCTTATGCCAGCACTTTGGGAGGCCGAGGTGGGTGAATGATTGCTTGAGGTCAGGAGTTCGGGACCACCCTGGTCAACATGATAAAACCAAGTCACTACTAAAATACAAAAATGAGCCTGGTGAAATGTGTCTATAATCCCAGCTACTAGGGAGGCTGAGGCAGGAGAATTGCTTGAACCCAGGAGGCAGAGATTGCAATGAGCTGAGACTGCACCACTGCACTCCAGCCTGGGCAACTACGTGAGACTCCATCTGAAAACAACAACAAAAACAAAAACAAAAACGGGGGTGGTTAGGGCAACTCTCCCCGAGAAGAGACTTTTGTTTAATCTAAGTACCAAAGTACAAAAAGGAGTTAACAGGTGAAAAGTGAGGTTAAAATGTTCTCCGGTAGGGAAAGAATATGGTAAGGCTTCCGAAGCAAGAACTGGTGTGTGGAAACTCTGAAGAAGTAGAAGACCAGTTCAGCTGTGGCACAGAGAAAGCAAAGCAGAGTAGCCTGTGAGCAGGGATAAGGGGAATAGCAGACATGGATGGCATTACATCCCAGATCAAAGTATCCTGCCTGCTATATGCCAGGTAACTATGCATTTAAGAATGTTTAAGGCATGTTTTCTTGCCATCCAAGAACTTGCATTCTTCTGTGAAGACTGACAGGTAAACCTGTAGTGGAATAAGAACCAAACTAAACATATGTGTAACCAGATCAGAGACAGGAGTAATAACTTTTCCTGGCATACTGAAAGAAGCATTCTAGAGGAAATAATGTCTAAGCAGAGGTATTAAAAATGAATACATGGGTTCCCTAAATTGGCTGTGGCTTATCAGGCAAAGGACCAGGATGTGTAAAATTACAGGGACATGAAAAAAATAATCACGGCTTTTCCATAAAGTCATCCTTGATAGCCTGGAAGAAAAAGTGTTTTTATACTTCTCAGAATTGAGGGCATCAAAATAGTTAGTCTACAGGATGATAAAGTACTTGAAGAAAAAGGCTTCATTTTTCCTTATTTTTTCCTAAACCACTAATGGAAGTTTATTATAGCACTTTGCTTATAGAAGACACTAAATATCAGTAAATACAGATGTGTGGAATAAATAATCACATTTGTTGAATTAAAAGTAACTAAGTGATCCCTTATGTGCCACAGGAGTAAGAGAATAAATGTACATTTACTTTCAGTAGCTGGGAAAGAGATTATCAAAGAAGGAAGGACGATATAGTGAAATCCCTTTGACACCAGAAGTTCAAATAGTAGAAGAGGGCTCCAAGTTGAGGTGCCTGGGACTCTCATGTATAAGGAGGCAACAAAAATGAGTGAGAATAACATAACACATAAATTACTCATTGTTTAAAATGTGTAAGACCGAAAAGTTTTATTTTGTTAAAAAATGGTCTACCTACAAATAATGAGATAGTTAAGGATTTGGTATAGTTGTTATCATTTTAGGCAGAGAACAGATAATTTAATAGCTCATCTCTTCTCATATCTAAGGCCTTGAGTTTTAAGAAATCATTTAAATTAACTTCAAAATGTTCTTGCAGACATTATAAACTCTGTCCATACTGATGAATTCCAATGACATCATTGTTTCCATGGTAACTAATGCACTTCAAATGGGGAAAAAGCAGAGAGCAAGACTAAAAACCAAGGGGAAGAAATGAAATAAAGTGGTATAAACAAAGCATAACATCTTTTTGGTATTTACAAAACACTTACTAATTTCAAAGCTTTACCATTACTTAGGCTTTGAGGCTCATAGGGGCCAGAGGAATCTCAAAGGTCATCAAATCCACTTCCCACTCATAGTCAAGACCTTTACAATGTAGCTGAATCAAGACTGCCCAATTGTTCACAGAGTTTATTGCTGGTAATTTCTTACTCATTTACTTGCAAACATTACTGAATACCTAACTTGTTCTGCAGGTTTAAGAGATGATTAAGACCTTCTATCTCTTTTAAAAAATATTGGTAGTTTAGAAGGAAAATAATTCAAATGTAGGATGAAAAAAAGAGAGGGCTATAATAAAGATACAGGGAGATATCCAAAAGGCCAGAGGAAGTAAGTATAAATCCCAACTTGGAAAAATTTCACAGTTCCAGTGACTTTCATTTTCACTCCCACTAAGTCCCACAAACCCAAGGCAACATCCTGGACCTGTCAGGACCCAGAACTGCTCTAACTTGGCAAACTTACATGCTAAGATCAACTTTCTCATCCCAAACAGCTCTTTTACCCTCTAACTGATCCCTGAAGTAGTCCTCTGAGCCTTATGCAGTCTATCAGCCTTCACTTGGAATACCTCCTCATACTCTCTTGCTAATATCCTCAACGTTTATCTTTCAGTGGCATCCACCTAGCAACAGCCTAACCTGGACTTGGTGACCATCCCTCTTCCTCTCTGTTATGTTCCATAGCATTATCTGTCCAACCCTCTGCCTTAGAATCTAGAAAAAAATCTGTCAGAACAGTATGAGATTAAGTATCCAGGTCTACATACAGTTATACAGGTTTACTTAAGGACTGAAAGATAATATATTCTGAATTTGGCAACTATAGATTAGACTCCTAACTAGCAAAGTCCACATAGGACTTGCTCCATAGCCATAGTCACCTCAAATGACAGTGTCTGTTGAAATGGTCTTTTGATACACAAAGTGATAATTTACAGGGGGTAAAATTTTAAAGAGGTCTTGCTCCTGCTCTGTTTAGAATTTTTTCCTCAAGAAATTCATGTTTTTTGGGTAAGCTAGACATATACCTCAGCTCTAGTCTTACAGAATGAGAAGTTAAACATTCACTTACGTGCAAACAGAATGGCTATTATCCTAACTTTGGAGTGATCTGAACAGACAATTGGCCCTATTATCTAATTTCTGTCAGAAAGAAAGATTATAGATTACTTGTTAATGTCATAATTTTTGGTAGATAACCATCTCTCTAACTTTTTGCTGACCTATATTTAAAATCCCATATAATAAGAAACCTAATTTAGTTATCTGGATAGGCATTACTTGTGTCTAGTTTGTCTAAGAAGGCATAATACAAAGTAACATTGCTCAAATTAGGTGCTTTAGAGAGAGTTTTCTGTGTGAGGCAGGCATTTGGTTATCATTGTTTTAATTCAAATTCTTAAAGTTTATAACATAGAACACTGGCCCTAAACTACTTGCTGATGACAATCATAAACCCCCTAGTGCAGGCATCCCCAAACTTTTTACACAGAGGGCCAGTTCACTGTCCCTCAGACCGTTGGAGGGCCACCACATACTGTGCTCCTCTCACTGATCACCAATGAAAGAGGTGCCCCTTCCTGAAGTGCGGTGGGGGGCGGGGGGGGGTGCTGGATTAATGGCCTCAGGGGGCTGTATGCGGCCCGCAGGCTGTAGTTTGGGGACTCTTGCCCTAGTGAAAAACCCTCAGACCACCTGGAAGGTAAATATACAGGCACCTTCCTTATCAGCCTCCTTGATTTCCACAAGAACATGTCAATCCAACCCAGAGTTCTGTGGCTTGCCAATGCTCACAGCACTGTGCTAACTGGCAAAGCAGAAGAGGTACTTGAGATAAATCACCTCAACCACTCTACTACACTATTTTATACTTTTCGAAAGCCCTCTGAGAGATAAACATTTATGAACACTTCCCTTCAAGTCCATTCATTCAAATACATTATTGGTTCTTATCCTGTGTCCTGGTCACTACAGAATCTGATTAAAGTTACAATTCTTTCCATACCAAAACAAATACACTTAGGCATACAATTTAGGGGTAGGGGAGGTGAGAGAGAAAAATCATGAGACTCCTGAAGCTAAGCTACAAACTGAAGTTTAAAAAGCTCTGATGTATATGCTCTAAAATCTGTTTTTGAATTAATAAGCAAGGCCGCTAGCTAGCTACACAGAAGCATCATGTTGGCACTGTACTGAAATGTTTGTTTTAAATTGTACTCCAGCACAATTCCACCTGCTTTTGTTGAGGCACAGTAGAAGAATCCTCAATTTACTGTAAAGAAGGTGACGAGTGTGTTCATTACATACACAGGTTCTTCTTTCTAAGAACCTAGGGAAGATATTTCTCTCTGTTCTCAGCTCTGTCTCTCTTGAGCATCCAGTTCTTTGTTTTTGTTAACTTTGTAGAAATGCAGTTTTATAATGGTACTATATTTCTTTTCCTTTGGCTGCTAGAAAAGTCATGGTACACCCCTAGCATGTATTTAAGTTCCTTAATAGCACACAATTTGTTTACTGACTTCACTTCTGACCCCATCTAATTTTAATTATTTTGTCTAATTTTATTGTACTTTTAAGTAAGTTGAACTGTAGGAAGCAGAAGGAAGAAAGTAATCTTTTTTCATCTGTTTCCCCATAAGTGATCTATTCAAGTCTGTCTATCTAAATAATTTCCTAAAACACTTCTGTAATTGTTTTTCGTCAGTGAGAGCTGCAATTATGAGAGAAGTAGTACTTCTACAGAAAACACTTACCTAAAGGATGTTTTAGAATTCTTCGGGATTAATATAATATGTAGACATGTTTGCACCTATAAGTGTGTTTTTAAAGTAACCATAAATATGAACTAGGACATTCATAAAGCCTTCTGCACAGGACTAAATTACGACTTCAACTGTATTTTTCAAGGACTTGCTTCTTCAGTTGGAAGAGTTTTATATTTTTCAACAGTGAAGTTGTAAATGCTTACAGGCACATGGACTTTGCGAAACATCTCAGCACCCTTGTGTGCATCCATCAATGCAATATCCTGGGGCGTGGAGACAATCACAGCACCTAACCAAAAGATAAACAAAATGCTATTATCTTTTAATTCTTATGGAGAGATTACTTCCAACATTATGTTATTTATATGTGCAAATAGTCTACTACAGTAACTATTTAGGTCATTCATATAAATTTCATATAATGAATGAGAAAGACAAGAAAATATCTACTTTGTTTTGCCTACCTTTGAATCCTCACTTCTATAATCACAACTGGGCTGGGCATAGTGGCTCACACCTCTAATCCTAACACTTTGGGAGGCTGAGGTGGGCAGACCATTTGGGGCCAGGAGCTCGAGACCAGCCTGGTTAACATGGTGAAAACCTGTCTCTACTAAAAATACAAAAATTAGCCAGGTGTGATGGTCCACATCTGTAATCCCAGTTACTTGGGAGGCTGAGGCAGGAGAATTGCTTGAACCCGGGAGGTGGAGGTTGCAGTGAGTCAAGATTGCGCCACTGCACTCCAGCCAGAGTGGCAGAGCAAGACTCTGTCTCAAAAATAAAATAAAATAAAATAAAATAAAATAAAATAAAATAAAATAAAATCACAATTCAGTGATCAGTGATTCAGGATCTTAAGTCTATTAGTGGGACTTTCTTCCCATTCAGACAATGTGCAAGTTACACAGATGCATAAGGTAGGTCTTACTTTCAAGTTAACAGTCCAATAACCAGGCACGGTGGTATGTGCCTGTAATCCCATCTACTTGGGAGGCTGAGGCAGAGGGACCACTTAAGCCCTGGAGTCCAAGACCAGCCTGGGCAATATAGTGAGACCTCAACTCAAAGAAAAAGGAAGAAGAAGGAGAAGGAGAGGAAGAAGAAGGAGAAGGAGAGAAAGAAGGTGAAGAAAAGGGAGGGAGGGGAGGGAGGGAAGGAAGGGAGGGAGGGGGGAAAAGGGAGAGAAGAGGAGAGAAGGGGAGAGAGAAAAATAAAGGAAGGAAAGAAAGAAGGAATGAAGGAAAGAAAGAAAAGAAAAAACAAAAAGAAAGAGAGAAGCAGCAGTGGTGGCGGAAATATAAGAAGTGGAGGTGGTTGTTAATAGTCTACTTGGGAGACCGAAAAATTAAGCATTACAATACAATATGCTAAAAAAGAGAAGGAGGAGGAAAAAAAGAATGAGGAGATGGAGAAAAAAGGAGGAGGAGAACGAAGAAGAGCAGGAGGAGGAAGAAGAATTTGTTAATATTCTACTTGGGAGACTGAAAAATTAAGGATTACAATACAATATGCTAAGCATTATAACAGAGGTGCGCAGACGGTATCATGGAGTTGTAAAGAAGAAACAGGAAGATCTAGGAGAGAAAATGGTGAAGTGTAACAGATAGAAGGGGAAGGCAGAGACAGGAGAAGCAATGGGGAAAAGTATCCAGGAAGAAGTGATTCTTAAGCTGAGTCCTAGAAGTTTATATTCTTAAAAACTCACACTGGAAAGTAATTTGGTGGGAATAAAGCTGAGGGCTGTGGCAGAAATTCAGATGCAAAATGGCAGAACCTGAACTGAAGTGGATGGAGATGGTGACTTTTCTGGATCTCCACTACTACCCTACAGAAACCAGGTAGTACTAGGGTACAGAGTTTTGACAAAAAGTGCGATACAATTTTTCTTTAGGTGGAAACAACAAAGGCCTGGTTAGGATTGGCAGGGTCTGTGAATTTTTTTTAATTTTGTGGCTCCCTCTAGATGATAACCTAAAATAATTAACATAAACATAATACAGATCACATGGCTGACCATCACCTTACAACTAAATATGCAATGCTATGACAATTCAGAGTCCCAAACTGTTAAATTGGTATCAAGTGGCAGTCAGACACAACTAATGAAAACAGAGGCAAGATTAACAATAAATAACTGATTACACCAAGTGAAGGTCAAATGATACTAGAGAGTATCGCCTGGGGGGATATTTTTAAGAAGTTCAAACAGAGAAAAGTGGTGGGAGAACCAAGTTACCACAAAGCACATGGCAGTATAGGCATGTCAAACTTGAAAGAACCTGTACGACAGCAGTTAGCGATAAATTCATCTTGCAATCAGCATCTTCATTTCAGGAAAAAAAACATCTTTTACATTAAATTAATGTCATAAATTTGAATTTTGCTAATTTTGTAGGTTTTGCTTGTATTTAATTTATTTAATTTTTAACCTATATAATATGTGCTATAAACTTATGGATTTTATAAAATAATAAGTCAGTATGGGGTGTGGGAAGATTATTTTGCCTTTAGAAAAAAGGCCTATTTGTTACTCAAGTTTGAGCTACACTATTTTTAGAATTCAAACAGAAGAGGATTCAAAATTTGATTCTATAGCTGACTACCTGTGTAACTAGATAATGCCTTAACCTATCAGAGTTTTTGCTCCTTCATGTACAAAATGGCATAGAAACACTTAGGTCACAGGGTTAAAATAATTAAATAAACTACTATATACAGATACTTGACATGATGTCTAACATGCAATAAATGATGGCTGTAGCTGCTGTTATCATCATTACTACACTTATTATTGTTATTAATAAAATGCCTTAGACATTGCTGAGAAGGTCATTTTCTAATGGCTATCTGGCAGCTCATTCTACTTTTCAAACTGTTCCATGGATCACTACAGCCTTCTATTTTTATTTATTCTGTCCAATAAACCAAAACTGAGTTAACACTTCTCTTTCCCCTCTTGCGAAGACTGACGGATATCACATCTTGGCAAAAATTACACTCTACACCTCCAATACATTTTCAGAATTTGCCACCTTCTAGATTCTGTTATTAATCTGTTTCCTAGTTTTTTTCATACCTAGTCATTTGGAAGGGATCTAATTCCAGCTCTGGGTGTATCCAGGTGTATAACTAACCTCGAACAAATAATGCAGAATCAGAGTGACTCTGAGTCTTTCTTTAACTGTAAAACTAGTGCCTGCACTAGGTAGTTTCCAAGGATTCACCTATCGCTATACTATTTAGCATTCCATCTTAACTATAAACAGCTTCTAGAACTACCTCTGCTCAACTTGACTGCCCGAGTAATCTTATTTAAGGGATATTAGCCCTCAATCTCAGAACTATTCTCTTTCTACATAAGCAGAGGAATCTCCTTGGCTATTTCCTCCAACTCTTCTCCTTCACTATTTTTAGTATATGTGCTGCCGAAGCGAGCACTCTCCTTCACTATATAATAGTATGTAGGGTGTTCTCTACTGCATTGGCTCTAAAAAGTATTCTTAGCTTTTATATGATATAAACATGTTACTGTTTAAAATACTTTTTGTCTATTTGTAGCATCATTACACAATACAGCTTCTAGGGCAGTTATGATTTATTTTATTGTTTTATCAAACAGTAATGACATAATACTTTGCACATAAAAGATAAAGAAATAGGCACTTAAAAGATCAATGATTTCAACAATGTTCTTATATTTTCAAAATCATCTCCCCTAGATTACTTCAACATAAACTTTAAGTTGGCAATTCCGTGAACTAGGAGTCAAGAGCTTCAGATTCTGGTTTTGATGACAGTCTTAATATAATATATAACCTTGAATAACCAAGTCTCAATATATCTCAATACTCCTCTATAAAATGAATCTATTTCCATAGGCCCTATTTAACTTAAACAGTTATTACATTAAACAAAGGTGAAAGTTAAATAAAAATGTAGAGGGGCATTATTTTAAAATAGCTATAAGATACTAAAGAGAGGGATTAAACTGGCTTGTTTTCTCTGTACTTAATTAACCCTAACACAGTAATACAAATAAGCATCTATGCCATCTGGGTTTCTTTGCAGAATAGTCTGAATAGCATCATTCGAACAAATTAATAACGACATTTGATAAGGACAATGATCATCTTCCATGTCTCGTCAAATGCTCAGGAAGCATATAGATATTTCATGGAACTACATTTATAGAAGTTTTTTTGTGTAAAATGTTTTTGTCTACTATTTGTAGAAATATATGTGGTATTTTGCTGAAATGTGTGTTCTTAATTAAGGACTAAGTCCTTAATCACAATACAATCAGCCTCTGGGTTTTGTCCTGAAAAAAAATTTCTAATCCTGTTGAAGAAGACAAAAACATAACTGGCTCACACATAAATCACTATCTCTTTTGCTATATCGTATATCAAAGTTAGTATAGTATATCATATAAGTTTAGTGTATCATTTAAGTAATCATTTCAGATAGCCCTGGAATGACCTTTAGAATTTATGGTAAGAAAACAATGCATAAAGAAACAATAGAACCTCCAGTAAAATTAAATTTAGTCCTTAATCTAGCATAACCCAAATTGTTAAAAAATTTTATTTTAATTTTTGAGAGTACATGGTAGGTATATATATTTTAGTCCATGAGATGTTCTGATACAGGCATACAATGTGTAATAACCACATCGTGTAAAATGGGGTACCCAGCCCCTCAAGCACTTATCTTTTATCTTATAAACAATCCAATTAAACTTTTAGATATTTTAAAACGTGCAATTAAGTTATTATTGACTGTAGGCACCCTGTTGTGCTATCAAATACTAGTTCTTATTCATTCTTTTTAACTGTTTTTTTTGTACCCATCAGCCATTGCCATCTCCCCATGACCCCACTACCCTTCTCCATCTTGGGTAACTATCCACTACTCCGTATGTCCATGAGTTCAACTGTTTTAATTTTTAGATCCCACAAATAAGTGAGAACATGAAACGTTTGTCTTTCTGTGCCAGGCTTATTTCACTTAACATAATGGCCTCCAGTTTCATCCATGTTGTTGCAAATGACAGGGTCTCATTCTTTTTATGGCTATATAGCACTCAATTGTGTATAAATACCACATTTTCTTTATCCATTAATCTGTTGATAGACATTTAGATTGCTTTCAAATCTTGGCTATTGTGAACAATGCTGCAATAAACATGGGAGTGCAGATATCTCTTTAATACACTAATTTCCTTTCTTTTGGGTACATACCCAGCAGTGGGACTGCTGAATATGGTAGCTCTATTTTTAGTTTTTTGAGGAACCTCTAAACTGTTCTCCATAGTGGTTGTACTAATTTACCTTTCCATCAACAGTGACAAGGGTTCCCTTTTCCTCAAATCCTTGCCAGCATTTTTATTGCTTGACTTCGGACATAAGCTATTTTAACTGGAGTGAGATGATACCTCTTTGTAGTTTCGATTTGCATTTCTCTGATTATCAGTGATGTTGAGCACCTTTTCATATGCCTGTTTGCCATTGTGTGACTTCTTTTCAGAAATGTCTATTCAGATCTTTTGCCCATTTTTTAACTGGATTGTTAGATTTTTTTCCTATAGAGTTGTTGCAGCTCCTTATATATTCTGGTTATAAATCTCTTGTCAGGTGGGTAGTTTGCAAATATTTGCTCCATTTGTGGGTTGTTTCTTCACTTTGATGTTTCTATTACTGTGCAGCAGCTTTTTAACTTGATGTGATCCCGTTTGCCCATTTTTGCTTTGATAACCCAGATTTTTGAATTTTAAAGGAATTATGTCATTTTTTTCTTGTTACTGTATCTTTTAACTTAAGATATGGTCTCTGAAACCTAACATTACATTTTATATTTATAATTATTGGCTTTCTACCTGTTAAATTTTAATTTTTCCCAGTAACATGAGCCAATATAAATTATTCTAGAATTTTCTTCCTTTATACCATCACTAATGATGTCACTTCAGTTTGTGATGAAGGGTTTGATAGAAAACTTGTGTTCCCTCTACTGACTGTAAGGAAATGTCAACAGCAGCAAAAAGTAAAGTGTAGTTTGCAATAAATGGAATTATTATGCCTATTGCAAGAAGCCCATCAAGAATTCTCTACCCATTTTCTAAAGTAAATTTTTAAGTCTAAACAATTAAATAACATTGGTTAAAAGCTAATTCACAACTTGTAACCCTTTTAAAAGGCTTCTTATCAGCTGAGATGTACTATAAAAGGTTAATTATATGGCAGATTCTGGCAAACACATAAACATTTTGCAAAGTATTTATTTAGAATATTAATCGTTAATTTTTCTGACTAGTAAGAGGAAAATCTATTTATGACTGCATATCTGGATTTGGGTCAAAGTTCAGAGCAGTAGTTTACTGAGATAGAATCTACTCCTGGTGATGATGCTGCGAATACTGTTAAAATCACAACAAAGGATTTAGAATATTACACACACTTAGTTGATAAAGCAGAAGCATGGCTTGAGAAGACTGAGTCCAATTTTGAAAGATATTCTACTATGGGTTAAATGCTATCAAACAGCATCACATGCTATCTTTCCTGAAAGAGTCAGTTGATGCAGCAAACTTCATTGCTGTCTTATTTTAAGAAATTGCTGCAGCCACTCCAACTATCAGCAACTGCCACCCTGATCAGTCAGTAGCCACGAACATAAAGGCAAGATGCTTTGCCAGGAAAAAGAACATGATCCACTGAAGGCTTGGAATGACCATTAGCATTTTTTTTAAGCAACAAACTAATTAAGGAATGTGTATCTGAAAGACATAATGCTGTTGTGTACACTTCACAGACTACAGTATAGTATAAACATAAGTTTTGTATGCACTAAAAAACCAAAAAGTTCATGCAACTTGCTTGATTACGATACTTACTTTATTGAGGTGGTCTGGAACCAAACCTGTGATATTCCCAAGGTGTGCCTGTAATGAGGTTATCCACTCTACATAACAAGATGGAGCATATAGAGAGTTGCTAATTAGAAATTATCTTATTTACTTGCAGTGATATTTAGTGAGGTACTAAAAACCTTTCTGATTCTCTATCCTTACTTCTGGAGAACTCAACTCCACAAACTTGTAAGGACAACATAAGACAATGAATGTAAAGATTCCATGTAAACGTATAGTATTTTCTAGAAACTACATGTACACTATAAAAAAGATTTTTTGAGGGGGCAGTTATATCTTGCATCTTGCTAAATCAAGATTCTCTTTCAGAATACTACATTTTCTGTGTGGACAGGTCTGCCTCTACATATTTTCCAAAAGAATGTCTCTTTCCAAGTATAAAACATTTTATTTTATTCTCAACAAAGCTTATAGAAATGCAAAATTGATAGAAAGGTTCTTTCTAATTCACATTTCACTATTAACCACCCGCCCCCAAAAATCCTTTTTGATACTGTTCATGTAGTTTCTAGAAAATACTATACATTTAGATGAAGCATTTATATTCATTATCTTATTTGATCCTTACCACTGTGTGGAGTTAAGCAAGTTTTCCACTGGTAAGGACAGAGACTCAGAAAGGTGTTTAGCACCTTACTAAACATCACTGCAAGTAAATAAGATAATTTCTAATTATTGTCTTATAGTGGAGCAATACCAGTTATTCTCATTAGTTATTAATATAGAGCCTGCAAGTAATCAAATAGCAAATGCTCACATATAGACTACTATCCCACACATGGAAACAATGGGAATACTAAAAGGCATCCACTGACCACATGGATATTATCTACAGTACAGCAAAAAAGATCCCATAAATAAAAACCTAAAATGAAAGTAGTTTTCTCTCAGAGGGGGAATAAAATAAAATGTGTGTTTCCTTAAAAAATGCTTTCTTTAACATATACACAGAAAAAAACACTTGGGTGAGAAGCAGTCAGGGGAAGGGCTCACAGGAATGAATCAGCAGGATGATAAGAAAGACAAGGGGGTACAAATCTTTTTACATAAACAATAATAGCTAGTCAGACTAGCTTTGTCATTTACTCAGGTAATATTAATTGCATAAGCCATAGGCCAAAGTACTTTAAGAGATACCATGATAAATAGGAAAATTTTTTGGCACTCAAGCAGCTTCCAGCCTAGTTGGGAAGATAATACAGACACAGATAAAACACTCATTCATTAATTCAATATTTCCTGAGTAGCTACAGAATGGCACTGAGTCTGGTACCCTGAGAAACGCAAAGATGAATTAAAAACAGCCTAGCCCTCCAGGAAGTTAACAGTCTACTAGAGAAGATAACATAGGTATATTGGTTTTAAATGAAGAACATCAGAAGTGCTATAGGAATGGTCCAAATAATATGCTATGTGATTTCTGTTTAAGGGAAATTATTCCTAACTGGGAGTTTGGGGAAGGTGGCAAGGAGCAGACATCTGAGCTAGATAGCTTTTAAAGATTACATAGGATTTGAGTACTTACTGACTGGGGAGGAAAGGCATTCTAAGTAACAATCAACTGAGTTGTAAAGACAGAGACTCTGGAAAGTAAAGGGAAGGTGGGAGCAGTGAGCACAAAGGGTTTTTTCTAGAGGGATCCCAAATTATATGAAGGTATTTACTGGGAAGGAATGAGAGGTCAAATTACAGGGATACTCAAATGGGAATCTAAAGAGCTTATGTTGTTTATGGGATATGGGAGGGAATAAAAGGTAGAAGAACACACAGTATCTTAAAAGAGTTCTAAAGTCAATGATAAGGAAAGAAAAACTGGGTTTATAATTAGAAAACATATAATTTAGCTAAGTCTGAAAGAGCAGACATGATTCTGGCAGGCTGTTACAGGTTATGTAAATTTATGAAAGTCATGACTCAGCCAGGCCAGCAATTCTCTGGCTGGTGCCATTCCCTCTAAATCTTGGGAGCTGGATCAATTTTAGTACCTCTTTAGATATGCTATCTGTGAAATGACACTGGCCTGAATAAACCCAAACCTCAGGAACCAACCCTTTAACACACACGGACACAATCATATGCTCCCCAAAATCCCCTCAACATCATTTTTGGTAGGACATTTTTATTGTTTGCTACTTTTCCCCTTTTTCTGTTCATCTGCATTTCCTTGCATGCTATTTTTTTATAATTATAAAATTAATAAAGTTCAATGTAGGAAATCTAGTCTTTCATTGTTATCCATTTTAATGCTGACTTAATAACCACAACATGAATGTACTAACACTGACTGCTACAATTCTATACAGAGAGCCAGGGTGCCTGAAAACTGGCCATACATTCAATACTGGTATATGGATCAGCACAAAGATAATACTGGTCTCTTCAAGAATCACTTATGGGCTATCCTCCTAAAAGATTAAGAAAACTGCTTTTAGACTACCTCCAGAACTCTCCTGGAATGTGTGAGTTAAAGAGGCCCAAAGTAGTCTCTTAGGACTCAAAAAATTTACTGAATATAGTAAGCACCAATCCAGACCACTAGTTAGATATTCATCCTAAAGGGGTGCACGAATTTAGGTATATTCACAGATAAATTGATTTTTTATCAGGAATTACCTAGATTAGAATAATTTCAACCTAAATGGATTTTAGTGGATTGGGACTAAACTCAGAAAAATCAAGGAGTCAAATACTGTTGGGTTTTACATTAGGCCAGCTTGATATGCAGGTCAATAGCATGAGCTTTAAATTCTGTCAGAATGAATATGAAACTTAGCTATGATCTACTGTAACTGTGTTATCTTATGAAAGTCATTAAACCCTTCTTAGATTTAAGAAAATATATAACACCCATGGGAATTAAATTTGAAAATTAATATATAAAAGACTGACATTCAGTGGCAGTTTATTATTAACAGGCAATCACCACAGTATCATTTCATATAGAAATCTACTGTCCATAAAGAATTAGTGTTTTTTTTTTTTTTTTTTTTGAGATGAAGTCTGGAGTCTCTCTCTATTATCCAGGCTGGAGTGCAGTGGCACGATCTCAGGATCTCAGACTGCAACCTCCACCACCTGAGTTCAAGCAAGTCTCCTGCCTCAGCCTCTCCAGTAGCTGGGATTACAGGCACCTGCCACCACGTCCAGCTAATTTTTGTATTTTTAGCAGAGATGGGGTTTTACTGTGTTGGCCAGGCTGCTCTTGAAGTTCTGATCCACCCACCTCAGCCTCCCAAAGTGCTGGGATTGCAAGCATGAGCCACTGTGTCCAGCCAGATTTAGTGCTTTTTATTGATTAAATTATTAAAGAACAAGTAAAGAAATCCTGAATGCTCTACAATGTATCATATTTATTCTCCAAGGTCCATCTCAACGAAGTGTTTTGTGTCCCCCTTAATCTCACAGTCTCTTCCTTTGAAACCCCATATCATGGGTTTAGATCCCCAATAAGCTCTTCTCATACTGTGGAGTATAGTCATACATGTTCTTTTCTTACCAGCCAATCTCTCCTGCTCCTCACCTTGCTCTATCTATTAGACCAGTGGCTTTTAACCTGAGGACTGTACACTTCCTAAAATTATATACAAAAGTAGTGCTTCTGTATACCATATATAAATACATTTTCCTGAAGAAAATCCATAGTTTGCATCAAATTCTCAAAAAAAGTCTGAAGGTCAAAAAAGGTTCGGAACTCTTATCTAGGGAATAGACTGATTTACTTATACTTGTCTCCTATACAGTGTTGGGCATTTACTTTGCACATGAATCAAAATTTGTTGATATAATAGTTTATTAATAAATCATAAAATAAATTGTAACTTTTATTTAATGAAATCTTTTTATAACTTTAATTTATTTTTGAGATAGGGTCTTACTCTATCACCCAGGTTGGAGTGCAATGGCATGAACACAGGTCATTGCAGTCTTGACTTCCTGGGCTCAAGTGATCCTCCTGCCTCAGCCTTCTGTGGCTGGGACCAGACGTGCACTCTACCACTACCCTACCAGCTTTTTTTTTTTTCTTTTTTGTTTTTGTATTCTTTTGTACAGATGGGATCTTGTTACATAGCCCAGGCTGGTATTGAACTCCTGGGCTCATGCAATCCTCCTGCCTCCACCTCTTAAAATGCTAGGATTATAGGTATGAGCTACCACACCTGGCATTAATGCAATCTTTTAAAATATATTTTCTTGCTTGATCTTCCTTTTAAAAATTACTACTTAACTGTTCTGCATTTTTTACCACCATAACAAAAAAAAGACTGTGTCTTAGTCTCATATAATATTAACTGCCTGTCACATGGCAGACTCTTCTTCAGAAGAAAAGAAAAAAGAAATATACTGCTTTAATTGCAGGATATAAGAAAGAAAGGGGAAGAAAATCTTAACCTCTATCTATATACTATGCTGCTGTTGGAGTATAAATATGAACTAAAATAGGGTAATTTAATCACAAATTGTGTCCAAAGGGGCTTAAAGAAAACTAAATGGGGAAAAAAAAAACTGCTTATGCAACACCAGTTTACCTGTGTGAGGGTGAAATCACCAAAACCCTGAACATCTCTCCTTCTCCAAGGGATCATAATTCCTCACTAGCAAGGGAACAAAACGTGATGGAGAGTGAGTTTGATGAACTGACAGAAACAGGTTTCACAAGGTGGGTAATAACAAACTTAATTGAGCTAAAGGAACATGTTCTAGCCCAATGCAAAGAAACTAAGAACCATGAAAAAAGGTTAGAGGAAATGCTAATGAGAATAAACAGGTTAGAGAAGAACATAAACAACTTGATGGAGCTGAAAAACATAGCACAAGAACTTCTCGAAGCATATACAAGTTTCAATAGCTGAATCAATCAAGTGGAAGAAAGGATATCAGAGATTGAAGATCAACTCAATGAACTAAAATGAGAAGGCAAGATTAGAGAAAAAAGAGTGAAAAGAAATGAACAAAGCCTCCAACAAATATAGGATTATGTGAAATGACCTCATCTACGCTTGATTAGTATACCTGAATGTGATGGGGAGGATAAATCCAAGCTGGAAAACACTCTTCAGGATGTTATCCAGGAGAACTTCTCCAACCTAGTAAGGTAGGCTAACATTCAAATCCAGGAAATACAGAGAACATCACAAAGATATTCCTCAAGAAGAGCAATCCAAGGCATATAATCATCAGATTCAACAGGGTTGCAATGAAAGAAAAATTGCTAAGGGCAACCAGAGAGAAAGGTTGGGTCACCCACAAAGGGAAGCCCATCAGACTCACAGCGGATCTCTCTGCAGAAACCCTGCAAGCCAGAAGAGAGCGGGGGCCAATATTCAACATACTTAAAGAAAAGAACTTTCAACCCAGAATTCCATATCCAGCCAAACTAAGCTTTATAAGTGAAGAAGAAATAAAAATCCTTTACAGACAAGCAATTGCTGAGAGACTTCATCACCACCAGGCCTGCCTTATAAGAGGTCCTTAAAGAAGTACTAAACACGGAATAAAACAAACAGTATCAGCCACTGCAAAAATGTACCAAATGGTGAAGACCATCGACACAAGGAAGAAACTGCATCAACTAATGGGCAAAACAATCAGCTAGTATCAAAACGGCAGGATCAAATTCACACATAACAATATTAACCTTAAATGTAAAGGGGCTAAATGCCCCAATCAAAAGACATAGACTGGCAAATTGGATAAGACCCATCAGTGTGCTATATTCAGGAGAACCATCTCACGTGCAAAAACACACATAGGCTCAAAATAAAGGGATGGAGGCATATTTACCAAGCAAATAGAGAGCAAAAAAAGCAGGAGTTGCAATTCTGGTCTCTGATAAAACAGACTTTAAACAAACAAAGATCAAAAGAGACAAAGAAGGGCATTACATAATGATAAAAGCATCAATTCAGCAAGAAGAGCTAACTGTCCTAAATATACATGCACCCACTACAGGAGCACCCGGATACATAAAGCAAGTTCTTAAAGACCTACAAAGAGACTTATACTCCCACACAATAATAGTGGGAGACTTTAATACTCCACTGTCAATATTAGACAGATCAACAAGACAGAAAATTAACAAGGATATCCAGGAACACAGATCTGGACCAAGCAGACCTAATAGACAACTACAGAACTCTTGACCCCAAATCAACAGAATATACATTCTTCTCAGCACCACATCACACTTACTGTAAAATTGACCACATAATTGGAAATAAATCACTCCTCAGCAAATGCAAAATAATGAAATCAAAACAACCAGTCTCTCAGACCACAGTGCAATCAAATTAGACTCAGGATTAAGAAACTCATTCAAAACTGCACAGCTACATGGAAGATGAATGACCTGCTCCAGAATGACTACTGGATAAATAATGAAATGAAGGCAGAAATAAAGATGCTCTTCTAAACCAATGAGAATGAAGATACAACATACCAGAATATCTGGGACACATTTAAAGCAGTGCTTAGAGGGAAATTCATAGCACTAAATGCCCACATGAGAAGTGAGAAAAGATCTAAAAACAACACCCTATCACCACAATTTAAAAAACCACAGAAGCAAAATCAAACAAATTCAAAAGCTAGCAGAAGACAAGAAATAACTAAGATCAGAGCACAACTGAAGGAGAGAGAGACACAAAAAACCCTTTAAAAAATCAGCAAATCCAGGAGCTGGTTTTTTGAAAAGATCAACAAAATAGACCGCTAGCCAGGCTAATAAAAAAGAAGAAGAAGAACCAAATAGATGCAATAAAAAATGACAAAGGGGATATCACCACTGATTCCACAGAAATATAAACTATCCTCAGAGATTACTACAAACAACTCTATACACATAAACCAGTAAATCTACAAGAAATGGTTCAATTCCTGGACACTTATACCCTCCAGAGACTAAACCAGGAAGAAGTTGAGTCCCTGAACAGACCAATAACAAGGTCTGAAATTGAGGCAGCAATTAATAGCCTACCAACCATAAAAAGTCCAGGCCCAGACAGGTTCACAGCTAAATTCAACTAGATATACAAAAAGGAGCTGGCACCACTCCTTCTGAAACTATTCCAAACAATACAGAAAGAGGGAATCCTCCCTAACTCATTTCATGAGACCAACATCATCCTGATACCAAAATCCAATAGAGACACAACTAAAAAAGAAAATTTCAGAACAATATCCATGATGAACATCAATGTAAAAATCTTCAATAAAATGCTGGCACACTGAATGCAACTGCACATCAAAAAGCTTATCCATCACAATCAAGTTGGCTTCATTCTGAGGATACAAGGCTGGTTCAACATACGCAAATCTATAAACATAATCTATCACATAAAAAGAACCAATGACAAAAACCACATAATTATCTCAATAGATGCAGACAAGGCCTTTGACAAAATTTAAAAGACCTTTATGCTAAAAACTCTCAATAAACTAGGCATCAATGGAACGTACTCAAAATAATAAAAGCTATTTATGACAAGCCCACAGCCAATATTATACTGAATAGGCAAAACCTGGAAACACTTCCTTTGAAAACTGGCACTGGACAAGGGTGCCCTCTCTCACCATTCCTATTCAACATCATATTGGAAGTTCTAGCCAGAGCAATCAGGCAAGAAAAAGAAGTAAAGCGTATTCAATTAGAAAAAGAGGAAGTCAAATTGTCTCTATTTACAGACTACATGATTGTATATTTAGAAGACCCCATCATCTCAGCCCAAAATCTCCTTAATATGATAAGCAACTTCAGCAAAGTCTCAGGATACAAAATTAATGTGCAAATATCACAAGCATTCCTATACACCAATAACAGACAGAGAGCCACATCGTGAGTGAACTCCCATTCATAATTACTACAAAGAGAATAAAATACCTAGAAATACACCTAACAAGAGATGTGAAGGACCTCTTCAAAGAGAACTACAAACCACTGCTCAAGGAAATAAGAGAGGACACACACAGATGGAAAAACATACCATGCTCATGGTTAGGAAGAATCAATATTGTGAAAATGGCCATACTGTCCAAAGTGACTTATAGATTCAATGCTATCCCCACCAAGCTACCATTGACTTTCTTCACAGAGTTGAAAAAAAAACCACCTTAGACTTCATATGAAACCAAAAGAGAGCCCACATAGCCAAGACAACCCTAAGCAAAAAGAACAAAGCTGGAGGCATCATGCTACCTGACCTCAAAGTATACTACAAGGCTACAGTAATCAAAACAGCATGGTACTGGTAGCAAAACAGACATATAGACCAATGGAACAAAACAGAGCCCTCGGAAGTAACACCACACAACTACAACCATCTGATCTTTGACAAACCTGACAAAAACAAACAATGGGGGAAAGATTCCCTGTTTAATGAATAGTGTTGGGGAAACTGGCTAGCCATGTGCAGAAAGCTGAAACTGGACCTCTTCTTTACACCTTATACAAAAACTAACCCCAGAGGGATTAAAAGTGTAAACATAAGACCTAACACCATAAAAACCCTAGAAAAAAACCTAGGCAATACCATTCGGGACATAGGCATATGCAAGGACTTCATGACTAAAACACTAAAAGCAATGGCAACAAAAGACAAAATAGACAAATGGGATCTAATTAGACTTAAGAGCTTCTGCACAGCAGAAGACACTATCATTAGAGTGAACCGGCAACCAACAAAATGGGAAGAAGTTTTTGCAATCTATCCATCTGACAAAGGGCTAATATCCAGAATCTACAAAGAACTGAAACAAAACTAAACAAAAACAAACCTATCAAAAAGCAGGCAAAGGATATAACAGACACTTTTCAAAAGAAGACATTTACGAGGCCAAGAAACATATAAAAAACAGCTCATCATCACTGGTCATTAGAGAAATGCAAGTCAAAACCACATTGAGATACCATCTCACACCAGTTAGAATGGCAGTCATGAAAAAATCTGGAGACAACAAATGCTGGAGAGGATGTGGAGAAACAGGAACATTTTTACACTGTTGGTGGGAGTGTAAATTATTAGTTCAACCATTATAGAAGACAGTGTGGTGATTCCTCAAGGACCTGGAAATAGAAATTCCATTTGACCCAGCAATTCCATTACTGTGCATATACCCAAAGGATTATAAATCATTCTATTATAAAGACACGTGCACACCTATGTTCACTGTGGCACTGTTTATCTTAGCAAAGACTTGGAACCAACACAAACACCCATCAATGATAGACTGGATAAAGAAAATGTGGCACACATACACCATGGAATACTATGCAGCCATAAAAAGGGATGAGTTCACATCCTTTGCAGGGACATGGATGAATCTGAAACGATCATTCTCAGTACACTGACAAAACAGAAAACAAAACACTGCATGTTCTCACTCATAAGTGGATGTTGAACAATGAAAACACTTGCACACAGGGAGGGGAACATCACACACTGGGGTCTGTTGGGGTGTGGGGGGATAGGGGAGGGATAGGAGGGAGTGGGGAGATTGGGGAGGGATAACATTAGGAGAAAAACCTAATGTAGGTGAGGGGGGGATGGAGGCAGCAAACCATCATGGCATGTGTATACCTATGTAACAATCCTTCAAGATCTGCACATATACCCCAGGACTTAAAGTATAATAAAAAAGGAAAAACGTCTCAGACCCCATTAAGATTACAAATATATGAAAACATTAAAAGTATCTCTATTAATTAGGTTATATTGATATTTTTAAACAACATGTATATTTTGTCAAAAACTTATATTCTAAACCTTTTGATCCTCAGATGTCAATATTGTCTTGTAACCAGTATATTACTGGTTATGCAAAAATATTTTAAAATTCCATTATTTTCCCATAAATCCTTTATATATGACAGATTTGCAACTATTTCTCTAGTGGAATCTTTAGAAACAGATTCAATATAAAAAGTAACTACTGTACTAATATTTAAATTCCATATCATAAAAAAGATATGCACTATCATACTGAAGTATTATATTTGATATAAGCTATTAATGTTATTTCTCTCAACTTTAATATTAATTAGCAGACTATAAAATTATCTCATAGTTGTATTTATCGAAAAGCCAATTTTCCTAATATTTATCCCTATTTAGTATTCATTCAATAAATATTTGCCAAGTGTCTGTTATGTGCCAGTGGTGTAAGTGTTGCACAGCAGTGAACTAGTCATGTTCTACCAGAAAAATACTTAAATGCTACTGCTTTCTTGGAAGACAGATTTATGCTATCACGTTTTTGAAGTGTTAGAGCAGGCAGATAGCTGGAAATGAGTTGGAGAGAGAGCCCTGAGAAAAGTAAGACTGGAAAATCTCACATCCCAGAGACCACCCAAAAGCTGCATGCTAGATATGAACAGAGAGGAAGGGAAATGCTTATGCAGAAAGAAACACCTTGAAATGCCCCTTAGGAGACCCATAATTGCTCATTCTGCAGTTAACCTGTCAGAATGTAACCAGCTACATACTGATAAAGAGGGAAAGAGGGCAAAGGGGAAATTTCTAAGAGATATGCAGGCATAATAAGTACATATTGAACTGCTGTAAGACCTTTCTGGGGTGGCAGTAATGAGCAACACTGCCATTAAGTAGGCTTCATAGCCAACACCAGGCACATACATGGGCATCAACTGTAACAGAATCCCACAAAACTGTGGCAGAAACTAGGCAGGGACAAGGTAGAGACTTAAGGCAGAGGTAGGAAACTAGCCAAAGACAAAGGCAGAGACTTGAGATAGGCAGGAACTTAAAGAAAGAGTCTAATCGAAGGAAAACTGTAATGTTAAACTCACAGGGCTGCTGTGTCATTTTCTTACAAGTAGCTCGCTCTGCCTCCTCTTTTAGAGCATACTATCTACTTAACCCTTGCTGCTACTACTGCTGCTTTTCTAGCCTGCTCCTCTCTTGGCATATACTTTCTTCAAAAAATTCCCTGTTCTTTTTGCTAAAGTTGCCTCTTGGGCGAATTCCTTCTCCCAAGAACAAGAACCAGAGACTCCATTCTTCCTAGTAACAAAAGTGTCATGGTTTTATAAATATATGTATTCTGGCAATATTTTGAAAAATTTAATTTATGCTTCTGATCTCTAATGAAAAATTTGTAAGTGAAAGAATATTTTTAAGACAAAATATTTGCCTGGCATGGAGTTTTTTTGGTATAGCAATGAAGACACATCAAAAAAGGACAAATTATTTTAAACTTTTAAGATTTACCTGTTATAGGAATGTTCTGTGAGACTGATAACTGCACATCTCCAGTTCCTGGTGGCATGTCAACAACTAAGTAGTCCAGTTGACCCCAATCTACCTAAAACCCAAGATGACATAGATTAGATTATTGTATAACATTGTATAAAAATTCAATGTTGAATAGCGATATAAATAAAATTAATGTGTTAATAACAAATCTCAAATCATAGCTATCACTTGAGCCATTGCTAGGTAAAGGCACTGTGCTGATTCCTAAGGATACATAGACGAATAAATGACAGTCACTCCCTCTAGCAGGCCCTCTTTGAACCATAAGTTTAAATTTCCAGATGACTCATCCCCATGCACACAAGCTAATGTTGAACTCATTTCACAATAGGCTTCTCATTAGGACCAATCATTTATGTTTACTGGGTGTAGCCCACATTTTGCCTAAAGAAGGTATTAATTTTGTTTCTTTTTTTTTTCATGTTGCATTTCCCATGCTAATATAATTTTTTAGTTTATTATTTTCCTTCACAAAAATATACTAATAATGAAAACTAAAACTTAATAATAAAAAATGAATATAACTTGAGTCCCAATATTATTAACATTTTGATTCTTTCAAGGCATTTTTTAAGTATCTATACCCAGAATATTCACCTACATAACCAAGTCCTTAATGCTTAGCCCTCATTTAGATAGGTCTCCAGGGTACCTCAGGTTCTTTACTCCTCAGATACTTCTTCCCTCTGAGGCCTTAGTCTCCATCAATGGCCCAAGGATCCTCTCAATTGTAAAGCAGAAACTTGGAGTCATACTAACTCTTCCTTTTCCTTCACTATCCCCAATCAGTTATTCTGCCTTCTAAAAATGTCTCAAACACATCCACTTCTCCCTTTCTCCACTGCCAAGAACCCAAATGAGACCACCACCATCTATTATTAAAGCCTCCCAACCAACCTCTCTGGCTCCAGCACTGCCCATCTAGTCGGTTCATAACAACACTGAAAAATGGAAGTTTGATAGTGCTACTTTTTTTGTTTAAAACTCTTCTCTTGCCTTTAGGATAATATCTAAGCTTAAGCTCCAGAACACTCTGTCTGTTCTTCTTCACTTGCTAATTCCTCCTCATTCTTTGGATCTGAGCTTAAAATTCACTTCTGTGGGGAAATTTCTACTAACTTCCATTAGATTCAATAAAGTGTTTCTACTACATACTTTCTCTAATCACCTATTCATTCATTTGCCCAAGAAATGTTTACTGAATACCTACTATGTATTGGACATTGAGCTAGGTATTGACAATTAAACGGTATCATGATTTCTGCCCTCACAGAACATACAATATAGAGACAGAAATATCGGGCAGATAACTATATTTATAAATACATAATCACCAGCTTTATAATACAAGAAGCACTGTTAAGACAGTAAAATGTGCACAGGAAAGAGCTTGCTTAGAGAAATTGAAAGATCAATATGGCTAGAGAGCAGTGAGTGAAGAGAAGGGTATCATTCATTTACTGTTGTTTCATGATCTGTCTTCCTACAAAACTGTAAACTGAGTTAGATCGCTTTAGCCCAGAATGGACAAACAGGAGATGGTTAAGACTTTTGTTTTCAAGGAATGAATAACTAAATGAACACATGCAAAGGCTTGATTTTTTTTTTAAACCTAAGTGGAAACTATATATAATTTCATATTGTGCTCCTTAAAACTTAATAACATATAACATGTCCTTTCCATATAATCATACTTTTACTTATTTATTTATTCATTCATTCAATCATTCATTCATTCATTCATTTTTGTGACAGGGTCTCGCTCTGCTGCCCAGGCTGGAATGCAGTGGCATGCTCACAGCTCACTACATCCTTAACCTCCTGGGCTGAAGTGATACTCCTACCTCAGCCTCCCTAATTGCTGGGACTACAGATGTGTGCCACCATGCCTGGCCAATTTTTGTGTTTTTTGTGGAGACAGGGTTTTGCCATGTTGCTAAGCTGGTCTCAAACTCCTAGGCTCAAGCAATCCTCCCACTTTGGCATCCCAAAGTGCTGGGATTACAGGCATGAGCCATTGTGCCTGGCCTATATTCATACTTTTAAAATAAAAAGTATAGATGATATCGGGTCAAACAGATTCATTCATATGTCAACACATCTATTCTACACACATTATCTAAGAATTGATTGGATTCCAGGCATTGTTCCAGGTGATGAGAATAGAGCAATAAACATAATAAAATCCCAGCCATTATGGAACTGACAATTTAGTGAAGGAGACAATGGAAAGACAGAGAGACAAACAAATCAGAAAGTAGTAAGTGCTGTGAAGAAAACTCCAGGTATACCTTACTACAGCAGTCCAAAACCTTTTTGGCACCAGGGACCATTTTGTGGAAGACAGATTTTCTACAGATGTGGGAAGGAGATGGTTTCAGGATGATTCAAGTGCTTTACATTTGTCATTAGATTCTTACAAGGAGTGTGCAACCTAGATCCCTCACATGCACAGTTCACAATAGAGTTCATGCTAACATGAGAATCTAATGCCACCGCTGATCTGACAGGAGGCAGAGCTCAGCTTCCCTCACTCACCCATTGCTCACCTCTTGCTGTGCAGTCAGTTCCAAACAGACCATGGACTGGTGCTGGTCCCTGGTCTAAGTGTTGGGAACCCTTGCCTTACTATACAAAATTATTTGGTCCCTGATTGAGATATCTAGATCAAATAAGAATATATGTTTTAAAAAATCTCTTCAATTACTGAATTTCAGATAGCAAGTATTAAGAGTTCAGACAGCAAAGGATTTATAAAACAATTTATTTGAATCTCTTTGGTCCCCAAGGTCAGATGGTGTAGAGCAGGGAGAAATAATTGAATGGTGAAAGGTGCTTCTTTAGATAGAAGGTCAGACTCCTGAATAAAATGAGAAAACAACTGAAGCAAATATCTGAAGGAAAACATTTCAGCCAGAAACCATAATAAGTGCAAAGGCCGTAAAATGGAAATATATTTACTATATTCAAGGAATAGCAAAAAAGCCAGCACAGCCTTTATAAAATAGCACCCCTCATAGCCATCAAACTCTCTCCTTCCCTGACATCATTTTTTTCTTCAAAAAATTCCTCGGTATCTGACATTATATGTTGATATGTCTTTTAGGAATCCTATGTTATTTCCCAAACACATTTACTCAATATTGACATAATGACATACTTTAAGAGACTGATGAAATGATGAACATAAATTAATTCATTCTCAATAAGGAGTTCTTTGGCTTGAAAAATAGTTACCCTGAGACTACCTCTGACTACCATCTATGAAACTGTGAAAATAAATAATTCAAAATCTAAGCTGCTGGCACTTTATTTTAAGCCTTAAAAGAAATGTGACCATGAGGCCTAAATCGCATGACATGCAACTGTAACATATAAAGCTATAATCTTTGTTTCTCTTATTACAGATTAGCCTTCTTCTTTAACTACAATGTTTCAATGTTTTGTTAAATGAACAAAGGATGTCAGAGAAGGAGACTTCCTTCTTCTCTGTTGATTTTCCTTATAGATTAACTTTCCTCTTACCTTTCTTACACAGACTTCATGACTATGACATTTTCTTAAGATGGAATATTAAATACACTCTTAAATTGGAAAGAAAATGAAAATCAGCTATAAAGAAAACAAGCCACAGGAAAAATAAAACAAACTGTAACTGAACTGTTATAACTCATAAATCAGCCTTACACAGAAAATGTTATGATCCTGTTACATTTCTTTGTTTTATTCCTATATGCAAGACCTTAACTTTTAACTTCAGAGTGCTGACTCCCATTTCTCTGGAGTCTTTGTTTCCTGGATGGCCATTCCTAGCCTTTCACATGAATAAACTCTTTAAAACTGGATTCTGATCCTTTTGATTACTTCAGGTTGACAAAACTATACCCCAAAAAGATGAAGGACAATTTTCCTTTTATATTCTTGGCACTAAAACTCCTACCACTGGCAGACTGACACATCTCTGGGTTTCAGAGAACATATGACTGGTTCCAATAATTTATCATTGTTTTTCTCTGGCATTTACTCATATTTATCACTACTTTCCATTTCTTATTTTTTAAAAGAGAACTAGAAAGTAACTGGCCAGGTGTGGTGGCTCACACCTGTTATCCCAGCACTTTGGGAGGCCAAAGCTCCTTCCACCATTTAATTCTTTCTCCCTGCTCGACACCATCTGACCTTGGGGACCAGAGATTCAAATAAATTGTTTGATAAATCCTGTGCTGTCTGAACTCTTAACACTTGTTACCTGAAATTCAGTCATTGAAGAGATTTTTTAAATCACACCTGTTATCCCAGCACTTTGGGAGGCCAAGGCACATGGATCACTTGAGATCCGGAGTTTGAGACCAACCTAGACAACATGGTGAAACCCCATCTCTGCTAAAGACACAAAAATTATCTAGGCCTGGTGGTAGGCGCCTGTAGTCCGAGCTACTTGGGAGGCTGAGGCATGAGAATCTCTTGAACCTGGGAGGCAGAGATTGCAGCAAGCTGAGACTGCACCACTGCATTCCAGCCTGGGCAACAGTGAGACTCCATCTCGGAAAAAGAAAAACAAAACAACAAAAAAAGAATTGCTATTAAGTTTTCAAGGAACTAAAAGTACTTCACTGTTAAGGCAATTTGTTTCAAATTACTCTAAATTAAATTTAATGTACCTGTAAAACACCTGGACCAGTACCTTCATCACACATAGTAGGCTTTCCATAAAGGCTTGCTGATAAACCAAGCATGCAACCACAAGCAGAACCTAGTGCTTGGACTGAGTAGTAAGTACTGAATTAGGAGGTAGATCCAGGATCCAATCATGCTCCCTGGCATCATGTCACTGCAAAATTTAATAAGATCACACCTCATTACCCTATGCTTATTAAAAAAAAAAAAAAAAAAAAAAAAAAAAAAAAAAAAAAAAAAAAAGATGACCAGCCCCCAGCTCAGGGAGATATATTTGAGCATTTCCTTTTGTCTCCTTGTTAGTTGACTCACAAAAACGTTTCTCAATGTAAAAAACTGGTGCTCTGGTGTTTCGATTTCCATTGTGTGCAGGCAAATTGACCCAGGTGACTTGGTGACAAAATGGTGGCCATGAAAGGACCCAAATTAGGGCTCTTCTTAACTTCTTAAATTTAATAGAAAGACTAAATATGTTTGGGTCCCTAAAAATTATGCTATAGGAAAACATGCTTCTCTAATAATCATAAAATGATTCTAATTTACAAAAACTGATATACAATAGGCAATTCAAGATTTCTATTTTTTTTTTTTTTTTTTTTTTGACAGAGTTGCCCAGGCTAGAGTTCAGTGGCATGATCTCGGCTCACTGCAACCTTGCCTCCCAGATTCAAGCAATTCTCCTGCTCCAGCCTCTCAAGTAGCTGGGATTACAGGTGTCTGCCACCACAACTGGATAATTTTTAGTAGAAATGGGGTTTCAACATGTTGGTCAGGCTAGTCTTGAACTCCTAACCTTTGTGATCCACATGCCTTGGCCTCTCAAAGTGCTGGGTTACAGGTGTGAGCCACTGCACCTGGCCAGGTGTGTTTTTAATAAGAAAAAATTATAAGAAACAAACTATGTTCTTCAGTGAGAAAAAGAATTATTTGTCTGATTTGGAGGTTATTTAAAAGGAGCTTCAAAATGTGGATTTAGAAAGGAAATAGAAACAAGATAAAAAGGAACCAGAAGTAAGGGGAGATGGTCATGTAAGAAAGTTAGGGATATGAAGAAAAGAGAATAATTTTATATTGGAAGGAATCTTATGTAGTAAATCTTTGTCCTAAAGTAAAATGACTAGTTATTTAAGAAAGAGAGAGTATAGGAAAAGGTAGAAAGTCCAGGCATGTCATAGATGGTCTGAGTAAGTCATGAAAAGGTTACTAGAAGTTTTAAGAAAGAAATTTGGGGTGTGATTAAGTAGGATATAATTAAAAGAAATTTTTGACAGTTTTTCTAAGGAATGAATTTTGATATTAAAACACAGAACTTATAATTTTGGTCCTCTATGTTAAAATAACAAGAGAGCATTAAGTCATTAATTTGCTTTTGGTAAGACTGCAAGAGGTTTTCGGTTTTAATGCTGAAAGTCTATTTCTTTAACAACCACTTTTTGAATTACAAATAAGTTTCTCTTTCTGCCACATTTCTTCCTAAGAACTGTCTAGTTTCTCTGGTTTCATGTTTATATTGCAGGTCTAGAAAAGTAATATTTTATTCCAGTATAAATTAGTTCTGTATTGATATGTCTGCATTGTTTCCTGTAACCAGGACTCAAATGTCTGAATTATTTCATGTAACCAGGACTTCCTGTGCTGTTACTAAATGTATTCCCCTGCTCAAAGTAACTGGCCTAGGAAACAAAGATTGCTTAGGAAGACTGAGGTTTAAAAGGGTTAAAGTTTTTACATTCATGTAACTTTCTGTATTGCTTTTTAAGTCTTTCGATTGTCACTCTGGTTAAATGAGTAACTACTATTTGGCAGTGAGCTATGATTCTGTTGAAGGAAGTACTCTGAACTTTTTGACATCTTTGGTAGGTTCTCCCAAGATCCAAATCCTAAATCAAGCTTCTTAGCCCAAAATTAATTTTGAAATTTTCCAGGTGGGCCCCTGTAGAGCCTCAAAGGGTGTATCTCTCATTTTGAGGAGATTTTAAATGATTAAGCTTATCTGGCAAATAATATGGGAAGCACTGTCAAACAAGGATTGCCGTTGAATTTCCTTTAAGTTGTATTTGTATAAATGTGTCATTAGAAGGTATTCCAAAATTGCATAAGATTCCTAAAATTCTGATATTTTGGGATATATGTCATGATGTGAAATTGGTTATCTGCTACCAATATATCTAGATTTCTTTGTTAGTTATAAACTCTCATCATATCTTTGTGGCTGTTCTGGGTTTTTGTCATTTACAGTCATTATCTTAAATTTTTCTCAGGAAGCACTTGCAATTGGCTATAGTCCAAAATTGTCACTTAAGACTGAACAAAACAAAATTACATGAAGTTAAGTAATTGTTAAGAAAACACTTTTATGACTTAAATGTTTCGTTTTCCAGATTTAGGAAATTTTCTGTCAGAAGTTATTTCTAGTTTACAATGATTTGATAACATATCCTTTGTGAACAAAAGTGGGAGCACTTGCTTTTTCTCCCAACTTGATTCCTACAAAATTTAGAAACCGTTAATGAGTTTTCTTATTTTTACATAATGTAAGTTCAGTAAAAATCTGCTCTCTCAGCCAAGTGTGGTGGCTAATGCCTGTAATGCCACCACTTTGGGAGGCAAAGGTGGGCAAATCAGACTAGCCTGGATAACCTGGTAAAACCCTGTCTCTACTAAAAAAATACAAAAAATTAACCAGGTATGGTGGCATGCACCTGTAATCTCTGCTACTCTAGAGGCTGAGGTAGGAGAATTACTTAAACCTGGGGGGCAGAGATTACAGTGAGCCAAGATCATGCCACTGTACTCCAGCCTGGGCAAGACAGCAAGACTCCATCTCAGGAAAAAAAAAAAAAAATCTGCTCTCTGTTTTTAAGCAAGATTCAAAGGGAGACATTGATTATATTACCAAGGATTGGCCTGAAATATCATATCTAAGAATGTACATAAAATGCTTGGCTTCAAGAGTTCCCAGCTTTACAGAGATTGAATGAAAACTCACTTCCTGGCAGGCCCAAGAACCTTAAGACTGTAAGTAAAAACTAAAGCCTGCCTTGGTTTGGCTTCCTTGTTGCAAAAGGTTCTAAATCTGAGACTTCCTAGGTGATCACCGAGAAGAGAAAAAGTTATGCTTCTAAGGAAAGCAAAAGTATATCTGTTATTAGACTGTAACTGTGTACTGTCTTCAAGTCCTTTTCATCTATCTGTAGATTAGACTGAATCTTCCTAAGTTCCTCCAATATTTGGTTATAACTAAATCCCAGTGGAGTCCCTCAACCCTCTTTTCACAATCCGGACTAGGGATGTTCTGAGGACATTCAGGGAATTTGCCCTTTTAAAATCTGACCAACTAGTGGAATATCAGAATTAGGGACAAACTAGACCATTAGGATACTATGACCCCTTTTCTCAGAGCAGTTGATGCTGTCTCTTCCTTCGTAAAAGCCATAGAGAAGATAGTTACGGAGCTACCTCTCACTGTCTCTGTTTTATACTCTGTTAGGGTTCTCTTGAAGTTACATCATAAGCCACCTAGCAAACCATGAGGTTCTCTTTCTATCCTCACCTGACCATCACCTGGTGTAATAACTTGCCCAATCCTGCCACTTTACTTGTCTTTCTTAAGGCCAGGTCTGCCTAATAAGTGGAACTGCATGCACTTACTAGGTCATGTCTTTTAGCCACAGGTAAAACAGCCAGTATTTATACAGACATCAGTTATGCCTTCAAGGTTGTTCATAACTTTGGTATCTGTGTAAAATATGTCCACAGTACACTACTGGAAAACTATTGCATGCCTCCATGGGCTACTCCCCATTGCTGAGTGATCCCTTTAAAATATGGCAACAAGATTTTATTCAGCTCCCTGCCTCACAAAGAAACCAGTATGTACTAATTATGATTTGCATGTTTTCAAATTGAGTTAAAGCTTTCTCTTCTTGATAGGTCACAGCAATGGCAGTAGTTCAGCCTTACTGGAACAATTATACCAACCTGAGAAGTCTCTCAAGAGCTTTATAGTGACTAAGGAATTCATTTTACAGGGCAAAAAATTCAAAATGTTTATAAAATTTTGCCTATTAACACCCACTGGGGTAGTGGAATGGACTAAAAGAATAATAAAAGCCCAATGACAAAGATCTGAGTGCCATTTAGCCTGCCATGGCCCTAGGCCCTTTCTTCGGTCTTTTTTTAACCCTGGTGGGCATTCAACACCCTCAGACCCCATTCACCTCCTGAGAAAGGACTTCTTAGAAACCCACCAGGCCCATATATCCTTCTCCTAAAAAGGGGGAAAATAATACTTGAGTTATCTTCACCAGGAGATTTGGCCACAGAAACAGCTCTTATGAAAATTCCCATCTACTCAGTCAGACTCACCAATTCTACCCCTCCTGCTCTCCAAGAGCTACCTGAGAGTCTTGGGGCACACACCAACACTGACAATGACCCCATGGATTATAGTTGGAGACACTCTCAGGGATGCAGTTTGCTGAAAGGGATTAACTCTAGTGAAGGAGCTGCACAGGAAGGTTTCTGAGGTCCTGGTTTGGACTAGGCTCTGTTTAGAATAGATATATGGTCAGAAATTTTTCTGCACTGTTAATAGAGCTGCCTGCTTTACCACTCATGCTATCAGGGCACAATAGAGATCCCCTAGACTGCCTTGCTTGCATGGTCCTAGACAACCATACTGCTTTAGACTAACATCTCACTGCCCAGGATGGTGTTTCTGCTATCGCTAACACTTGCTGCTATATCTGAGTAAATACTTCCAGTCAGATGAATCAGGAACATTCAAGGTTTTAAAGCTAGCCAAATCTCTGAAAAGGACACCTTTAGAAAGCCTCCTGGCTGGACTTATTGGATAGAATTTCCAATGTCCAGACATTTTCAGCTGCCTTAACCCTGGTATAAGATTACTTCTGTGCTTCACTCAACAAGTCTTACTGATCCTCCTTGTATTTGGGCTAAGCATTTGGCTGCTTCTTAAAATTGTTCTAGCCTATTTTAAGAGATGTCTGAAAGAGACTCCCACTAGGATTGTGCTGACTCAATCCTTAAAACTTTAAACTCATTTTAGCTGGAAACCAGAGCAAACAACCCAAGAGACTTTGGTTCAAATTTAGCACACACTTGAGTGCCTTTCATAGGTAAATGACTCTAGTTGTTCAATTGGCCACTGCCCTGACACAAGGATCTCTACAAGGGATGAGATGGACCCAGAGCAGGTAGTCAGCCATTCTGGCACCATGATGGGATGCAATGCCATCTGCCAACAGGTTTGAGCCAGTCCTTCAAGATGGATCCTGACAGCAGACTGAGCCTCAGTTTTAAATAGAGCCATGTGACCATCTGCTGACTAAAGATTACACATATACTGTTCCCCCAAAACTCACATATTTTAATCTCTAGAACCTTTGGGGCTCACCAGAACCACACAATAAGAATTAATCAGGTTGCAAATTTCAATCCTTTATTTGCACAAACAAACTGATTAGGGACCTGGGTGTAAACTTTTGCTATAAAATATGAGCTTTCTTTCCCTTGTTCTCTGAAACAAATCACGTTCAGGTTGCTAACTCTTTATTCCTTTGTCCTAGAACTGGGTTGAAGTAACCCCTTCTGAAACATAATCCTGAGCACTAAACAATTTCATTTCTCTAACCAAGGCCTACTGCTTAATCAGCAGGAAGCAGCTACAGTGGTTGTCACCCCTTTTCCCTCAATACTGAGGAATGGACATAATAAAGGGGAGATTTGGCACTGCATTAGACCATTCTGGTTCACCTTTTATGTAACGAAGCTGTGGGCTGTTTTTCCATTGCTGTGGACCCCCAGCTTGAAGATATATATCCTGAACATGAAGATGAACCAAAAGGGCAGACCCTAAGTGCTTGAACTAAGGAGTAAGAACTGAATTAAGAGGCGGATACTGCATGGCAGGATCCAGGATCCAATAAGAGCAAGCCCTGGCATCACCCCATGGCAGGATTCAGTGAGCTTGCGGGGACAGATTTGAGCACTTCCTTCTATCTCTTTGTCAGCTGACTCACAAAAAACCTTTCTCAGTATAAAAATCTGGTGCTTCAGTGCTTGATTTTCCATTATGTGCAGGCAAACAGGTCCAGTTTGGTTCAATGACAGTTCCACTTCTCTTGTAAAAGAGCCACCAAAGCAATGATTACAGAATAATTTGGGGAGCCTCTAGATTCTACTTACTGTTTACTTATATAAATTGTATTTTACTAAGTGTAAGGAAATAAGAACTAGCAAAACACCCAAGAATCTCATTTAGTAAAACCCAGTGGTGGATCCATACTTTGTGTGGCCTGAAGCATATACAATTTGAATGGTGATCTCTAAAAATAAGAATACAAAATTATGAATGCAAAATTAGGTACAAAGGTAAACATTTACTTAGAACATGAAAAGAAATTACCATAAAGTACTGGAGGCTTAGAGCGTCACATTCCTTTCTCAAGAACTCTTTGAACAGAAATGCTTACACAGAAATATTTCCTGACCTTCCTGACCATATCCTGGCTGTCTCTCCCCATAAGGAACATTCTACAGTTCCCAGAATCTCCCAGGATCCTATGGAAATGTGAAACTTTGAACTTAAGCTTTATTGGCTTCATGGTAACCCCACATTTGGTAAAACTTTCTCAGCTCCCTTTCAGGCTCCAAACTCAAAGGATTTCAGCAAGTCAGACTCAGTCAGTCTAGAAATTGGAGTTACAAAGGTACTCCAGAGTTGCTCTGTGGATACAGAGGCAGCACTGCAGCAGAAAATTCATCAAGGTAACCAGGAAGTCAAATATGTGCATAAAATTAAGAATGATATAGACAGCATAATGAGATAATCAAAAACAAAGCAAGTGGCCAGGACAGTTGAGAAGGACAGGATGAGGTACTGTTAAGGAGCAAAAGTTCAGACTTGAGTCAGCCAAGAGAAGCTTCCTGCTAGATGTCTCTTGTACACAGTAACACATGACCATTATTACCCTCTAATGTGAAATACAGCACTTTTCCTTTTTTTTTTTTTTTTTTTTTTTTTTTTTTTGAGATGGCATTTTGCTCTTGTCGCCCAGGTTGGAGTGCAATGGCGTGATCTTGGCTCACCGCAACCTCTGCCTCCCGGGTTCAAGCGAGTCTCCTGCCTCAGTCTCCCAAGTAGCTGGGATTACAGGCATGTGCCACCATGCCTGGCTAATTTTTCGTAGAGAGAGGGTTTCACCATGTTGATCAGGCTGGTCTCAAACTCCTGACCTGAGGTGATGTGCCCACCTCAGCCTCCCAAAGTGCTGGGATTACAGGCATGAGCCATCATGCCCAGCCGCTTTTGGATCCAAACAGAATGCATTCACTGAGCTGTTGAACAAAGACATTAAATATCAGGATAGTTGTTTATTTCATTTGTCCTCACAATATTGTCAAATATGTATTTGGTATTTCTCATTTACTGACATAAAATTCTAAAATCCTTGGACTCTCTAGAGTGATAAGAGTATCTTTTGTATTCTAATAAGTTGACTAGTGGCTGGGGGCACCTACATAGCCTCAAGATGAGAATTGGTTGCTAGGGGAATCAATGTTGTGATTAGAGGGTTGAAACTCTGAGTGCCAGGCCCAACCTCTATGGAAGGGAAGGGGCATGACTGATTACATCACGGGTTTATCAAGGAAAATAGCCCAAACTAATAGTGACAATGGTAATTATAGACTAACGTGTTTTCCTCAAATAATATTTTATATTTTATACTCAAAATGTCTAATAATCTGAGAATAACTCAAAGACCCAAAGGCAATTCCCTCTTTTCTGAGGAATGATTGGGAACTAAAATTATATCTTATATTTGGGCTGATAAGGTAATTTGTCTTTTTCAGAACATCAGTTATAAAGAATATGGTGCTATGAGTAGGAAAAGAACATGGGTCACTATCTTTTAGGGACACTTAAGAAACAGATCAAAAGAGCAGCAATCAGGTCTCTAAAAGATTCTGGGAACACAGTGTAAATAGGTTGAATTCTACGTGTTGAATAGAAAAGGGTCCAACGAATGTATGGTCAATAGTTCCATTTTAGGCTTCTCAGCTGTTTAACTGCTTCTCTTCTTCAAGCAGTTTACCACAGTTTCCAGAGTAGCAGTTTCCACCATCAGCACTACATAAGCTAAGTCTAAGGACCATAGGGTCAACTTACACTTCTCCAAAGCAAAGGCAGAGTATCCCAGACATTCTATTCTGCTAGCAAGGCCAATGTGAGCTAGGTGAAAATAACATCAGCACTGTTGTAAACTGAGCCACATAGAATCAGATAACAAAATAACTGCTAAGACAGAGAGCTCTGTTGGTGTCAAAGTAGTGGCCAAGAAGAATTAAGATCCTAAGGGCATGTAAAGGTGTAACCAATGAACAAATAGAGAAATCATGAAGTAAAAGAGATCTAGATTGGTTTGAACAACTCAAAAGTGGGCTGTGCCCAAGGTAGCCCATACATGTGATGCTTGGAATATGCCATAAGTGATAGGACAACTTCTTAAAGGAAGTTAGGATGATGGCCGAATAGGAACAGCTCCAGAGTGTAGTTCCCAGTAAGAGCAATACAGAGGGTAAGTTCCCACTGCATTTCCAAACAAATTTTCACTGCCCACAGACCAGGAGATAACCGGGCCAAAAAGCGCCATCAGTTTTCAACATGGCTGTTTCAGCCAGGGCTGGCTTGCTGAACAGAAACTCACACAAATCTGGGTGGCCATTTCAACTGGCCCCTGGAACACCTGGGAGACAGAGCCTCCCATTCAACTCAAAGGGAGGGGCAGAGACAGGGAGCCAGGCAATCCGGCTCGGCAGGTACCACCCCCACAAAACAAGCAATCTGAAACACTCTGGATTGAGAGTTTCACAGCAAGCACAGCTGGACCCAGGACGGTCCAGCTCAGTGAGGATAAGGGCAACAACCACTAATGAGGCAATCTACCACCAACAAGGCAGTTCACACAGCAGCTGGGCAGAGCCCATGGCAGCTCAGCAATGCCTCTGCTAGCCGACTGTGAGTAGACTACTGTGTGCAGGCAAGGGCATCTATGAAAAAAGGCAGCAGCACGACAGACTTAAAAATACCTGCCCAGCAGCTCTGCCTGGAACAATGGAGCTCCCCAGCACAGCACTTGAGCTCCTATAAGGGACAGACTGTCTCCTCAAGCAGCTCGCCGAGCCCCGTATGCCCAAAGAGACACCTCATAAAGGAGAGTTCAGGCCGACATCTGGCATGTACCCTTCTGGGATGAAGATAACAAAAGAAGAAACTGGCAGCAACCCTTACTGTTCTAAAGCCTCCACAGGTGATCCCCAGGCAAGCAGGGTCTGGAGTGGACCTCCAGCAGTCCTACAGCAGAGGGGCCTGATTGTTAGAAAGAAAACTAAGGAACAGAAAGAAATAGTTTCACCAACAAAAAGGACATCCACTCAGACACCCTATCCGAAAGTCACCAACTACAAAGACCACAGGTATATAAAGCCACTAAGATGGGAAGAAACCAGAGCAAAAAGTATGAAAACACCAAAAATCAGAATGCCTCTCTTCCTCCAAAGGAACACAACTCCTCCCTAGCTAGGGATCAAAGATGGAGAATGAATCTGACAAACTGACAGAAACAGGCTTCAGAAGGTAGGTAATAATAAACTTCTTAGAGCTAAAAAAAAAAAAAGTGCTAACCCAATGCAAGGAAACTAAGATCCTTGAAAAAAGGTTAGATGAGGTGCTAACTAGAATAAACAGCTTAGAGAAGAATATAAACGACTTCATGGAGGTGAAAAACACAACGCAAAATCTTCGCGAAGCATACACAAGTTTCAATAGCCGAATCAACCAAGAATAGTATCAGAGATTGAAGATAAACTCTATGAAATATAATGAGAAGGCAAGAATAGAGAAAAAAGAGTGAAAAGAAATGAATAAAGCCTCCAAGAAATATGGGATTATGTGAAAAGAACTAATCTGCATTTGATAGGTATACCGGAATGTGACGGAGAGAATGAATCCAAGCTGGAAAATGCTCTTCAGGATATTAGCCAGGAGAACTTCCCCAACCTAGCAAGCCAGGCCACTATGCAAGTCCAGGAAATACAGAGAACACCACAAAGATACTCCTCAAGAAGAGCAACCACAAGGCACATAATTGTCAGACTCACCAGGGTTGAAATGAAGGAAAAAATGCTAAGGGCAGCCAGAGAGAAAGGTCGGTTACCCACAAAGGAAAGCCAATCAGACTCACAGTGGATCTCTCAGCAGAAACCCTACAAGCCAGAAGGGGGTGGGGGGGGAATATTCAAATTTCTTAAAGAGAAAAACTTTCAAACTAGAATTTCATATCCACCCAAAATAAGTTTCATAAGCGAAGGAGAAACATAATCCTTTACGAACAAGCAATTGCTCAGAGATTTAATCACCACCAGGACTGCCTTACAAGAGCTCCTGAAAGAAGCACTAAACATAGAAAGGAACAACCAGTACCAGCCACTCCGAAAACATACCAAATGGTAAAGAGCATCGACACAATGAAGAAACTGTCATCAAATAATGGGCAAAACAACCAGGTATCATAAAAATGGCAGGATCAAATTCACACATAAGAATATTAACCTTAAATGTAAATGGGCTAAATGCCCCAATCAAAAGACAGAGACTGGCAAATTGGATAAAAAGTCAAAACCCATTGGTGTGCTATATTCAGGAAATCCATCTCACATGCAAGGACACATATAGGATCAAAACAAAGGGATGGAGGAAGATTTATCAAGCAAATGGAGAGCAAAAAAAAAAGCAGGAGTGCAATCCTAGTCTCTGATATAATGGACCTAAAACCAACAAAGATCAAAAGAGACAAAGAAGTGTATTACATAATGGTAAAAAGGATCAATGTATCAAGAAGAGCTAACGATCCTAAATATATATGCACCCAATACAGGAGCTCCCAGGTACATAAGGCAAGTTATTAGTGACATACAAAGAGATATAGACTTCCACACCATAATAGTGGGAGACTTTAACATGTCACTGTTAATACTGGACAGATCAATGAGACAGAAAATTAACAACGATATCCAGGACTTGAACTCAGATCTGGAACAAGTAGACCTAACAGACATCTACAGAACTCTTGACCCCAAATCCACAGACTATATATTCTACTCATTACTGCATTGCACCTATTCTAAAGCTGACCACATACTTGGAAGTAAATCACTCCGCAGCAAATGCAAACAAACAGAAATCATAACAACCAGTCTCTCACACCACAGAGCTATCAAATTAGAATCCAAAATTTAAAAACTAACTCAGAACTGCACAGCTTCATGGAAACTGAACAACTTGCTCCTTAATGTCAACTGGATAAACAATGAAATGAAGGCAGAAATAAAGATGTTCTTTGAAACCAATGAGAATGAAGACACTCTGTACCCATACCAAAACCTCTGGGACACATTTAAAGCATTATCTAGAGGAAAATTTATAGCAATAAATGCGCATATGAGAAGCAAGGAAAGATCTAAAATCGATGCCCTATTGTCAAAATTGAAAGAGCTAGAGGAGCAAGATCAAAAAAACTCAAAACCTAACAGAAGACAAGAAATAACTAAGATCAGAGCAGAACTGAAGGAGATAGAGACACAAAAAACCCTTCAAAAAAACCAATAAATCCAAGAGCAGTTTTGTTTTTTTTTTTTTTTTTTTTTTTTTTTTTTTTTTTTTTTTTTTTTTTTGGGAAAGATCAACAAAATAGACTGCTAGCCAGATTAATAAAAAAGAAAAGGTAGAAGAATCAAATAGATGCAATAAAAAACGATAAAGGGGATATCACCAACAACTCCACAGAAATACACACTACCATCAGAGATTACTACAAAAAACTCTATGAAGATAAACCAGTAAACCTAGAAGAAATGGATAAATTCCAGGACACTTGCATCCTCCCAAGCCTAAACCAGGAAATTGAAACCTTGAATAGACCAATAACAAGGGCTGAAGTTGAGGCAGCAATTAACAGCCTACCAACCCAAAAAAGCCCAGGTCCAGACAGGTTCACAAATGAACTCTACCAGACGTACAAAGAGGAGCTGGTATCATTCCTTCTGAAACTATTCCAAACAATCCAAAGAGAGGGAATCCTTCCCAAATCATTGTATGAGACCAACATCATCCTGATACCAAACCCAACAGAGACTCAACAAAAAAAAAACAAAACAAAAAAAAAAAAAAACTTCAGGACGATATCCATGATGAACATCTATGTAATAATCTTCAATAAAATACTGGCAAACTGATTGCAACAGCACATCAAAAAGCTTATCCATCACGATCAAGTAGGCTTCATCCCAGGGATGCAAGGCTGATTCAACATAGGCAAGTCTATAAATGTAATCCACCACATAAACAGAACTAAAGACAAAAACCACATGATTATCTCAATAGATGCAGAGAAGGCCTTCGACAAAATTCAAGAGCTTTTATACTAAAAACTCTCAATAAACTAAGTATCACAGGAACATATCTCAAAACAATAAAAGCTATTTACAACAAACCAACAGCCAATATCATACTGAATGGGCAAAAAGTGGAAGCATTCCCTTTGAAATCTGGCACTAGATAAGGATGCCCTCTCTCACCATTCCTATTCAATATAGTATTGGAAGTTCTAGCCAGAGCAATTAGGCAAGGAAAAAAAAAAGGGTATTCAATTAGGAAAAGAGGAAGTCAAATTGTCTCTATTTGCAGATGACATGATTGTATATTTAGAAATTCCTATCATCTCAGCCTAAAATCTCCTTAAACAGATAAGCAACTTCAGCAAAGTCTCAGAATACAAAATCAATGTGCAAATATCACAAGCCTTTCTATACACCAATAACAGACTAACAGAGAGCCAAATCATGAGCAAACTCCCATTCACAATTGCTACAAAGAGAATAAAATACCTAGGAATACAACTAACAAAGGATGTAATGGATCTTTTCAAGAAGAACTACGAACCACTCCTCAAGGATATAAGAGAGGACACAAACAGTTGGAAAAATATTCCATGATCATGGTTAGGAATAATCAATATTGTGAAAATGGCCATACTGCCCAAAGTAATTTGTAGATTCAACACTATCCTCATCAAGCTCCCAATGACCTTCTTCACAGACCTGGAAAAAAAAACCACCTTAAACTTCATATGGAACCAAAAGAGAGCCTGGAAACAAAGCCAGAGGCATCATGCTACCTCACTTAAAACTATACTACAAGTCTACAGTAATCAAAACAGTATGGTACTGGTACCAAAACAGACATACAGACCAATGTAAAGAGGCCCTGGAGGCAACGCCACACATCTACAATCATCTGATCTTTGATCTTTGACAAATCTGACAAAAACAAGCAATGGGGAAAGGATTACCTGTTTCATAAATGGTGTTGGGAAAACTGGCTAGCCATGTGCAGAAAGCAGCAACTGGACCCCTTCCTGACACCTTATGCTAAAATTAACTCCAGATGGATTAACGACTTAAACATAAGACCTAACACCACAAAAACCCTAGAAGAAAACCTAGGCAAAACCATTCAGGACATACGCATAGGCAAGAACTTCATGACCAAAACACCAAAAGCATTGGCAACAAAAGCCAAAATAGGTAAATGGGACCTAATTAAACTCCAGAGCTTCTGTACAGCAAAAGAAACAATCATTAGAGTGAACCAGCAACCAACAGAATGGGAAAAAATTTTTGCAATCTACCCAGCTGACAAAAGGCTAATATCCAGAATCTACAAAGAACTAAAACAGATTTACAGGAAAACAAATAAACCCATCCAAAAGTGGATGAAGGACATGAACAAACACTTTTCAGAAGAAGACATATATGAGGCCAACAAACATAAGAAAAAAATGCTCATCATCACTAATTATTAGAGAAATGCAAATCAAAATCACATTGAGATACCATCTCATGCCAGTTAGAATGGCAATCATTAAAAAATCTGGAGACAATAGATACTGGAGAGGATGTGGTGAAATAGGAACACTTTTACACTGTTGGTGGGAGTGTAAACTAATTCAATCATTGTGGAAGACAGTGTGGTGATTCTTCAAGGACCTAAAAATAGAAATTCCATTTGACCCAGCAATCCCATTGCTGGGTATATACCCAAAGGATTATAAATCATTCTATTATAAAGACACATGCACATGTATGTTCATAGAGGCATTGTTTACGATAGCAAAGACCTGGAACCAACCCAAATGTCCATCAGTGATAGACTGGGCAAGGAAAATGTGGCACATATACACCATGGAATACTACGCAGCCATAAAAAATGATGAGTTTTTTGTAGGGACATGGATGTGTCCTTTGTAGGGACATGAATAAATCTGGAAACCATCATTCTCAGCAAACTGATACAAGAACAGAAAATCGAACACCACATGTTCCCACTCACAGGTGAGTGTTGAACAATGAGAACACATGGACACAGGGAGGGGAGCATCATGCACTGGGGTCTGTTGAGGGGGGCCAAGGGAGGACAGTGGTGAGGTGGAGACACTGGGGAGGGATAACATGGGGAGAAACGCCAGATGTAAATGACAGGGCATGGAGGCAGCAAACCACACTGCCATGTGTGTACCTATGCAACAATCCTGCATGATCTGCACATGTACCCCAGAACCTAAAGTATAAAAAAATAATAATAAAATAAAATAAAATAAGAAGAAAGTTAGGCTGGGTCAGACCTTGGTCCTATCCTTCCTATCTAACTGATTAGTCAGTTTTGACTCTCATGCCTACTTGACTTATACTTAGCAGATCTCAACATAGTTCCCCTATATCTAATTCTGGCCATATACCTGTTGCTACTTCTATAATCCAGTTCTGCCATCTGTTTCTAATTTCCTGATTCTTCCATGTTAGTTAGGTACAGTCCTACCCTAACAGCAAGCAGAACATTACTCATACTTAACTCAGAATCCTAGAGCATGAAAGCATGCCACTACTGGTAGAGAAATACAGCTAACCTGGCAGACAAATTTTGCAGGCAAATTACCAAGCTGCTAGGATTATTATTCAACTGACTTCCAGGGTTTGAATGGGTATTCCAGCTCTAAGGATTCTGGGATAATTTTTTTATAGATAACTATCTTCTCAACTTCAATGTATACTCCCTAACACAAGAAAACATTCACATGCATCTCTGGACTCTCTCTCTAGATCTACCCCTCTGTAATATCTAATCAGTGTTCATGCAATATCCACCAAAAAACTCTATGAGTCAAGTTGCCCCTTAAACTTTTATTATATAACCAAAATAAAAAAATTTGCCATGTGAGGCACCTTATAGGTACAATATAAACCTAAAATTGAGCACAAAGTGTTCTTCTTTACATCTGAGCCACTGGTTTTGTTCTGCCCAGTGGCTTATATATAAAATCATGTAACATTTTATTTTGGTTGCAAGAAGAAAATTGCTACAAAGGAGAAAGTATTTAAATATAAATGTCACAATAAAAATCTGAATAGTAAAAAGATTTCGACTTTAGCTGATGGCCTACTGACTTGTGGAAATAAATGATACAACAAAATATAACAAATGTATCCCTGAGATTGTCCAGGTAAGAGCTGACCCAGTTATAAAATGAAAACATATTATTCAAGTTACAACAATTATATAAATGTTCTTCCCTAATCTTTTTTCCCCCCAAATGATAAAAAGTTCTCTAATCCTTTTTATGATGCCTTTCTTTCTAAAGGAAAAAGGGGTGTGGAAGAGGAGGCTGCTTAAATAAACCCCTTTAAAGTCACTATGAGCCCAAGAAGTAACAACAGACAATTTTAAGAGAGAAAAGAAGAAAAGAAAACTTACTCCTTATCTTTCCCTTTACCACTTCCCTTTTTCCTTAGTCCTCCTCCTTGCAGAGATACAGAGCAGGCTGGCCCTAACCACCTGGAGACAGCATCAATTCACAGAGGTCTTGTTATCCAAAAGTTGATACATGAGTCAATCTTTGATAACTCTGAACCTATTTTTTGAAATAATATTTAAAACATTATCAGTTCACCACAGCTAGCCCACAGATTACTATATAAATGCACAGTACAGTTGAAACAATAAAGCTTCAAATACAAAAATAATGATATTACCACAAAATAACAGTATTTCATTTAATTACAGAAACATCTCTCTAAGTTCTCTGAAGTCCTGCTTTAGGCCAAGTGCTTACATGTACAGATACTCATAACCTAGGAAGGCGATGTTACTGAAGGACAAGACTGCTACCAAAAAGCCCTGATATTACAAACCTGCTTAAGAATCAAGATATTTTAAAGAAATTGTCAAAAGAAATTTTATCTAAATCCTCTCTACCTAAAAGGCTGACATTTCAAATTTTTTTCAGTAAGAGTACCCAATCACTGTATTAATCTAATTTAGAATAGCTTATAAAATATATTTAGATGTGTAGCACTCCAATAAAGAAAACTATAAAGCTACAATACACTTTAATGAAAGGTCTTAAGAAAATTTTAAGAAAATATTTAGAAAAAATACTTGTATTGGGGAAGATTCAAGGTCCTTAAAGGACAGGAGTATAGCTGCCATAGAAGTGGCTTTCTGAAGCTCCCTAAGAGTATCTACAGCCACTATTCAGTGGTTAAGGCATTAGAGCACTTGAAGGACATTATTGCTCCAGAACAATATACTACATGCTAGGGATGATCTGCAGAACTGTCCCAACCAAGTTTATTCCTTAGTTCCAGCTACCTGCCATTTGGGGTCACATCCTACTTTTGAGCCTTGGGGTCCCTAGGTGGAAACGGGCTAGTAAATGAAAGAAGTGGGGTGATAGGTAAAGGAGAGCACAAGGAAATTAATAGCTGTTGAGAGCCTATTTTAAGGTTGGCATTAGATACATTGTACATATATGATTGTACAACATTGTAAAATCAGCATTATAATATCTCTATTTTAAAGATATTGAGGATTAGAGAAAGTTGTCCAAGGTTAGGCTGTTGAGTGATAGGAATGATCTGTATGATTCATGTCATGTTCCTGGTCTCCCACAGAATGGGCGTCAGCATCACTGTGCTTCAAATCCCTGAAGAGTTCTGCTAACACAACTTCATAACCTCAAGAACACAGGAGCTTTATTATGTTACTTTTTCAGTGTATGACAAAAGAGATGTATAAGATAAAATAAAACTTGTATACCTACAGAAAATTATTATACAATATAAGTTAGAAATAGAAGAATTATTCATTTGCTTTCCTTTTTTCCCTATTCTGGCTCACTATAACAATGTTCCTTTTATTTCTGAGTATGGTTTTAATGGTAGGTAAGTATTCTTTCCTTACATGATCCTTTGAGAGTCTTTTGTATTGTAAAGCAAGTATCCTTGTAACCATGGAAATCTAGAGTGTAAATTTCCTGATTCTGTGAGGGTAAAGAATATTTTAGCTTTTAATAATTTACTGTTAAATTCAGGTTTTGTTTTAAATCAGTATCATCTACCAACCATCCATATAGGAAAATTATGTGGGGTAATCATTTAAATCAAAGTAAATAACCTATAAAGACTAAGAAAAAAATATAATACTTTAAAATATTTTTAAACACCCACAGCTTTTTGAACATATTTTTGAAACTGGCTCAATAGATATTATTTTTAAATGTAAAGATTAAATCATATCAAATAAGAAATCAACTGAGAGAAATTGTAGCTCTGTATGCAGTTTTATTTTAAGTACTGAAACCGCCTTGGCAAAAATTATAACAGTGAGAAAATTACAGCAGTGAACAAGATCTGACCTAACCAACTCCATCTTGCCTTTAACCTCCAAACCGTCCTTGGTCTTTCCTGGGCATGGGCCAAGCTAACTTTAGGAAAAATTTAGTTTCTAGTTTAACCTTAAAGCAAAGATGATATGAGCCCTTCCCAAAGATTAACTACCTTCGTAAAACTAATGAAAGGCTACAAGGTTAGAATTATGAAAGGGGCCTGAATTTGGCTAAGATGTAGGTGTAGATAAATGATAAGCAGTCATCATTCTGGAAGTCACAAGATTTGTAACTCCCTCAATTACTCCTTAAATAACATCGCTATTGTGGAACCTAAGATTGACCTTTTGAGATGTCTTTTCAGACTTTTGCATTTCTGACAACCAGATGACTTCACTCAGACCAAAGACTCATGATTCAATTGGTCCTGTAGCACCCACCCAGGAGTAGACTCAGCACACAAGGACCATTTTCCAGCCCCAGCTAATCAGTGGAACTCATTCCCCAGCCCCCTTCCTGCCAAACTATCCTTGAAAAACTCTAGCTTCCAAATTTTGGGGAACGCTGATTTGAGTAATAATAAAACTCTATTCTCCCATTTTAGCTAGCTCTATGTGTATTAAACTCTCTCTCTATTGCAATTCCCCTGTGTAGACACATTAGCTCCGTCTGGGCAGTGGGCAAGAGGAACCCACCATGCAATTACAGGATGAGCGATTAAAATAAAGTTTTGAGACTTTACATTCTAATTCAGATATTAATTATGATTTTTAAGAAAAACAGCAATGAAATGGGAAGTTTGGCAAAAATCAAGACAATAAATCTAGCTAGGGACAGGCAAAAATTCAAATATCTATTCATCAAATAGAGGAGTAAGTTTCAGTTTAGGGAGACTGACATACCTAAATTCTAATCATTCTTGTCACAAACTAGCTGTGTGACCATAGGCTAGCCAATTAACCTCTTGGGACCCCAGTTTCTCATCTGTAAAATAAAGTATTTTAGATTAGGTAAGCACTAAATTTCCAACCAACTACTAGAAAAAAAATATATCATGACTATGATCTGTTTGCATAAACTAAAAAATACTTGTGAGGGATTTGCTTAAGGAAAAGGTGAGCAAAAGGAATTTTTACCCAAAAGCACCAAAATAACAAAGAAGATTTTATTTTTTTCTTAAAAAAAAAAAAAAAGGAGAGGGTTCCCTTACACAAGGACAAGAAAGCTCCAACTACTTGGTATATTTAACAAACTTTTTTTTTAAATGGAATCATCATCTTTTCTTTGGAAATCTTAGCCAAATTTTGCAAAGAACTCATTGAAATTTATACTGAACCACAATATACACTGAGTGCTATCCAACACATCTCATTCTAGCGTTATCTACAAATGAGTTATACCAATAAAGAATGTTATAATTTACAAAGTTAATGCATTCCTGAAAAGTTTTTGAGAAGACTGTCCCCATGACCTCCTTTAAAAACTTAAATTCTCTCTGTGTATGCTTTGAGATATAAATTTGCTACCTTGTTTTTTTTCTAAAACTCAGTATAGGCTTGGGCTATGTGAGACATATAAATTCCAGACTCTTCCATTTACAAGAGATACAACTGTCCTTTTAAACTAGTGACTTTTACCCAATTCATGGCTAAAGTTTTAAAACTAAAGCTATAAGATCTTTATTTGTATCTGTCTGTATTTTTGTGTATATATGTATATACATGTCTGTTTAAATATTCTTTATGGTAACAAACTGGCTTATAAACAAGGAAGTACTCACAAATTAGCCCCAATGCTTTTCAAGTTCACACGACTTTAGTAATCTTTGGTAAATAGCTTTAAAATCATTGGTAAAATAAAAGAGAAACAATTTCAAATTTAATTTAGATATATTTGTCTGAGTCTACTAGTCAGGCAGATTTATACTGTCTCTGCTAGATGCCTTAAGGTTAAAAAAAAAAGTTGCTTTTATGAATTAAGTACTTAATTATATTTGTCTGTGAGCTTATATGTCTTTGTATTTGAACCTGTAAATCTAGGATGTGGACAGGTGGCCATGGTAGGCCTGGGAACAAGTCCTCAGCACCTAGAACACCAGCTCAAAGGCAGAGTAAAGCCTAATATGGGCTCCATTCTCCTTGGTCCAGCTTATCATATTCTAGAAGTCAAAATTAAAATTTGTCTCAATGAGCATATCATGTTTACTCTTACAACGAAATGCTAAGAAAATATTTGTACATTTGTGAGGTAATCACATTCCAAAATGATCTGAATGTGTAATTTTTAAAATATCTTTTCCATGTGCCTTGATGACTTAAGTGGAGTTAAATTGCTTTTTTTTTGGGGGGGGGGGGGACGGTCTCACTCTGTCACCCAGACTGGAGTGCAGTGGCACAACTTGGCTCACTGCAACCTCCACCTCCTGCAATTCTCCTGCCTCAGGCTCCTAAGTAGCTGGGATTACAGGTGCATGCCACCACACCCAGCTAATTTTTGTATTTGTAGTAGAGACAGGGTTTCACCATATTGGGCAGGCTGGTCTCGAACTCCTGCCTTTGTGATCTACTTGCCTCAGCCTCCTCCCCAAGTGCTGGGATTACAGGCATGAGCCACCATGCTGGGCCTAAAGTGGCTTTTTGAAAATTAAAGGAAATGTTCTCAAGATTAAAATGAGTACAAAAACATTTGGCCAAAATACAATTTTTAAATCACAAAGGACTAAAAATAGAAGCTAAGAAGTGAGCAGAAGTTAGATCTTTTGTTTGAATAGATTAATTAAATTCCTACATTTTAGTGACCTCTGTCTTGCCCATGTTAAATAGACTTGCCACTTACAAAGCTGAAGAGAAAACAATCAATTTAATGTAATAATATAGGTATTCTAGTGAGAACTAAATAATGCGGCAGCCTTTAGCTATAACACAAAAGATTTTGAGAAAGATTAAAGAATACATGTAAGAGAATTGCAATGCAGATGATAAAGATTTCAGTGAGAAATAGGGTTAAGAACTGGAGAAAGAAATGAACACATAGAATAACCTAGTTCCCATGTTATCAACTTCACCACTTTGCAACTTCCTAAGCTACATAATTACTTTAGAAATACCTAAACAACATCTAAGAAACCTAAGGTCACTAAATTGTAAAGAAAAAAGAAAATGGACTGAATTTTATGCATCTCATTAAAAGACCATTAAATGAGCAGCTGTTCCTTCATTCTCATTTAAGTACTTTGGGTCATTATATTTAGACTTGCTCATAATAATCTTCTGCCCTGATGAGCAAGTGAATGTTGTAATGTATCTAGAAGTTGTTCTTGCCTAAATAGGTATCTTCTGTCTTCATATTTATTTTATATTACAGATCACACATTAATGTGCATATGTAAAGTCTGAGTATAAGTTATGGGATATCATTATGGAGTTTATTCATGACTAAGAAATAAATACAAACATTTACATGTGCTAAGGACTTTTGTAGACACTGAGAATATGGCAATGAACACTTGAACTCCCTACCCTCATGAAGTGGAGACAAGAATACAATAAACAAACCAGTTAGTAAATCCCTTGTAATCTTGGTAAAAATCATCTCAGTTTACTCCGTATAAAACTGACACTAATATTACTTATGTAAGTATTATTATATCCTTCCCAAATAAAAATTATGACAAAGACCTATAAACCAGTAAGACTTGTACTCCAATTTTCCCTATCTATCCCTGTCTCCAGTGGCACACATATAACAGAATACAGGGCAGAGTTTTGAGGTGTAAGCCATGCCCTGAAATAGAAGAAAAAATAATTGGATCATGATAGGGCTCAATACAGCCTGTGTTCTATAAAAAAACTAACTAACTCAATCAACTATGGTTTCTCAAGTAAGATTATAGTAACAAATATGTGCTATTTGGAGCATATTTTGTCTGCCATAGTTTCAGTATCAGTGTCCATGATATTTTATTTCAAATATCATGACTGTCAGTTTAAAAACCTTTATTATCAATTGGACTGTTAATCAGATTACAAATTGTAAGTCACATTTTAACATGATAATTCCTTTTTTCTCTTCTACAGTTGAAGAAATAATTTTTGACATGATGAATCCATACTTTTGCAAAGTTCCATCATACAGGCACAATTCAATGTTAGATTCTTGTATTTAACACAACAAACTAGTTATAAATGAGCAAATAAAATTAAAATTCTGACCAAGCTACTTTTCATCAGAAAACAAGACATACTCTCAGTAAATTTGAAATATTCATGCATAGGACAATAAATCAAAACAAAGAAATATATTCAGATTGCCAACATAAAATATAAGTTAGCTAATGGTTTGAATCAATCGATCACCTCAATTTCTCAGTGTCTCTCTTTCACTTTCTCCTAATCAAAGACATATGAACACATAAGGGAAAAAAAGACCTATGCTGATAAAACTAAGGCTAAAATTTGGGCACAAACCAAAAAATTGGAGGAAGTGTATATTAACAATACAGCCACATATTCCTGTTCTTATTAGACAGTCAACTCTCTATTTTAAGGGCAAAAGATAAGTTTTATTCACTTTAGTACCTTCAGGCTAAGCATAGTGCCAAGCATACATGGATGCAATAAAGATGTTATTTTCTTGATAAACATAGAGGCAATCAAAAGAGACCTTCCATATCCTCTCACCACCAAAGCTACTGACATCTGGCACCAAAGCTTATATTCTTTCTAGAAAACGTATACCCTTTCAAGAATAGTAACCTCCATCACCACTGTTCCCATTCCTCTCCCATCCTCCGTCACCACTGTTCCCATTCCTCTCCCATCATCCTCCAAAAGAAATAGAGGCATAGTGAGATCATGCTATTGCACTCCAGCTTGGGTAACAAGAGCAAAACCCCATCTTAAAAAAAAAAAAAAAAAAAAGAAAAGAAAGAAAGAAAAAGAAAAACAAATAGAGGCATAGATACTTCTTACATAAACCCAGGATGAAGCTCAGACTATAACGAATATTTTCATGGCTTTATGAAGACTATTCAATAAGCTACACAAGGGATCTATGAAGAAAACTCAGGAATGACTGGTTAGTCTTTCTTGGTTAGGTCCTCTCAACTGGCAATCTTAGGCTTGTGATAGAAGTTATTTGGCCAGCCATTATAAGCTAAGCTCAGCAGCAATTATCTATGAATCTAAAAGTCATGTGCTCCAAAATCAGATGTGCAAATGTAAAAATATTTTGATATTAAAAAAAAGGACTAACTGCTATTCTTGCCTTCATGGAAGGTTATGCCACACCCATTAGCAGTGTAGGCCACAGAAGTCTCCATGCGCAGGAGCAACAATTTCTCGAAAACTGGATCTGGATGCATTTAAATTGCCAAACAATATGGCAACAAAGTTCTGTACATGAAGCTTTCATGAATACTGCTAAATTTGTCTTTTCATAACAACTGAATCACTTAAATATGTCATCTAACATAGCCATTCACATAAATATGAAGCATCCAAGATCAATACTAACACTTACAGGGTGGTTTGAAGGCTTTGGGTTCTATACTAGAATGTGCTTTAGGCATGACCTCCATATAAGACGCAGATTTGTCTAGTGATGGCCATCAAAGTGAAGTAAAGCCAAATACCCATGAAGCTACAAGTAAGGTATTTGACCTCTTTCAAAAAACTACTCATTCTAACTTTTCCTTTCCTAATCAATTTTTTAGGTGCTGTCACATATTAAAATCTAGTTCAGTTAAGTAAGAAATTTCCTGAATATGATTTCAACCTCCTGAATGATTCAGCAGATTCATCCTTGCCTAAAGGCCTATGGTCAATTCTCAAGTTACAATACAGTTAGAAACTATTTTTACAAGATACCTTCACCTTGTATTTTAAAAACAAAAGCTCTCTAAAGAACCTGAAAATATGTCCTCTTCCCAAAAAACTAACTACGTATAGCAACAATTCAATTTCATCCTGGGTAATTAAAGAATGATTAAACTTTCTGATATGTTTCTCTTGAAAAATTATTTATAAAAAATTGAACCCCAAAAAACTTAGCACTATGTAAAGGCACCTAGGAAAACATCAAATTCACAAAGATAATAATTTACCTCACTTAGATCATATACATATATGCACACTCATAATACATGTTTTATTAGATTCTTTGATGAACACAAAAACTGTATATCTAAAATCACTGTTATCTCATACACAAGGATGCTGAATTCAGTATTATTTTTAATAATGAAAACTAGGATCAAATTTCAGTGTACCTTAATGAGATAATGATTAAGTAAATTACTATGACTCAATACCACAAAATACTAGTAAGCCAATAAACAGAATGAGATATGTCTACATGTACTGATCACAATATGCTATTAAAGGCAGGTTGCTAAACTATATCACTACTATCACTTCACTACTAAGGGTGAAAACTATACTCAGGCAAACACACATATATGTACATATCTAGGAAAAGTCTGGGAAAATGCTTACTAGCAATTATGAGTTATTACTCTAAATGGTGAGAGTAGGCAAAGCCAGGGGTGACAAGCTATCACTCTTTTACTTTATATATTTCTATATTGATGTTGCTTGAGTCTATACAGGATACATATATTTTTGTAATAGAAAATTGAAAAGTATTGATCTACTCTATACAAAAAAATTAGCAAATTAGCTGGGCATGGTGGCATATACCTATGTTCCCACCTACTTGGGAGGCTAAGGAGGGAGAGTAACTTGAAAAGTTAGAGTTGGTGGTTGCAGTGAGCTATGATTGGGCCACTGCACTCCAGCCTAGGCAACAGAGTGAGACTCATCTCTAAAAAAACAAACAAAAAATTCGAAAGTTTTATCGTCTTAAAAATTTTAAGCTTCAGAGGCTATATACATTATTTAATGGTGTTGTTACTGCTGAAAACATTTTTCACACACCTCTTTTAAAACTACTCTCAAAGTGTAATATTTCAAATATCTTGGTAACAAAGCTGTTTCCTATGAGAATGGATTTGAATTTTAAAATGTAAAAAGTAAGATAAGCATAGTGGCTCATGCCTGTAATCCCAGCAACTCAATAGGCTGCGGTGGGAGGATGACTTGAGGCCAGGAGCTCGAGTGGGCCATAACAATACCACTGCACTCCAGCCTGGGCAACAGAGTAAGATCCTAGCTCAAAAAAGTAATAATAAATAAAGTAAAATGTAAAAAGTAGATGGAGCCAGATCTGGTAAATAGGTAATACTGTAAACTGTAATATTTTGAATCAATGTAAGATACAACAGTCAGCCTAAATGTCTATCAATGGATAACAAAAATATGGTACATATACACAATGGAATACTACTTGGCTCTAAAACAGGGAAGAAAATCCTGTCATTTGTGAAAACATGGGTGAATCTGGAAGGCATTATGCTAAGTGAAATAAGCCAGGCACAGAAAGACAAACATTGCATGATGTCACTTATATGTGGAATCTAAAAAAGCAGAACTCATAGAAGGAATAGAATGGTGATTAGAGGGGCTAAGGAGGTTAAAGAATAGAGAGATGTTGGTCAAAGTACTCAAAATTATAGCTAGGCCAGGTGCAGTAGCTCACACCTGTAATCCCCACACTTTGGGAGGCTGAGGTGAGTGGACTATTTGAGCCCAGAAGTTTGATATCAGACTGGCAATGTGGCAAAACGCTGTCTCTATAAAAAGTACAAAAATTATCCAGTGTGGTGTCACACACCTGTAGCCCCAGCTACTCAGGAGGCTAAGGTGGGAGGATCACTTGAGCCCAGGGAAGTCATGGTGAAGTGAGCTGTGATTGTGTCACTGCACTCCAGCCTGGGTGACAAAGTGACACCCTGTCACACACATACACAAACACACACACTACAGTTAGACAGAAGTAGTAAGTTCAGGAGATCTATTGTACAATGTGAGACTACAGTTAATAACAATATACAGTATAGAGATGCTCCTTAACTTGCAGTGGGGTTATATCCCAATAAACCCATACTAAGTTGAAAATATTCTAAGTCAAAAATGCATTTAATACACCTAACCCACCAAACACCATAGCTTAGCCTTCCTTTCCCTAAACATACTCAGAACACTTACAATGGTCTATAATTGTGCAAAATCATCTAACACAAAGCCTATTATATAATAAAGTGTTGAACATCTCATGTAATGTACTGAATACTTACTGAAGGTGAGTAACAGAATGGCTTGCTGCTCTTGCCAGCATACAAGCTACAAGAGAATATTTATTATATCACATATCATTAGCCCAGGAAAGTATCAAAGTTCAAAGTACAGTTTCTACTAGATGAACATCACTTTCACACCACAGTAAAGTTGAAAAATCATTAAGTCAAATCATTGTAAGTTGGACATCATATGTAACTGGAAATGACTAAGAGAATAGATTTTAAATGTTCTCGCCACACGGGTGGATCACAAGGTCGAGAGATCGAGACCAACCTCGTCAACATGGTGAAACCCCGTCTCTACTAAAAATACAGAAAATTAGCCGGGCATGGCGGCGCGTGCCTGTAATCCCAGCTACTCAGGAGGCTGAGGCAGGAGAATTGCCTGAACCCAGGAGGCGGAGGTTGCGGTGAGCCGAGATCGCGCCATTGCACTCCAGCCTGGGTAACAAGAGCGAAACTCCGTCTCAAAAAAAAAAGGAAAAAAATAAATGTTCTCGCCACAAAAAATGCTAAGTATAAGAGGAAATTAATTAGCTTTATATACCCATTCCACAAAGTCTACATATATTAAAATATCATGCTCTATACCACAAATACATAAATATTTGTCAAGTAAAAATAATTTTAAAATTAATAAATATAAATATTTTATCTTCTATTAGAAAAAAAGATAGGACTATGTGTAGCATATAAGTAACTGACTCATTCTAAAGGCAATTCCAAAAGAGAAGTTCCAAAAATTAAATTATCAAAGCCAACTCTGTATTATCCCCTATTAATCTCATAGTGTTTTCTACATGGCCGCCACAATATAGCTGTATTAAATAAAGAAAAAGAAAAAACAAAGAAGTGAAAAAAATAAACAAATTACAAAATCTACTCAGAATAAAAACTGTCCTAGCAAGGAGCCAAATTTGAAAAATTTTCTAGATCTATAGCACTTAGGACTTAGAAGAAAGTTTGAAAAAAAAAAAAAAAGTAGATAGTGGGATATTTCCGGTGGAGAGGCTATGTTCTAAGACTCCTATGTGCCATACCTGGAGATGGTAAGAGGAACCACCCTGGCTATGGTAAAATGAGCCTTATCCTTCATCCCCTATTGTGCCATGGAGGAAAAGCTTCTCTTCTCTAACATTCAGGAGAAGGGAACCCACCAGTTTTTGCATCCTATATGAATCTTCAATAATAAACAGTAGAATGAAAAAAAACTTCATCAGCAAAACATATCATTTTATTCAATAACCATTATGGACAACTTCCCTCAGTAGTAATTTTGAATGACAAAATAGTATTTTGTGTATTTTTTTAAAAAAGAGTAGGTCTCATAATTTTATGGTCTCATCTCTTCTATGCATTTATTTATAAGGCGTTTCTCAGTTCCTTTTTGATGGAAGATATAATTGAAAATATTTCATAATTATTCACAAGCCAGGAACTATTAGCCAATTTTCATATCACACACAAACACACAGTATAAAACTTAACCTCTGCTTATCTGGACATAAAAAACAGCTTTTAGACAAGACATAACATTAATTACCCAAAATGCAGGTATTTTTAAATAAATGCTAAGAGAAAATTTGACATTTTATAAATTTTCTCATTTTTCTGAAGCTTTGCTCATCTAATTTTCCCACATATGAGCCTTTGAAAACATTGATAATGAGAATGCCAAATGAATTTTAAATGCTTTTGCTAGGCAATTGTACTATATATTGCTAATATTATATATTAAAAGATTAATCATGTCTTAGCATTCGACAGCTTTATGAACTTTCAATTGATTCACTCAACTAACATTGAGTACCAACCATATTTCCCAAGTACGTGAAGTGCTGTGAATTTAACAGTGAACAAGATAGTCAAGAACATACCACCACCACCATGGAACTTATACTGTAATGGGTGGAAACCATCAATAAATATAAAAGAAGACATCAAATCATGATAAGTGTTTTGAGGAAAATAAGATGACAGTGATGGTGACAGCCAGCTCTTCTGAGATGACATTTAAGATAAGACCTGAATTATAAGAAGAGATAAACACTAAAGATCTAAAGGATAAAGTTTCCAGATAGAATAGCCCTAAGTGTAAGGGCCCTACAGTGTTGATGGAATTGGTGTATCTGAAAAAAAGGGAAGAAAATAAATGTACTCTGAACATGGGTAAGCATAGTAGAAATGAGGTAAGTAGAGGTCATACTAGGTTTAACCTCAAGGCTAAAAAACAGTTTGAGTTATGATCCAAGTACATGGCTTTTTGTTTTGTTTTACATTTAATTACATAAAGTATAAACACATAAAAGACAAAAAACAAAATAATAAACAGTACATGAACCCCCATGTACTATTTACCACTTCATTTCAACAATTACCAATTCATGGCCAGTTTTGTTTAATCAATACCCTTATTGCTTACTCATTCCACCTTTACCCTTGAGATATTATTTCATCTACATGTATTTCAGCAATGTAGATCTGAAATATAGGGACCCTTCCTGTAAAGAGAAAATCCTCTTTACATTATCAACTTAAAAACCACAATCTTTTAAATCTATAGATTATCTTTCCTTTAATTTTTTCTTACAATTTATTTGTTGAAAAACTGGGTTGTTTTTCCTATAGGACTTACCACACTCCAGACTTACTTAACGCATTCTCATAGTTTCACTTAACATGTTTCTCTGATGTATTTCCTACAAATCAGTAGTTAGATCTGGAGATTTAATCAGAGCAGGTTTGAATTTTTGCCATGATTACTCCATAATTTATGCTAACTATTTAGATTATTTTTTCTCTGTGTGTGATATTACGAGTCAGTGATAATTGCTGTCTAGATCTTATATTTCATTAAGGGTTAAAAAATGATGATACAATAATTCTATTATTCTTGTCAGTTCGAATACTTCTATTGTGAAAAATTTCTCTCATCAACTATATAGGTAAGTGGAGAGGAGTCATCAAGATGGTAGACTAGACATGCCCAATGCTCATCTCCTTTACAAAGAAGGACAGAGAGTACAACATGATGTTTTAATGTATGCAGAAATTGTGGAATGGCTATATCAAGCAAATTAATACATCTACTACCTCTCATACTTACCATTTTTTGTGGTGAGAACATTTAAAATCTACTCTCTTAGCATTTTTCAAGTACATATGGTCTCTGACTTATGATTTAACTTATGATTTTTCAGCTTTACTATGGTGTGAAGGCAAAACAAATAAATGACTATAATTCAAGTAGAGGTTCTAAAGAAGAACACTGAAATTCAGCAGGGAAGTGACAAAAAAACCTGTGAAGCACAGAAACTCAGAATGGCAGCCCCACAGTGTTCATAGGCCCTGAGCCCAGGATAGGAAGCTGCTTTGAGTCCACACAGCTGCACTGCTACAGAATTCACACTGGCAACCCCCACTCCCCACGACCAAAGGTATACCAGCACAGCACCATTTTGAGAACAGTGCCACTTCTAGACTTCATCCTGACCTGGAACCAAGAGCCCTGCATTCCCACATTTATGGGGCTCCACTGTCATTTCACCATGCCCACACACTTGCAGTGCTATGACTTCAACTGGACCACACTGTGTATTATACCCCAGGTAGTCTAGGGCACTTGGAAAAGCCATAGGCACTTAACGCCAGCCTTTGAAAGCAGCCACAGAGGCTGTATCCTGCAAAGCCACAGAAGCAGAGCTGGCCAAGGCCTCGGAAGCCCACCCCTTGCATCAGCATGCCCTAAATGTGAGACATGGAGTCAAAGGAGATTATTTTGGAGCTTTAAAATGTAATGGGTGCCCTGCCAGGTTTCAGATTTGCATGAGGCCTGTGGCCCCTTTATTTTGGTCGATTTCTCCCATTCCGAACAGGAACATTTACCTAATGCCTATGCCCCCATTGTATCTTGTAAGTAACTAACGTGTTTTTTGAGATTACAAGCTCATAGGTGGAAAGGACTTGCCTTGTCTCAGATGAGACTTTGGAATCGGACTTTTGAGTTAATACTGAAATGAGTTAAAACCCTGAGGGACTTTTGGAAGGGCATGATTGCATTTTGAAATGTGAAAAGACATGAGATTTGGGAGGGGCCAGGGGCCAAATGATATGGTTTGACTCTGTTTCCAATATCATTTTGAATTGTAATCCCCACCTCTTGAGAGAGGGACCTGGTAGGAGGTGAATGGATCACATGGGTGGTTTCTCCCATGCTGTTCTCATGATGATGAGTGAATTCTCATGACAATGAGTGAGTTCTCATGAAACCTGATGGTTTAAAAGTGGCACTTCCCCTTCACTCTCTCTCTCCTGCCACCATGTGAAGAAGGTCTATGCTTCCCCTTCGCCTTCCACCATAATTATAAGTATCCTGAGGCCTCCCAAGCAATGTGGAACTATAAGTCAATTAATCCTTTTTTATTCATAAATTTCCCAGTCTCAGGTAGTTCTTTTTAGCAGTATGAGAATTGACTAATACACGCTGATTACAGCCAAAAACACCACATACCATGTACACTACGGCACACAACCAGAACTAAAGCCAAATTACCCTACACACCCAACATGATAGGAAACAGCTACAAGAAAAAGTCTTTCTCTACAAAGCTACTACATAAAATTAGTAGAGGTGACTGTTCCATTAGAAGAGCAGATATCAATATGGGGACAAAAGAACAATAAAGCAAAGAAAAAAAAAAGATACCTACAAAGGAACATGATAATTATCCAGTCAGAGACTTCGAAGAAAAGGAAATCTACAAGATGCATGAAAAGGAATTAAAAATAATGTTTGTAAGAAAACTTAAATACAAAAGAATAAAGACATAATGAAAGGAAATTTAAAAAATTATTATCTGAGTGAAAAAACAACAGAGAGACAGATATCATAGAAAAGGTCCAAACAGGAATCTTGGAGCTGAAGAATTTAATAAATGAAATAAATAAAATCAATAGCTTCAACAATAAAATAGATCAGCAGAAGAAAGAATTTCTGAAGTTGATGGCAGATCTTTTGAAATAACTCAGTAGAAGAACAAACAAGAATAATAAAAAAGAATGAAAAACACCCACAGGACTTATGAGATGCCACTAAACAAACAAACTTTTGCATTATGGAAATAATGGAGGGAGAAAGGGATAAAGAAAGGTACCGAGGGGGATCCAAGATTGCCAATTAGGAGCAGCTCACGATTGCAGCTCCCAGCAAGAGCGCGGAGGTTGAGTGGATGCCGCATTTACAGACAGATTTTGATTGCCCACAGACCTGGAGATTCCCAGGCAGAGGAGCCCCACAGGTCACCAGCTGTTTTGGCCAGCATGGCAGGTCTCCACACAAAATAAACGGGTCCAGGCACCATTTTAGCTGGCGACTGGAGTGCGTGGGAGACAGAGTTGCCCATTCAACTGATAAAAAAGGGACTGAAACAGGGAGCCAGGCCAGGAGATTCCCAGGCACAAAAGCTCCACAAATCTCCAGGGTGGCTCTTTCAGCCAGCACAGTGGGTCACCCCTCGGGAAATCACACAGATCTGGGTGCCTTTTCAACAAGCAACTGGAATGCCTGGGAGATAGAATTGCCCATTCAACTGAAAAAAAGAGGACTGAAACAGGGAGCCAGGCCAGGAGATTCCCAGGCAAAAAAGCACCATGAGCCCCCAGTGCGGCTGTTTCAGCCAGCTCAGTGGATCTCTGCACAAAATCTTACACAAATCCGGGCACCTTTTCAATGGGCAACTGGAATGCCTGGGAGACAGAATTGCACGTACAACTGAAAAAAGGGGGACTGAAATAGGGAGCTAGGCAAGGAGATTCCCTGGCAAAAAAGCGCCACAAGTCTCC